>NW_022103958.1:37569141-37581003 GCF_000313985.2 Echinops telfairi
GGAAGGCAAGGGGAACCTCATATCTAAGACTTTAAGAAGAAAGAAAATGTTTTGAAACTGATTGTGGTAGCAGTTGTACAATATTGCTTGATGTGATTGAACTATGGAATGGTCTGATGCCTGGGTTAGCTCCTAATAAGATGGTTTGGAAAAAAATGCATGGGAAATGTCATTACCCATGTACTCATTACCAATGATCATATTACCAAGTGATCATTACCATATGACCCAGTAATTACACTGCTTGGTATATATCCAGGAGAAATGAAAATTTGTATCAATACATGCAAGCAGTATTATTCCAAAAAGACAAAATTGGGAACAACTTAAATGCCCATCAACTGATGAAGGGATAAACAAAATGTCACATATTCATATAATGGAATATTTTTTGGCAATAGAAAGAAGTATAGTTTTGATACATAGTACAACTTGGATGATCCTTGAAAAGTTTATGCTAAGTAAATTAAGTCAGATACAAAAGACCACATACTATGTGATTCCAGAATCATGAAATGTATAAGGGGGTTCAGGGGAAGTAGACAATGGTTACTAATGGTTTTGGAGGGGTAGGGTGATGAAAATGCTCTTAAATTGATTAAAGTCTTTTTTTACAGCTCTGAAAAGCCATTGGATCTTATACTTTCAATGGATACAGTGTATGGTATGTGAATGATAGCTCAATAATCAAAACCAAAGCAAGGCTACAGCCAGCCAGTTGATTCTGACCCACAGTGAATTACAGAAGTACAACGGCCCGTATGGCTGTACATTGTTAAGGGAGCAAGCTGACACACCTTTCTCCCATAGGGAGGCTGGTGGTTTTGAACTGCCAAGCTTTTGGAACAGTTGAGCATTTTAACCACTGTGTCACCAAGGTTCCTATATCTCAATAAGACTTACTAAATTTTTACATGTTCATGTCCATCTAGATAAGACAGGTGGGATAAACAATCTGGAGGAGGAAACAATGGGACCAACAGTTCCAGGGGGACACAGGAGAGGGGAAGGTGGGGGAAAGAAAAGGGGGGTGTGCCACAAACATAGGGACAAGGGAACAAGTGATCTAAAATTGGTGGTGAGGAGGGTGTAGGACGCATGGTGGGGCTTGATCAAGGGCAATGTAGCTGAGAGAAATTACTGAAACCTGAATGAAGGCTGAACATGATAGCGGGACAAGAATATAGTAAAAGGAAATAGAGAAAAGAACTAGGAGGCAAAGGACATTTATACTGGTTTAAATACAGGTATGTACATATGTAAATATATATAATGATAGGGAAATAGATCTCTGTGCATATACTTATATGTTAAGGATTAAGGCCACAGGTGGACATTGGGCCTCTACTCAAGTACTCTGTAAAGGCAAGAACACTTTGTTCTAATAACCCAGCATTCTGTGATGCTCACTTTCCCTACATGATTGCTGAAGACAAAATAGGTGTATAAGCAAATGTGGTGTAGAAAGCTGATGGTGCCCGATCACCAAAAGATATAGTGTCTGGGGTCTTAAAGGCTTGAAGATAAACAAGTGGCCATCTAGCTGAGATGCAACTAAGCCCACATAGAAGAAGCACACCAGCCTGTGTGATCATGTGGTGTCGATGGGATCAGGTATCAGGCATCAAAGACCCAGAAAAAAAATCATATCAATGTGAATGAGGGGGAGAGTGGAGTGGAGACCCAAAGCCCATTGGTTGACAATTGGACATCCTCTTACAGAAGAGTCACAAGGAAGGGATGAACCAATCAGATGCCCTATAGCATGGAGGAAACACAACTTTCCTCTAGTTCTTTAATGCTCCACCCCCCGACTATTATGGCCCCAATTCTACCTTACAAATCCGGCTAGACCAGAGCATGTACACTGGTACAGATAAGAGGTCAAAACACAGGGAATCCAGGACAGATAACCCCTTTAGGACCAATCATGAGAGTGGCGATATGAGAAGAGTAGGGAGAAAGGGGGAACTGATCACAATGGTTGACATATAACCCCTGCCCCCAGGGGGATGGACAATAGAAAAGTGAGTGAAGGGAGACAGCGGACAATTTAAGATATGAAAATAATAATAATTTATCAAGGGTTCATGAGGGAGGGAGTGGGGGGGAGGGAGGAAAAAAATGAGAAGCTGATACCAAGGACTCAAGTAGGAAGAAAATATTTTGAAAATGATGATGGCAACATATGTACAAAAGTGCTTGACACAATGGATGGATGGATGGATGGATGGATTGTGATAAGAGCTGTAAGAACCCCCAGTAAAATGATTTAAAATTTTTTTTACATGTTAATGATTTTTATAGAGTCTGGGATAAGGTTGCAGGGGCATGATGGAAAAGGAAAGAGACTTTACAAAAATAATACTCTAACTGACTTTATAAAAGTGTGTGTATAAGGAACATATTGACAGGAGAATGAGATCGTTAATAATATCCAATAGATTGCTGAAAAACAAAGACTTGGGAAGGAAGGAATGAGAGAAGCTCTGGGGACATGGTGATAGACATTTATGGGACCTCCCTCTAGAGCAGCGGTTTTCAACCAGTGAGTCGTGACCCCTCTGGGGGTCAAACGACCCTTTCACAGGGGTGGCCCAATTCATAACAGTAGCAAAATTACAGTAATGAAGTAGCAATGAAAGAAATTTCATGGGTGGGGGGCTCACGACAACATGAGGAACTGTGTGAAAGGGTCGTGGCATGAGGAAGGTTGAGGACCACTGATGTAGAGTGCTGCTGCTAATGGAATTCCACTCCAGTGACTCCTAGCTTCAGGGTCTCTATTTCAACTTTCAGAGAAGTGAGATCTTCATTGGTCTCTGTTGGGTTAGCTGTCTACTCCTGGATCAATCAACTCTAGCTAAGGGTTAACAGGATCACTTAGCACAGTCCTGAAAGCAGGACACCTTTACTGGCACATCTGATTCATTTGCATAGTAAAAAGACAATGGCTGTAAGGGGGGCAGATAAACAGATCCAAGAGAAACTTACTGCCATTAAGTCAAGTAAGCAAGACCTAAAAGAGTTTCTATAGTAAGACTTTTAAATTTTACTTTACCCCATTTTATTAGGAGCTAATCAAGGCATCATAACATTTCACAGATCAATCACATCAAGGTAGATTTTTTTTAAGTTAAAATTTTACATCACATGCATTTGCAAATAAAAGCCAGACAGGTAACCTACATATGTGTTTGAGGCAGGTGTAAGGCAGGACAAGCTAGAGCCTGTGGCAGCTAAAGAGAGGGACCCACATTTAAAGGAGGCAGGTGAAATTCAAGTCCACTGAGTTTGCACTGGAGGAATGCAAGCCCAGTGTTACCTGAGTGTTGGATTTCTTCAAGCAAAACTAAGCACTTGGTTTCTGTGTGAAATTTCCTGGGTTTAAAAATTCTTAGGTGGGGGGATGGGGGTGCAAAAAATCCCTAAGAACTACGTGTAGATTTCCCATTTGTAATCACTGATAGGGATGTTTGTATATAGATAGGAAGTGTTCAGACAGACCCAACTTGCTATGTGATTTTCAATGAGTTATTTCCCTTCTGATTTATGAAATCAGTACAATAGTCCCAACCTTCACAGGTACATGAATGCATTAACTTATACAATGTGCATTTTCAGATCAAGATGGTGGATTGAATACACGAGTCTCCTAATTTCTCTCCCTCCTGAAAATCATTCAAATGAATTAAAGCAATTTAGAAAAAGAGTCACAGGGCTGGGAAATCAGGGCGTGGCGGGGGGGATGGGGGATGGAGAAGAGGAGATGGCAGCAAAGAATCTGCTATCTGGAAAGCAGATGCACAAGCAGTAACTGACTTGGAAGATCCAAGAAACAAAATTCTACTCATAACCCACCACCATTGAGTCCATTCTGACTCGTAGCCACCCTGTATAGGGTTTCTGAGGCTGTAATTCTTTACTACAGCAGACAGCCTTGCCTTCCTCCTGAGGAGCAGCTGGTGAGTTTGAACTGCTGACCATAAGAGCTCCTTAAGTCATACTCATGAGAAGGCAAAAGAGAACTAACCTGATCTACACCACAAAGATCCTCCAAAAATCAGAAGCTGAGGACAAAGGAGATAGGAACTGGAAGTAGGAAAATTGGTTGGAGACTGTTAAGAGACTCTTAGCTCTTCCTCTCTACTCTATTCCACTGGGTGATCATTCTTCTCCCACTCCCCTCTCAAGGCCAGAAGAAAACAAAGTTCATTGGAGAGGATTAAGGCATGTCAGGTGCAGTTTCAGACTAATGATATGTGCTGTAAGCTGAATGCTGAGACTGCACAAATGTCCACTCTTGGCTCATAAAATCCCAGCAACCAGGTGTCAATTGTACAGTTAAATGATTCGAAGTATTTTCTGGAGGATGTGACCAACCATCAGGGAAACAATCAGGACATACTGACAGGAGGATTACCTGACCAATGTCCTCCTCAGATGGTCCCACAGAGAAGCTCCAAATCAACAAACTTCACCTACCTGCTCAGAGATTCCAATAAACTGTTTATGTCCCTTTTTAAACAAGAGCAGGTGTCAAAGATTAACAAGCATTTAAGAAAAATATTTAACAGGAAAGATATAAACCGAAGCAAACAAGGAGATAAAAGTAACTTCAAGGAAACAAAGATCATGCAGGCAAAGGAAAACTTCTAAATCATTATCTTTAATATGCTCAAAGAGATAAGAGAAGGTCTATTCTTTTGAGTTTTAAATAGAAGAGCATTCAAAGAAACAAAAGCGAGCTCTTGGAAATTAAAACCATGATAACAGAGAGGAAACACTCTGCAGGAAGGTTAAAGAGATCTTCTACAAAGGAAGGGAAATATTCAAATTCAAATAGCTAGAAGGTGTGATAGAAAAAATAAGAAAATTAAAGAGAGAGTTCATATTATTCCAAGATGAAATAATAGGACTTTCAGATTCAAGAGAAGGAAAGAAGAAACCAAGGGGAAGGAATTATCAAAGAAATAATTCCAGAAATTTTACACAAGCTGAAGATGACAGTCATGTGTTTCCAGATAAAATGAGCCTACAGAGTGCCAACCATGTTGAATGAGAATAGACACAACAAATATACATTGTGATATTCATAACAGACGTTTGTAAATTCAGAACACCAAGGACAAAGAGAAGGTTCTAAAAGTTTTCAGGAAGAAAAACTGACTACACACAATCAGAAATCAGAATTGTTTTAGGCTTCTGAACGGGAACTGGACCCAAGAAGACAATGGAGCAATGCTTTGAAAATTCTGTAGGCAAATAATTTCTGACTCAACTCACTGTCACCGAGACAATTTTGATTCATAGACACCCTACAGGACAAGGTAGACTTGCCCTTGTGGGTTGGAGGACTGTAACTCTTGACAGGAGTAGAAAGCCTCCTTTTTCTCCCACAGAGCGGCTGGTGGTTCCATACTGCTGACTTCACATTCAGCACCCCAACTTGTAGCCCACCATGCCACCAGGACTCCTACCTACTGCTATTTAGTCAACTCCAGTTCATGGTCACCGCTACTGAGAGGATTCCAGCTCATAGTGACCCCATAGAATTTTTTAGGATGGTTATTTCTATACCCTGCCAAACTATAATCAACTGTGGGGATAAAATGAAGACTTTTTTCTGACATGCAATATTTAAAAAATATATACCTCTCGCACCATTTCTCAAAAAAAATTAATAATAAGGGAATAAGCCAAGAAAAGGGAACCCCAGTATGTGGGGTGAGAGGAAGGTCACCTGAAGGATGACAGTGAGGAGAATCACCGACTCAGCTCTGCACCAGGCATGGAGGGCTACCTGTCCTGATGAGAATGGTGTGGTTCAGGAAAGACATGCTGAGTCCTGGCATCAGGTTAAAACAGATGAAGATGCTATCTTCAGAACAAGAGTGTAATGCAAATTCTAGAAAATACATACTCCAATCCAGGGAAAAAGGCAAACAAAGAAACCAGGATAACAAGGAAGACAACTGAAGACAAAGACTAGAACACAAGCAAATTCACATGAGACAAAGGATTCCAGGAGGAGTGTCATCAAGAGAAAACTAAAAGATAAAAATGGAGCTGCCAGATGCTCTGAAATAACTGACCATGAGGAAAACTACAGTGGATTGGAAGGTGTCAGAAGAATTAGTTCTCCGTAATTCCAACATCATCCATTGCTCATATACAATTTTAAGTTGGAGTTAAATAAAATTAAAACAAGTCCATGAGAGCCAATCTATGACCATGATTGTATCCCACCCGAATTTAGAAACCATCTCAGGAGTAGATTTGACACACTGGACACTATGACAAAATACCAGTTGTGAGAGGACATCATGCTTGAAGACAGCTTTGGGTCATTACAAAGAGAAGAAATGAAGAAAGGACCACAATAGATGTCAGAAGAGATTCTGAAACTTGCTGTTGAATTGTCGAGGGACTAAAGCACATGGGAGAAATGGTAAAGGGAAAGAGCTTAGCAGAAGATTTCAAAAGCAGGTGGAGAAGACAAAAGTATTATAATGAAATTTACAAAGACCTGTCATTAGAAAACCAAAAAGGAAGAACAAGCTAAAGAACCAAAGATATACGGTTTGGGAATAAATTAAGCTTAAAATAAAAGCTAATGAAAGTAAAAGAAAGAAAGTAAAGGATGGACTCACTCCCCAAACTAATTGGTTGATGCTCAACTGCTTCAGGAGGTAGCGTATGATCAATAACTGCACTGAAGAAAAAAACAAGTTATCAACAATTGATTGGATACCGGGTGAGATGTTTTAGCTAACAGATGCAAAGTTGGAAGTGTTCTCTGACCAGAATTTGAAAAACAGCTGTCTAGCCAAATGTCTGGAAGAGATCCATATTTGTACCCATTCCAAAGAAAGGCAACCAAACAAAATGTGGAAATTATTGAACAATATTACTAATATCACATGCAAGTAAAACTTTGTTGAAGATAATTTTTTAAATGTTACAGCGGTACATTGGACTTCCAGAAATTTAAGCCAAAATCAGAAAAGGAAATGGAACAAGGGGTACCACTGTTGCTGTCAGATGGATCTTGGATGAAAGCAGAAAATACAGAAAGACTTTCAGTTGGGTTTTGCTGATTATGCAAAGGTATTCTACTGTAAAATCATAACAAATTATGGATAGTAATTTGAAAAGTGAGAATTCCAGAACACTTCATTGTGCCTATCTAGACCTGTACACAGCCTATGGGATTGCAATCATTCAAACAGAACACAGGAACACTGTGTGATTTAAAATCGAGAAAGTTGTGCTCTGGGGTTGTATCCTCTCACCATACTTACTCAATCTGTTTGCTGAACAAGTAATTTGAGAAACTGGACTGTATGCAGAGGTACCCTAAAAAAAACAAAAAACCAGAATTGTGCTGGGCAGAGCGGAGCTTTCATAATACATATTTTTCCTGCTAGGTGAGCATCGTGCAACTCACTCTGAGTTAGTGCACCCTGCAGTGTCACTTGGGAAGGTTCTCTCTGGTCACAGTGAATTTGTAAAAGCAGCTTTGCTCAATCCTCATATTTTGTGAGGGCCGATTTAAAAGAACGGCATGTGGCTATGAAATTTTGTTTCCTGATCAGGAAAAATGCCGCAGAAACTGTTGTGATGTTGAACACAGCTTACAAGGACAGCACTATGGGGAAAACTCAAGTGTACAAGTGGTTTTCTCATTTCAAAAAAGGTGAAATGTCGATTGATGACAAAAACTCATTCTGGATGCCCGTCAACTTCCCGAATGGATGAAAATGTTGACTTGTAGTGCATTTGGAGTTTGTTCTACCAGGTCAGACTGTTAATCAAGCTTTCCATTAAAGGTTTTGAAAGGATTGCATAACAGTGTGCAACAAAAAAGGCCTGATTTGTGGCAGATCGGGGACTGGTTTTGCTACCAGACAACACACCTGCTCATGCAGCCATAACAGTGTGCCAGTTTGGGGCCCAAAACAGCCTGCCTCTCTTGCCCCACGCACCTTACTCACCTGACCTCACTCCATGCAACTTTTTTTTTTGGTTTCCACTAATGAAGAAGGACATGAAAGGGCAGTGATTTGACAACTTAGAAAAGGTGAAGAAAAAAAATGAGGGAGGTGCTGTCAGTCATCCAAACAGATGAATTTGAAAAACGTTTCCAAGAATGGAATTGCAGATTTGACAAATGTATTAAGTGTAATGGAGAGTACTTTGAAGGTGATAAAGTTGTTTTGTTAAAAAAAATTTAAATACACCCCTAGAAGTATGTGCTACAGAGGACAACACTAAACCTACAGAGCCCTGGAACTGGAGTAGCTACGTGGAAACCCATGCCAGTGCTGAGATGCTTCCAATGCCACTAGATCCACAAGACTTTCTACTCACAGGCCTGTGATCTTCCTGAATTCGGCATCATTGCATGTGTTATGTGGGAAGAGGAATTTATAGACTGGTATCAGACATATGGGCTAATATCGTACTTGTGGACTTGAACTGGACTGGGCTGGGATGTTTTCTTAATATACAATTACTCTTTATATAGAACTCTCTCTTACAAATATATGAGTGTTTGTGAATTTGTTTCTCTGGTCAACCTGGACTAACATACAAATCAAGAAGGATAAAGAGAGAGTGAGGGACTGGACCCCATACTGATACACTAAACCCTGAGGATGACAGCCCTGCATGGAGTTGCTAAGGTACAGAGAGGACTGTAGGGCCAACAACAGCTCGAGACATGATGTCCCCTCACTAGAGCATACTATTACAGAGGACAATACTGGGGACACCCAGTGAGGAGTCAGTGTGATCTGACCACCCCCCAAGTGGTGCAAACCAAGAAGGGAACATAAGAGATCAGCAACAGGAGCAAAGCAAAGCCACAAAACCTCTGAGGAGCACCCTCCCAAATAGACTTCAGGCTAGGAGGGGCAGTTCCCAGAACCCCCCAGGACCGGTGAGGAGATAGTCATATAAGGTCAGTGGACAGACCTGGAATTATGTATGCTGCTTTTTTGGGGGGAGGGGGGCTATTTATTTTTTCTTTTCATCTCTATCTCCATCTCCTCCTCCTCCTCCTCTTATTCCTCCTCTGTTTTCCCTCTTTTAATTCAATCTTTTGTTTTCTTTTTGTTTTGTTTTCATTATTGTTGTTTTGTCTGCCTATATAAGCTAGGCAAAGGAAGCAAGCCTGAGGAGATAGCCACTGGAACGACGGTTCCAGAGAGACTTGCAGGGAGGACGACGTGGTGGAAAGGAGCAGTGAGCAAAGAATGCCAAAGACGGGGGAACATCTAGGGAATTAAAACCAACAACGAGGAGGACATAGAGATCCTGGTGATCTCGGAGCAACAGCAATCTACCTGAGAGGAATTACTAAGAGACAGAAGAAGGGGCAGGAAGAAAGTAAAAGGAAACAGAAAAGATCTAGGAAGCCAAGCTATGAATAGAGGTATAAACATAGGTATGCACTTATGTAAGTATATTAATTCATAAAAATAGAGGTATTGCCCTATGTACATATATTTATATGGCAATACATTGAGGAAGTGGACATACTTTGTGCCTCTGCTCAAGCCTTCCCTTAACACAAGAACACTTTGTTCAAACAACCTGGCATTGTGTGATGCTCACCCTCCCAACATGATCGCTGAAGACAAAATGGGTGCATAAGCAAATGTAGTGAAGAAAGTTGATGGTGCTCTGCTATTAAAAGATAATAGCATCTGGGGTCTTAAAGGCTTGAAGTTAAACAAGCAGCCATCTAGCAGGGAAACAACAAGCCCACCTGGAATAAGCACACCAGCTTGTGTGATCATGAGGTGTCAGTGGGATCAGGTAACGGGTGTCAGAGGCCCAAAGCAAAAAATCATATTGTTGAGAATGAGCAGAGACCCAAAACCCATCTGTAGACAATAGGACAGACTCTCACAGAAGGGTCACAAGGAAGAGATGAATCAACCAAGGCGCAGTAAAGCACCAATGAAACACACGATATTCCTCTGGTTCTTTGAGGCTTCCTCACCCCCTACCATCATCACCCCAGTCCTGCCTTTCAGTTCTGGCTAGACCGGAGCATGTACACTGGTACAGATAAGAGCTCACAACACATGGAATCCAGGTCAGATAAACCCCTCAGGAACAGAAATGGAAGTAGTGATACCAAGAGGGTAGGGGTAAGGTGGTTGGAGTAGGGGAGGCAGGTGGAACTGATCAAAATGATTTATGCATAATACCCTCCCAAACACACACACACACACACACACACACACATATGCGCGCAGGGGTGGAACAACAGAAACGTGGGTGAAGGAAGACAGCAGTCAGTGTAACATATGAAAACAATAATAATTTATCAAGGGGCCACAAGAGTGGGTGAGGGAGGGAAAAAAGAGGAGCTGATAACCAAGGGCTCAAATAGAAAGTAAATGTTTAGAAAATGATGATGGTAACATATGTACAATTATGCTTGATAGAATTGATGTATGGAATGTTATAAGAGCTTTAAGAGTCCCCAATAAAATTAAACATTTTTTTTAAATACATAGCTTTGGAGAGGGGAAAAAATTTCATTTTTTAATAGCCCCTTGTAGGAAGAGGAATGCAGCATCAAGATTTGAGAAAGACTCATCGGTAATCTGTAATACTCAAATGACACGTCTCATTGCTGAGAGTGAAGAAGACTTGAAGCACTTCCTGATGACGTTCCAGGACTGAGGACTGCAGTATGGATTACACCTTAACAGAAAACAAAAATACACAAACATTGACCAATAAGCAAGATCAGGATCAATGGAGAAAATTCTGACGTTAAGAATTTCCTTCCTTTGACTTTTACTTGTAGATACATAGGTATCCACAATCAACACCGATGGAAGCAGCAGTCAAGAAATCAAACAATGCATTGTATTGGAAAAATCTACTGCAAAAGACCTCCTTGTTGCTATTGTTGTTGTTGTTAGCCATTGAGTTGGTACCGACTTGTAGTGACACTATGCACAAGAGAACGAAACACTACCCACAGTGAAAGGCATTACTGGGGTCATGACAGTGGGGGGTGAGGAAGCCTCAAGGAACCAGAGGAACATTGTGTGTTTCATGGATGCTTTACTGCTCCCTGATTGACTCATCCCTTCCCTGTGACACTTCTGTGTCAGGATGTCCCATTGTCCACAGATGGGCTTTGGGTCTCTGTCCTGACTTCCCTCTTTCTCAATAGTATGTTTTTCTGTTTGTTTGTTTGTTTGTGGTCTTCTGATGCCTGTTACCCACTCCCGGTGACACCTCATGATGCACAGGCTGGTGGTGTACTCCTTCCATGTGGGTTTGTTGCTTCTCTGCTAGATGGCCGTTTGTTTGACTTCAAGCCTTTAAGACCCCAGATGCTATGTCTTTTGACAGCCGGCACCATCTGTTTTCTTCACATTTGCTTGTTCACCCATTTTGTCTTCAGCGATTGTGCTGTGAGAGTGAGCATCACAGAATGCCCTGGAAGAACAATAGTAATGTATAAGTTATCAAGGGCTCACAAAGGTGGAAGGCAGGGAGGGAGGGAATAAAGAGGAGCTGATACCAAGGGCGCAAATAGAAAGTTAAATGTTTAGAAAATTATGATGGCAACGTATGTGCAAATATGCTTCAAAGAATTGATTTATGGAATGTTATAAGTGCTGTAAGAGCTCCCAATAAAATGATTTAAAAATAAATAAAATAAAAAGAGAAGCACCATCTCAATATTGAAGGCTGGTTTTTTAAAAATCATTTTATTGGGGCTCTTACAACTCTTATCACAATCCGTACATACATCAATTGTGTAAAGCACATTTGTACATTCGTTACCCTCATCTTTCTCAAAACATTTGCTCTCCACTTAAG
>NW_022103958.1:37582223-37592640 GCF_000313985.2 Echinops telfairi
TGATCACACAGGCTGGTGTGCTTCTTCCATGTGGGCTTTATTGCTTCTGAGCTAGATCGCTGCTTGTTTACCTTCAAGCCTTTAAGACCCCAGACGCTATATCTTTTGATAGCTGGGCTCCATCAGCTTTCTTCACCCCATTTGCTTATGTACCCATTTGTCTTCGGCAATTGTATCGGGAAGGTGAGCATCATGGAGTGCCATTTTAATAGAACAAAGTATTCTTGCATTGAGGGAGTACTTTGAAGGCTGTTAATAAGCCTTCCACCAATCCTGATGCTGCATTCTTCTTCAGACAGTCCAACTTCTCAGATTATTTCTCAGCACACAGATTGAATAAGAACAAGGGAATACTGGATGATAAACAACACAACCCTGATACACATATTTCCTAATTTTAGACCATACAGTATTCCCTTGTTCTGTTCAAACAACTGCCTCTTGATCCATTTACAGGTTTCACAGTAGCACAATGAAGTATTCTAGAATTCCCATTTTGTCCTCAATGCTACCCAGAGTTTGTTATTATCCATAGTCAAATGCCTTTGTGTTGTCAATAAAACACAAGTAAACATCTTTCTTACATTCTCCATTTGCAGCCAAGATCCATCTGATGCCAGCCATAATTTTACTTGCTTATGATATTAATGATATTGTTCAATAATTTCCACATTCTGTTGGGTCATCTTTCTTTGGAACGAGTACAAATACGGATCTCTTCCAGTCCATCGGCCAAGAAACTGTCTTTGAAATTTCCTGGCATAAACGAGTGCGTGCCTGCAGTGCTTCATCAGCTTCTTTTGAAACATCTCTATTGATGCTCAGGTCAATTCCTCGAGCCTTGTTTTTCACTAAGGCCGTCAGTGCAACTTGGACTTCTTTCAATACCATTAGTTCTTGATTGTGTGGTACCTCTAGAAATGGTTGAATGTTGACCAGTTCTTTTTGGTTTTGTGGCTCTGTGTATTCCTTCCCTCTTCATTTTATGTTTCCTTCGTTTTATGCATTATTCAATATTTTGCCCGTAGAATCTTTTAATATTGTAACTCGAGGCTTGAATTTTTCCTTCAGTTCACTTAGCTTGCGATATGATGAGTGTATTTCGAACCCCAGGTCCTTCCACATTTCATTATAATGCTTTGTCTTCTTGAGCTGCCCTTTGAAATTTCCCATTCAGCTCTTTCAGTATTTCATCATTTCTTCAGTGTGCTTTAGGTACTTTATGATTAAGGGTACGTTTCGGAGTCTCTTCTGATAATCCATTTTGGTCTTTCTTGTCTTTTAAGTACCTTTTGCTTTCTTCATGTAAGGTGTTCTTGATGTCATCCCATAGCTGGTAGGTCTTCTATCATTAATGTTTAGGTGGGATTTGTACTCAAGGTTGTGTTTTGGCTCTCATCAACCTCCTTACAGTGTGTGTTAGTCTGGGTAGACTAGAAAAACAAATTCAGGGAGACTCATATGTGTATAAGAAAGAGCTTTATCTACAAGAGCAGTTGAATATTGAGAAAACATCCCAGCCTGGTCCAGATCAAATCCACAAGTCCAATATTAGCCCATATGTCTGACACCAATCTATAAAGTCCTCTTCAGATTCATGAAATACATGCAATGATGCTGAATGCAGGAAGATCACAGGCCAGTGGGTTGGAGGTCTTGTGGATCCAGTGGTGGTGTACACATCTCAGTGCTGGCAGGGGTCTCTACGTGGCTACTCCAGCTCCAGAGGTCTGGTTGCATCAGGGTAGGTCCATGTGTCTACTTCAGCTCCCAAAGCATAGTGGCATGTGTCTTGTCAGTAGAGCATCTCTCAGGGAGTGAGCAGAGAGAGAAAAGTGTCTCCTACCTCCAAGGAGGAAATACAGGAGTTCCCAGAATTCTCAGGAGAAGGCCATGCCCACACAGAGGCCTCATTGGTTATATGAGATGAGGCTATCTGCTCCTGTAAAGATTCATAGCCTCAGAAACCCTGTAGACCAGTGGTTCTCAACCTTCCTAATGCTGCGACCCTTTGACACAGTTCCTCAGGTTGTGACTCCCAACCATAAAATTATTTTCGTTGCTACTTCATCACTGTCATTTGGCTACTGTTATGAATCATAATGTAAATATCTGATATACAGGATATATTTTCATTGCTGCAAATTGAAGAAAATTAAACATAGTTAAAGCATAATGATTAATCACCAAACTATATGTAATTATATATTGTGAAATACGTATGTGTCTTCTAGTGGTCTTTGGTGACCCCTCTGAAAGGTTCGTTCTGCCCCCAAAGGGGTCGCGACCCTCAGGTGGAGAACCACTGCTGCCGAGGCTTGTGATGATTTGGAATGCGCTTGGTGGCAGTGGGCTATGAAGAGAAGTGACGCTTGATGTCTGGATGGACCTAACGCATTTGGTGAAATGAAATCAGTTAGACACAAGAGGTCAAATGTTCCCACTTTACAAGAACTATCTAGAACAGACAAAGGTAAAGAGAGAAAGTAGATTACTATATGTTGTACCAATAACACACACCTTCTACTGTTCATTGGTTATATCTTGATTGACAGGCCAGACTCCACCCCTACACTCATAATCCTCTCAAATCGACACCAGATTATGCAACTGCTACACAGTGTTAAAAAAAAAAAAAAAGCAAAGCTGTCCCTTTGATGATGAAAGTGTACCTGAGCCAAGCCACGGTATTTTCAATGGCCTCATAGGCATGCAAAAGCTGGACAGCGTGTGAGGAAGACCAAAGAGGAATGGAGGCTTTTCAATTACGGTGTTGGCCACGAATAGTACACCCACCTTGTGCTGCCTGTTCCATCTCATGGAACATTCCTCAGAAAGCAGGATGATGAGATTTGGGGTGATGTATCTGGACATGTATCAGGAGGGCGGTCCTGGGGAAAAGACATTGTGCTTGGAGAAGCTGAGGGTCAGGGAAAGAGAGGAAGCCCCTGCACGAGGTGGACTGGCCCTCTGTGGCTGCAGCAGTCGGCGGAAGCATAGCAGTGAGTGAGAGAATGGCACAGGACCCATCACCGGCGTTCACTCTGCTGTTTCTCGTGTTGTTACGAGTTGGAGCTCCCTTGACGGCACCGAAGAACAGTGATGTTTGCAAAGAGAAATGAAAACCAAAGCTAACGTAGGAAAGAAACAGAATTTCCGTATGCTTCTTTCAATGACCAGTTGCCGATCATATTTCATAATAATCTAAACATTAAATATTGACTTGTCTAAAAATTGTAACATAACCCTATTGGGATATTAGGGCAGAGAAGTTGGGGTTGTAAGAGAGCTAAATCTTAATCCACCTTAAAAGCACGTCACTGCACCCCTTTACTGAAGGGTTGTGAGGAGGAGATGAGCCAGTCAGGGTGCAGGGTAGCAACGATGAAACATATAACTTTCCTCTAGTTCTTAAATGCTTCCCCCCACCACTATCATGATCCCAATTCTCCCTTACAAATCTGGCTAGACCAGAGGATGTACATTGGTATAGATAGCAACTGGAAACACAGGGAATCCAGTATAGATGACTCCTTCAGGACCAGTGGTGAGAGGGGCGATGCCCGGAGGGTGGAGGGAATGTGGGGTAGAAAGGGGGAACCAATTACAAGAATCTAAGTATTGCCTCCTCCCTGGGGGATGGACAGCAGAGAAGAGGGCGGGGGGAGACATTGGCCAGTGTAACGTATGACAAAACAATAATAATTTATGAACTATGAAGGGTTCATGAGGGAGAGGGGAGCGGGAGGGAGGGGGAAAATGAGCAGCTGATATTAAGGGCTCAAGTAGAAGGCTTTGAGAATGATGAGGGCAACAAATGTACATATGTGCTTGACACAATGGATGGATGTATGGATTGTGATAAGAATTGTACGAGCCCCCAATAAAATAATTTTTTTAAAAAAGCACATCACTGGACTATGCTTAAAGTTGATTTACCAAAAGGTAATAATAAAAAGTTATTTAAGAAACGTGGAAAAGTATCAAAGAAGTAGCCAATTGGTTGCCTTTGGGAGAGAGGGGCCAGGAAAATGGAGAAAGAGAAGCAGTGGGAGGGATTGCTGCTTTTTGTTATATGCTTTTAGGTTCCGTTTTGTTAATCTCTTGCTTTGAAAAAAACAAATGAAAGTGAAAGCCCGTAGGATTGTACACAACAAACTATTTACATTAGAGGGCTCTGAGGAGGGGGAGGGGAAGAACAAGGTTTTCATTTGCCAATTCACATCATCTATACTATTTAAATATTTTAACCACCAGCATACAATACTTTCACAATTACAGTAAAAAAAAAAAAAAAAGATCAATGTGTTGTCCCTATTTTCTACTGTCTGCGGAATTTCATCCTCAGCTACCCAGAGAAGTTCTGATCATCACCGTTCTCAGTCCCTCTCTGCAGATTTGACTCTTTCAGTCTGAGCGACACCAGAGCCACAGCTCTGGATCCACGCTGGGGTTTCCAGAGGCTGTCTCAGTTCTTGATAACTGCCTATCTTCATGCCATCTCCAAAGGGCAGGAAGCTCTGCCTACCTCAGTGCTGCCCACCCATAAGCCTCGGCCAGACCACAGAGTGCTGTGCAACATAACTGTTTTGAAATTCTCACTTCCAACTCTTAACCCATTCCCATCGGGCGGTCTTTTAAAAAACTACTGTGGTGAAAAAAGACCAAAAACCCCAAACTCTCACGAGATGGATAAGAACACTAGTTAAACAGTTTTGCAGATCTTTTTGGTGCTAAACATGGCAGGAGCCTACTAGATTGTAAAAATAGGGATAGTTGGAACTAATGTACAGAACTAAAATTTTAAAACTTTTTCTGCTGTTATTCTGTGAAGTTTCAGTTATCAAAAGATCATTTACATGAATATGAAATGTAATGTTTCAAATTTCAAGATAATATAGTATTTGTAAAATACTCGTCTAATATTATCGAGCAGTATCTTGATTTGTACAAGCACACTTGGTTAAAATGACTTCATTTTAACATCCACTGATATAGATTAATAATGTAAGTTGGGATTTAAAATTGACGGGAACTAGTGCATGTAATACTTTTGCAAGTACTGGGGGTTCGGTATGGTATGAAAAGAGTATTTAATTGTTGGATGCCAGAAAATGGGTTTTCTCAAAGTCCATTGCCAGCAATGGGCAGGCTTGTACCTTGCACAGAACATCAACTGTACACCTTATTAACAGAGAGGTGAATAGCTTCGAAATAAAGTTTTAAAGAAATTTAAAAATATATTGTAGTAAAAAAAGACCTAGAAATGTTCAGTTTATCACTCTTAAATGTATAATTCTGGGGCATCAGTTATACTCACAATGCTATGCAACCAACACCACTTGAGTTAGTTAATTGTGCCAGCCTGGCCGATAATCACATGTGGGTCTGGTTGAAAGGCGGAGGGATAAATGGGTGGTGAAGCCTCGCCTTTCTAGTTCTCGGGTCTCTTGTTTTGTGATGGTTGTATCGGGTGCAGCTGCCTTAGCAGTTCCCTGCTTCAGCTTGCAAGATTGACTTCCTACAAGACATCCCCAAGGAGAAGCCGCATGGACCTATCCCGATGCAGCTCTGGGTGCTGGAGCAGCCATGTGGAGACCCCTGCCAGTGCTGAGATGCTTACACGTTCACTGACTCAGCTTTCCTCCTGCAGTCGGCATTATTGCCTCTGTTTTGTGAGGTGAAGGACTTTGTGGACTGGTGTTGGGTATGGGTTAATGTTGGACTTGTGGGCTTGGGCAGCATTGGGTTGGGATGTTTTCATGATGCACATTTTCTTTGCATAAAACTCTCTCTTATACATGAGTTGCTGTGGATTTGTTTCTCCAAAGTACCTAGACTAATACACCACTATTTCCAGTCTTTTTCGTCATCCAAAGGTAAACCCAGTAACATTAAGCAATGATAAAATACATCTTTTACAGCATGTGAGAGGGCCTAAAGGAATAAAGGGGTTCTGAAAACCCCTTCTGGGGTAGTTGAGAAACAGTTACCAAATAAACAGTAGAAGGTGTGTGTTATTGGTACAAAATATAGTAATCTACTTTCTCTCTTTCCCTTTGTCTGTTCTAGATATTTCCTGTAAAGTAGGAACATGCAATATTTGACCTCTTGTGTCTAACTGATTTCATTTTGCCACATGCTTTAGGTCCGTCCATGTATCGAGCGTCATTTCTCTTCATAGCCTGGCACCACCAAGTGCATTCCAACTCATCACAACCCTAGACAGCAGCAGCTCTCAACCTGAGGGTCCCGACCGCTTTGGGGGTCCAACGACCCTGTCACAGGGGTCGCCTAAGACCATCAGAAAACACATACATATTTCATAATATATAATTACATATTGTTTTGTGATTAATCACTATGCTTTCATTATGTTTAATTTTCTTCAATTTGTATCAAGGAAAATACATCCTGTGTACCAGATGTTTACATTATGATGCATAACAGTAGCCAAATGACAGTTATGAAGCAGCAACAAAAATAATGTTAAGGTTGGGGGTCACCACCACATGAAGAACTGTGTGAAAGGGTCACCGCATTAGGAAGGTTGAGAACCACTGCTCTACCTCCTCCCCAACCTCTCTTTCAGGATTTCCAATTACACATATTTTACTGGGAGGCTTGAAGTTTCCACGCAGCTCCTTGATAGACTTTGTATAGTCTTTGCTTTTAGTGTGTTCTTTCCCTCCCCCGGGCCCCTGTCAGTGCTAAGTGTTATTTTCAGTTGTTTCTATTGCTGTGGTATCAAATGTGACCAGCGTTTGCAGTGTCTAAAACCTGTTGATTTCATCTAACATACTTTTCGTATCAACATTTGACTTTTCAAGCTCAGTTTAGGCTTTTCTTCCCTCCCTATGTCTCTCCTTAATATGCTTATGCTCCCTCCATCTTCTCAGACACAGGGAATTCACTTACTGTAACGACTTTAATTTCCTTATCTTCTCGTTCGATCATCTGTGTCATAGTGGGTTTGTTTCTGCCGACGGGTCCCACCCCCTCACCATTGGTCATGCTTTCCTGCTTCTTTGGACGCCTGGTAAGTTGGACTTGATGCTACACATTGTGAACTTCACACTGTTCGGTGCCGGATTTCTTTAAATGTTTTAAATATTTTGTTTTAGGATTCAGTTAAGTTACTTGGGAACAGTTAGAATCCTTTGAAGCTCACTTTGAAACGTTATTAGATGGGAGCAGAGTCTGGTTTAGGGTTATTTTGATCCCATTTAGGAGGCTCCCCTTTTGTGTAACTCTCTCCTCTCGGGCACTCTTTTGCAGGAGCTCTTTCCAGGCAATAAGGTGGTGCAGTATTAGGACTTACCTCTTGTGTTGCCCTTCTCTTGTTCAGTGTCCTGCACTGTTTATTGTCCAGTGTCTGAAAACAGCTATTTCATATTGTAGTTCCTGGCTCTCACTGACAATCACCTAAGTGTTTAAGGAAGGAAGTTAAATATAGGATCTAGACTTCAATTAGGGCTCAAAGTGTAAATTCTCTTGTCCAATAATCTCCTAAATTTCCCCCAAGAGTCTCTTGCTTTCCTCGATGTGTGTACACTCTTATTAGAGTCCTCTGGGAACATTTAGATAACAACTGTGAAAAGCATTATTAAAAGCTTCCATAATTCCCCTATCCAGAAATAACTCTGATTCATGTCTATGCATTTAATATTTCCTTCCAATCTTCAGGATATCGTTTGATCTTACATAGTTTTCACATCAGTCCTCCCCTTCCTGATCACTATCTAACCCTTGAGACTAATGATAAAACCTTCATTCTTAAATTGGTGCTCATTTTAGCGTCCAGGAAATCCTCATATCCTGGCTTTCTCCCACTCGTTCCAAAGCTTCAGAACCCTCCCTCACCGATTCCTTTCCCTCCACATACCCTTAAACATCGACATTCTCGGTCCTTCTTTCACCCCCCATCACATTAGTTATCATTCCTCTGCTTAACTCACAAACGGATGCAGCAAACTCAGGAGAGTCGACATTTATCAGGTCTGCCTTGCTTTTCCAGATCCCACAAAATGTTCCCTTTTGTCAGACTGCAGACTGACTTATTTTTTTAATTGCTTGTTTTAGTGGAAAATATTTGTGTTTTCCTTCTCTGACAGGTTTCTGCCTCACACAGGTTCCAGGTTTGGTAGGCTTTATTGTGTTTTCCCACCAACTGGCGTGTCTGTCAGTTTGCTGTACTGTGGTGGCTCGTGTGTTGCTGTGATGCTGGAAGCTGTGTCACTGGTATTTCCAATGCCCGCAGGGTCCCCCAAAGGGAACAGCTTTTAGTGGAGCTTCCAGACTCAGAACAGACAAGGAAGAAGGACTTGGCTGCCCCAGTCAGCAGAAGTTGCCACTGAAAACCGTTTGCATAGCTTTGACACATGGTCAGACCCTCAAGGTCTAATGAATGGAAACAGAGCATCTTCTGAGATGGTGCTGGAGCACGGGCCTCGTGGGCTGGAAGGGCCTCGAAACGAGACTGAGAAGAAGCTGATTTCTCAGAGTGGAGTCCACCATGGTGATGTGAATGGAGTAAAGCCTTTGGGATCTTGATTCGTGGATGGGGCACAACTCAAGCTGAGAAGAAATAACTGCAAACATCTAATAATCAGAACTTGGAATGTGTAAAGTATGAATCTAAATTGGAAATCATCAAAATGAAATGGAATGCTTAAAGATCGATATCCCAGGTGTTACTGAGCTGAATTGGACTGGTATTGGCCATTTGATCATTATGGTTTACTATGCCAGGAATGAGAGTCAAGAGTGGATTCAAGCACAGGAGCAATTGTGAGGACTAGCTCGTGTGCCTCTCTGTTGCATATAAATCTGGTTGCTTTGGGTCCGAACTGACTCGATGGAACGAACAACAACTGCATTTCCAACTCTCCCTGGCACTCCAGACTTAGCTAGCAGCTGAACTCATGATCTTCTGCAGCAACCTGATCCATCGCTGGAGTCCACTGCAGTGGAAGGCAGTACCTCCCACCCTCCTAAGCGATGAACATAGAAACCCCCTTCAGCGCTTCCCTTCCTTCTTCTTGATGCTGCACATCTAATGGGGGCTCGTTCTTGGCCACTCTACCTCCTGAATATCTCCTTTCTTGAAATCTATGCCTCGGTTCCATTACACCCCTATAATTCACACCATCATCTCTCACCTGAACAACACTCTCTCGTGTAGTCTTCCTGGTTCTAAACTCTCTCCTCCACACTCTAGTCTTTCCGAAACCAATGAAAACATGTCCTACCTTTATTTTTTTCTTTTCCTAATTCATATCATACTTTCTTTTAAAAAAACGTTTATTGTGATTTACATTGCAAATGATCAATTTTGTATTCAGCAACGCCAGCTACTTGTCTGCCCTCCCAATAGCTTGTCCTGCCCTCCTCGAGTCACACTCTTCTTTTAGCGAGCCCTTCTGTTTCTCTCACCGGAGGCCCAGCAGTGTAGTGGGTGACATGTGGGGCTGCTAACTGCAAGGTCAGCAGTTCCAAACCACCAGAAATCCGCAGTAGAAAGCTCCATCTTTCTACTCCCTTAAAGTGCGACAGTCTCAACCCCGAAGGGCCTATTCTCCCCTGTCCCATAGATTGCTGAGTGAGAATGGACTTGACAGCAGAGTGTTTGCTTTGGTTGTGTTGTTTGCCCAGGAGTCCTGGTGTCACTGTGGGTTATGCATTCAACTGTTACTGGCAAGGTCAGCAGTACGAACCCCCCAGTCGCCTCCTGTAACATTTACAGCCTCGGGAACACGAGAGAACAGGTGTACTCTATTCCACATGGTCGCCATGACTCACTTAACTCGACGGAAATTAGCTTGGTTTTTAATGGGTCCCATCAACTACAGGATACAATTCAACGTTATTACATTAGCTTAGTAGTTACAGTCCCCTCCAAGTTCCCATTCCATTCTTACTCCTTGCTCCTCCCACTCCATTGGTTTCCAGGTGTCAACAACTCAACTCACTGTCATAGAGTCGGTTCATACTCATATCAGCCCAGTGGGACATGGTAGAACAGCCCCAGTGGGTTTGTGAGACTGTAACTCCTCACTGGAGTAGAAAGCCTCATCTCGCTCTCATGGAGCGACTGGTGGTTTTGAACTGCTGACTTTTTGTGGTTAGCAGCATGTGGTTAGCATGTGTAACCACTACAGTTACCCCAAATACAATATCCCCTCTGCCTTCACACATCCTCGTCTTCCTGCCTACAAAGTCTCTCCTATGCTCAACATCTCCTATGCTCAACAAATGTCTTTGCAGGCTTCAAGACGCAACTTAAGGGCCCACCTCTTCAGTGAATCATGCCCCAGGAGGGGCACCCTGTCCTTCCTACCAGGCTTGGCATTTCCTTCATCCACTTGCCTCAGTCAATATGTGCTTCCATCTCTCTTTACAAACAGCGATCCCCCCC
>NW_022103958.1:37593340-37599925 GCF_000313985.2 Echinops telfairi
GCCAGCGCGCACCGAATCGGAACAGAATTTTGGCCAAACAGATGACTTGGGAGCTTGGCATCCGTGGGCGGGGAGGTGGAGACTGGGGGTGGGGAGAGGAGGGAGGCAAGGGGTGGTGGTGCAGGGGGGCGGGCAGCGAGCCGGGTGCCAGGGCAGAAGGGCAGAGAGACTGGGGGACGGACGGTAAGGTCCACGCAGAAGACTCCAGCGACAGCCCTGCCCGTCTGAGCCATGGGCCGCGAAGCAGGTCCCCTCAGCTCCCTGAGCCCCGTCGGGTTTGCGAAGGGCCTACGAGAAGCCCCTAACGCGGAGGGCTGCCCACTGGCTTGCCAGGAGATAACCCCCAAGGGACCCATGAGCTCGTGCCCCGGCTTGTTACTCCGGAGAAGACCCCATCCGCAGTCCAGTCGATGCTGACTCTCGGTGACCCTCCTGTAGGACAGAGTCGAACTAGGGCTTCCTGAGGGCGCGTGCGTTAGTGCTGGGCTGCTAAGGGAAAGGTCGGTGGTGTGACCCCCTTTTGCCACTCCACGGGAGGCCGTCTGCTTCCATCAAGGCACACTGGAAGGACTTCGCCACAGTGGCCATTAATGTCACAGGCGGTGTAAACACCTCCTGCAATCGGCTGCTCACATGAGGTTGGAGGTGGGTGGCCAGCCCCCCACCACTAATCACGGGTTCAGTAAGCACAATTGTACAGTTGAGATATAGAAATATTAAAGTCATCGAGAGCATGAGAGATAAAAGAGAGAGTCAAATAATGGAGTCAAACACAATTCATGGTAGCCCCCGCTTGGTGGTCCACATGGAGAGAGGGGGAAGGGAAGGAGGACAAGGGGAAAGGGAACAGGGGAGGAGAGGGAGCTGACAAGAGGGAGGGAGAGAGGGAGGGGTCTCTCTATTGCTAACCGAGGCCTGTATACCTTTGGGAGCGTGCAAGACCACTAATTACAGGTAAAGACATACGTCACAGGAAGGGGTTGCACTATAGGTTATACAGCAATGAGAGGGGGTGGTCTAGGGACATACACGCAATAGGAAGAAGAGGGATTGGGGGTATACATGTGACAGGTCCTAGAGTCAGGTTGGGAGCTTAACTTTGGATGTCCCTGAGCGGGTTTGATTTGTTCTCTGGATCTCCGTAAGAACCATTAGCAGTGGGTGTGAACTCCACCTATAGGAACCAAATCATGACTACAGGCCTGTCCTTTGTCCTTAACAGCAGGGAACAGGGGCCTACTACAATCTGGCAACTGATAGACCTCAGGGAGGACGCCTGCAAGCTTCTGACCTCTCACACTCACGGAAAGTTATTCCCACCTCCAGAGAAAGGCCCAGTGATGGAATTCTGAAAGCTCAGACATTCATCACTCTGTTTCACCCTCCTTCCTTGGTCCAGTTCACGGTATCTCACTTTTTGTGTCTGTCACAAACATCGCTCTAAGTTCTTCAGACACATTGCGCCATCCAGACCTCACCAAATGCCCTGTGAGGTAGGGGCTGGTCTCTGTTTTACAGAGGAGAAAACCAAGGTCAAAGACGCTGTGCCATTTGACTGAGGTAACATTATGGGGGGCATCGATCTGAAACTGAAAGCAGGGTCAGTCTGAGCCTAGTCTTTGTGCTTAACCTAAATTAGGCAAGTCAGGTACTTTCACTCAGCCTGGATGGATCCCAGAGCTTCGCTGTTACCCTAGTGATTTGGTTTTCTGTGGGTGGAGACAGTCCGGGACTGGAGGACAGAATACTGGGCTTCTTGTGCCATTTGTTTCTGGGCAGAATGACTTCTCTCACATCTCTCACATGGGAACACTCACACCCTACTGGGAACACGAGGAGAGTAACTCCACTTCTGGGACTGCCACATCCTGAGTGGGAGAAAGTGCACCACGGATGAGTGCATTAGACAGGTGAGTCTAGCTCCCAACCTAAGTTCTAGCTGTAGGTCCGAAACCTTTCCACCAACCTCAGCAAATCTCCCAAGGTGGGTTAGTCTGGGTTGACTAGAGAAACAAATGCAGAGACACTCATATGGGTATAAAAGTTTTACATAAAAAAACAATTGTATATTGAGAAAACATCCCAGCCCAGTCCAGATCAAGTCCGTGAGTCCGATATTAGCCCATATGTCTGATACCAATCTATAAATTCTTCTTCAGACTTCACGCAACACATGCAATGACGCTGAATGCAGGAAGATCACAGGCCAGTGGGTGGAAAGTCTTGTGGATCCAGTGGTGGTAGAGGCATCTCAGCACTGGTGTGGGTCTTCAAGTGGCTCCTCCACCTCTGGGACTCTAGGGTAGCCCCATGTGTCTTGTCAGCAGGAATGTCTCCTGGGGAATGAGCATGTAGCTGGCCTCCAATGAGCGAATTATCTCCATGGCGCCTCCAAAGGAGGTTATCAAGCTGCAACCTGATTAACAGGCTAGACTCCACCCCTCCACAAGTGTATGTAACTACCACACAAGGCTTCCCACCACCCTGCTTTTGTTTATGGCTTTCCAAGTAAGTGAAGACCTTCTTATCTTTACCTCCCCAAATCCTACCTCTGAAGACCAGCTTCATAGGCTCCCCTTTACGGGGCATTACAGGACACCTGTCATGAAAATGATCCTTTTCCCCACCCACCCTTTGACAGTAGGAGCCCTAGTGGCGTTGTGGTAATGTCTTGGTCTGCCATCCACAAGGTCTGCAGTTCAAAACCACTGGCCACTCTTCGGTAGAAAGATGGGGCTTTCTACTCCCATAGACAGTTACAGTCTCAGAAACTCATAGGGGCAGTTCCTTTTTGGCCTCTAGGGTCACTATACGCTGGCTTCAACTTGATGACAGTAGGTTTGTTTTTTGTTTTTTTGTTTTAATCTTTGACTATAAATTCCTAAGACATGTATCGCATATGGCTTTGCCTATAACCAGTAATACATGGGACATCTTTATGGAAGGCATGTGCTGCTTTTTCACCTCTCCCAAATCCCCTCTCCTGTTTAGTAACAGCAAGTTGATTTCTTCTGATGAGCGGCCCTTTGGCCCTTGTAATCCATGTGATTGTCCTGGACAATCCAGGGGTGGGCATATAATTTAGGCTTTTAAAATTGGAGGCATTGTAATTGGCTCAGATGATCCAATTGAGATCACTGAAGGTCATTCCTGGAACTATGCTGGAACCATTGAGATAAAGAAACTCTCTCTGCTGTTGGTTGGAATTGAACGGAAGCAGAGCTGTGGGGCTCTTACAAAGCCCACTGACTGAGGAGGGAGCTACTCTGGAGAAAGAGACATCGTCTTTTTTTTCCAATCATTTTACTAGGGGCTCATACAACTCATCACAATCCATACACACATCCATTGGGTAAAGCGCATGTGTACATTGATTGCCCTCATCATTCTCAAAACATTTCCTTTCCACTTAAGCCCCTGGCATTAGGTCCTCATTTTTCCCCTCCCTCCCCACTCCCCCCTCCCTCATGAGCCCTTGATAATTATAAATTGTTATTTTTTCATATCTTGCCCTGTCCGACATCTCCCTTCACCCACTTTTCGGTTGTCCGTCCCCCAGGGAGGAGGTCACATATAGTTCCTTGTAATCGGTTCCCTCTTTCCAACCCACTCTCCCTTTACCCTCCCTGTACCACCACTCACACCACTGGTCCTGTAGGGCTCATGAGACATCATTTTGATGTTGACCTTGTTAGGAGTCTTTTTAAACATTCCAGAAGCCAGGACTAATTTACCTGAGACAGTCAATCCTGCTCCCCAACATTGCAGTTTCCCCTTAATCTAGTTTGTATTGGGCTCCTACAACAAAATTAAAAAGTAACAACACACCCTCAATTCGCTTATGAAATTGAGGAAGACACAGACCCACTCTTCTTAGCCTTGTGTCCGCCTCAGTGCCTCCACAGCACTTGATGCGATAGAGGGTTCTCAGAAAGGTGTTCTGATGATTGATGGAGGGATGTTTGCTTCAGTCAACTCCTCTTTTCTTAAGCACTACCATGAGCCATGGTGGTGATGTGGTGGGATATGCACTGGGCTGCTAACTGCAAGGTCAGCTGTTCAAAACCACTGGCCACTCTACAGGAAAATGATGGGGTTTCTACTACTGTAAAGAGTTACCGTCTTATACCCCTACAGGGACAGTTCTACCCTGATCTGTGGGGTCACCAGGAATCAGAATCGACTTGATGGCAGTGAGACTATGAGCCAAATCCGTGGCTCACATAGATCAGAAAGACACAGTCCGCGCCCTCGCGAGGTCTGAGTTGAATAAAAGGAGACAGAAATGCAGACAAGCACAGCATAATGTCATCCAGCGTGTTCTCTCAGCTTGGGTTTCTATACTAGAAATCACACGTTTGACCCAGAGGGTCGGAGACTTAAAGGAATGGAATCTTGGAAATCTTATCAGAGAAGATGACGTGAGTCGAGTCTTATAAAGAGGGACTAGAAGTTCCTAGGCAGAGAAGTGGGAGTGAGGAGAGGGTGTTCCAGGGGTGGGGTGAACCAGGCAGAGGAAACAAGAAGAATGGGGGTATCATTACCTTCTCCTATTCCTTTGACGTCTTCACACAACCCTTCCTCTTTCTCTACCTCCCATGATGGCAGAATTATCACAGTGATTAAAATCACAAGCTCTGAGCTTCGAAAGAGTCTGGTTCTGCCAATTATTCTCTATGTAACCTTGGGCAAAGCCACTTACCATCTCACAGTTTAGATATGGAGAACTGTTGAGGCCATTCTATCAGATTACAAATATAAAGAGTGTGTCTGGAACAAGATAATACCCAAGAAATGTTAGCTGCTATTATTACTGTCAGCATCTTTAAATGCAAGGAACAGAAAACGAACTCTAACCCCCCATTCACTGGTTTCAACAATAAGAAGATTATTTCATATAATGGGAAGTCTTGAAGCAGGGTAGGCTCCGGGCATGGACTAATCAGAGCTCTGATTCCATTTCTCTGCATTTCTCCCAGCTCGGTCCTCTTCCTTGTGCTGGCTTTGCCTACAAGCTGGCTGGCTGCATTGTCTAGAGAGAGCAGTGGCACCAGGATCCGAGCAACTGTGAAAACATGGTTCCTTGTTCGCCCCCATCACAATAGAGAAGTACTCTCCTCCCTCAAGCAGAAAGATCAGTCCCTTCTTTTAACATGCTTTGGCCAGCGTCGTTCTTGTTCCTGCTCCTAGAGCAGTGAGTGACAGTGACCAGGGCAGCACGCTGTGGTCATTGGTCTCAGCTTGGTTTCCTATAGCTCCCACTAACTGCTAAGTGAGGTTAGGTGGCAATGATTCATTTAGACTATTTGGGATCCACTGCTACAGCTAGAGATGGGGTGCAGCTTTCTCTGGGTGACATGGTAGCGGCATGGTGCGTGGGCATGGTTGTGCCTAGAGAGAGGGAAAGAGGAACTGGTTGTCAGCTGGACAATCCATAGCATCTTTTGCAATGGTAACTATTTTGGTTTTTCATGCTATTTCACAAGCTCCTCTTCAGGCCGTGGCTCGAATGACTCCTTACCACTGAAGTCTTTGTTGGCCACTCCACCAGTAACACACATCTACCTCTGTCCTTCCTCTGCTCTTTCTCTCTCCCTCTACCTGCATCTGTTTTCCTTACAGCACTTATCACTCCACGGCATGCCACGGATGTGTGGATTTATGGTTGATGGGTCTCCTCCCTCTAGGATGTAAATTCCACGAGGGCAGATTTTGTCTGGTTCACGGCTGTATCGAACACCGAATGGAATCCTGATACATAGTACAACACCAGCAAAACCACCCCCTGCCGTCTAGGAGATCCTGACTCACACTGACCCCATGGGGCGTCGTAGAACCAATCCACAGAACTTCCAAGGCTCTCAAGTCTAAAAAAATGTGATGCAAACCTTTTATCTTTGCAGGCTATAAAGGACACTCTGATATTCTCATTTTTTATAAACACAAAATACTTAATTTTGTACGTGTTGAAAATAAGAAGGCAGCAATCTGGAAGCAGACGGCCCTGTCTTTCTCTGTGGAGTGGCTTGTGGCGTCAGCTCAACGTTTAACCTGTGGCCCCACGCGGTCAGCAGACTCATGGCCATCATTCGTTTGCATGAATAAGTGAGTTGGGCCAGAACTGGACTCCTCTGGTCATCCACAGAGGCCTGTTCAGGGGTCCTCCCAGGTATGTGGATCCCCCCACAAGATTTCGGAGGCCCCATTGTTTACTCTCTTCTTCCTCTCTCACTTTCTTTCTTTTTTTCTCCAATTGTTGTGAAATTTTTATTAAATAACTTCCTCTTCCTCATCTGATTTTCTGTGCCACATCTACATTTCCTAAGCTTTCATTTATGCAGAAATACTTTCTAAGATTTGTACTACTTTCTTTTTTTTTCAATTTTATTTATTTTTAAAAAATCATTTTATTGGGGGCTCATACAACTCTTATCACAATCCCTACATACATGCATTGTGTCAAGCACATTTGTACATTCGTTGCCCTCATCATTCTCAAAACATTTGCTCTCCACTTAAGCCCTTGGTATCCGCTCGTCATTCCCCCCCCCCATGAACCCTTGATAATTTATAAATTATTATTAT
>NW_022103958.1:37606277-37608537 GCF_000313985.2 Echinops telfairi
GGCAGTGACAGTAGCTGGGCCAAGGTCAAGCCCCAGCCGGCTTCCACTGAGGTAAACCAAAAGCCCCAAGCCCCTCAAAACCCCGTGGGTCTGTGCCTACTTATCTTTATGATGCTCCTCCTGTGTTCTAGTTGTGTTAAAGTTCCCTCTAAGCAGCTCTCCTGGGCTGGATTCTCAGGCCTGCTTCTTATATAAGTATATATTGGAGGAAAACTTGCTTTCTCTGTGCTGGGTTTGAATCCTGCATCTGGGTCATCAGCCTCCAGTCTATGGACTGGAGAGCCAACACAGCCTGCCACAATGCCTGCCTGTCCCAGGAGCTATCAGTAACCTGCCATCTGTCTGACCAGCCAACCTTGGATTCATGCATTTGTCCAGTCACAGCCTGGCCTTCCTGCTGAACTTGGATTCATCCCAGCCTGTGCTGTTCCTGCCAATCTTGGGTTCATCAACCCTTGCCGTTACACGAGTTAGGAGAAGCCCAGCTTAACATCTGATCCACAGACATGAACCCTGCCTGGCCTGGCCTACTTCTATGACTGTGTGAGCCATTTCCTTGATATAAATATCTATATTCATTATATTTAAGTGCCACGGATTTTGCCTCTCTGGAGGTGCTGTCGTCTCATGACCATGGTGGCTCCCTGTGACGGAGTAGAATTGTGCTGTAGGATTCTCTGGGCTGTGGCCTTCACAGCAGCAGATCACCAGGTCTATTTCCCAGGGAATCCTTGGGTGAGTGCGAACTGCTAGCCTTTGTTTACCAGCCTAATGCTTACCGAAGATTTTCTGACCCTAAAATTGGACAAAGGAATGATAAAAATAACATCAGGTGACATGTTGCCTGTTACTTCACAATGAACCATGCCCGTTGTTATTTTCTTAATTCTGAAATGGATATGTACTTGCAAATTATTAGTTGAAAATAAATGCGGGCTCTCTTTCAGGCTGGAGGGCAGGATCTCGCGTGCGCAGCGTGTTCTCTCAGGGCTCATACTGCTTCTTCTTTGCTCGGTTCTGGGACTCCCCTTTTGGTTCTGCGGACTCCTCTTTTTTTTGGACTCCTCTTAACAGCCAGTTTTCCACGTGGTTTTTGTGCTCCCCTGAAGTGGCTATTTGCAATCATGAACCCTCCCATGGCCCTGCCAAGCGGCCTTGCACACTTTCCAGAGGTAGTGTGTACTATCTGAGACTGTACATCCCGAAACTTCCCTTTCCTTCATAAAAGTTACTTGGATTAAATAGATAGATAAATTAATTAATTAATTAATGAAAAGTTACAGTCCTTCCAACTTCTCTAATTTTACTCCCCAAAGCATAGGTTCCTGAACTTATTTGGCCTGCTATCCAGAAAGAAAATTACTCAGCGCTCCCCTGGCAATTAAACATTTTTGTACTATAGCCCATAATCCAGGATAAAGTGTAGGTATCTGCTTTTGCAGCTCTGTCCCCTGCATTATTCCAGAACCCACCAGGGGGCATTATTGCCTATTTTGGGAAACATCATCCCACAGGTAACTAGTGCTATAGACTGAAGTTCTTCCTACTTGTCTTTGCATACAGAACATGTCCAACAGTGGTGGGATTCAAATAATTTAACAACTGGTTTACCGCTCTAAAAATATGTTACGTATAAAAATATGTATACCAAAAGGTTGCTTATTATTTCATACAGTTAACTGAAAACAATAAAGGAGGTACATAATATTAGGTTAAAAGAATTTTAAAATATTAATGAAAAAATATTAAACACACAAAAAAAACCACCGTCAAACCCTCACTGCCATGGAGTGAATGCTGATTTATACCACTCCCTGTGGGTTTCCGAGACGGTAACTGTTATGGGAATAGAAAGCCGGTGGAGCTGCTGGTGGTTTTGCACTGCCAACCATGCGGATCACAGCCCAAAGTGTAACCACTGTGCCACCAGGGCTCCAAACAACACCTGGCAAAACCAATAAAGCTGTTCTTGAAGGGATTTCCAGATTACGTCTTGATTGACATCCTCACTTACAATATTCTTCATTCTTATTCCAGCATCAGTGGCTGTTTGATTTATCCTTAACCATCTTTTCATTGAAGGAGTAGGATTCCATTCCTCAGAGGAAGGCCAATTAGACAGTAGCCACTGTGTTGGATCTATTAGAAACAGATGGCGCTAACTCACCCAAGGGGAGGGTATTGTTTATATCTCCACAGGAAAATAGGGACCAGACTTCAACCCGATGCTCCCAAGGTGTGAATGCAACATGCCAGCGTG
>NW_022103958.1:37610650-37613593 GCF_000313985.2 Echinops telfairi
TGAATGTACAAATGTGCTTTACACAATTGATGTATGTATGGATTGTGATGAGTCGTATGAGCCCCTAATAAAATGATTAAAAAAAAAAAAGAAACAGATGGCTTCTCTGATGTTCATCTTTGGCAAAAACCCTTTTGCTTATGCTGACCGTACAGCAACTGTCCTGACAATATTTTTAGCTCTTTGAACACTTTCAGGGATTGCATAATTCGCTCACAGTATCCCATGGGAATTTGGGGTGTAACACAAAGCTGAAAGGAAATAGCCTCTGGTTATTTGGCACTTTCCCCTCTTTACGTGATATGTTTGTTTGCTGAAGTAAAGACTCAAGGGAATAAAAATGTGGTATTTCATCTAAAGTACAATGAACTTTATGAAATGAATACATAAATCTCACAAGCAAAGTGTCACCTAATTTTTTATACCTATGAACGGAATGAATATTAGAATAGGTGCTTAGACTACGCTGTTGCTCAGATAAACATGTGAAATGAGTAATTTTGTGATTTCCACCTTCATGAGAGCCCTGATTACAAGTGCTATTTTAACAACTAGTTCACAAACTCACCAAAAAATTAGGTATCAGTTCTGCCAAACCAGTGCGAACGGCTGGACCCCACCACTGATGGCCAGTAGAATTTGTGCCCCCCTTTTCTGTGGTACAAATCCCTCCTTGAAACAAACTCACCATCACAGTCACGTTCACTTGCTCCACCTGTGCCTTTTAGAGCACTGTATGAACTGTGAGCCTTTCCTTGTGCCTAAAGTAAGGCTGAAGAGAAAGATCACACACCTGTTCTCACTAACTGCACATTCTTAAGGACACAGCCCGCAACAGAGCTCGCACGTAACCAAGGGACTACTTTAAGGTGAGTGGACATGGCATGTGTCATTTGGGGGCCCGAAGCTTCCAGGAAGCGAGTGTGACTCCTCCACACCCCCTCTGCCCCTGCCCGAGGGAGCCCTGGGGGGACGGAAGAGCCATATGATGAAGGAGTCATGGGCCTTTGAATGACTGAGGGGAAGAAAACCAATGTCAAGATTGCCAAACAATCTTGGACTGAATGCGCACGAGAGAGAAACTGCCCTTCTGTTTGAGTCCTCTACTTTCCGGCGTCTGTTACAGCAGCTAGCGGTGAAGAGAAACGCGCCGTCTTATACTACGTGCTATTCACCCCCAGCGCTTTCCGAGTGATGTTCTATTGTGTCACGATGACGTGGTGGTGTTAGTAAGATGTGAAGTGGTGATGATTGTCCCCATTCTGTAACCAGATGAGAAAGGTTGTCAAAGAGAACCTGATTGGGAAATGGAAATGCCAGAACCGGCCCGGATCTTGTCACCCCAAAGCTGTGCTGTTTTCAGTACCCCCATACCCGCAAGTCAGTGGGCCTTAACCTTGGCTGATGCGCGCGTGTGAGAAAGTGTTATTTGTTAGGTATCCTCGATGACTCAGAACGGCTGCCTTCCCCTCTGAAGTAGGAGGGTAACCCCAGGTAGGCTCTGCCTGTGGCTTCCTGCCTTCCTCAGTTCAAGGCTTTCTCGTAGAAGGAACCTTTAAACATTGATATTTCCCAGAACAGAGAGTTTGATTCGAGGAGCACAGGTGACAAGAGGAGGGGGGATGGGGTTGTGGTGAACAACAGTGGCGATTAGAAGAGGCCATGACTGAAAGCTTCCCCCTCCAGGCCAATGGCAGTGCCCTCATGGTCCTTGAGTTAGGCTGGGTTGTCTAGAGAAAGAAAGCCAGAGCCACTCATCTGTGTATAAGGAAAAGCTCTATCTCAAGAAGAAGCATAGATCAAGAAGGCATCCCAGCCCCGTGCAGCTTAATTCCCTGGGTCCAATGCTAGCTGAAGTTCTCTTCAGACCCGTGTGGCTGCAGGCCAGCAAGGCCCAAAGGGGATGCAGAAAGTAGGGAGATCACAGGGCAGTGGGTGCAGAGTCCCGTGGATCAAAGGTCAGTGGAAACCTAGCAGAGTGCTGGGAGCTCTCAGGGGTGGGTGGCCCACCAGAGGCTGCTGTAGGAGGCAAGCACAGGGTCCCCACAAGCAGGGAGGCAAGGAGCCACAGAGAGAGGAGGAGTCCCTAATATCTGTCTTACAAAAAGGCCACACCTCCCAGAGGCATCATCAGGCTGTGACCGGACTGACATGTGGGACCCTACTCTTGCACCAGTGCAAGTTGACATAAAGTCTACATAACACCGGCCTCAAAATCGAAAACCAATGTGTTTGCCCTGAGGGGTGTCTATCTCCTCCGGGTCCCAGAAATTGCCAGAAAGTGAGCGCTAGAAAGCCGGTTAGTGTCAGGCACTCGTGGGCTTCCAGGAAACCCGAGCAGTTCTAAGAAGCCCCGTTTCCTGCTTCAAACCCAGAGCCTCTGTCCTTGCTGGGGAAAGGCCGGAAGGCCCTCTCCCACGGCTTCCTCCACCCCTGATGGCCTCACCCTGGGGACACCACTGTGTACACAGTTCCTTCTAGAAACAGCAAGGGGAGCAAGATGGAGTGGGGAGGGGGGTGCCTCAGCTTAGCTAGTGGTTGAGATTCCTTTGTTTTCTGGGGCACCCTTCAGATTTATAGATCAGTGTCTTTCTGTGCCTTCTTGATCAAATGACAGGGCCAAAAGTGAGCCAAAGCCCCAAAGCAGCTCATGTTTGCTGGAGCTCAGTGCTTCCCAGGGTGGGAATCACGTCTTCTTGGTCAGGCATGAAATGGTTTAAGGTTTCCACATGGATGCCATCATTAAGTAACTTTAATTACTCCCTTTTAAATTCTTTTCAATACTTTTGATTATGTAAAAAAGAATGTCTTTTTTTAATCGTTTTATTAGGGGCTCATACAATTCTTGTCACAATCCATACACACATCAATTGTGTAAAGCGCATTTGTACATTCATTGCGCTCGTCATTCTCAAAACATTTGCTCTCCACTTAAGCCCCCGG
>NW_022103958.1:37614241-37619509 GCF_000313985.2 Echinops telfairi
ACCTTCAAGCTTTTAAGACCCCAGATGCTATATCTTTTGATAGCCGGGCACCATCAGCTTTCTTTGCCACATTTGTCTTCAGCGATGGTATCATGGAGGTGAGCACACAATGATATGATTTTTTGTTCTTTAATGCCTGATAACTGATCCCTTTGGCAGCTCATGATGTGCTTCTTCCATGTGGGCTTTGTTGCTTCTGAGCTAGATGGCCATTTGTTTACCTTCAAGCTTTAAAGACCCCAGACGCTATATCTTTTGATAGCCTGGCACCATCAGCTTTCTTCACCACATTTGCTTATTCACCCGCTCTGTCTTCACCGGTTGTGTCAGGAAGGTGAGCAAAAAAGAATGTCTTAGTGCTAGTTGGTCTCTAATTTCGTCATGAGTCAGAACTGACTGGGTGGCAGTGAGCTTGGCTCCCAAGGATCCTCAGGTGAGAGCACACACCAATAATCATGGAGAGAATAATGGGGTCGGAAATGAAACAGCAGAGATTTAAAAGTTGAGGTAGCAACAAACCTTTCTAATGTTATGTACATTTTTAGGGGGGAAAAGTCTTTACAAAAGAAAAAAAAATCTGTGTTATCGAAAAATAAATCTAACCAAAGGGGTTTGCCTGGTTTTTGAGGAAATAACAAAAACAAAAAAATCCCACAAACATAATATCTGAATAAATGGGAAGAGATATAGCATGGCTAAGAAGGTGATTCGATGCTTTAAACTTTTCGTTTCAGCCAGATTACACTAGAGATTGAATGCAATTCCAATAGTATTTCTGAGAGAATTTGTTTGGTGAAGCTTTTTTGGCTGATTCTAAAATTACTCATAAAAACATATTTTACAGGTATAAATCTGACTTAAACAGTTAAAACTTTGTCAGTTTATCCCCCCTATGATGCATGCTGGACCTGATCTGATTTCCAAAATTTTCTGTCTTTTTGGGTTGGCTTTTCCATGTTCATATTAGAGCATATCTCAGAGGTGTCAGGTCATTGGAGTTCACCATCTTGAAGCTGTGTTACATGTTTTTTCATTTTTTGATATATGAAACTCAGGATTGATGAACCTATGGAGACAGCAAGTAGAACCAGGGTTTCAGGGGGATGTGGGTACAGTGGTGGAGGGCAGGGTTAAGGGGAGATGATGTCAAGGAGTCCATGTAGAAACGGAAGGTTTGAAAACTGTGGTAGCAAATGTACTTGACGTGATTGAACTATGGAATGATATATATGTTATTCTGGTATAAAAATTATAAACAAAGGAGAATTAAGCTGTTACAGAATGCTGAGTGTTGTGAAGTAAACAAATAGAGTAATGTGGTAAAGCAAAGGTCAGTGAACTACAGCTAGCAATTGGGCCAGATATGACCCTGTGCATCTTGTTGTAAATAAAGTTTTATTGGAATACAGCCATGCCCATTTGTTTATATTTTATCTATGTCTTCACCCTATGATAGTAGAGTTGAGTTGCAACAGAGACCAGATGATCTAAAATGTTTACTACCTGGCCCTTACAAAGGGTTTCCCTGTGATTGTAGCACTACATCGACAAGGAATGACCAGAAATTTAAAAAATTCAGAAGAGTATGTGGAACAAGGGATATCACTGCTGATACCAGGTTGATCTTGGCTGAAAGCAGAGATTACCAGAAAGATGATGACCTGTGCTTCATTGACTGTGCAAAGAGGTTGGGGTGTCTGGATCATGACCACCTCTGGATAACATTGCAAAGAATCGGGATTCCACGACACTTTACTGGGCTCGCGGGGGAGCTGTAGACACAAGAGACAGTTATTAGAACAGAACAAGGGGATATTGTAGTTGTTTAACATCAGGAAGGGTGTGTGACACCATATGTATTCAATTTATATGCAAAGCAAATAATCCAAGAAGCAGGATTGTAATGAAAAAATGGGCCATCAGAATTGGAGGAAGACTCTTGAACATCCCGAAGATATGCTGATGGGCCCAATCTTGCTTGCTGAAAGCTAGCACCTTCAAGATGTTTTACATCTCAACATAAAGCAAACAAAACAGCTCATGAGTTGGACCTACAAGTCACATCGAGATAAATGGAGAAGAGATTCTGAGATGGCTCATCTTAAACCCAGTGGATGGCAAAACTGGCTGATCCCTTCATCTGAGTGCCACACATATCATTGGCATGGTCCTGCTCCACAAGGGTAGCATGTGCCTTATTTATATTATTTGCAAGCTATCCAATCCCCTTGGTGGGCGGCACACTGCTCACCTATGCATAGCCCATCTGAGTCATTTGGTAGGGGTTACAAAGACTGATCAGAAGAGCCCTAGCAAATAATTGACAGCATTCACTGCAGAAAATAACCAGGGATTCTCTCTTCTAGCAATGGTCAGTAGGGTTTTCTGCAGTGATGGAAACGTTCTGTCTGCCTTGTTCAAAAGAATAGCCACATGTGGTCATTACACACTTGAAATGTGGCTCCTGCATGAGGAACTGACATTTAAATTTATTTAATTTTAATGATTTAAAATGGAAATTGAAATAGATGCATTTAGCTACCGCACTGGAAAGCACAACGTTATATAATCCCTTCATCATAAATCTAGGGGGTCACTCCAAATCCATTTTCCTTCCTCAGCCTCTCCTGAGCATCTCTTGAAGTCTCAGTGAACCAACACAAGTCAGCACACACGTTCATCAGACTTGATACTGAGTCCAGAGTCCTTTCCAGAATGGAAAGGAAATGCAGACGCACATCTCTAGTACCTAAAATCGAATGTTACTGTAACTGGTTATTTTATCCATGGGAAAGCCTAGTCAGAGGGCTTATTTTCCCCTCTCAACATTGTCACTGCGACTATTAAGTCGTCGTATTTACTGAAAATCTGAAACTGGGCTGTGTGTAGTTCTTTTAGCCGTCACGAATGGAGAACCATTCAATTTACCTCAGGTGACAGGCGACAGAGAGAGAAAAGGAGAGAGAAATGAACGGGGAGCAGACTGCTCACTCGCCGTGAGGCGGTGAGGACAAGGTCACGTGGTCTGAGAGCACCCGTCATGGCTTTCTTCCCTCTTCACTGACTGGGCTGTTAATAGTGACTCAGAGGCTCCATTTTCTCAGTACTGACTCCCCTCCTAGCTTCTGCTTTGTGTTTCCTTCGAGTTTTTGCGTGCTCATGCCTCATCATGGCTGCCCATGCTGCTTTCTAAAGCACAGCCCTGGGACCGCTGCTGTTTCTTGCTAAGCAGGCCGCCTTTTCTCAGTGCGCCTTTAAAGTCTCAAGTGAGAGAAGAGGCGAGCCGATCTCCCCTTTTGTACCATCCACACAATCGGTCATGAATGACCTATGGAGGCATTACGCTTGGGTTCAGCTTTTCACGCCCATGACCCCAGTCAATTGCGGCCCAGGGAAGATAGGATCACATCATGAAAACAGAGCTACCCTTTGGCTACCGTGAGCCCCGACTCTGAGCAGTACATTTTAACTTAGGTGAGTCAGTGGGTTTCACAGTTACTGAAGGCCTGATCTGTGACCCAAATCAGCTCGCTCTACAGCCAGAAGTTCCCCAGATGGTGCTTGGTTGTAGTGAGACCCCTTCCTTTCTCTCCACTCCTCCCTTCCCCGACTGCCCCTCTGTTCCCCAAGTGAGATGCTCCAGCAGCTGAGGAAAGGATGACCCTTCTCACACGTGACTGGGCCTCTGCAGGCTCCGGGAGGAAGCCTGCTGCAGACTGCTGGGGAATTTCTGCTTCTCTGCTTTGGGCCTTAGTAATGCAGGCATGCTATCGTCTGAGCCCGAAGGGACAATTTTGCAATTTCACCCCTTACAGTGTTGGCTTGGACCCTGACACTTGGACCACCTCTGACTCGGCACTGGATTAAGGGATTAAATCTGCCACCTCCCAAAGTTGGCAGGGTGGCAGCTCCGGCCCATGGGAACTGCCTAGGCAGGATGAGTAGGTCTCACTTGGCCATGTGGCCGGGGAAGGAGTGTTTCTCAGGGGGCTTGGAAATTTTCCACTCTCACTGTCCATTTCCCAGCTGCTTCTGAATGCTTGAAATAAACCGGTGGATGCTCCCCTTATCTAGAGTCATTTGTTCCAATTAAAGTGGATCTCCCTATACTGTGAAATCCACCACCACTAGGTCACTGCCGACTCAGATGAACCCTAAAAGACTGAAAAGAACTGCTCCTTAGAGTTGCTAAGGCTGTACGGCTGTAACACTTTATAGGAGCAGACAACCTCAACCTTCTTCCCAAGAGTGACTGGGAGGTTTGAACCTATGACCGTCAGCTGGTAGACCAACACCCAACCCACTACATCACCAGGGTTCCAGATACCCTCCCCCCAAACTTATCTCGTCTTCTAGGTTTTGTAGAAGACTGGAGTTTATATCCTTTCTTCCTGTCAGGTTTGCAGAGGGAGGTCAGCAGGGGTCTACGAGAGCTTGGTATGTGTGTTGGAGGTGGGGGTGGGAGATGGGATTGACAAACAACACAACAACAAATTCATGATTTGCACTGGGACTCTGCTGAAAAAAGATCATAACAGAGTGGTATCCCTATCCAAGGCCTGTCTCTGTTCTGCGAGCAAGCCACTTATTCTATCTGGACCTGTTTCCTCGTTTGTAAAACAAAGAGGTTGGGTGAGGAAGTCTCTACAGGCCTTCCTAGTTCAGAATCGCTGTGCCTGAAATAAATTTGTGCTGGATGAGAACCAACGAGAGGAGGAAGCTTCCTCTCGAGTCACTCAGAAGCAGACACCATAAGAGCAAGAGTGGCACCCTTCCAGAAGGCTGGAGAAGTGTGGGAGGTTTTACAACTAAATTCAGACAGCACAGCTGTCTACCCCAAAGTCCAGTCCCTGCGGATCTCGCCTTCAATCCAACGAGAGAAATGTGTCGCTTTTTCAAGACGTGCTACTGCTGTCTTCCTAACTCTAAATCTCCAGCAGCTACAGTGTGAAAGGCGTTCCCTGGGGTGGGTAAAGCACTTCTGTAGAGTCTTAAGGGCGGCCCAGCCAAGCGTTTTCTTCCCTAGGCAGGTGTAGACTCCAGAGGGACTGGGTGCACCGGTACCACCTGGAGCACTTATTAAAACACCTTTTTTTTAAAATCGCTTTATTAGGGGCTCATACAACTCTTATCACAATCCATACATACATCAATTGTGTAAAGCACATCTGTACATTCATTGCCCTCGTCATTCTCAAAACATTTCCTCTCTACTTAAGCCCCTGGCATTAGGTCCTCATTTTTCCCCTCCCTCCCTGCTCCCCCCTC
>NW_022103958.1:37620175-37640913 GCF_000313985.2 Echinops telfairi
ATAGCCGGGCACCATCAGCTTTCTTCGCCACATTTGCTTATGCACCCATTTGTCTTCAGTGATCCGTTCGACACCTCGTGATCACACAGGCTGATATGTTCTTCCATGTGGGCTTTGTTGCTTCTGAGCTAGATGGCCGCTTGTTTACCTTCAAGCTTTTAAGTTAAAACACCTCTTGCTGAACTCCATCCCAAAGTTTTTGACCAGGTGGGGCTTGGCAGTGGGCCCTGAGAACTTGCAATGGTATTGCGTTGCCAAGTAATGTTGGTACCACCTATTGGGAGGCTTGCTGTAGAGAATTAATGCAGAAAGGTATCTTGGAAGTCACCATATTGACATTGATATTTATATGTATATATTTATATAGCCAACAGAGTACCCACATAAATAACTGTATAAACAAATATAAGGGTAACAGGTGGAAATGAAAAAGCTTGTGTTTTCAAAAAGTGCTGGCATAGTATACCCTCGCCTCCCTTGTGAGTGTCTTGTAACTTTCCAAAAGTGAGTTTTGGCCTCCTTTGCCATGCTCAATCGGCAAAAAAGAAAAACAAATTAAGTTCCTTATGATCATGTTTGCACAATCAAGGTATAAGCCATGGTCAATAAATCATGGATTGAGTTTGGCCCCCGGGCCTTGGAACATAAACAACGTGTTACAGTTGTGAACTCTGAGGCCCTTTGCAGCCGGACCTCGGAGTGATGGAGTTCTTTGTAGCTGATCGGTGGCAGGCAGGTCAGAGGGTCCGGCAGAGGACTGCACCGGGGCCTGCCTTAGCCTGAGCAGGTGCTGGTCCTGTGGCGGGCAGTGCCCTCATGTCGGTCCCATGAGAGGTCACGCAGCAGGATGGTGCAAGTGCGGGCACACTCTGCTCGGGTCCCACAGGGTCCCCAAGCCGCCAATCAGACCTGCCTCATCTGAGTGCCGGGCGCGTGACCCCTTGGTGCCCAGGCTCTCATGCGCACCCAGGTGGTTGGGGGTTGGAGGGTTAGGGTGCAGAAGATTCAAAGAGTGCAAATGTGGAGGCCAGCCAACCTCCGTGCTCTGGCCCCACGGCCTGGGTGGCCTTGACCCTGGGGTGTGCGGACCTGCAGACCTCCTGAGCTTGGAGGGGGCTTTGGAAACGCCGGCCTGGGCCGTGAGAGTCTGCTGCTAGACAGAGCTGCACCTACGCAATGGGCACCAAGGCGATGGCTTCACGTGCCAGCCACTGGACAGGAAAAGAAGACGAGACTGAAGCGGTCCACATGGGAAAACACATTGGTCTAGGACCGCGGTTCTCACCCTGTAGGCGGGTCCGGACCCCTTTGCGGGGTTGAACAACGCTTTCACAGGGGTTGCCCGATTCGTAACAGGATTCATCACAGTAGCAAAATGATAGTGATGAAGTAGCAATGAAAAGAATGTCTTGGTTGGGGGTCACCACAACATGAGGAACTATATTAAAGGGTCACGGCATGAGGAAGATTGAGAACCACTGGTTCTAGGACTTTTGAAAGTAACTTAGGAGTCACACCATGTGTTAGGTGGGGTTTAAAAACCAGTGACATTTGTCTATGTATATCAAGCAAGAGGTCTATATAGCGAGACAACTGGCTCACAAAGCCCGTAGAAGTTGTTAAGCCCAGTTTGCTACAAGTCCATGTGTTAGATAGTAAGCCGGAGCCTTTTCCTGGCTCGCGTGGCCTGCCTGGCACTGGGAAACCAGGAAGTCGAGAAGCCAGGAAGCCCGAAGATCACAGGCCGGTGGAGGCATTGTTGAGCCAGCAGATCCTCTGTTATGGCTGCATCCTAGATGCAGGATCCAGACCAGCAGGAACAGCAGGGAGAAGGCCAGTCTCCCCAGCTTATTTATAGATATGAACGAGGCCACTGCCCCCAAGAGACATCATCAGGCGGTGAGCTACACCTTATGCCTTACTGCCAGGTCTCGGTCCTGCTTAATTGGCACAAACCCTAACTACCACACACAGTATACAGACATGGATGGCATTTGTGTAATTCAGGTAGGGCTCTGGTAGTCCACCCCTCGCCCCACCTGTGTCTTTCAGATGAGAACACTGAGTTGTCAACATCACAGAGCTGTGACCAGCTTCCCCATCCAGGCCTCTTTCTACTCCGTCGTCTTACTGTTCTTCGGAGAGTGAAATTGACGGGCAACCCAGCAGCCTCCTCAATCCCCTTGGAAACCTTTGGAAAAGGTGATGCTGAGGCAGAGTTCCGGGAGGCAGAGAGGAAGAATTATGTACACACACACACACACACACACACACACACACACACACCCCTACTGCCATTGAATCGATTCCAACACATAGCAGCCTTATAGGACAGGCTAGAACTGCCTCTTTGGATTTCCGAGACCTTAAATCTTTCCAGAAGTAGAAAGCCTTGCCTTTGTCCTGTGGAGCAGCTGGTGGGTTTGAAGGACAGCGTTTGGGGTTAGCTGTGTGGCCCACTGCACCACCAGAGCACCTTGCAGATCCCTGACTGGCCCTGGGAAATTCCTCCTCAAAGTCAGGAAGGATGAGTGGGGGTGAAGGGTAGCCTCAGCCGGGGACCCTGGTGGGACAGCTGGCAGAAGAGAGGAAGGCCAGAGCAAGGACCACCCAATCAGAAGCAAAGGTGTGAAGCGGTGGTTTTCTGCTCCAGCTCTGCCATCTCTTTGCTGACCTTGAGTAAGTTGTTTAACATCACGGTCTAAAACATGTTCTATACAGATTATGAACACGTTCCATTCCTAAATCTGCCTGTAAGCCAAGATTGTACATTAATCAAACAGTGAGATATAGTTTGCATTTCATATTAGTCAAATATTGTTTTAGTAGGTAGTATCTTGGGCACCTTTCTATGCATAAGCACTTTCAGAGGCACAAGAGCATCCTTAACAGCATAATAGAGTACTAAGAATACTAATGTTCTGCTGCATCTCACAAAGTAACACCTGTTTCGTATTAAAAACCATTGTATGCACTCAGCTTTTCATGTGATAGGCATAATAGGGGCTGGTTTGTAACTACAGGTTGTAATAAATCAGATGGTTGTAATCCAGGAACGGCCTGTGCTTGGATTCACAATCGATCTCTCCCTCTGCTTGAGTTCCTTTAGGGAAGGGGAGGCAAGCCTTCCCTGGCGTCAGTCTAACGCCAAGGAAGCTCCAACCTCAGCTGGAGAACCCGCCCTCCTGAGGCTCTGTGCACTGCTTCTTGAGCTGCTTCCTAAGGACCCAACCCTGTTTCCCCAAAGCCAGGGGCGCTCCCTCGTGCGCATCAGGTAAGTCATCATATTTAGTAATAATTACTTCTTAAGTGAACGAAATGGGCAGGAGACAACAGGCGAGCCAAACTGATTAGAAGATTGACTTTAATCAGCTGTTACGTACAGGTGCAGCTCATTCAACCTTCACGGGGTCTACAAGGCCTTGCATGATCTGACCACGGCCCACTTCTTGCAACCTCATGTGTTGCCACTTGCCCTCATACTCGTATTTATCGGTGTGGTCGTTTGAATGATGTCTCTGTCCTCCACTGGAGAAGACAGCGTTTGCTTTGCCCATCAGTGTATTCCTAGCACTTAGCCTTGTACATGGTATATGGTTAAAATTGTGGAAGGGAGGGAGGGAGGGAGGAAGTAGTTTCCCGCTGTGTGGGCAGGCACTTGTTCAGGTTCATTAAGCCCTTGTTTGAATAGGCAGAATTTGTCTTGTACAGATAAAACATTTGGTTTGGACATGGAGATGAGTACTTGTGGTGAATTGAAAATTCGAAACATGGCTCTTCTATCTATGTCTCTGTAGCTCCCACCAAATAATTGGGTGGGACCGCGCAAATCGAGTGTGTGAAGCCCTAAAAGAGGGGACTGGTCAGTCTGGGTTGTCATCCCCCAGTATATAAGAGAACGTGGAAAGAGAGACTTTCCAGGACTATCAGAGAAGAAGAGCCATCAGTGGAACACGGTTGAAGTCCCTACGTGAAGTGGTGGGAGCGGAAGAAGCCACGTCACGCCACGACCAGAGACCGTGAGACAGAGCACAGGAGCAGTGCCAAGATTCTGAGTGTGTGAGGCAGAGCAGCAGGCAGGTTTCCTGACCCACGGAAACCAGAGGCCACAGGACCATGTGCCTGAGAGGTTGAGACTAGAGAGCTGGCTGCTGACTGAGCAGATGTGTGGCTGTGCACTGCTGAGTGTATCCTTAATGCTCTCTGATCCTGGCTTGTGGTGGCCTTGGTGGTGTCTATGAGTTCTGTGTGGCCATGGCAATGAATTATTGAATTCAACCGGAAAGCAGAGTGTTGTGGGAGGAGCGGTTGGTGTCAGAATAAGTAAAGAACGATGGGGGGGTCGAGGCACGTTTGACCCCTGCCTGGTGGCAAACCGCTGCTCTGGAGATACAGTCTCCTTCCCTCGGGAGTACCTGCTGGAGATAGGATGTGGTCCTCATGCCGCTGCTCAGTAATGCAGTAGAGAACCATTTCCAAACAAATACTTAGCTGGGGGTTAGAGGAAAGGCTAAGGCGCTGGAACAAAAGGTTCCAAAATGCAATGCCTTAACAACAGGAGTGATTTATTTCTGTCTCACAAAATAGTCCCCAAACTAGCAAGCCAGAGTGACAGCGCCCCTCTGATCCTCACAGTCACGGAGGGACCCAAGGACCCAAGTTCCTTCCACTTTATTGTTCCTTCATCTCCAGCGCCATGTTATCTGCAGAGTAGAAGGGCCATATACCCAGTCGTGTGGTTTCGGTTTGTGAGAAGGGTCAGATAAAAAGCATGGGCAAGGGATTCTGGGTAAACAAATGAGGCCAATATCGGAGCTTCCTTCCACTCTGTATGCCGCACCATCCAGGCACTCACTGTCTAAGTCGGCGGTTCTCAGCCTTCCTCAGGCCGCGGCCCTTTCAGACAGGTCCTCATGTGGTGGGGACCTCCAACCATCAAATGATTTTCGTTGCTACTTCCTCACGGTCATCTTGCTACTGTTATGAATCCAGTGATCTCTGTGAAAGGATCGTTCGACCCCCAAAGGGGTTGTGACCCACAGGTTGAAAACCGCTGGTCTAAGGGAACCTGTTACAGTTTAAATTATCACTACAAACGGAGGGAATAATGCGGGGGGGGGGGGGGGGGGGGGGGGGTAGGCAGTCTATGATAATAAATAACCATTACTCAGAAGAGTTACATTTCACCGAAATAACTATACCCCAGCAATGAGTTCTCAGATAGACATCTTTCTTCGTGGACTCTGAGAATGTTTCAGGGTACTACTTCACAAGAATTGGGCAATGTATATCAAAACTGCAAATGCTCGCCCCCTTTAACCCAGCAATTCCACATCTAGGAGTTCCCTAATGGAACCAGTGTAGGAAATGAAATATGCCCTGTAGGTAAAAGGAAAAGATTAAATAAAATATGATGTGCCCATATGATGGAATGCCATCTAGACGGGTTTTTTCCTTTCAAAAACGAGGAAGCTCTTTATATGCTGTTTTGCAAAACTCTCCAAGGTATAGTATTAAATTATTTTTTTAATGGTGTACATCAGTATATAGAGCATGGTAGAGTAAAGGAGAATTTGTTTGCTTGTGTATCCGTAAGTTTTCACAGGAAGAAATCAACAGAAACTGGTAGCAGGTGCAAGGAGGGGCTTGACTGACGGTAGGTCTGAGCTGTAGACTGTTTTCTTCCGTTTAAAGAACAACCAATTAATTGAAGCAAAATGCATAGAACATAAAATTCACCATCTGAAGGCAGACAATCCCATGGCATTTGCTACATTCACCATACCGTGCAACTCCCCTCCTATCCAGTTCCAAAGTTATCCCCTCACTCCCCAGTAAAATCCGCTCCCCATTAAAACCACCACCACCCACCCCACCCCCCACCTGCCCAGGGCAAGCCGGTCTTCCTTCCCTGTCTGTGGAGCTATCTACTCGGATCTTTCAGATAAGTAGAATCACACTATATCTGACTTTTCATATCTGGCTTCCTTCATCGTGTTTTTGAGGTGGTAGCATATGGGATGTAGACTTTTTATACTTTTCCATTTTAAGACCATGTGAATAGACTGTCAATTTAAAAGGAGCGAGAATGGAAGAGAAGTAGGAAATGAAGGGGGGGGGGAGGGAAGAAGATGGGAGGAGAGGGAGGGAAGACAGATAGGCTCCTTTCTGTTTTTTCCCTCTGGATTTCTCCCCACCCCCGCACCGCATACCCCAGTACTGCCTGAGCTATCGTGATCTGCACGCTGCTTCTTGGGCCTAACTGTTCTCTCCTGCTGACACCATGTAGGCTTCGGTAGGTCAACTGCTCCCCTCTTGTCTTTGCTGGCTCAAGTATGAGACAAGACCTTCCTTCAATTTCTCATAACTCAGCAGAGACCAGACGAACATTTCCATAGAGGTAAGGGCTGCTTCAAGAGTCCAGAACGGGAAAAGCAGTGAAATGCGGTAGCTTCCAATGACTAGATGAACATGGGTCCCCCTTCCTGTTTCATGCTATGCCCGGCTGCCTTACAGCAGGGGTCATAGTCGTCTGCGCCAGGAGTCAGATCTCCAGATAGTTTCCCATTTCTGAAAGCAAAGCTGGTGCGAGGTCCCAGAAAGAGAAAGAAGCTGCTTCCTCACTCTAGTCTGTGGGATGACTCCCCCCAGAATGTCTTTGCATCTCCAGCTCCGTCCTTTTCCCTGGATGGTGAACAATAGTAAGGACTCCTCATTCCTGTCAGGAGTTACTGTCTGCATGCCACAGGGTATCGCTTGGCTCTGCTCTCCTAAAGACAATCACAATTATCTGACATGTACCTGGTCAGTTGGCTTTAGATAGCAAATTATCATTACAGGAAGATAAGTCATCTAGGTTATCCATTCTGATGCAAGGTGCTATGGATTGAACTGTGTCCCCCACAAAATATATAAATCCGAACTCCTGAGCTCATGGTTATAATGCCACTTCGTCATGGGTTTAGCCTTGTTATGTTAACAAGACAGGATTAATTGGGAGTGTGTCTTACATGAATCTATTTTCATGTTAAAAAAAAGTAATTAAAACTAGCAAGTGAAATAAGGGAGCAGCAGGGATCGGGGAAGAGAGATGCCAAGCCACATGGAGATCATCTCTGAGCAGATACTCAGAGACAAGGCCTTCCCCAGAGCCAGCATCCTGACTTCTAGCCTCCTAAATGGTGAGAAAATAAACGACGGTTTGTTAAAGCTACCCATTTATAATATTTCTGTTTTAACAGCAATATGTAATAACTAAGACACAGTGAGAAATAGGCCAAATCAAATCCAGTTGCTCATGGTCTCTCCTCACCAAGGGCTCACCAACCCCAGGGTCCAGTCTTCCCAGGATCAACTCACTATATAAACATTAAACAACAAAACAAATAAACACATTTAAGCATATATTAGACACAGTTGTAGATAAAGGAAAAACATAATGGTACCAAGAGCCTGGAATAAGCTCATCATGGCTACTGAGCATTATAAATAATTCTAAGTTTCATTGCTGAGAAAAAGAATGATTACGGGCTGGGTGGTTATCCTTGTTTGGTAAGAGGATATTTGTCTTAGACTTGTGATTCAAAAAGAACTCCACCAAAGAGTCCTACATAAAGGATATTGAGCAAGCAATTAAAGTGTCTCTAACAGCCGTGTAGCAAAAAAATCCCAAGAGAAAGATGAGGCTACCTGCTTCAGACTCTCTGTCTCGGATCACACAGAACGGGAGCAAGATGAGGCTTTCTACTCTGGTAAAGAGTTACAATCGCAGAAACCTACGGACAGAGGTTGACCCTGGCCGGTAGAGATGGCATGAGTCAGAACTGAGTCGATGACCGTGATGGATCAGAATTGACTGGAGGGGACCAAAGCTTGGTTGGTCTGAGGACACATGCTGTATGAACCTAGAGGGGACACTCTGAGTTGTGTTCTGCTTCCATTTTAACGGAACGATGCCTTTGCCCAGCTAGCTACTTCCGTCCCAGGCCTGTAAAGGGAAGGGGACCCTGTTTCCCAGCGCCAAGGCACAGATCTGATAGCTTGGTCGAAAGGCACCCTATCGCTTGCCAGTGATTGCTTCAGGGATAAGCATGTGATCGGATTCTGGCCAATGGAAGCTGAGAAGTCCAGCTTCTGAGGGGGTGGGGAGGAACTGTGGAAAGTTCCTTTGTTTCAAAGAAAGACCCACAAAGAAGTGCTGTGTCTTCTTCTGGATTTTATGCCTGGGCTCCATGAATACCTGGGGGTCTTATAGCCATCCTGCGGTTTGAGGATGGCGCCAGCCCCCAACATAGTGTCACAGAGAACTAGGAAAAACCTGGACTCCTGATGGCATTGTTAGGCTGCTGGGCCAACCAACTTGAGAATCTGGTCTACCTCTAGATCTCCTCTACATACAATAAAATATCCCCTTATTTTCAAGCAAATTTCAGTTGGCAGTTCAGTCATTTGCAACCCAAAGCATAAACTCTACGAATATTTATTGGAAGCCCACTATTTATTACGTGCTGAGGACGCTGTAATAAATTATTATTACCCCATGGAGTACCTTATACTGGAGAAGGCTAGACATTAAACAACTGATGTCACAATCAATAATTTAATCATAGGACTGTAAATCGCTACAAAGGAGAACATGCACGAGAAAGAATTTGATCTTGTCTGAGGGACATCTTGGCTCAGTTTCTCTCTTAATCAAATCCTTAAAAGGTGCGCCATGCCTTTCGTCTACACAGGTCTGTGTTTTGCTTCCTGCAAAGCGCTCGTGGCATCCATTTGATGACTGAAGAGATAGCCACAGGCTTCACCTCTAAGAGCTGTCGGAGTTGAAGCTGACATGCACTGGTAAAAATCCTGGGGCTCGAATCGCATCCCCTCTTTGGTAGAAGGAGTTCAGTCTGTGGTTTGCCGAGGATGAGCAAACCCCACTTCCCTTGCATCAATGCCAAGGAAGTCCTGGGAAATGAGATAACTGGAAGGGCGGGGCACATTTGGGGGGTGGCTCACAGTAGTGCACCCACGTTGGGAATACATTAGGAGCATGTTCTCTTAGTCATCTAGCTATAGAATCTCAAAACCAAGGTCTTTTTTGTCTGCTTTGGCTGAGACCGGCAATTATTGTTGGCAAGGTGCTGTCATAATATCCAGCACATGGTCTGCTAGAGCTGTCCCGGTAAGCGCTACGTGTCTCGGGCTCTGCTGAGGTCCATGGGGGCTGACAGCTTTTCTAATGTTTCCTCCAGGTGGAACACTCTGGCCCTCCCTGGCGGCTCCCTACTCTTTGCTCCTGTTCCCAGGTCTGCCTCAGAGGAGGAGGGAGGGAGTGCTTTGGACAAAGAGCGCCTGGAGTCTGAAGGAGGCAGAGAGGGTACAGCCCCCTAAGAACCTGGTCTGGGACAATTGGGCTGCTCCCATAGAAGGCAGGACTGTGTTGGAGGCAGGGAAGCTATGGAAGGCAGATCCCTGGACCGTGAACGACTCCCTGGTAGAAAGTTCTACTGTGCATCTGAATCAATTCCATAAAATTAGCGCTCCGTGGCAATAATACGGTGCCCTGGGAGACGGCTGGTATTTTGCATAATTCCCAGAAGGCCTGTACTAAGCAGAGGCCGTCTTGGATTCACTTGTATTGTTCCAAGAATAATAAGAGCATGTGGATGGAGGCCATTGTAGGGGCAGAGGCCGGAGGACCCTTGGTGACCCCTTGTGAGGAGCCAGTACTAGCTGACCTCTGGGGTGGCCTCAGGGAGAAGATACCTTGAGATTTTGGAGTGTTGCTTCAGAGCTGTTCTCTATCGGGATTAGGGAGACCATCTCCCTGGGGTTGAGCTCCATCCATTAGCCTACAAACCCACTCAAGCTCCACTCTGAATTGACAAATCCTTCTTCGCCCACCTTCAGTTATTGCCTTCTCTCTCTGCTCCCCTGGGCAGCCCAATTCTAGAAAGAGTTGTCTGCATTTGGCGGGTCCCCGGTCTCATCCCAAGGACTTGCGTCAGTCATGAATGCCCAAACAAGTCCCTTTCTTGCTTCTCTGTTGCTTGCCTTTGAAAACTCTTCCCTTGGCATCTGTAGCCCCACGTGTTCCTGATTCTCACCCCACCACTCTGATTTCTCTGAAGCCATCTTTCCCCCTAGAGTAAGGTGACCAGACATCCTGTTTGAGGTGGGACAGTCCCGATTTTTATTTTTCCCGCGTCCCGCAGCGTTTTAAAAAAGTCCCAATTTTTGGAAAGAATGCACCACGAGCTAGGGTATACAGTTTTCGGCTGCCATGTGGATATTTCGCCAGGCTATGAGTTTTATCACTGGTGTCCCGCTTTTGTCCCACTTTACCAATGTTGAAATCTGGTCCCCTTACCCTAGAGTCCCTTCTGCAGCCCCTACATTCTTTAAATACTGGTCACTGGCGATTAGCCCCTGGCCACGTACCCTTCTTGCTCTGGGTGATCTCATCCATTCCTTTGGCTTTAACCAATCTCTCACATACTGACAACTCCCACATCATCTTTTTCCTAAGATTCCAGCCTTTATATCATCGTACCTGCTTGGGCACAGTCCCCTAACTCAATACGCACCCAATTCAACTAATCATCAGCTCCTTAAAGTTCGCTCCTACTGTGTTCTCCCATTTCACTGGTGACAAGACTCATGGGCTCTGACAGCAGAGCAAGCACGTGAAGTAGCACACGAGCCAGTGTAGCTCCATGTCCAGTGCCAATGACCACATGTCGAATTCTCTCCATCTATCTTCCCGAGCCCAACCCTCAGTTCCCATCAGCACTACCTTAGTTCAGATCACGGCATCTCGCATACAGAGTTTGCAAGCGTGGTGCTGAATGTCTCCCTGCTTTTCATCTTTCTCTTCCTCCGATGCACCCTTCATATTGCTCACTAAATGATGTACTGAAAATAGAAATCGCTGCCTCTATCATTGGTCTTCAATCCTTTAATGGCTCTTCATTTTCCTTCAGATAAAATCCAAGTCCTTGACCCTAAATTCATGATGAAGGTGCAATCCTGGATCTAACCCTGACCAAGGGAACTTGACAGAAATTTGGAAGATATAGTGAGGGGAAGGGGAATGGAGGAAAGAAAGGACTTCTTCTCACTACTATGAAATCCCAAACCAAAAAAATCCTAACCCACTGGGTCGACTATATTCTGACTGATAGTGACCCTATAGAACAAAGTAGAACTGCCCCCCTGTGGGTTCCTGGGACTGTAGATTTTTACGGGAGTAGGAAGGCTCATCTTTCTCTCCAGGAGTGGCTAGTGGATTTGAACTCCTGACCTTGCAGTTAGCAATCCAACGAGCAACCTCGTACACCACAAAGGGCTCCTTTTTTGTCCTACAGAATCACTCTGAATCAGAGCTGACCCAACAGCAGTACGGTTTGGTCCCTTTTCTTAAACAGAGAAAATAACAAAGGTGTCGTTAACCTCCATGCTTATGTGACCCCCCTACAAAGGATTGGCTCTGAATCCACACAGAGCAATAGCGGACACCTTACTCCGTTGTGGCATTTAGAGCAGAAATTTGTTTTGTGTTTAGATTTCTTTTAACTGATTACAGTCAAAGCAGTTACTGCTGCAGTGAACAGCTAAATGCCTTTTCACATTCAGTCACCTAGTTATGCAAATACAAACTTCTTCACCCCTCAGAACTGGCTGGCTTGAGTCCTTAGGTCAGTGCATGGAATATAATAATAGCTAGTCAGCTGCATTCGGTGTGGAGATCTGGGTGTTACAGTTCATCTCCACTGAGACATCCAGTTATGCTGGACGGGTCGCCATGGAAACACAGCAGATGATGTGAGCATATGGCCTAGAGCCTCAGTCTCCTACATTCCCAGTGAGGGAGAGGAGCTGGTGTTGAGAACAACACAGCAATGTTCTGCATTATCAGTGATGCCCGTTGAAAAGGGGAGGGGACTAGATTGCTCTGAAGAGGTCTGGTTTGGGGGCGCTGTAAAGAGATAAGGACCTCTGGTTCATGCATCAGCAGTCACTGGGTAAGAGCTGAGCACCTAAAATGTGTGTAGACAGACCCGTGGAGGGTGCAGGATGGTGAGGAGGAGGAAGGGAAACAAGCATGAAATGCAAACTCCCTGTGCGCCAGCTACTGGATTAAGAATAATAATAATATTTGCCAACATTTGGCATATAATAAATGCCAGATACTTTGTAGCATTCTTTCATTTAACCCTTACAACAATCCAATAAGGTGACTTCCATTATTCTCCCAATTCTTCAGATAAGGAAACTCAGCTACATAATTTCCCAGTCACATAACTAGGAAGTGGTGAACCCAGACTTGAAGCCAGACTTGTCTATCTCTAAAATATGCAGTGATGTAAACTATGTAAGCACAGCTTAACCCTATACTCTCTTGTCTCATTACTATGTTGAGTGCTCCGGATATATTATTTTGTTCAAATAAATCGTATTGCTGTTAGACTTCACACCAAGCCTGGCTTCAAGTCTAGGTTCACCGTTCCCTGGTTCTGTAACTCTGGACAATTATTAGTTGAGTATTCATAGCTGCATATCCTCATACTCAGGATGGACGGTCTTGTGAACTGTTCGTTGTAATACAGCATCCTTCTCAGGGTAATTCTGTCAGATTGGCAGCACTGTGGGCAGGTCATAGGTAAGGAATCTTATGCTAATGAAGACTAAGTGAACTGCCTAAGTGGAGATGGTGGTAAAGAAGCCACCCAAACCAACAGGTGCCATTTAAAGCTGTGTTCTATTTATACCCTGTCCTGCAATACGTGTAGGGAGGTGTCCCCCCCACCCCCAAGATCTCCACTATGGTCTCAGATAGCATATGGGGTTCACTCCAAAGCCAAGTCCTCTCTTTGACCGTGTTTTCAACTCCTGGCTCAATTTTACAGGCATCCTCAGTCTGTTTACACCAAGCCAAGTCAAACCCAAACCACCACAATTAGAAAACCCAGCATGTCCGAAGTTCAACTAAAGATCTCCCTGAAAGCTTTTTTCCTACTCCGATCTCAGTAAATGGCCCCATCACTCACTTTACTAATCCGTCTAGAAACATTGTTTCCTCGTTGTTAGGTGCCCTCTAGTCAGTTAGGGTTCAGATGGACCGCGTCACGAGAGAACAAAATGCTGCCCCGCCCTCCGCTGTCCTCACAAGGGCTGTGTTTGCGCTCATTATCCCAGCCACTGTGCCACTCCATCTCCTCACAGGGTGTCCTCTTGGGGCCAAGCATGATGTCCTTCTCCAGGAATTGGTCTCTTCTGATAACAACTTCAAAGTACATGAGACAAAGTGTCCCCATCATGATCACTTCTAAAGAGCATTCTGGCTGTACTTCCTCCCAGAAAGCTTTGTTTGTTCTTCTGGTCGTCCAGGGAACTTTGGCCAGTCTTCGCCGACTCCATAATTCACCGACACCAGTTCTCCCGCGGGCTTCTAAGGCAGTCATTCTTAGCATCCTTAAACGTCTCTTTTTCTTCTCTCACATCTCATCTGTCATTGAGCTCTGTTGGATTAGTCACCTCACAATCTGGGCCCGAGCCATGATCATCTTGGTTTCTGGATTAGTGTAGGGGCCTCTCCGTAACCCGCTCCTGTGTCCAATCTAACCTTGGCACTGCTGCCAACTGTAGACCTCTGATCCCATGATTTCCTACCGCTCTTTAGAGAATGCCCTAAGCCTTGAACATGGCTTAGACATGGATGATCTGCTTTGGGTTCTCATGGCACCTCCACTTGGCCTTTTGGCACTTACCATGGTTGCAGTTAGCCGCTGAATCCATGATGTGTACGATTGGAAGCTTGGTGCGTGGAGACATCAGCATCTGAACCCTGCCTCCCAGTACTCGTGGGCCACACTCTGCCCGGGCTGCCTCCTAAAAGAAGCCAGCTCCTTGCCTCTGCGCCCATTTCTAGTGTCACTCTACGCTTATGTGTCTCTGTGTCCTCCCCTGAACTCCAAATTCCTTTGGGAAGAACTTGACTAGAAATCAAGTTTGACCTCAGAACCAAAATTTCCTAATTCTCTCAGCGGGACAAGAATTAAGAAAACGATTGTGTCCACGGGGAAACTGAAGCCCAGAATGGCAAGTGACTTGCTCAGCATCGCACAGAGCCAGGGGGAGAACTCGCCCCAGGATTTGTTCCAGTGGGCCACTGCCCCCAACCCCCGCAACAGAAACGCAGTGGGAGGCTAAGGGGGGTACTCCTGTGACTACTTGGGGTGTGTAGGCAGAATGAGTAACCAGCTTCGTGGCGTTCTCTGTCCCCCACCGCCACCCAATGTGCATCAGGGCTTAGTTCCCGGTGAGTTCTGCAGTTTGCCCTCTCTGGTCTAAGGCAGCCCTGTTCATCGGCCCTACAGGGGTTCTGGGTGGAGTGGGGTGATTTCTGGGTAAGGGAGACAAATCCCTGTCTAGCTTTGGGGGCACTGCCTGGTTTCAGGTTGTGACCCTGCAATTCCGGGTAGGCTATCCTTGTGACCCACATGACCTCTGTTAGCTCCTATCGCACCTTAGGGTACACATGGGTATGCCCGCAAGTAGACAAATTATGAAAGGCAACTTTTGGGGGAGCACACTTCCCTCTGGCTGACTCAGTCCCAGGTAGGGATGGGGAAGGACACTCGGCTGCCTGGTCTACAAAGTGCCTTCCTTCAAGACACAAACTGCACTGACGGAAGTCTCAGCCTGCCCTTGGTTCTGGGCCCTAGAAAATCTCCCTTCCCCCATCCCTGCTCATCATCCCCGACCATTTATCCAAAGCGTATTCACCACTTACTTGTTAAGAAGACCCCATCCAAAACAGCACGCTCATGACCAGTGAGTTGGGTCCCAAGCATAGTGACCCTAGAGGACCCTGTAGAGCTGCCACGCAGGGTTTCTAAGGCAGACGCCTGCGGAAGCAGGATGCCACGTCTTTCTCCCTCCAAGAGGCTGGTGGGTTCAAACCACTAACCTGTGGCTGGCAGGTGAGCACCCCCCCACTGCACCACCAGCGACCCTGCGTGTTAAGACGAGGATTACAAAACTTACCCTTACCACCTACTCGGCACTCCAACCTCTTTAGTCCTAGGTCTATGTCCGGGATGTCATTGTTCAGGAAAACAGATCAGGTGAGGCCCGCAGTGGGGGTTCTGGGTAGTCTCCAAAATCAGACCCAAAGATGTTCATGAGAACTTGTGGGCACGGGTCTTGACAGAGGGGTCATGGACAACCAGCATGGATCGGGCAGAGGGAACCTAGGAAGGAAGGAGGGGTATGGACAGACAGAGAGGTGGACCCGACGTTTGGACTGGAGGTTGGGAGGCTCCCAAGGTGTGTAAATGTTCCTGTTCTGCTCTCCACGGGTCGAAAAGAAGGCTGGCCCTGTGGTCTCTGTGATAGGTCACACTGCGCACGTGCCCGTGAGGGAGCAGAGAGGGACTCTCCAAAGGAGGGCAGAAGTCCCCAACACGTGGATGCACCATCCGTTCACACATGCTTCGCACATATACTTTTTGGGTGACACACAAGATTATTGTAGGTGGCTAGAGAATGAACATTTTTCACTTTAATGATTATGTCTTTTAATAGCATACATAAGAGAATATAGCTAACAAGGACTCAAACAAGTGACAAATACTTTTTCCTTGGATGATTTTTAACGTTTTAAGGAAAAGCAGTATTACTGAAGTAAAAGTAAAAGTGGCATATAGACACTGCACAACTTAAGAGGGTGGCATATAAATGAATGATCATTGGGATGTAGATTTCTAGAAGATTCCATTTCCCCTGAGGACACTTAACCAGCCTAACCTTGGCCTCCAGTGAGACCAACATATCAAATCCTGGTTCCTTTCGCACCTCTCTGTGGAACTCAGAACGCAATGGGAAACTCAACCTCAGGAATTGTGTGGCTTCTGTACCGGCAGACATGCACTTCTCTTTGATTCAGCCTCAACTCCCTTCCTACTTCTGAATTACTATGTCACCGTGCGCTCCTCCATCTTCAACTGTAGAACGTGCAAAGCGGGGAGAGCACGCAACACCAGGGAGCTAGGAGATGGAATCCGAAGATTACGAAGATGGAATCCGAAGGATAAGAACTGACCTCAGTATTGTCACCGCCAGTTGCCGAGCTTCTGTGTAAGCAAGTGAAATGTGCCCTGCTCCCCCCACCCCCACGATCCTCGCTGTGCCTGCAGCCACCGTGTCAGTCCGCCTCAGTTTCCTTACTGTTTTTTTGCCAACCTTCCTCTCATTGGCCCTTCCACGTCTAAAGGAAGCAAGACCAAATCTTCAATTCTGAGTTCCACTCTGGCTTTGCTTTCTCCAGAGTGAGTTCTTTGTTCAACTGGTAGGTTGCGGTTAATCTGGTCGTTTTCGCCACCTGCATGATTCAAATGCATCAGCACCAGTACCAAAGCCCAAACTCACTGCCAGGAATCCATGCCAACTCATCGCGACCCTGTAGGGCAGGGTAGAACTGGCCTGAGTTTCCGAGACTGTAACTCTTCTTGGGAGCAGAAAGCCCGGGTCTTTGCCCCGCAGGATGGCTGGTGGTTTCAAACTGGGGACGACTATGCCATCAGGACTGCTCTACCACCAGGACAGCCCTTCACAATTTCCACAGCAGTTTTGACATGGATTTTCTCATCCGCTTTCCATGTTCGGTACTAAGCCTGCCTCACAGAGATCTATTGGGGTAGAGACTACTATTATCCCCGGGTCACCGACAGGGAGGCGGAGGCATGAAGCAGCAAGAGGACCTACTCGTGATTCTATAGGTTGGGAGTCAAGTCTTGGTCCTCTGACTCCAGATTCCATGTTCCTGATGTGTCCCATAATTGACTTGGTTTTTCGTTTTGGCTCTTTAAAAACAAGACCAAACAGCCTGTTGGTGGAGTGGGAGGACTGAACTGAAGACAGGGAGGAATGCCAAGGGCTCCTGGGCTTGAGGCACATGATCTGCGCCTGCCCTGGTTACCCTGGCGTCCCTCCCTGGCCAGCAGTCCTGCAGGGTGGCTGACAGGGCTCCTTTGCCAGCAATCCACTTCATTTATGGCTCTCTGCTGTGGCACATGGGCTCGGAGCACCGGCCAGGCTGAGTCTCTTGCAGCACCACTTCCACCTCTTGGCTTGGCTTTTTGCAGGCTGAAAGCCTGTTAGCACCCCTTGTCAGCAGAACACCTCAGGATCCTCTTCACTGCCTCCACACGTCCCAGCACGGAGCCCTGACAGATCACCCCTGGAAATGCACAGCCGGGAGCCAGCCTGGGCAGGGGATGGGCCATGAGCTGGGTCGAGGCTGGGGGCTCTCTGCTGGCGCCCTGCAGGCCGACACCGATCCTTTCAGCCTGTGTGTGCCTGTTGGCCCTCTGTCTCTAGTGTTACTCAAGTACTTTGATCTGAGAGCAAAAGTCTCTGATTTGAGTCACTTCTGCTAGTGTCCAAGTTCATGAAGAGTCTGTGAATTGTAGAAATGGCTTCCTAAACACACAGGCTGTGAACATATTGTTTTGGGTTTTTCTCTTAAAAACAAAACAAAAAAAAGTAGGGGGGAAAAAGTTTTTCTTCTCCCTACTCCCTTAATTACATAAGTAAGATATTCACGGGAAGCAAAACATGCAGATGAGAGCAAGTTAACCTAACAGAGCAGAACACATTAAATAAATCGCATAAACAGAACACCAAGGACTCAAAAAACTGGAGTCACTGCTGACTCAGAGCGACCCCGCTGTGGGTTTTCATGACTGTAACTGTTTATGGGAGTAGAAAGCCTAGTCATTCTCCAGAAAAGCTGCTGGTGGTTTTGAACTGCCAACCATGCTGCTCACAGCCCAACACTGAACCAATTATTCTGTTCTAATCATCTCTTCCTCTCAAATCCAAGGGTGACCACTGTTAACATCTTAGACTCTTCTTTCCCTGTATTTTTGTATTCCAATCATAGCACATGATATCCTGGTGGCCTAGTGGTTTGTGTATTGGACTGCTAACTAGAAGGTTAACAGTTCTAACCCACCAGCCTCAGGTGGGACACAGATGACACTTTCTGCTTCCTTAATAATTTACTGTATTGGAAACTCTATAGGGTCGCTATGGTTTCAATTAGATTCAATGGCAGTGAGTGCAAACTGAGTTGATTCAGACACAATGCGACCTTATAGAGCAAGGTAGGACACCCCCCTCCCACCCTGGGGTTTCTGAGACTAACTCTTTTCAGAAGTAAAAAGTCTCATCTTTTTCCCTCGGAGCTGCTGGTGGTTTCAAACAGCCCAACAACTGTCACCCACTACAGCACCGAGGGCAGGAAGTCCCAGCCCAACCAAGCTCACTGCCATTGCACTGATGCCGATTCACAGCGAACGGACAGGACAGGGGAGAGCTGTAACCCTTACAGGCGTAGAAAACACTGTCGTTCTCCGTGGGTTCTAACTCCCGATCTTGCAGTTGACAGCCCCGCATGTAGCTCAGGATGCCACCAAGACCCACAGCCACCGTGGGTCACGGGGTATCCCAGTATGTCTTTCTCCTGCTCATTTCCCCTGCTCTTGTGCCCCGAAGGCATTTATACTGTAGGATTTAAATTTCTTTATATTTCTTGCTGAGCAGTAAATCCTACAATTTCAACGATTATTCTTTTATAATATGCTTTTAAATGACTGTACAACATTCATTTTTTATCTATATCATAATTTTCTTAACCAATACACTGCTGTTTCACATTTACATGGCTTTTTTTATCCATACCATAATTTTCGTAACCAATACGCTGCTGTTTCACACTTACATGGCTTCTTTTTTCGCCTATTGTAACCATGCTGTGATGAGTATTGAAGAGATCACAGTTTTGTTTTATTCTTCTTAAAATTAATTATTATTCTTAAAATTAATTCTTAGAAATAGAACAGCAGAGTCAAAGAGCATGTCCACTTTAAATGGCTTCACACTAGGAGGTCTACCATGGTTTTATTTATTTAAAAAATCATTTTATTGGGGGCTCTTACAACTCTTATAACATTCCATACATCAACTGTATCAAGCATATTTATACATATATTGCCATCATCATTTCCAAAACATTTTCTACTTGAGCCCTTAGTATAAGCTCCTCTTTTTTCCTGTCTCTCCCCCACCCTCCCACCCTCATGAATCCTTGATCAATTATATATTGTTATTATTATTTCACAGCTTATATTGTTCATTGTCTCCCTTCACCCATATTTCTGTTATTCATCCCCCTCAGGGGGGGACTATATATTCAACCTTGTGATGGGGTTCCCCCTTTCTTCCCCTTCCCCCTCCTGATCAACCCCCTCCCCTCATGATATCGCTACTCCCACTACTGTTCCTGAGGGGTTATCTGTCCTGAATTCCATGTGTCGAGAGCTCTTATCTGTACCAGTGTGTGTTCTCCGGTCTAGCCAGATTTGTAGGGTAGAACTGGGTCATGGTAGGCAGGGGGAGGAAGCATTCAGGTACTAGATGAATGATGTATGTTTCATCAGTGCTATACTGCACCTTAGGTGAATTGTCCCTTCCTTATAACCCTTCTGTGAGGGGATATCCAATTGTCTACAGATGGGCGTTAGGTCTCCACTCCAACCCCCCTCCTTTTCATCGATATACCATATGTACTTGAGTATAAGCCGACCCGAATATCAGCTGAGGCACTAATTTTACCACGAAAACTGCATGAAAAATGTGCTGATAAACTTGGCTTGTACACGAGTATATATGGTAGTTGTTTTGGATCTTTTGATACTTGATAGATATCATCACACAGGAAGGTGTGTGTCTTCCATGTGGGCTTGTTGCTTCCCTGCCGGATGGCTGCTTGTTTAACTTCAAGCCTTTAAGACCCCAGATGCTACCTCTTTTGATAGGTGGGTACCATCCGCTTTCTTCACATTTGCTTTTGCACCCATTTTGTCTTCAGCGATTGTGTCAGGAAGGTGAGTATCAAAGAGTGCCAGGTTATCAGAACGAAGTGTTCTTGTGTTAAGGGAGGCCTTGAGTAGAGGTCCAAAGTCCACCTGCTATCTTAATACTTATCATATAAATACATGTACATTGGTCTATCCCTTTCATTATAAATTAGTATATTTACATATGTACATGCCTATAGCTATACCTCCATAAATAGCTTTTGCCTCCTATTTCTTTCCTCTGTTTCCTTTCATCTTCCTTCTATCCCACTATCATGCTCCCCTCACCCCACCCCCATTCGGGTCTCAGTAATTCCTCTTGGATACATTTCACTTGATTAAACCCCACCAGGCATTACACACACTTCTTGCCATCAATTTTAGATCTCTTGTTTCCTTATCCCTGAGTTTGTTGGCTCCCCCTCCCCTCCTCTCCCTGTTCCCCATTACCATAGTTTTAAAACAATTTTTAATTGATGCAAAACAACATCTTAGCAACAATAGTGAATTCCCCCAAAGCCAACCAACCATCCACATACTGCCTTCTCAGACAAAGTAATTGTTTTTGTTAGTTCATGATCCTTCTGGGTCCTGCCCATAGGAAGAGAGAATGTTTACACGATGGTGTTTTATAGCTAAGTTAGGGTGCTAGGCAGTTCCCAGGACCACATCTGCACACTGGCTGCAGGGTCTGAACAGTCCATTTCACAGAAAAAGGCAACAGGAAAGAGACCGACATGCAGCAAGAGTCCAGCCAGGCCTGTCGGCTTGAAACTGGACCACGGGTTCCGTAGCAGGCCTCAGTTCTTTTTTTTTTTTTTT
>NW_022103958.1:37641706-37652415 GCF_000313985.2 Echinops telfairi
GCTATACTTTTTGATAGCCGGGCACCATCAGCTTTCTTCGCCACATTTGCTTATGCACCCCTTTGTCTTCAGTGATCCGTTCAACACCTCGTTATCACACAGGTTGATATGTTGTTCCATGTGGGCTTTGCTGCTTCTGAGTTAGATGGCTGGCCTCAGTTCTTTAAGGTAGCGATGCCTTGTACCCCGCTTCTTTCTGTGCGTAGCCTCCCCATTCACCAGGCTGGTTTCTTTACCTGGTACTTTGGACCTGTTCTCCGCCTGATGCTTTTGGCAAGGTGTAAGGTGCCCTAGGGGAAGAGTGGGTTACGTGTTGGGCTGCTAACTGCAAAGTTAGCAGTTCCAATCCACAGCTGCTCCCTGGGAGAAAGAAGGAACTTCCTGCCAAATGGGGCAGTTCTACCCCCTCCTCTCGGGCTGCTCTGCGTCGAGATTGACTCAGAACAGCAGTGAGTTAGAGCAAGTGTGTTATACGCCTCATGGTCCATACCGTCTGTAAGCCTCAGCTCCTGCTGTGATTTGCCTGATTCTCTTGGTATTAACCCACTTCCGATGACTAAGATAGAGAAAACTGCTTGTTCCAATGGTCTCCTTTGTAGGCAGAGAGTTTTGCAGCAAACTCTCTCAAAAGCCATGGGTCAGCCCCTAGATTGGATGCTCTGGATCAGTAGGCTACCCCTGAGCCAGTCAGCTGGGAGAAGGGAGGTCACAGACCACTTGCTCCGTCTCATAGTTGTGTGGGCTGCTGGTGCGCGCTAGCTAGTCGGAATGCACTCAGCGGCGAGCAACAACGGTTCCTTTCACGGGGCTGAGGTGCTTTTTCGGAAAGAACAAGGCACTTAGATAAGTAGCTGCTGACATTGGTTCTCTTGGCCTTTTTCGTGTGTTCTCAACAGGTTCTCTGTGATGGGACCATGTAGCTCAGGGCTCAGGGCTGGGACATGACCAGTGGGGCCACCACTCAAGCTTCAGACACCAGCATTCCAGGCAGAAAAGGGAAGCACTAATGCCATTCCATGGTAACCTTGTGGTTTTCAACATCTCAGTCTCATTCCTCCAGAAACTTATGTCTCATTTGCTGTCTCAGAGAACTTATGTCTCATAGAACTGTGTCTCAAGAACTATGGTTCTTGCAAGCATCGAACCAAACCCATTGCCATCAGGTTGATGCCAACTCATAATGCCCCTATAGAAATAGACTTGCCAGCCTGCTTTGTGGGAAGCAGCAGGAAAGAAGAGTTGGTAACGGTGGGCATTAAATCAGTCATCTGATAGTGCCCGCCATTGGGCTTCTCAAACATGTTAAAGCTGCAGACACCTGCCTTCGGACAACATCTTGTGTGGACGTGCATTGGGAGAAGCTGTTGGAAGTGGGGTTGCGATGGATACAGTGAAGATGAGACTGAGCTTTCTGTGGTCAGCACCCCATCATCAAGTAGTAAATATTTCCTGCTCTTCAGTTGTCCATCATCCATATGCTATATAATTTGCACCCATGTCTTTTATTTTGGAGACCCCCCCACACGCATGTAGACGTGGAAGGTAATTCTCATTTCTAATTAGGAAGCCCAAGACTTAGATTCTTCTTCTCTAAGTTCCACCAAGTAGGCTTTCCTTCCTGGATCTTTGAATTGTGTGACACTGCTGTGTCTGGGGAGGGGCCTGGTGGCGAAGTGGTGGCTCCTTAGGTGGCTAACTGCAAGGTCAGCCATTGGGAACCCCTAGCCACTCCTTGGGGAAAAGGTGGAGCAGCTTTCTACTCCCATCCAGAGTTCCAGTCTCAGAAACCCACAGGGCAGTTCTACCCTGTCCTGTTTGGTCACTATGAGTTGGCATCAACTCCATGGAGGTGAGTTTGGGTTTTGGGGTTTGGGTCCCGCTGGGGGCGGTTTTCCTCTTAACCACTGTGCCACACGCACCTGCCGGTGCCTGCTCTGTGGCCTGTGGTGTGATTCCAGTAGCCCAACTCTCTCACTTCCCATGACCAGAACCCAGTCCTATGGTTTCCCATTGATTCTGTGAGCCTTGAGTCTCGCCAGTGCCTTGCCTTTTTTGCTGAAGACTGGGTCAGTTTCTCTTGCTTTTAGCCCCAAACCATGGGTGATACAAGGCTAATGCAACTAAAGCTTCAGAGGCAATTCTGCAGAACTTCTAGCATAGCAAGGGACATAGTTTAAAATCTGCTGCCTCAGGATAAATCTCTTGCAATGGAATCAAGGGGCAAAAGTACAGATATTTTAAAATGTCTTGATCATTGTTGTCCAAGATTACCCCAAAGTGTTGTGTAAAGTTATCTCACCACAAGCATTGGTATTATTGGTGTTTTAATTTTTGCTTGTATCATGATAAGAAATCAGCACACATTATCTATTTTATTTTGTCCCTTCTGGAACATAGGAAATGAACCCATTTTACTTCTGCTAGCTTATAATTACATTTCTATTTGTAGACATGATTCGTGTATTCAAGCTTTAATTTTTCTTTTAAAGATAAGGACTTTGTATAACTTAGATATTCATTCTTTGAATGCCAACTGCAAACATTTTTCCTAGTCTGTTTCCTTTTGATCTTATTATTTTGTATGGAAGCTCCACATTTTATGTAGTAAAGTCTACTCATTTTTTCTTTGTGATTTCTTCTTTTGCCTCAATGCTTTAAAAGTTACCATTCCTCCAAAGATCTGATAGTGAATTCAATTTCCTGCCCATTTTTAGAAAATGTGGTTTTTATATATTTAAGGCCTCAATCCACAGGAGATACATTTTTGTATATGGTATAAAGATGCGAATCTAAATGATCATGCTGCCTTTTAGTTTCATGTGCCCTTGAGAATAATCGGGCCTCTCGTTTTCTTTTCTCTTTCTTTGTTTTGGGTTTCAGTAATGCAAAGAAAATTGTCCAGGGAGCCTGGGGCTTGTTATTGAGAGAAATATGAATAAAATGGACAGAGAGAGACCAAAATCTTAGACAACTGAGAGAGCAACAGAGAGGGCGACGACGGAGACAGAGACAGAGGGCCTGAAAGAGAAACCAAGATTAGAGTCTCAGGGGCGTGAAGCCAAGGGAGGGGTTTGTGTGCCTCAGGCGGGGACGGCCTGGTGGCCACACATCACTGACAGTCTGAGGTGAGGTCATGTGGCAGCCATGAAGGAGGTTCCTCACACGGCTGTCCACATCAGCTTGGGCCAGTTCCCTGCCCCAAAGAGGCCTTGGATGTCATTTGGGGACTCCGGCTCCTCCTCATGCTCCAGTTGGCACTAGAGCTGGGGGACCTCACACACACACACACACACACACACACACACACACACACACACACACGACTCTTCTTTCTACATATACTCCACACTCATACACACGACTTCTCCTTCCTTCCCTCTGGTCTGGCTGTCGGTAGGCCTTCACGGAGGGCGATCACCAGATGAGGCGGTGTAGTCCAGACATCTCCGTCTGAGCCTGCAGTCCCATTCCTCCATCCCTTATCACGTGCAGCTCCACTCTACGTCTGAGAACGGAAGTCCGACAAATCTCTCACAGGGCCCCTGGCAGATGCTTTCCTCACTGTCATCGGCCGTCCTTGAGGCGAGGAGCACTGGGCATGGGGTGTGACGAGATGGGGAGTCGCAGTTTTTGAACACCTGCTATGAGTTAGGCCTTAAAGTAGGAACTCAATGCAATTACCTTGTTTCATTCTCACAATGCCCTTTGGAGGTATTATCCTTACAGAGGGGCAAAATGTGCTTGCAAATAAAAGGCAGATCTGGGCTTTGAACCCTGGTCCTGTTGCCTTCCAAATCTTGTCATTCTTTCCCCGGCATCAAGACAGTGGGCTTATTCTACATCCCCACTGGCGATGATCATCTCTGGAATGCTCCCCACTTTTTCTCCCCAACCAAATGCCATCTTCCCAGCGCTCCAGCCGACAGGGGAGCTTTCTTACTATCTCCTGCAGCTCAGCCTCCATTTGGCACGAGGCCTTACTGGTAATGCTGTCTTCTACTCTAAATATTGTGGCATTTTTGTCTTGTCAACTGAGTTGCACCCTGGCGTTGTGTATATTCTTCCTTCAGAGTCCCTCTATTGCAGTGGCTCTCAAGCTTTCTAATGCCCGCAACCCTTGAAGACAGTTCATGTTGTGGTGACCCCCCCACCCATAACATTATTTTCGTTGCCCCTTCATCACTGTTGTTTTGCTCCTGTGATGAATTGGGCGACCCCTGTGAAAGGGTCGTTCGACCCCCAGAGGGGGCTCAACCCACAGGTTGAGAACCGCTGTTCTATCGCATCCCCCAATGCAGCCTAATGGGTGGGTCGTTCGTTCACTGGCACAGGTGAATGAACGTTTTTGGAACCCCATGTATGGCCAGGCTCTGAGCTGGGAACTGCAAATGTAAAAGAATCGGTATTTTCAAAAAACCGCGGCTTAATGGCCACGTGTTGTTGGTCGGTGCCTCTCCGCAGGTTCCGTCCGACCCGCAGGGGCCCAGTGGACAGTCCCGCCAGCCTCCCCATTGCTGTGGCCACCGATGTTCCAGCCACTGTGTCAATCCAGCTCGTCTGCTTTACCAAGCAGGATGTCCTTTTGTCCCTAAGAGGTATTGTTAGGTTTCTCGGGTGGAAATACCTCGGTCCTTGGCTTCGTGCAAGAAAGAATTCACTCCGAAGCCTGGTTTGTGACCCAAGTGAGTGTTATAAAGGACAGAAGACGGTTCCGGTTTTACACAGGTGCCCTCAGGGCACTTCTCACCCGCGCATGGAAAACTGAGGACAGAGAAGTGTCGCAGCCTGGGAAGGGGGAGCAGCTGGGAAGGAAGGGGGCTTCGGATCCTGGCTTTTCCGGCCCGTTGGGAGGTGTGGTGAACGGTCCTGGTTGACCCTGTTGGCTGAATTAAGCTCACCTGGCTCAGATTGGGGCCCACCCAGATGTGCCCCTCACCTCGGTGTACCGCCCCTTCCTGCCTGGGAGCCTGAATTTGGAGCATGCCCAGTAGACACCCTGGTCCCTATTCTGGCCACCTGACAGTATTTACTAAATGTTTGTCAAAAAGTATTCTCCAGCTCCGGTCCTGGCTGTGTGACGACTCAGGCACTGGTGTGGTTCAGCCACAGACAGGAGTGTGGCAAGCAGGGTTCTCTTCCAGATTCCTGTGCCCAGTCTCCATCGCGCACGAACACCTGTGCCAAGACCAGATGGCACGGACTTGCTTCTCCTCACTTGATACTTTCAGACCTAGACCTTGGGGGACTGTGATTGGTCTACATCTCCAATGAGGAGCACCCAAGGGATGATAGCATTTATCTTGCCTTGAGGTCCGACAGCCCTGAGATCAAAAACAGCTTCCCCTTATGTGATCCTTTCCCCTCCCGAGCCGTAGGCACCTTACCTGTCAAAGTAGGATGTTAATAGTACCCGTCTGTCTCATGTGGCTTAATAGGCAGTACACACCAGACAATCACCAGTTAGAAAAACACAGACGATGATACTTGTAATGAGAGCTTCTAAACCCTCAAAGTGTGACTCTCGGCTCCTCTACGGCCTTCCCTGATTTTCATTTCTTTTCATCCCTGGTTAATTAGCACACAGCCTATACTTCTTGAAAGCCAAAGGGGGCTGATATGTATATTTTGGACATGCAACAATTTGTCTGCATTTGTAGAAACTCACAATCATAATTATATTTAATGTTGCAAAAACAAATGGTGTTCTGAAATAACTCAAGGTAAGTTATGTGTAGAAAATGATTTGTACATTCATTTAAAAATATTTTAGTTATTAATTTTTTTCAAGTAGGTAAGCTATTTAAAAAGGTACCACCCTCATTCCACCCTCCTGCTATTGTTGTTATTTCCATCTGAAATGCCTACAGAGGCTCAGAGTGGTTTTACTGACCTGCTCCTCAGACATTCAGTGGGTCAGTAGTGAGGATGGGACTTGAAGTCATCTTAATTCAAAAGCCATGCCCCTGATACCACGGAGTTCAAGAAGGAAGAAAATGTTTTGAAATAGATGTTGGTAGCAATTGTATAATACTGCTTGGTGTGAGTGAATGATGGAATGGTATGATTTCTAGATTAGCTCCTAATAAAATGGTTTGGGGATGGGCTGGGGAAAGCCATGTTCTTCCTATTATACCAATCTAATCTATCCTTGGAAGAAGTACGGCCAGAGTACTCCTTCGAGGCAACAATGGTGAGACTTCATTTTGCATACTTTGGACATGTCAGGAGAGGCATGTCCCAGTTGCACATGGTCCCCGTAGCACCATAAAACCACCAAACCAGACCCACTACCATAGAATCAATTCCAACTCATAGTGACGCTACACAGGGTTCTCGAGACCTTAAATAGCAGAGGAGCAGATAGCCTCATCTATCTCCCAAGGAGCAGCTGGTAGGTTTAAACTGCCAACCTTGTAGTTAGCAGGCCAACACTTAACCACTGCACCACCGGGCATTTTGAATATTTCTTGCGAAATTGCTAGACATGAGTTTCTTGCGTTTGACTCCAGGCTTATTAACTTAGAAACTCAGGAGGTGGGTTCCCAGAAATCTGTACTGTAACCAGGTCTCTAAGTGACTCTGATTCATGCTGACAGTTGAGCAATACTTGGTTTGGGGGAGAGAATGGAGTCATCTTGCCAACACCAGGGGAAACCCTACTAGACATGGAAGCCATACAAAACAGGGCTGAGAGCTGTAGAGAATAAGAGTCCTGAAGTCAACATTTGAGTCATGTAGTCTATTCATGCTCAAAATTAGGTCTACTGCTGGATCGTAACTTAGTTACATGAAAAAATAATTTTGAAACATTTTCAATTTGAGTTGTTTTCCTGTCATTGACAAATAAACCCTGACAATCAAGAGCTCTACTTATTTCCATTCCTTATTTTTTAGGGAGAGAGTTTCCTTAGAATAGTGGTTCTCAAAATGTGGACCCTAGATCACTAGCAGCTGCAGCAGCAGCAGTATCACCCTCACCTGGGAGTTTAAAAAAAATGTATGCTCAGACCCTATCCGACTTGGGAGAAAGACTTCCGGAGAAATCCACAACTTGTGCAAATCCACAGGGGCAGTTCTACTCTGTCCTACTGGGTCGCTGTGAGTCGGAATTGACTTGTAGTCAGGGAGCAGTAGTGATTTTATCAGAGACTTCCTGAATTAGGATTTGGGAGGATGCAATCTGCATACCAATATGGTCACCAAATGACTCTGATGACCACTAACATTGGAAAAGCCACTAGAGATTTCTGTCTGGCCTCTCTCCCACCCACCTCTCACACACATGGGCTCCGGGAGTGGGTTGAAAGAATGATCGGAATATGTCCAGTTGAACTCCTATTCTCTTTGAATAAAGGGTCAGCTACTTTACGTTCTTCTAGTCCAGACATTTGAGGAGCCCTGGTGGCATGGTGGTTACACGCTGGGTTGCTAAGTGCAAGGTCAGTAGGTCAAAAGCACCCACCTCTCTGTGGGAGAAAGAGAAAGCTTTCTCTTCCTGTAAAGAGCGCCAGTCGCAGTGTACCTTTGGTGGAGACAGATCCCCACACAATGAAGCCTGCAGTAATAACTGGGTCAGTTCATTCTGGAGAAGCGCGTGAGTTTATGTGGCTGTTCCGTTCCTGGGATGGTTGACCTTGGTTCTTACTTCTCAACCTTGACAGAAGTTGTAGATAGTACACGCTATCCTTGGAAAGCATGCAAAGCCGCATGGTGGGGCTGTGGCAAAATCCACGACTGAAAATGTGGCCACTTCAGGGGAGTGTGAAAAACCACGAGGAAAATGACCATTAAGAGGAGTCCTCAGAACCAAAAGAGGAGTCCTGAAACCAGAAAAAAAAAGAAGAGCGAGTATGATCACTGAGAGGGAGTGCGTACGTGCACCACACACACGTGATAATCATCCTACCCTCTGACCTGCAAGAGAGCACCTGAAAGAGCGGGTGGCCTGCCCTCAGTCTGCTATTTGTCCCCTCCTTTCTCCACTGGCTGGGGGTGGGGTGGGGTGGGTTGGTGTGGTTGAGGTTATTGGTTGATCTTAGTGGCTGAGTGTAGGCGTGTGATGTGTGATGCAATGTCCCTGGTGCCTAGTGTAGGTGTGCCCAGGTTGACCTCCACTTTGGCCTAGGTGACTTTAGTCTGCATAGGCCCAGTTTTGGATTGTCCCCATAGGTGTCTAATGTGTGCCTGATTTCTTGGCAACCCCTTTATGGTGGCATGGCCAGCTAATTTCCATTTAGCGTAGGCGTTTGGTGACGACAACTCCCTTTATTCCTACCTGTCGTGGCAATCACCCTGAAGCCATCTCGTCCAATATAGTCCTCATCGGTAAGAAAGCTGACATTTTCTTCTCCATCTGTTGACTTCCTAGGTCCCATTGTTTAGAACCTGGGTGAGGAAGACAAATGTTATTTATTAGAGCATGCCCCTCCTTACTGCCTCATCACTGACTAATAATATAAGAGGGCAGTTGGAGCAGAGAATCTCTCAGGGCCCCTTTTAGATCTAACATTCTAGGCCAATGGCTCACCCTCTCTCTCTCTCCAGGGCCGCTGTGTACCCTGTGAATAAAACCTTGTTTGTTCTCACCAGACCCCTGGGTGTTTTGCCTACTGGAGACAGAAGCATTCCTTGCCCCACGGGACACAGGAGGGGAGATTACAATCACAAAGCATTTCCTTTCAGTTCTCTCCTGAAACAGTGTAATTCAGGGGTGGGGGCCCTGGCCTGCAAACCAGTGCATTTAAAAAAAGCTTCCTAGGGACTGTATACTTCTTTATAATCTGGTTCTGCCAGCTGCCTCCCCTAAATCCAGAGGGCTGCATTTGAAACCGTGCTTTCCTCTCCTGGAGGCTGGGGATATGTTAGCCTATCCTGTGAAGGAGGGAGCCCGGTAGGCGCAGAGGTGAAGAGTGGGGCTGTGATCCACAGGTTAGCAGTTTGTAAACCAATCGGGGCTCCATAGGAGAAAGATGGGGAGTTGTACTCCTGTCAAGAGTTACAGCCTTAGAAACCTACGGGGGCCATTTTACCCAGACCGATGGAGTCACTATGAGTTGGCATCGGCCTGATGGCAGTCAATTTGTTTGTTGTGGGTGATGGAAGATAGGACTTCCTTCTTCTCAGTTCTACTTATTCTCTTTTGGTCTGCTCTGAGTTCTTACGTGTGTGACTTAGGTTTACATCAGTTTGACATTGCACAATTTATACATATTTGCTTCCACTCATCATTTCAGTCCTCTGAGGCTCCCACTTCCTCTCTGCGTTTCCTGTTTTGCCATTCCTCCCCCTTTCCTAATCCTCGGACCCTTGTCCTTGGGGAGATGCTGCCCTTGGGATCTTCGTTGGCTGTAGGATGTAGATTGTTCTAACACAGGGGTGAGTTCAGTCCCATACCTAAAAGTGACTAAGGACCGTAGTCTGGGAGGGAGGGGTGGGTGTTGGTCAATCTCTAGCCCATCAGTAGGCCTGGTCTCTTTTGCGATTTAGGGTTTGGTTGCACATTTTTCTCCCACTCTATCCAGGAACTTCCAGCACGATGCTTCCCAGAGCAGCTGGTACTAGGAGCTGGGCACCACCAGTTTGAGTTATGGAGACGGCTGTGTGGCCCGCGAGTCCAGCAGACTGAGTGCTTCCATGCGTCTTTCCCTCTCCATCACTCTTCCTTCCTCTGCATGGGGAGAGACGGACAGCAGCGCTTTAGATGGCTGCTCACAGGCTGTGAAGACCCCAGGCGCTACTCACCAGTGTAGGATACAGAACAGTGTCAACATATGACAATTGACATTGATATCCCTCAAGACTTGCAAAAATTTAAATCAGCCACCCGATGAAGGTCTTGATGAAGGGCAAGAATGAAGGAAAGATCCATTTAGAACTCTGTGAACCAGGCCTGGGTGCTACAGAGAGGTCAGTTTTGGAGGTTCAGCCTCTTTCAGTGCACTTCTCTTCTGAATGCCATTTCAGGGAAGAGAGAGCAACCATCCTGGTTCAACCTGAGTGAGCTAGGGAACCAGAGGTATTTGTCGACATTGACCTCAGTTCTGAGCCTTCTTGTAAACAGTTCACCCTTCCTCCCAGATCATCGAACTTTTCTTTATTTTTACCTAATCAGATCATGGACGTACAACTCTGGTCTTACTATTCCTCCATGTCATTAAGAAAAGCTTCACATGATGCCCCTCACTGGCCCATGGCCCTGCGGGGCACAGCACCTGAGACACAGTGTGGGAATTGCGCCCGATCTGATCCTGCCACACCGAGGCAAAACATTACAGGGGTGCAACAGAACAGCAAGGGAATGGAGCAGCGAGGTCCCCAGGGAATGCTGAAGGTGGACTTTGGGGCCAGGGCGTGGTGCCCCAACAGACTGGACTGGAAAACATTCCTAAAGGCCAACAAGCAATTCTTGAACTAACTACAAGCTTTTCTTTCTTGTTGTGTTTTGTTCTTTGTCAGTGGTTTATTGTTGTTGTTTTGTTGTATATTGTTGCTTGGTTTTTCTCTGTCTTGTTTTTGTGCATGTTATTATCTAAGCAGGTCTGTCTAAATAAGATAGGCTGGATGAACAATCTGGAGGAGAAAACCATGGGACTGACAGTTCCGGGGGGACATAGGATAGGGGAAGGTAGGGGGAAAGGAAGTGGTGTTAACAAACCCAGGGACAAGGGAACAACAAATGATCCAAATTGGTGGTGAGGTGGGTGTGGGAG
>NW_022103958.1:37653750-37660008 GCF_000313985.2 Echinops telfairi
AAGTGGAGAGGAAATGTTTTGAGAATGATGAGGGCAATGAATGTACAAATGTGCTTTATACAATTGATGTATGTATGGATTGTGATAAGGGTTGTATGAGCCCCTAATAAAATGATTAAAAAATAATAAAGTGTTTTGAGAACAATGAAGGCAACAAATGTACATATGTGCTTGACACAACGGATGTATGTATGCATTGTGATAAGAATTGTTTGAGCCCCCAATAAAAAAATTAAAAAAAATAAAGAAACAAATCCACAGGGAAAAAAAGAAACGCTTCATAAACTGAACTATGTTTTTTTCTAATTAAAAACAATAGAAAGGGGGAAATAGAGGAAAATAACACGAGGACAAAACTCATTCGTGAACTCACCGCAAGGAGAAGTATCTTGATAATATTTTATATTTCAATCTTTGTATAGTGGTTTAGTATACGATCTCTATAATTCCTACCTCCTGGGTTCAACTATACCCTGCTGTTTGGGATGTATGTCGTCTCTGGGCTACAGCTTCCTTGTATACTGTGCAGAATACTGGAGCCTGCTTCGGATGACTGACGCGAGAGTCAGCCTGGGTAATACCTTACCGGGTGCGGTTCACAGTAAATGCTCAGTGAATGGTGGTGGTTATTGGTAGGTACCTTTGATCTGGTTCCAACGCACAACCGGCAGGACAGAGTGGACGCTTAGGCTTTTCTGAGCTATTATTTTCTTTTCCTTTCAAATGTTTTACTGTGAATTAGGTTAAAGTTTAAGGAGCAGATGCTTAGTTTTGCATTCAACAATCCATAGACAGTCTGCTTCAGCTCACCCATTGAAATCCCTTCCTGTGTTCCCCGCTTCCGTTCCTCCTCCTTCGCTGACGGTCCTACTGCAGGCGCCGTGGTTGGTCTGTGGTCTGCTGCGACTCCAAGGTCGGAGGAAAGAGCGTGGTCCGGTCACGGACTCCAGGGTCCGCGTGCAGAGCCCGTGGCCTGTGGCTGCAGTTACCTAGTTTGCGCCCAGACGCCAGCGTTCAGCGCAGGCCGGAGCCGCCCACACCGCCTGCGGGCACCGTGACCGCCTCCGGTGAGCTGGCGCAACACCAGGCAATACCAGCCTGAACGACAGTAACCCCACACCTCGTGGCGTCACAGCGGCCGACCAGGGAGGGACTTGCGGTCATTTGAGTCACCTCCACGTCTACTGACGCCACTGGATCTCAAGCGAACTACCCATTTCTAGGTTTAAAGGGTGTCTCAGGGCGATAGTCTGTTCTCTACCAGTTGACTTCTAAGTTCAACTCTGTGTTTTTCTCCCTTTCTATCCAAAAGCTATTAGTGGACCCCCATCAGAAGGGTATGTGGCGGTAGGCAGACCCGTTCTAGTCCTGGTGTCAGGGGAAATAAGATGGCCGCTCACCCCGTGCTTGGTTCTTTGTTTTGAGCGACCACCCCAGGAAAGAGTGGTGTGACTTTACTCTGCTCAGAGTCCCTGGGTCCTGGACTCTGATAGCAGTGTGCTAAGCAGTGTTTTACATAGGACAAACACCACCCCCGCCACTCACCCACCACCCCTGCTGGGAGATAAGATCTGGGTTCCAGTCATGCTTCTGTTTTTCCTCAGGGCTGTCCGACTCCTCTCTGGGACTCTGCTTCCCCATTTGTCAAATGAGAGATTTAGAGGGGGTTTAGGCACCCCCTTTGGGCACCTTTCCTGCTCTTGGGTGCTCTGATTCTCAGATGATCCCCCATTAAGCTCTACATCCTGCCAGCTCCGTTGTGGCCTCCTCAGTGCTGTGTGTATGTGTGTGTGTGCACGCTTAAGCGTGCATTTCAGCTTCTATTTTTAGCAATGTGATCTTTAAGCAAGGAATAGATTTGTGCGTCTGTCTCATCTCAGATGCATGCAGCTCCTGCTGGGCTGTTTCATTTTGTACCAGCCATCCATTCATGTTAGAAGCAGTGGCCCATTAAGGAAATAAATAGATGATGCTCTTCCATCCATGATAAGGACTGCACGCTCTTCTATCTGGGGGGTTGTTTCTCGTGCTCAGCAGGTCTGGCCTCTGTCTGACTCAGCTATCAATGAGGTCAGGGGAATCTTGCTTCTAAGCCTCTCACTGCACTCCATGACCGATCCTAAAGTCACTGGATTTACACATACCTGACTTACGATCAAGCCGAACTTGCCTTTTAATGGCATATAAATCTGCCCTCACTTTGAAGAGCTCGAACCAACCCTTACAACAAGTTCTTTTATCAGAGCCACTTTTCCTTGAAGCACATACAGCTTTTAAATCATTGCAAAGAACGTTGAGTCTCTACTTAGGCTAACTAAGAACTGAATGAATCTGTTCAGACTTAGCTGCGGATTCTACTTAAGAGATGCGGTTTGGAATTGATACTCCCTATAAGTTTTTAGAAATGACAAGTAAGCGATATTCCAGGTAAGTGCCCTGTGTCTCCTGAAACACACAAAAACAGACACGCGCGCGCGTGAGTCCATCTCCTGCAAGAGTTGTAGTTGGTGTCGGAGTCAGTTTTGTGAAAACGAAGTAAAACAAAACATCTTGGTTCTTCAGCCTTAGAGAGTCTTACTTAGCAGTTTCTTTGCAGGCAACTTGGATGGGCAACCGGGGTGAAGAAGGTCGGAAGTAGTCTCAGGATTTGCACGCTTTTAAGTCCACAGAACCAGACAGGCAACAGCAAAGTGACATGGGTGTTAGTGGTATGAAACAATCCTTGGGGACTCTGATGAACAAAAACATTCATACCTTTTCTGAAGCATGATAGGTACTTCCTGTTAGCCGGTTGATGCCATATGGTAACATCAGACCCCTGTTTCTAGATATCCCAAATGACTTTTTCAAGATGAGTTACAGATCCAGACTTCTATGTGAAACATTCTAATTTTAAAGGTTGGCAACCAACTCAATTGAAAAACAAAACAACCAACACAACCACAAGCTGAATTGTGGGCTAGTCAAATCTGGCCTTGGAACTGCTAGTTGAAATCTCTTGACAGCGCTTTAGACAGACAAATGTCCAATGTCAGTCAAGTTGAGGCATTCGACAGCCCTCTACTTGATTGGCAGTATCAGCACTGCCTCTGTGTTGCGAGGCTCGCTCTGCTGGTTTCTGGATAGCACCCAGTTAGGCATGAAGCAAACCGTTCAGAGCAGGGGAGTCAGGAGACCTGTGTCCTAATCCCTGCGAATAACTTGCTGGCTGATTTTGGGAAAGAAATTCCCTCCCTTGGTATGAGATTTCTTTCTGTAAGATAAGGGGGATGATCTCTATTGTTCTTTCCAAAATTCTGGATCATTCTTTGCACAAAGATTTATGTACAGTACTTACTTATTTCCTCCTAGGTTCTAGAGAAGCCAACTTTTCAGGTTGAAATGAAAAAAACTGATGTCCAATTGGGCTCGAAGGATAACTAGTTTTTTGGCTCCTATTCTTCTCTTACCCTCACAGTTTCTTTTTGGTATGAGCTTTCAGAGTGCTTTCTAAGGCAAGAAAGCATTTGTGAATAGGATGCCTGGGTAGAGTTAGCACCTGACTCCTTGCTTACTGAAGACAGCTTTGTGTCAAGTCAGAACGACAAAGAGAGAACAAGAATGGAAGGGATGAGGATTGAGGGGAGGGAGGGGAGGAGAGGGGCATACTGTCGTAAAGTCATTCACAAGTGCCCAACCGAACCCTACAATCGAACCTGCTTTTTATAGCTTTACTGAGATATCTATTATAGGGCATTAAATCTACCCCTTTAAAGTGTGCAATTCAACCATTCTTAGTATATTTGCTAACTATACTAAATATGGAGTTATACATCCATCACTTGATCTAATTTCAGAACATTTTCCTCACCTCAGAAATAAACCTCATAAAGCCAATAGCAATGTCTTCCCATCCTCCACCCCATCCTTGGCAACCACTAATCTATTTTCTAACTCCGTAGAGTGTGAATTCTGGGCATTTCACATAAGTGCAGTCAGAAAATATGTGGTCTACTTCAGGGGGATGTTTCCAAGGTCCATCTATGTTACAGCGTGTATCAGTACTTTACCTTTATATCGCCAAACAAAGATGCCTTCTGTGGGTCAGGATAACCACCCTTAATTTGTCCATCATCACCTGATGCACAGCCACATTTTTGGGGACTTTCCTGCTACAATGACTATTGTTGTTATGAACCTGTGTGGATGTGTGTGTGTGTGTGTGTATGTTCTAATTTCTCTTGCGATTATACCTAGGGGGGTGGAATTGTTGGGTCATCTGGTAACTATATGTTTAAATTGTTTGAGGAACTGATAGGCTGTTTTTCAAAGTGGCAGCACCATTTTACATACCTAACAGGGGTGAGGTCCAGATTTTCTGCATTTGCAACACTTGCTTTTGATGGTCTTTTTAATTTTTATCCACCCCATGGTGGTCGAGCAGTATCTTCACCTGTGGTTTGATTCTGCAATTGAATTTATTCCTGATAGATTGACTAGGCTGAGGTCTTGTATCCACCTTTCCACTAATGACTGTGGTGGTGGAGGTTGACACCCTTTACATGCATCAGGACCAACCCTTAGAGCCGAGGATGAGGTCGGTTGTCTGCAGAGGTGGGAATTTTGGAGCGGTTATATGAAAACAGAAGGAGAGATGGATGGATGTCCACAGGCAGCCAACACAGGTTTCCTGCAGGATGGGGCTTGCTTCTTTGCTGTTTGTGTTGGATGTGTCTGTGTACACACAGGAATTGCAGTGCTGGCGAGCTGGGCGAAAAGAGAGCTTGGTGAGGATGCAGGCAGAGCAGAGCTGCGCAGTCAGGTCTCTCCTTTCTTCGGAAAATTTGGCACCAATGGGCTCCCGTGCTGTTGTTGGTTGCTGTCAAATTTATCCTGCCTCACGGCCACCCTGCTCTGCAGAGCAGAACTGCTCAAAGGGTTTTCAAGGCAGTGATCTTGGGAAGCAAACCGCCAGGTCTTTTTTCGGAGGTCCCTCTGGGTGCATTTAAATGACCAACTTTTGGGCTATTCACCTTGATCTTAACCATTTGTGCCATCCAGGACCAAGGGGCACACCAATTTGTACTAAGGTGCCCTAGAGCATTGTGGAGAATGTGTTGGACTTCTGTCTGCACGGTCACTGGTTGAAACCCACCGGCTACTGTGATGGAGAAAGATGAGGCTATCTGCGCCTGTAGAGAGTTACAGTCTGGGAAACTCTATCCTGGGTGGTTAGTGATGGAATGGATGTGATGTCAGTGAGTTTTTAAATTTTTTAAACCTGGTGCCCCAAGATATGAATGCCACATACTGGCACGAAGCAGAGAACCAATAGAGAGGTCTGTGGGGCCACCCCCCAATCCCAAATACATGGACAACACCCCCTCACTGCTCCCAGAAGAATGCACTAGAGAGGATAGCACTGAAGCTACAGCTCAGGGAGAGGGGCACGTCTGATCAGAGCACACAGGAGCAAACTAAGAGGGAAGGAGAGAGAGTGAAACACATCCTGGCCTACCAAGCCCCGAGGACGATATTCCTGCTCACAGCAGCCAAAGCACAGGAAGGACCATCAGGTCGGCTCTACCACAAGACGTCTAGTACGTCGAGGGACAACACTGGAGGCACAGTGTGGGAATTGTACCCAATCTGATCCCACCATATGGGGTGAAATCTAAGGGTGTGCAACAGAGCAGCAAGGGGAGCAAAGCAATGAAGTCCCCGGTGAATACCAAAAATAGACTTTGGGGTCAGGGCGTGGCATCCCATCAGACTCTACCAGAAAATATGCCTAAAGGTCAACAAAGAGACCTGGAACTATTTATAGGCTTTTCTTTTTTTGTCCTTGGTTTTTTATTATTGTTATTTGTTTGTTTTTGTTTGTTTTGTTTTGCTCTGACTTGTTTTTGTGCTTATTATTGTCTCTGCATGTCTATCTAGATAAGATAGGTAGGGTAAAGAATCCAGAGAATAAAACAATGGGCCCAGTGTTTCTAGGGGGACATGGGAAGTGGGAGGCGGGGACAGGAAGTGGGGGTTAACAAAGCTAGAGACAAGGGCACAACAAGTGATCTAAAATCAATGGTGAGGAGGGTGAAGGATGCCTGGTAGGGCTAGATCAAGGGCAATGTAACCGAGAGGAATTACTGAAACCCAAATGAAGGTCAAACATGATAGTGCGACAAGAGGAAAGTAAAAGGAAATAAAAGAAAGAATTAGGAGGCAAAGGGCATTTATAGAGGTCTAAATACAGGCATGTACATATGTAAATATATTTAT
>NW_022103958.1:37661905-37665472 GCF_000313985.2 Echinops telfairi
CCAATTCTACCTTACAAATCCAGCTAGACCAGAGCATGTACACAGATACAGATAAGAGCTGGAAACACAGGGAATCCAGGACAGATAAACCCCTCAGGACCAACAATGAGAGTAGCCATATCAATAGGGTAAGGGGAAGGTGGGGGGAGAAAGGAGGAACCGATCATAGTGGTCTACCTATAACCGTCTCCCTCGGGAAAGGACAACAGAAACGTTGGTGAAGGGAGACATCGGTCAGTGTTAAGACATGAAAAAAAAAAAAAAGATAAATTATTCAGGGTTCTTGAGGGAGGGAGGGTGGAAAATGAGGACCTGATACCAAGGGCTCGAGCAGAAAGAACATGTTTTGAAAAGTATGGCAACAAATGTACAAATGTGCTTGGCACAATGGATGGATGGATGTATTGTGATAAGAGCTGTATGAGCCCCCAATAAATTAATTAAAAAAAACATTTTTTTTTATCATTTTATGGGAGCTCTTACAGATATAACATTCCATAGTTCAATCACATCAAACAGTATTGTACAATTGCAACCACAATCAATTTCAAAACATTTTCTTTCTTTTTTAACTCCTTGATTCCTGCTCCCCCTTATCCCCTCCCTCCCCCACCATATCCCCCAGGAACCCTTATTTAATTTTTTGCCATATCTTACACATCCAATCTATGCATTCATATACAATTCTGTTGTTCGATCCCATCAAGTGGGGTTAGACAGTCATCAATGCTATGAGCTCCCTATTCCTCCCTCCCCCCTCTTCCCATCCCCTCAGGGAACTGGTCTCCTGTTACTGTCTCTGAAGGGTTATGTGTCTTGGCTTTCATATAGCAAACAATCTTAGATATACAGGTGAATCTACACAAATCTCATGTGATTAATGAGGTAAAGCAAACAAATGATAATAGTAAGGGGAGGAAATCTTAAAACTGGAGGGTAGTTATGTGGATTTATCGGCAGTGAGTTTTTTGTATATGTGCTGCCGAAACGAGCACCGGCAGTGAGTTTTTCGATCATGAAATGTGGAAGTTCCTGAGGGTTCTTACACCAGATGCAGCATCACAGAAAAGAAAGGGATTCACTAAGGTCATGTTAGGACCAACACTTGATCTCTGCTGGTCCAAGTGGTTTTGGGACTATTATAGTTATGTATCTGTATCTAGAGGGGGAATATTGAAGCGAATGGGGTAGAATGTTCACATCGTGAAAAATTAGGAAAGGGTATCTGGGTGTTTTTTTGTATTTATACATTAAAATTATTCACAAATTAGTGATTTTAGTGTATTGAAAAAGTTTATATTTAACATTAGCCAGCTGATTTTGGTTGGCAACATTGAAAGCATCATCGTCAGGAGCCAGTCAAACATGTGCTTTCTCACCAGCAGGCCTTGACCTTGGCTACGTCAAAGTCATCGAACTTCTTCAGTCTGTTTGATCTGGGGGTTGTTGGCCTTGACATCCACAACAAACACAAGTGCGCTATCATCTTCAGTGTTTTTTCACGGCTGACTCAGTGGTCAGGGGATCTTTGATGACGGCATAGTGATCAAGCTTGTTTCTCTTGGGGATGCTCCTTTGAGGATATTTGGGCTGCCCTTAGCCTCAGTGTTTTGGGCTGCAAGAAGGTGGATGATGTACGGATATATATGTATATATATACATATATGTGTATATATATATATATATGTATATATATGTATGTGTATATATAGATATATATATCGGTGGCTGTGAACGTCTGTCATCATGGCCTTCTTGGCCTTTAATACCTTTGCTTTGTTCAATTTCGGGAGGGGCAGGGTCTTCCCTCTTTGCTGTTGGCACCATCTTCATAAGCCACTTTACGATTGTATTTTGCTCATGAGTCCATGGGTTAGGCTGAAGGGTTTGCCTGGGGCAGTCCTTACTTGGGGTCTTTCATGCGGTTACAGTCAGATACTTGGTGGTTCTGCAATCATCTGAAGGTTCCACTGGGTTGGACGTCCCAAGAGGCTCCCTCACATTCTTGGCAGTCGATGCTAGTAGTCTGATGGGGCCTCGGCTAGACTATCGATTGATGGGTTTCTCCAGGGTAGCTAAGCTTCGCTTGACTTTGTTTCCCCAGCACACATCCTTAGAGAATGTGTGCAAGTTGCATGGCCTCTTCTGACTTCGCTTCCGAAGTTCTGCAGAACTTCTGGTGCCAAGTGAGCCACTAAGGTTACTCAGTCGTATCCAAGAACTTGTCGTCACGCCCTAAAACTTCCATAAATGCTTCCATCATGACAAGCATTTTTTAAGAAGGTGTTTTACCTATATCAGCTCACTTTGTTCTTATTAAAAATTCTATGAGGCAAGTAGGCTTATGACCCTTTTCTTTTACTGAAGAGGAAAATGACGCAGGAAGGTAAGTTTCCAGCATTATTAGCACTAATGGGATTGGAATCCACTGAGTCTGGCCCAAGAGCCCCTGCCTTTATCGGCTTTAGCTGCTATCCTACATACTTACAGCTGTAAGTCCTTTGTTTAAACTGGCATGCTTATAATCCTTTTTACATTCACAGTTACCAGCACATAATTTCCCTCAACACGTTCTAAACCATTTGACACCATGCTGTCTTCTCAGCTCTATCGTTTTGCATATGCGGCTTTGTTTCCCTGCAATACGCGCCCCCCCCAGTTATTCACACGTCTTTTTAAATTATCCTCCAGATCTTTCAGAAGCCTTCCCTGACCACCCAGCAGCAGCTGGGTGCATCTGCTCTCGGCACACATGCAAGGGGTGTTCATGAGGTGACAACTTGTGTCATTACGCTTTGTAGTTTGCCTTTTGCCCTGGCGACCTACCTACCTACCCACCCCAGTGGCCTCCAAACGACATGAGGGCAGGGGCGGTGTATTTGGTTCACTGCATCGCTAGCACTGAGCACAGTGCCTGGTACCCTGGTGTGCCATGTGTTGTTCAGACGCTTCAGATCCATCTCCTACTCCCTATTTTTATATACAATTACCACATATTTCTCACACATAAACATACTCTCCTGACACACACAAAATCTGTCACTTCACTATGGGCCACGTAGGCCTATGACTTACGCCGTACACTCAGCCAGTGTCACACACCATCATCGTGACACAACTCCCACCCTGCCACATACAGTGTTTTTCACACCATCATGGCCTGCACTCTTCTTCAAACACAACTGTTACTCTCCGACAATTTGACCGTTTTTCACAAACCCGCCATCACAGAGTGTACTTTTCATGGGCACCACCCCTGACATAGACCAGGGTGGTCACACACACTGTTACTGTCTTCTTCTCACAGCCACTTTCGTCCGCACCCAGCACACTCGAAGGGTCCTACAACCAACGAACTGGAGAGCCACATCCAGGGGGGGGTCTGAAGCCCTCAACTCCCCAAGCTCAGCCTCAGCCCCGAGCGGCCCCGCCCCGGCCCCGCCCCCTCATGCATATGCAGCACCTCAACCTCGCAGGCCGGCCCCCAGACGGCCATTTGTGGCGGCGCTGGAGGCTGCGTTCGGAAGGAGCTGCGGAGCCGGGTAGAGGAGCGCGCCCCCCGGCTGC
>NW_022103958.1:37666062-37748681 GCF_000313985.2 Echinops telfairi
GAGGGCGGAGCTGGCCGGGTGGGAAGCGCAGAGCCACCTTATCGCCGGGGCGCGGGCTGCAGCCCTACGGGAGCGGCAGCGCCGCCGAGCCGGGCTTCCTGCCCGGGGCCCCGTCGGCGGGGTCGAGCTGGCCCCTCGGCCGCGGCTCCGCGAGGGCTCCGGGCTCCGCCGCGCTGGCGAAGCCGGAGCTGCCCGCTTCCAGCCGTGGCTCTTTGTGTGTGTGCGCGCTTCGAAGTTCTCTCTCAGGCAGTCTGTTCGGGTGGGAGTGCGAGATGATCCCCCAGGGAAATGGTGGCTTCGAGGAAGTTCAAAAGGTTCTCCAACGGGCAGGGCACCTTTGCGTAGGAATCCCTGGGATCTTCCTGCTTCTCGCTGTGCCAAGGTGAAGTTTAGCATGGCTGTCAGGTTCAGGGATGGCCGAGGCGTACGTGGGTTTTGTATTCTAGCCATCCTTTCCCCCACCCCCACCCCTTTCTGGTTACTGCCGGCGGAAAGTCAAAGGTTGTGGTAAGAAAGAAAAGGGAGGTGGAATTCTCCATTCTTAGAATTTGCACTCGGTGAAAGGGTTAAGTGATCTCTTGGGATTCCCCCCCCCCCTCCTGCCCCCCCAAGAACCCCCGGAATCTTTCTGGCTTTGTCAATCTGAAAGGTGTGGTATATGCTGGTAGAGAAGGAAATGTAGCCCGTTTTTATAGGTAACAAAGATATCCTTACTGTGAAGACGCTTTGGTGAAATACTTACTTCTGGTGTTGGGTTCACTCGCGTCTCTGTGGCTTATCTCATTTCACTTCGTGTTTATAGTGACATTAGAATACTGAGTACTGTACCTTAAATGATTGTTACCTTTCAGGTTGACTAAATGAGCAGCGATAGCTGCTATAATATTCCAAGGGCTTAAAAACTGCTGCTACAACCTTTGTACCCAGGAAGAGGATGTTTATGTAATGAGCATTTACAGTATGCTCATTAGTGGGTTAAAGGAAAAAAAATCACACTGAGCCAGAGGTAAGATTAAGTTTAGCAGGCTGTGGAATCGGGGATGTTTCCCTGGGGCTCCGAAAGGCTTTAAGTAACTGATAGCAAAGCAAAACAATTTATAGCGAACCTTTTCTCTGGGGGCTGTAGTTTGATGATGGAAGGAGGAAGGAGTGGAAGAATAGTCCTGAGCTCCAATATTGATAATTCAGAGTTATATGAAATATTGAATGGACAAATATGGGTGGTTTTTTCCGTGGGACAGGTTATCCGAATGTATTTGAATCTGAGGCAATTATTTAATTAAGACATTGGAACTTTTTGTTTGGAAAATGGTGTCAGAAGCCATGAAAATAAGATCATTGACTCGAGCACCCATAAACCAAACTCCTTGCCATCGAGTCTGTTCTGATGCATAGCAACCCTATAAGACACAGTAGACCTGCTCCTGTGGGTTTCTGAGATGGCAGCCGTTTATTGCTAACCTCATCTCAGTTTAGCCGAACTTGTAAGCCACTATACCACTACTGCCCCTATAGAGCGCCTACAGCCTAATCAAACCAAACTCACTGCCATTGAGTTGATGCCAATATATAGCACAGCGTAGAACCGCTCCTGTGAGTTTCCTAGGAGTAGAAAGCCCACCGTCTTTGTCCTGCTGAGTGGCTGGTGATTTTGAACTGCTGCCCTGGCGGATCACAACCCAAAGAGACACCAGGGCTGCTCAGTGTTTGCTTACAGAGGAATTCCTCCCCGTATTTAGGTGCTCTCCAAACCCAAACTCACTGCCAGTGCTACGATTCGACTCCCAGCCACCCTGGGTTTCTGAGCCTGTAAATCTTTATGAGCAAATAACCCGCATTTTCTTTTGGGGAGTGGCTGGTGGATTTAAACTGATCTTGTGGCAATCCCCAGCAGCCTTAAGTATTTCACGAAGGGAGTGATACTGACCCTGGGGGGCAATGGAATGATGGTGGGGGGGGGGCTTGAAAAAGCAAATACCCACTTTATCCTGGATTATAGTTTAATTTCGGAGGGAGGCGGTGAGGGGGGCAGTGCTAAGCATTTTTTATTTTTTAAGGGAATTGAGTATTTCTTTTTCCTCTGAAAAGAGGGCAGTAGGGCGCTGAGTAATTTTTTTTTCCTGAAAAGCTTGGGAACCTGTTCTAGATAAAGAAGTCAAGGGGCATGCAAGCATGGGGACAAGGATACATACATTGGGAAAGGTGTGAGCAGAGTCAGACAGACTTGAGCTCCCTCTTGCTGCTGCTAACTGACTGTGGGAACATTGCCAAGGTAGTCAGCCTCCCTGAACCTCAGTGTTCTCATCAGTAAACTGACTCATTCCTTGTAACCAAAAATCCCCTCACTGCCATTGAGTCAATTGTGACTCAGGCAGCTCTACAGGGTATAGAGTCGACTTGCTCCAGAGGGTTTCTAAGGCTGTAAACCATCAATCCTCCTGAGGAGCAGCAGCTTGTGTTTAGCAACCCAACACTCACTCTACTGTGCCCCAGGGCTCTTAGGCATTCATTATGAGGGTTTTACAAGTAGCACTGACATAGTAAGTGTTGAGTTAATGACCTCCATTAAGACTTGTACAGTGCCCTGGCAGGGCTCTCTGGTGCACTCTATGGTAAGTTAACGTCTCTGTACCTTAAGGTTTGTTTCAATCTTTAAACTGTACAAAGCACCACATATGTTCCTTGTGGAAATTAAATGAGTTAACATATGCCAAGGGTTTACACCGCAGCCCTGCTGGCCCAGGCTGTTAACCTCAAGAGTAGCAGTTTCAAGCCATCATCTGCTGCTTGGGAGAAAGAAGAGGCTTTCCACCCCCATAAGCCTTCCAGTCACAGAAACCCGCAAGGGCAGTTCTCCTTGTAGGTCCTATAGAATTGATAAGACTCAGAATAGCCTCGAAGCCACGGGGTTGGAATGGACTCCACAGCAGTGGGTGTGATTCATTTTTAGGGTCTTTGGAGCAAATAAAATAATGAATCATTCAGCTCAGTGTAATCTGCAGAGTAAGACATCAATTCAGTGGCAATAGGCTTTGGTTTTGGGTTTTGGATTAGGTACCGGCATAGCTCCATGTTCTTCCAAAACAAAATAAAAAATTTTCGTTTCTCTTTTACATTGAATCAATTATTTGACCTCCACTGCAACCCCACACTCTTCTCAGTTGTCTGAGTAGCCTTAAAATCAAACTCACAGCTATCAAGTCAGTTCCAATTCATGGGAGAGTAGAACTTGCCCCTGTGAGTTTCTGAGGCTGTAAACCTGTGGGGGAGCAAGCAGCAAGCCTCCTCCTTCCTCCAGGGAGTGTCTGGGGGTTAGCAGCCCAGCTCTGCCACCAGGGCTGCTTTAGCTGATGCTCACCGATTCCATTGTGAATTGGGGCAACTCTCAGTTTGGAGTTGACCTTAAGATGTAATCGAGTGATTCTTGACTCTTCAGTTGATTAGCTTTATCTGGTAACTCTGAGAAGTGCTTGTCTGCCTTACAGAATTTAAAGAGAGAAATTCCCTGGCCTCTTATTTTGGCACCCTCGCTTTTTATCCAGCAGTTTGTCAGATTTTGACCTTGGCCAAAGGGAGCTGATGCTTTACGGTCTTGAATTTTCCTCAGTCTTCACAACCTGTTTAGCTGGACCTGTCTCAGATACCGCCTTTTACCTAGAGCCTGCCTTTTGCTGAGGTCGCCTTAGTTTCTTGAGGCTGAGCTCCTGGAACCGGTTTCAAGACTCATTTGTGCTAATTGTCCATTGGTTCATGTGTGAAAGCCATGAGTTTAGATTCCCAAAGTGTTCCATCTTGGAATTCTCTTCCGCTGTTAGAAAGTTCCTTGAAATAACGCTTTACTTCTTGTTTGTGAATTTGAAACTCTATACGGTGGCTTTATGTTTTAATAAATCGACGTGTTGTGCATTTTCAAGGTAATTTACAAGTGAATCCTTTAAAAAACCAGACTGCTACTTAGTTTTAACAGTTGATACTGTTAGTTTTTTCTCTTTGTTTTAACAGTTGAAACTCCCTGCTGGCAGTTCTGGATGCTCATTCTGGGTGTTCAAGAACATCTTACAGAGGATGAATGCTTGTTGCCAGAGGGGAATGCTAGCCTAGTTTCTTGATTCAAAAGTCATCCTTAAGCATTGTACTTCGTGTGTGTCTGTTTGGGTGGGAGAGGTTGCAGGAGTATAGTGGGGACGTTGAGGAAGCGGGTTTTCTCTGTATAGTACCAGTTGGTGTGATACCAGGCTGTTTGCTATGCACTGGGATGGGATTGAGCTCATCTGTATGGATTGTCATCCAGGCGAATGAAGTGTCCTGTTGATACTAAGTTTTGAGATGAAGCAGTATGCTGAATTTGGGTAGGAGAACAAACTGGCAGCTTAAAGGTGAGGCAGGGGTGGAGCAACGGCTTTCTAAAAGTTGTGTTAAGATTTTTTCTTGGTCTCATAAAATTGAAACAGATTTTATATGTCTTGTGAACGTATAGGAGCTGTGGTGGCGTAGTCAGCAGTTCCAAACCATCGGCTGCTTTCTGCTCCTGTAAAGCGTTAGTCTTGGAAACCTACACGGGCAGCTCTGGCATCTTCTCCAGAATTGCTGTCAGTAGCGCTTGACTCGATGGCAGTCAGTTGAGTTCTCTTTTTTTGATGGAGAAAAATCGGAAGTGTTTCAGGCCATCCATTAGTTCTACTTGTATCAGAGCTCCCTGGTTTGACAGCCCCAAATCCATTTGCAGTGTCCCCACATAGATTGAGCCTTCATAGAATTCTTCTTGATCATTAACCTAGGATATAGATAACATCTTGCCCTCAGGTCGAGTGCCTTGGAAAGTAGATTACCCCCACCTCCTCCAGCCTGCTCAGGGAGGGGCAAATCTCTTTTAAGGCTGTTTCCCCAGTGTGTCCTTGATGGAGCCAGCTACCGGCATGGTAGTGGAGGTCGCACAGTCAGGAGTCTTGCTCTGTCAGTCTCACCCAGACTGCCTTGATCCCAAGGCTCTGGACCAGTCCTGTGAGCCCTTCTATCTAACATAAGGGACGTGCCCCAATCATGACCTTGTACCTGCTCCTGCAGTCTCTTGTAACTAAAGTATTGCTCGGCCACCAGTCATGGAATTGTGGCAGTTTCCTTTGTCCCATGCCTTGTTTACCTGGATCCAGACTGAGTCCTTGGATACCATTTTGACCTCATGCTAATGGTCTCTCTCATCTCTACATGATGTGCCTTTGTCTTTGTCCCATTTAAGACTTAATAATAAATGTTCTCCTTAAATTATATTTGACGTTGAGGCCTCTTTTGTATCCTAAAACATACTTCCTTGTGGAAAAGTGGTCTGAGTACAAAGGCTTTCTGCCAGCAGACAGTACAGAGTAAATAGCTATCGAATCTTCTTGAAAGGCCTTGATCTTGAATTACTTTGGGGAGAGCCACTTCGAGCTGCTGAGTCTGTGTTTGGGATTGGAACTTAATGTCCTTGCGAAGCCTTTGATTTATTTCTATTTTGCAAAGAAAACAGTTGTAGGCACTTACAAAAAGGATGAATATTTATGCACTTGTCACATAAAAAATGGTGGAATTGAAGTTGTCTAAAATTTTGTTACTAGAGACATAATTAGGCTGAATTGCTTGATGCCTTATACATTTTATTTTTAGCATAAATAAATGATGGTTTCCTGGTTACATAGCATTAACTCATAGTTTAAGATGTAGTCACAGGATGCATTTGTGTTTATTAGCAGTTTAATAGTGCCAATTAACTTAACATTGCCACCTCATGCTGCTTTTCTCCTTAGAGAAAGGTCTTTATGTCTGTAAGTAAGAGTTCAGTACTAAAAATATGAATAGAACTGTCAAGATATTATCAAGTTAAAAAAATTACCCAGATTTTCCAAATGCTGAATTCGTTTCTACACACACACACACACACACACACACACACACACACTCTCTCTCTCTCTCTCTCTCCCTCCCTCTCCCCACCCCCACCCCCTTCTCCTGACCCTTTGAGAATAAGTTGAAGATAGAATGCCCTTAATCCTTAAGTACTGGGTTCACACAGCTACCCTCGTGAGGGTGGGGCAAGGCCTGGCAGTGCTGTGTAGCGTTGTACGCAGGGTTGCTTCGAGTCGGTCGCCACTCATTGGCTCTGAACAGCAGCCCCCTTACATGTGGGGTCTACCCATAGGCAGCAGCAGCAACCCCAAATCTGTGTCGTCGAGCTGATTCTGACCCATCACAATCCTATGGGACAGAGTAGAACTGCTTCAGAGGATACATCTTTACAGGATCCCAAAGCCTTATCTTTCTCCTGGGGAGTGGCTGGTGGGCTTGAGTCGCCAACCTCGAAGTCAGCAGCCCAGTACCTCACCCACGACCCCACCAGGACACCCTGCGAAACTTCTCTTACTGCCCCCGCGTCAATTCTGACTCATCCTGACCCTGCAGGGCAGGGAAGAACAGTCCCGGAGGGTTTCTGAGACGTCACTCTTTGCAGGAATAGAGAGCCTCCTTTTTCTCCTGTGGAACCGCTGGGTGGTTTTGAACTGCTGACCTGCAGCCAACAGCCCAATGAGTAACCCACTACTCCTATGGCATATATAGGTGGTGCAAATGTTAAATGCACTCTGCTGCTAAGCTCAGGGTGAGGGTTGTCAGATCCACCCAGAGGTGCTTTGGAAGAAGTGCTGGCCAACCGCTTCTGGGAAATCAGCCATTGTAACCCTGCGGAGCACAGTTCAACGCTGAGACATAGCAAGTCGCCGCGACAATTCGACTAGATGGGAGCTTCCCTGTTGACTCAGCACTCCCTATTCTAGGGAATTTACCCCGAAGATATACTTCCAACCCTATGGGAATACATATGCCTTGTGTGTAATGGCAAACATCAGAACCCTGCATGAGTGGAGAGTGGGTTGATAAAAATAAGACACATTCACTCAGGGGAGCATTACGCAGCTATGAAAAGGAGGAGAGGAAAGAACTGAGAGATGGAAGAGTGCTGTCCAGGGTATGTTATTTAGTGAGGAAAACAGCACAGAAGAATCGGCTGTCTGCATTGTACACCTCCTTTTATGTGAGAAAGAGGAAAATACATTAATACATAAATTTGGTCATTGGAGCCAAACATGTCTACATGTCACTGTAAATCAGAAGTTAAGGGCTATTGGCTCCTATCTCAGTTATCTAGTGCTGTCTGCTGGGAACCTAGACCCAGAGGAAGTTGATACCAAGCCACGTGGAGGGCAGCAAGGAGTGCTGGGTCCACAGGTGTCCACTGGAGGCAGGGACCTTCACCCAGAGAGAGCCTCTCTCTCCAACTGGCACCCTGAATTCAACTTTCCAGCCTCCTAGAGGATGAGAACATGGCTGTGTTTGGTGAGGCCATACACTCGCGGTATCTGTGTTGTAGCAGTTCCGGACAACTCAGGCGTTGCCGTCACCGAAGTGCCCCAAGCAGGTGGAATAGATAAATGGATTTGCTTACAGTTTGGAGGCTAAAGTCCGAGTGGAGGGTACTGGCTCTAGACAACGGCCTTTTTCCCCTATCAGCTCTGGAGAAAGGTCCTTGCCTGTTCCTGGTAATCTTCGTGTGGCTTGGCATTTGTCTCCCCCTATCTCGGCTTGTTTAATCTTTTATCTCTCAAGGGAGAATGACTCAAGACATACCCTGCACAACTGCTACTGCATCACCATAATGAAGCCCACTCCCAGGTGGGATTAGAACCACAGGTGGAGGGGTTAGGACAATTCAGGAGCAAGGGAGAGAAGGAAAGGGGGTGGCGACCCTTGTACAAATACTCTGCTTCACTTGTGTGAAGCATGTCCACGTTCACACGGTATGTCAATACACAGTCAAGTGACGGGGAAAACACCCCATGATGGACGACCCAGACCCTTATTTCAGATGAACACCTTGACCACATGAAAGACAGGACAAACCCTTTGAGCCCAGGATTTGGATTGTTGCCAGGATCAAGATAAAACTTGAAGCAAACACACCATGGCCTTGCAACTGGAAACTTTATGTCTTCCAGGATTAAACAAATAAATGTGCATCAGTTTCAAAAAGTTCCTGAAAAATTGTCATTTTAAAATTCTGTTTTTTGTGGGGCGGGTGCCCCCTCGTGTATTATGGGAAATGGGAGCCAAGTTTCGTGCGGTTAGAGAAAAGGAACGAAAACAAACCCACTGCCATGGAGCTGATGACGAGGCATGGCCACCTTTTCTGAGAGAAGGCCGTTAGAGATGTGGTACTGCATTGGGATTGCCTGTATTGGTGTGAGCACGTGGCTTCCAGAGTAATGAAGATAGGCACAGACAGGTGTACAGAATCACATGCATGTATCTGTAATGGGGGCTTCAGAAAGGCTGTGGAAAAGTGGAATGGAAATAGAGAAATTTTCACAAACTGTGAAGCCCACTCCTTTTGTTACAGCTCTGTCTACTGAGAGGCACCAGAAACAAGGAGACCCCTATCCATGTTGAGAAGACCTATTGCCGGATCGTAGGTCCCCTAACTGCCATCCTGTTCTAAAGGCAACCTTGATTCCAGGACTGGGACAGGGAAAATGCAAGAGCTTTGGAGTATTTTGTAGTGCCAAGAGAATTGGGAAGTACTCCAGCGATCAAGTGACGGGGGCATGCAAAAGAGACACTGGACCCAACCTGGCAGAGCGCTTCCTGGTGAGCCTGGGACAACTTACTCATCAGAATAAGTGATGGTGGTTGATGATTGCCCATAAATAGAGCTAGACTCTGTGAGCCCATGTGATAAGGGAAAGTTCTTGCTTTCAGCAGAATTCTGACTCATGTAGGAGAAATGATGGAATTAGAAAGTCACCATTACTTGACTCAAGTCAGAATCATCAATGGATGCTAAAACTAGTGGGTGGAAATTTGAGAAGTAGCTGGATATTACTGGATCAGAGCATCTTCCCATAAGATGCTGTCAGTTATCCAGGGGGAAACAGTAACTTTATAGTGGAGAAACACGGCAGCTGACACCTTTACCAAGTGATCTAAGTGTGCATGACCAGTGTTCCTGCTGCTTTGCATCTAAGGCGCATTCAGGCTGTCCTTCTCCAAGACAGATGTTTGTTCTTCCAGCACTTTGCCAACACCAGAATCCCAGTGCATCCAGCTCTTACAGATGCATTCTTCAAATGCATGGTTCCAGGTTTCTTTTTTTAATCATTTTATTAGGGACTCATACAACTCATCACAATCCATATATACATCAGTTGTGTAAAGCACATTTGTACATTCATTGCCCTCATCATTCTCAAAACATTTGCTCTCCAATTAAGCCCCAGGCATCAGGTCCTCATTTGCATGGGTGCTGGTTTCACATGCATGTGAGGCAATTGAAAATACTGTGGCTTGTGTTCAGTACACTTCAGCCTTCAAAGTGACGTGTGTTTTTTGATGAGCACTTTAAAGGGGCCCGTTGCAGCAGTTTGTCCCAGTCCATGCATCATTTGATCAGTTGAGTCTCGATTTAACAAACTTACTCTCACTGTTTCTCACTCCCTGCTATCGAGTTCATTCTGACCCTGCAGGACAGAACAGAACTTCCCCTGTGAGTTTCCAAGATGAATTCTTTACAGGAGTAGAAAGCTCATCTTTCTCCTGTGAAATGGCTGGTGGCTTTTAAACTGCCCACCTTCCCATATGCAGCCCACCCAGCAGAACACCCCCCTGTGCCCCGGAAGTCCAAATTCAGAGTGCAGACTGTAAGAAAGGCTGCGCACTGTTGGCTCCAGGGGGAAGGTGGCTTATCCGTGGTCTTCCCCTCCAAGCATCTGCAGGCTGGCATTTGTTAGCCTTCTCCACTGCCTTGGCATGAAGGAGCTCCACAGTGCAGAGAACCCAGATCAGAAGGCCACGTTCCACTCCGGGCTCTTCAGGCTTCTTGGAATAGGTCCTTCTTCATTGTTTGATTTCTCGACCACGTGTTCCATCGACGTTGGCTGTGGTTCAAATTCAAATGCAATTCTTGACAACGTCGATGTTTTTTTCCGTTTATTATGGTGGTGTTTGGTGGTCCATTTGTGAGGCTTGAATTGTCATCCATGCTGAAGGTTGTCGCCTTGACCTCCCCAGTGTTTCAAGCCCTCTTGGGTGTCAGTGCGGGGAAGAACGTCATCTGCGTGTTGCAGGTTGTGAACCAGCGTCCTCCAGTTCTTCACGCAGTTGTGAGTGCTGCTTTAGGTGACGAGGGAGCGGAGTTCCTTTTACTTAGTTACGAGACCTGCTCTTCATATTTACCCGAGCTGGGCGATACATGAAATTCGTCCGAAGGAGCCAGCTCAATGCAGGGAGTTTGCATTTGGCTGTGGAAGCAGTCTTCAATGACTAGTTTTATTTTGAACTTGGTTTGCACAATACTTTCAGAATATTTTTATTGAAAAAAATATCTAGACACGTACTTATTTTTATAATGAAGAGGTATGAGATTGGGTATAAAAGCACGAGGTCACAACACTTTTGTATTCAAATAGTGAAGATAGGTCTTATTTACCTTCTTTGTACCTTCATCTGACTGGCCTGAAGTTTCTCTTCTGTGGAGTAACTTGTTTACTAGATGTGCGCTTATCATTGGTGATGGAGCTATGTATCAGGATATGACTTGGAGTTTTTCTCTTCACTTAAGTTTCCAGGGGAAATTATGAAACACTCTTTGGCTTGGGAAGGTTTCCTTCCATTTTGGTAGTGGTTTTCTTGGTTATATTCTGAAATGCCTGTGAGCTGTGCATGGATTTTCTGTAATCTGTATGCATTTGATGGTCATAGTTAATCAGGGGTAGGATATTCTTCATTATAGCAAGATTTGTCCAATTTGCTTTCTTCATCTCTGTTGAAGTTTTCTGGGCATCAAATCAGTGACTTGTCTCCAAAATAAGTTTAATGACCTTGGTATTTCGGTTTGATATAAAGTAGTGGTGGCAGTATGCTCTCATCCTTTCTTGGGGTCATATCAGGTGTTTTCTAAAACTTGGGACACGTTAATCAAATAATGCCTTCCAGGGGAGGGGTTCATCCTTGTGTGGCACATTGTAGTATTTCGTCTTCGTTCTTCCATGAAAAGGTATTTTAGAAGTTATTGGTGTTCTCTCTTGCCTCTGGAGGTTTGCTGCAGGGCAGGTTGCTTGGGGGACAGCATCTCAACAAATGTGCAATCCCATGAAGTGTTCAAAGATAGCCACTGGAAGTTAAAGGGTTAACTTTCAAGTTCATTTGTCCTCCTAATCGAAGCTTTCTGTATTGAGGCAAATGGAAGAGCCGGGGGTGGGGGTGCGGTGGGTGCAGGTGGGTCGGGGGTGGAGAGAGAAATTATGAAGTGCAGGCAAAGGTTTTCTTGAAGCAGGAGTATAGAAATTGGAATGTCCTGGAAACAAAACAAGAGTCTTTAGGAAACGTGTCTGTGTGTGTGTGTGTGTGTGTGTGTGTGTGTGTGTGTGATCTGAAGTGTGCATATTTGCATTGTGTGGAGACATCCTTTTTATATATAAGTTTTTGTTGGCGGTGGCTTCCCTCTTAAAATGAGATTGAGAGTGGGTGTGGGAAGAGTATACCCACACAAACATGTATGTCTGTGTGTACGTATGTGGATGTGTGTTTGACACAGGATATTTGTTATCTGTACAGGTGTTGTTTACATTTGTGGTAAATGTGATGGAGTGTGTACAGGGTAAAGTTATAAAAATTGCTCACAAATAACCAGAGACTTTGAGGGGATGAGTTGCCGGGTTCAGGACCCTAGTCTGGGGAGGACAGAAAGGGGGAATGCCTTCTTACCCCTTTTCTGCTGCTTGTTTTCGTGGGAAGTGCTTGGTGGGTTTCTGTCTTGACAGAGGGTCTGGTTTGTGCAATTTTTACCGTAGTATGATTTTTGTGTGTTTCACCTCGCGTTTTACCCCATGATACGAATGTTGCCATTCCTATTTCGTGGTTTTTCATTTGTCTGACATTACTCATATTTAGATTATTATTGGTCATTTTAGATTACAACGTGACCTTTGGAAAAGTAAATGAGAGTCTTTGTCTTTTAATTGAGGAATTGTGCCCATTCATGTTTATGATATCATCTGATTATATGTGTTTGATATCACCTAAACAAATTTGTTTTTACACCTTTCATGTTCTTTGTTTTTGACCTTTATTTATGCAAAGCTTGAAAGAGTATGTTTTTAATCACTTTATTTCTGTGGTGCTGAGAATATAAAAGCAGAGGTTGTTTCTGGGGAATGTAATCCTTGTGGTGGCCTTTGCTATAGACATAAGCAATCTAATTAAATTAAGCACTACAGCTGCTTTTTAAAAATGAGGTCCTTAGACTCCATTGCTCTTGAGTCTCTTCCAACTCATATTAGTCCAATAAGCCGGACAGAGTAGAATGGCCCTCATAGGGTTTCCAATTTCTACGGAAGCAGACTGCTGAGCACTTAACCACTGAGCTCTCAGGTTTCCTACCAAAGAGGACCCCATGGACCAAACTCACTGCCATCCGTTTCAGTCAGATTCCTAAGGAGGACCTCGTGGCGGGCGTTGAGGGTCATGTGTTGGGCCTCACGAGGCCCACAGCAGTCTGAACTCACCTCCACTCTGTGGGAGAAAGAGATGAGACTCTGCTTTCGAAAAGATGCAGCCTAGAACACCCGCAGGAGCAGTTCCACCTGTCCTGTGGGGTCACTCTGGGTTGGAAAGAGACCCTAGTCCTGGACAAATTAAAACTTGCTTTTTATCTAAGACGAGATAGCTTGAAGCAATGAAAAGAATCCCTGTTGGCCATCAGGAAATTTAGATCTTTTCTGGATTTCAATGTTTTTCATTTCTCAAATGGGAGTTTAGTTTTAGTCTAGTCTCTAGACAAAGGTTCTGCAATCTGGTTTATGTTTTTATTGTTACCTTAAATCCTATGAACGCTAGAATGTAAACAAAAAGTATTCTAGGAGAGAACTTAAAAAATTTGGAATGTTTTGGTTGACTATATTCCCCTGAATTGTGTTTGTATTTTATTTTTCATATGCAGATTTGGAGAATCTGAGACCAGGAATGTAATTCATTACATAGAATTAATAAGGTATATTTGTTGCTTTTTTATTAATTGTGCTAGTATTAGATCTTGAGTGGAACAGAGGTAATAGTTGGAAAACTGAGAAGTATTAGGAAAGACGAGTTGACTCTCTTAGGGTTTCATAGCGGTGGGTTACTGAAGCCAAGAACTGGCTTTCAGTATAGGTTTCTGTTTCGCTGTCGTTATAAAAGATCATCTCTGGAGCATATACACGCTTGAACTTTACAGTTTAGAAGTTTTACAAGTTGACCCATAACATTCAGTTTCGTACAAAATAGCCCTTGGAGATTTTAGTCTTATTTTATCTATGGAAATTCTGACTCAGGAAATGTTAAACAACCCAAGTAAATCCTAAAGATTTATTGGTTTTGCCTTATTTCCTGGTGGGTTTTCTCCTAATTCCCCACCCCCCACCCCTTATTTTAAAATGATGACGTGGTTAAGATGACAGCAGTCAGCAATTTGTTACCTTGGAAAGAAAAGGCTAGCAAGCAGATAGCTGAATCAAACTGCAAAAGGGAGAATATGAGCGAGGAAAGAGTAATGATTCAGAAATCTTGTCGAGAAGATACTTGATTATTCAGTTTGTATCTTTGCCCAGGACATTAAGATGTACTTACTTAAAAAAAAAAAAGTAAGGGGCGTGTGCCCGCTGCATGTCAGAGCATGTGTATGGGCACTGACAGGCATATGCCCCAGGCTGAGGTGAGTGGACTTCAGGTTAGAGAAGAGCTCAGGCATTTGTGGAAGCCAGAAATGAGGACAGAGGTTTAGGTCCAATAATTAAAGGATGATTTGCAGACTTTAAAACGAAGGCCCGCAGTAGCTTACGTGCTGAGGACAGAGGTTTAGGTCCACTAATTAAAGGATGATTTGCAGACTTTAAAACGAAGGCCTGCAGTAGCTTACGTGCGCATACGCGATGGATCCATGACAGTCATTCTAATCTCCGATATTGGCAGGGAGTTTTCAGGCTGTCTCGCACCAACTTGGTTTGAACTGAACACGTTTAAGTGATCGAGTTAGTTAATATTTAAAAGGTCTGATAACCACAGCAAGTGTTTTATGAAGCATGTTTTTCAGTCAGTTGAAAGTTAAGTTGGACATAGCATGCGTGGTGGAGTTGCGTATTAGGAACTCAGAGGTCATTGAACGCTGCCGAGTTGTTCCTCACTGTGATAAAGTCCCAGTGACCTATGAGCATAATTGTAGTAGACGTCAAAATGATAGTGGACATTTATGCTTTCTTCTTGCAATCACGGCGAATTCTTTACTTTGGATTGCTTTACAGCTGACGGTGTCCGGGGGCAGCCGTTGGCCGAGCTGAGGGGTCGGATGAAGTTGTCTGACACGGGTTACTTGGCTTGTGGTTTGGGAGGAACAGCACACGGAGCACAGCTGTTGTCCAGCAGCCTCGTTCCAGCTGTCTCACTGGCCTGGCACACAATACCTCACATTCCTTTTTAAAAAATTGAACGGAACCCCTTGTAATATTCTGTATTATGAAAAATGGACCCTAGTAATTACTTTAATGGCTTTTCTTCACTTTTATGCTTATCAGTAGCCATTTACTTAGAATTATGTAGAAATTGAATTTCATAAAATTCACTTAAGCCTTAATGCTTTGGGGGAGGGGCGGAGCAGATAATGAGTTAAAAATTGCAGTTGTGTGATAGTTACATACCTTAAATAGTGAACATTGAAAGAAGCACCAACTTTGATCATATTCCCCAGACAGGTAGCGATTATCTGGATAATGCAAGTGTATCTTTCAGCTTCTTATTGTAACCTTGCATTTTAATAATAGGTATCAGGAAGCTTCCGTGGGATTGTGAAATGAAAAGCCCGGATACTGTTAGAAAGGCAGACTGTGTGTGTTGCTTAGGCTTCAGTTTATTTCCCTGTCCTACCTATATGTGATGAGTCAGAATCACTTGCTTGGCATTGGGTTATATAGTAACTGAATTATAATAATACTAAGGGTTTTGAGGATTTTATTTTTATCCTAAGGAACTTATAAAGAATAGTACATCCTGGACATTGTGTGTGAGAGACCATTCTAAAAGTTTTACATGCATTGCCTTATTTAAGCCTTTTAATTAGTTTGCCCTCCCCTTTGCCTCCCCCCCCCCACCCCTTATTTTACAGATAAGGACACTGAGGCTCAGAGAGGTTAAATTAATTGCCCCTGGTCCAGCAACGACAGCTGAGATGGGCCTTGAATTCATTATTTTTTGATGCAAAGCCACCTAAACTCTGTACCATACTACCAGACCTACATATATCACTTGCCACTTACCAGATTACCATCATAACAAAGTGCACTATCCTTGCTTTTAGCTCTTCCCACCCCTGCCCCCTTAATGGAAGCATTTTCTGTTGAGTTGAAGTGAGGAGAGCTGAGACCGGGTACGAGTGACGTTTTGTGTAAAGCACACTGTTCCCTCCTTCCGTGCACCCTTCTCTGCCTCCCCGTGGCACAGTGGTTTGAGGGTCTGCTCTGTGGAAGCTGCGGCAGCCTGCTCCAGCCACATGGCCGGGTTTTAGTCTGCCTCCCTGTGATTCACTTCCAGTTATGCCATCTGATGCCGCCCTGGCTGCTGTCCCTCCCGCGACCTGGCAATCCCCAAACCAACTCAGTTCTCTGGTATTCAGAGTCATACCTGCCCCGTCCTTATTTGAAATCCCTACTCCCGTACAGTGATATTTAAACCTTTCTTTTTGGAAAAGTACAGCCTGATCATACTTAGTCACTAACTGTGTGAAGTGTCATACTCTGACTCCTCTGAAACCCTGTCTCCCCCAGTCAGGGCCCCTTTCTCTCTGTCATTGTTGTCGCTGTAGCCCGGGGTTCATAGCCCCGAGGAAGCGGTTCCTGGGCATTGTCCAGAGAGGACTCGGGGCCTTCTTTGGAGCTCCCAGAGTTTCCTGTGCAGTTTTTTTTTTTGGGGGTGGTGGTGCGGAAATAGGCCTTTTGAGAGTAAATTACAGAAGTGCCATCCCTACAATACTTTTCCTACAGAGTAATAATTATACTGTGAATAAAATGAAGGTAGTCTTTTATATGCCTTAAGAACAGTTAACAAACTAAGGGAACTGCCGCTTCCCCCATCTCCACTGTGTGGGAAGTTCCAAGACTTCCGCTGATGCTTGAAACCATGGATAGCACTGAACCCCATATTTGATATGCCTGCTTCCTTGTGATAAAATTTAATTTATGAATTAGGCACAGGGACAGTAACAGCACTAACATAGTGAAATAGCACAGTTATAACCAGAGTGTACCACAGGTAGGTGACTGATCTTGCTTGGTAACCTAACCTCAACCATCTATTTGCACGCCTTCCCCTCTCCTTAATAAGTAGGGAACTTTCACCTTTTCACTTAGAGCACTCAAAGACTTCTTTTTGGCATTTCTGAATTGCCAGCATTGCTACTCTTGCACTTATGGGCGGGGAAACATCAAGTAAAATTTAGGATGACTTCCTTGATCCCAAGCAGTACTTGGGATCTGCAGGTGTCCACCTGATAACTCCAAAAACTCACTGCCATGGAGTTGATGCTCACTCTGCCCCCCTGTGGGTTTCCGAGACTGTAACTGTTTATGGGAGTGGAAAGCCCCATCTTTCTCCTTTGGGGCGGCTGGCGATTTTGAGCTGCTGATCTTGCAGTTAGCAGTCCGATGCGTAATCACTATGCGCCAGGACTCAGGTAATGGGCGGGTAGCTACCTGCCCACCGTTCACTTAGTAGATTACACTGAATGCACGGGGCTAAAGGGTGATTCAAGCCCTGGGAGTGATGGTGGGTGATTTCATCTGGCTACTTAGAGTGCTCCTTAGAGGCAAGGATGGGAAGACTTCATCTCACCTACTTTGGACATGTTATCAGGAGAGACCAGTCCCTGGGGAAGGACATCATGCTTGGTAAGGAGGAGGGGCTGTGAACAAGGGGAAGACCCACACCAAGCTGAATTGATGCACTGGCTGCAGCAGTGGGCTCAAGCCTAAGAACAGTTGTAGTTTCGTTGTGTTGCGTGTAGAGTTGCTCTGGGTCGGAACTGGCTGGGCAGCACCTACAACTCCGACTGATGCGCAAATGAAAACGCAATGACTTCCTTATTTCCAGGCTTTCCATTCAATATTTTCAGTTCCCAGTGGTCGGCTGTAGTGAAACCGTGGAACGCGAAACTGCAGCTGTTGGGGGTTGGCTTACTATATAATAGGATTCTAACATCATTCACATTTCATCAATTAGTTGTTCTTAGCAAAAGGGGGATTTTTGGAGGGGTTGGGGAGTGGGGTTTAGGATCCAATCCAGGATCCCATGTTGTGTTTGTTTACCATGTCTTTTTAGTCTTGATGTTATTTTGTAAACTATCCTGCAGTCTGGGTTTGTCTGATGTTTTCTTAGCATTATAATCAAGATTTTATAGTTCTGGCAGATAAACCACAGACGTGATGCTATATTTTTAAGTGTATCAAAGAGACACATGCTGTCTATTTGTCTGGTTACTGGTGATAAGAAATCTGGCCACTTAGTGTCTGCAAGGCGAATCCACTGAGCTCTGAGGTTTCTTCCCTTTGCAATGAACACATACTGTCGTGACCCAGTCACCAGGTCTTTGTGGCTCTGTTTCTCCTTCCTTCCTTCCTTCCTTCCTTCCTTCCTTCCTTCCTTCCTTCCTTCCTTCCTTCCTTCCTTCCTTCCTCTCTTCCTTCCTTCCTTCCTTCCTCTCTTCCTTCCTCGCTTCTGTTGCGCTTTCCACTTTACATTTTTAATGTCCCCAAAGAACACTCACATCATACTTTTTATTTAGGGGGAAACCCTCCAAACCAGTACTTTTTCTTGATTTAGTGGAAGGTTTCAAAGCTTGGTTTCTTCATCTTTCAAAACGGATTGTACCTGAGGTTCCTTCAGATTCTGAACACGTATGCACATGAGTTACGATGTTTTGTTTTAATTGGAATAGCAAGTTTTCCTTATTTTTCTATGCACTGTGTCATTGTTTAGGCTTATCATATAACTAATGGCCCTTATTGGGACTCGCACCATATTCTCCACACCTAGTACCTTTCCTCAACTGGAAGAGAATGTAGTAAACTTACCTGATAGTGAAGGTGCTAGAGGCCTCTACAGATTCTTTCTCTGTCAACCCTTCGAATTTGCTGAAGTATTAAATGAGATAAATAAAATAAGGGGAAAAAACCCTGGAATTAAATCTAGTGGTATTTATTAACCTTAAAATATGATTTAGGTATAATTTTGGAGAGTTTCACAGAATTCTTAATAATTATACCATGATTTCTATGGGTGCGAGGATTTTGATCATGGTGGAATTTAGAGTTATTTTGTTAGAAACAGACTGGATCAAGTTTTGATTTCAGCCTCATTGATACTTTTAAATTCTCTCCTAAAAGCTTTAGGTTAGGTTATTTAATAAGATGTAAAATATTTAAGTATATCAGAATTTTAAAAAAGGAATTCTTAAACCTTGATAGTGATGACTGTCTTTTATAATGTCTTACATTCATTATCATTCTTGACTTTACATACACTGTTTCATTTCTTATCAGTAAACAACCCTCTGTGGTTAGAAGGTGGCAGCATGGTATTGTCAGGAGCTTCATTGTTTCCACCCCACTGAGGAGAGCTGGGATGTGAGAGGCAGTGGTTTGCCCAGGGTCCTCTAGCAAGTCAACCTTGAACTTGTGACCGGGAGCCGCTGCAGAGTGATGGCTGTAGCAGTGGAACAGAACGGTCTGCCAGAGGCCCTGAAAAGCATGATGCTGTTAGTCGGAGTCAGTTCTGATTCATGGGCGGTCCCACCTGTACAGAGAGCGTCGAACTGCTCCAGGGGTCTTCAAGGTGGTTCTTCACCTCTTGAAGCACATCTCCAGAACCAGCTTGTATCTTCCTTCCTTGGTGCCACTGGATGGGTTCTCACTGCCAGCCTTCAGCTAGTCGCGGAGAATGTGACCATTTGCATCAGCCAGGGTCTCCTGAAAAGAACGATGGATACTTATTTTCTGATTGAGATTCTCTGTTCCGTGGGTGTATTATCAATCAATATATGCCCAAGAGCAGCACTGAGCAGTTCTCAACCTGTGGGTCATGACCCCTTGGGGGGGGGGGTCAAACGACACTTTCATAGGGGTCGCCCGATTCATAACAGTAGCAAAATTACAGTTATGAAATAACAACGAAAATGATTTGATGGTTGGGGGGTCACCACCACACGAGGAACTGTATTAAAGGGTCTCGGCATTAGGAAGGTTGAGAAATAACTGGATTAGAGGGAAGTGGGGCGAAGGGAGGAGGGCAGTCTCACCCAGAACACACGTTTGATGAATTCACACCGAAAGCTACTCAGGAGCCAAATATTCCTGTAGTCTCTCTCTGGAATACAGCTTTAAAAGACCGAGCTATTCCATAAATGCCACTGTTGATGCGCATAGCAGACACTGCATCCTGAACATTGGTCACTGCTTACTGGAGCGCCAGGGAAGGGATGGGATCAAGGCGTGCACTGGGTGGGTCTGCCGAGAGACTGCTAATGTTTTCCTCCGATGCTGGGAAGTGACAAGTAGTATTTTTTTCCTTCATAATATTTTCTGGGGTGTTGTATTGATCATTGAAAACAGAGAATTGACCTAAACATGCAGTCAACTAGAAACCGTCTCATTCGGTGTTAAAGGTATGGTGTGTGACCTGATCTTTCGGGGATCCCCCTTTAGAGTGGTAAACCCTCCCCGGCCCCCAGCCCCTGCTCCCCATCTACCCGGACAACAGACAAAACATGGGTGGAGATTGTTATTACAGTGAACAGCTCACGTTGGCACTTCCGTGGGAATGCGTACGTGTAAGTGTGCATGTTGTGATTGGCTTTGAATATTACCGCACGTGGTTTCTGAAGATTTCTCCAAAGCACAGTATTTCATTTCATCTGGGTGGTTACAGGAACTGATGGTTAATTTTGCCTTAAGTTCATTGTATGGAGAAATGATACCTTTAAACTTTTCCCAGCACAAAATTCGTATCATTGTTTGTAGGTGTGTAAAGGGAGAGCTGACGTGGTTTTAGGTAGGTGTGAGGTACAGTTGAAAAGAAGGTTAAGAATTTTCATGTATTGGACCTGAGATCTGTGCTTTGCTGTTGACTGTTTTTGTTTGCTTGTCTTTGCTGAGGAGGTTTACTCATTTGCAAAAAGAGTAGCTTTTATTTTAGACTGCTAACCCAAAGGTCAGCGGTTCTAACCCACCAGCCATTCTGCAGGAGAACGGTGTGGCAGTCTGCTTTGGTAATGTATAGCCTAGGAACCCCCCAGGGACCATTGTCTGTGAGTCACCTGGAGGGAACACGATGGCAGGATGGAGGAGCGTCCTCCCCGGGTGCTCTGATGGAAGATCTGGGCGTGGGGAAGCTGGAGGGGGGCTCAGGAGTACTGAGGCTGTTTTTATGGGATTGGTTTGCTGGGGGCATATTTCACTTTGCCTGGCTGGTCCTGAGTTGGACATGGGAAAGGGGTTCCGCCTATTTCCCTTGAGTTTATTCCTGCTGGGTGGGAGTCTATTTGAAAAGGATCTCGAGAAGAGCCGAGCTGACCCAGGGGTTTCCAGCTGTGGATGTCTTTTTATAACTGGTTTGTTGGCATCTAACTTACATGCCATACAATTCAGTAGTTCAATCATCCAATCATAGCAAAGAGAATTGTACGATCATTACCATATCAATTTTAGAACATCACCACCCCGTTAAATCACCTTTAAAATGCCTTGTGTGATCACAGTCAGTTTCTGTTTCGATGAAAGCAGACTGCCATGTCTGCTTCCAGCGGGGTGGTTAGTGGATTTGAAATATTGACCTTTTGCTTGGCAACCGAGTGCTTTAACCAGTGTGACACCAGGGTTCCATAAACAGTGAACATTTCAGAAAATCCTCATACTCTTTTCTATGCTTATCTAATAAAATGTTGATAAAGGCGTTTGATAGAACCATATATGTGTCAGCCTGCTCCCTCTGCTCGCAGATTTATTATTATTTTATGGCTTAAGATGGGGACCTAACCACTTTATTCCTCAGTGACAATTCCATTTTCTCAGTACCACTAATGATTGCCCATCTGTGTCCCCCATGGGTCTGAAGTGTACACACCACAGTTTTATCTCTACGTGGTTAGTTTTGGACTTTAAACTTTTCTGATCTTAGCTATTTTTGCACCAATGTCAAAATATGACCTTGAGGGTACATCCCACCTCAATTTAGGGGCCTTCTCAAGAAGAGATTCGACAGATTGAGCACCAATGACTGGAACCCGATGAGTTTGGGAGTGCGGTACATCAAACAGGCAGAAAGCAGAAGGTCGTTAAAGAGGAAAGGTCATTAAAGAGGAAGGAAGGAAAGAAACATCCACAGTGGGCTTAGAAGAGACTGTGAAATTTGCCAGAACTCTGAGAAAAGCCAAAGCACAAGAAATGATGAAGTAAAAGAGCTGAACAGAAGGTTTCCAAGGACGGCCAGAGAAGACAGAGAGAAACGAAATGCACACAGACCTAGAGTTAGAAAGAGGGAAGAATACACCCAGCATTTCTAAAGCGGAAGGTTGCTACGTTGACGGGTCCTATAGACAAAATATTGAACAGTGCAGGAAGCATCAACTGAGGGTGGAGGGGGAATACACAGAAGAACTACCAAAAGGAATTGGTCGCATTCAACCATCTCAAGAGCTGTAGCATATGATCCACAACTGATAGGATTGAAGAAGTCCAAGCTACACTGAAGGAATTGGCGAAAAGAAGGCATCAAGAATTGACAGACTACCAAACACTTCCAACAAAATGTTGCTGCCCCGCAAGACTTGACCGTTCTATGCCAAGCAATTAGGTAGGCAGCTGACTGGAAGAGGGTCCTATTTATACTTGTTCCAAAGAACAGTGGCCCAGCAGAATATAGGGATTATCAAACAGTATCCTTGATAATCACATGCAAGTAAAACTTTACTGAAGGTAATTTGAAACTGGTTATAGCACCAGACCAACAGGGACATGCCACAAATTCAAGCCAGAGGCAGAAATCAATGTGGGAATATCATTGCTGATAATCAAGGGGGATCTTGGATGAGTTCTATCGACTATCCAAAGGAACTTATAACAATATCATTAAGCAACACGATGATGAGCAGAGGAAAGATGGAAATTGTTAAGGATTTTGCTTTACTTCGGTCCACAGTCAATACCATGACCGCAGCAGTTGGCAAATCAAATACACATTACACTGGGAGAATCTGCTGTGAAGACCGCTTTTCAAGTATGAAAGAATAAATGTGTCACTTTGAGGATTCAGACCATAGTATTTGCAGTGGTGTCAAATGCATGAGGACGACCAGGTCATCAGACCTGGAGGAAGGAGTATAACATCACCGACACGCTTCCTTGCTTAGAAGAGGAACTCAAGCACTTGCTGACGCAGGTCAAGGAGTGCATTCTTCCGGGGGTGTGGATTCTCACTCAATGTAAAGAACAAAATCCTCACAACCGGACCAGGCGTTAACATCATGATAAATGACAAAAGGTTGACTTTGTCATGGATTTTTGTCCTGCATTGATCCCCAATCAATACTCGTGGAGCAGCAGTCAGGAAGTCACATTGGATTGCGTAAATCCACACAAGACCTGTTAGGGTATTGAAACGCAAAGATGCTACTTTGAGGACTAAGGTGGGCGCTCCCTCCTATCCTAGCTCTATGGTGGCCGGCGGTATTCCATAGTATGGCTCTGCCACAATAATTTGTCTACTGAGGAATCATTTGGGCTATTGCCAGTTTTCAGTTATTAAGAGTAAGTCTGCTCTGAACATTGATGTTCATTCATTATATGAACCTGTATTTTCATTTTTCTTGAGTAAACATTAAGAAGTACAATACTGGATCCCCTAAGTGTGTAAACCAAAAACCAAACTCACAGCCATACAGTCATTTCTGTCTCTGGAGCCCTACACGTAGGACAGAACTGCCATTGGGTCTTGTCACTCCTTACCAACACTTGGTACTTCGCCAGTATAATGGGTGTGTGTGGTGCCTCATTGTGGTTTTCGTTTCCTTTTCCCAGGTGACTGATAATGCTAAGCATTGTGCTGTTTGCATGTTGACTGCACACTGATCATTTATGCCTTTTAAAAATTGGTAAGATTTGTGTTGTCTTTATTGACGACTTTGCATGCCATAGACAGTGTTATCTTTGATAAATTCAGCAATTTTTACATAGTTTTATTTTTAGTTGTCTGAGTAGTATTGCTTTTATTATTTGGTCTTCATTGCATATTGTATTTTAAAATCTTCTAGCTTTTATCAAAATTTGCTATTTTGATACTGATTTTTCCATATTTCCTTTCTTGATTAAGTTTGATGCTTTTTTTTAGCCAGCCTTTTCTCTCTCTTGCTCTGTGTGTGTGTGTGTGTGTGTGTACACCTATCTAGGCATAAATACTTTTATAAGAGCTGAGTTAGTTAATTGTGCCAGCCTGGCCGATAATCACATGTGGGGCTGGTTGAAAGGCGGAGGGATAAATGGGTGGTGAAGCCTCGCCTTTCTAGTTCTCAGGTCTCTTGCTTTGTGATGGTCGCACCAGGATGCAGCTGCCTTAGCAGCTCCCTGCTTCAGCTTGCAAGATTGACGTCCTACAAGACATCCCCAAGGAGAAGCCGCATGGATCTATCCCGATGCAGCCCTGGGTGCTGGAGCAGCCGTGTGGAGATCCCTGCCAGTGCTGAGATGCTTACACGTTCACTGACTCAGTTTTCCTCCTGCAGTCAGCATTATTGCCTCTGTTTTGTGAGGTGAAGGACTTTGTGGACTGGTGTTGGGTATGGGTTAATGTTGGACTTGTGGGCTTGGGCAGCATTGGGTTGGGATGTTTTCGTGATGCACATTTTCTTTGTATAAAACTCTCTCTTATACATGAGTCGCTGTGGATTTGTTTCTCCAAAGTACCTAGACTAATACAAGAGCCTTGCATTTTCAAATTCTACTTTTAAGAAAATAACATTGAGCTTCTATCTTCTAATGAAACCCTTTTACTAGGGTTAGTGGGTAATCAAGGTTTTAATATTTTGTATTTTTCACATCTTACCTTCCCAGGTCTAACCTGTGTTTGAATTATTGTATAGGGGCGCATAAGGCAACGTCTGTTTTTGTCACCTGTAGCGGGGGGAGAGTTAATGTTATTGTGACTTTTTTTTCCTTGGTGAGTTGTGCTTCGAGGTAAAAAGTAGATAAGAATCTCTGAAGAGTTAATTGAAACAAATTTAAAATTCTGCAGTGTAGCTTTTTCTTTCCTGTGAAGCACTGAGAAAATGGCTATGTAGGGGAGACAGGAGCCCTTGTGGTGTAGTGGGTTACCAATTCAGCTGCTAACTGCGAGAGCACAGCTTTGAAACCACCAGCTGCTCCGCAGGAGAAAGGTGAGGCTTTCTGCTCCTGTGAAGAGTTCCAGTCTCGGAAACCTGGAGCACGTTCCACTGTCTTAGGTGTCGAGGAGTTAGCATCAACTGGATGGCAGTGAGGTTTGGAGTTTAAGGAGGGCACAGTTGGTGTCCTTTGGGTATGTTGCATAGATTTATATAGTAGAAATGTTACTGATAGTTTGACTTTGGGATGAAACTAGGAGACACTTAATATAGTGACCAGTTAATCTCCTGGAGTCATATTGTAATCCCCATGTCCTCTGAGGCTATTTAAAGTGTGTGTGTGTGTGTGTGTGTGTGTGTGTGTGTGTGTGCATGTGCTGCTAAAAATGTGTGTGAAGCTACCACTAGCATTGCTTCCTTCATTTAAGGTTAATCATGGCAAAGTATAATTTTCTTTCATCACTTATGAAGGCCCTGGACTTGGGATCGCCTCCCTCTCTGCTCTCAGTGGAATAGGATCAGTAAATAGAAAATAAGACTTCCTCCTTCCACCTCCCCCATCTCAGAAGCAGATAACTTCTTTTATTTTGTGTTTTTGGGTAGTGGTTAGAGCACTTGTTTTTATGTGTTTGACCAGCCTCTGCTGGGCTATTTTTATGTTTGCATGTCACTCATACTTGTGATGTTTTAACTGTACTATCTTCTACAGTGCAATTCACATATGCATAGTACCTCGAAACTTCGGTGTTATTTCGACTTAATTTGTCTTAGCTGGTCTAAGCTGTCCTGTTGCATCTGAGTGGTGTGTGTGTGTAGTGAACGCCGAGTGTTTCACAGTTGAGCAGAGCGCACAATCATATTCTTAGTAGACGTTCCATGCTTGATTTCTTTGCCATTGTGAATGACTTAAGTCGGGACTTGCTAGATTCAGCTGTGTGGTTCTTCACCTGGCCCGCTTGAGCCCCCGCGTCAGAGGGACATTTTGGAACTCAAAATTTTGCCATGTCAGCTGGAATAGGGTGTAGGAGAACTTTCACCTCTTAAAATTGATTTGTACAGTTGATGATTTTTCAAAGATTTTTGCCAAACAGACCTCAAAATTGGTAGAATCGGTTAACAGTGTAATGTTGGAGAACTAGTGTTTTCCTCCCCGAAGCTTCAGTATCATGGCAAATTATACATTCATGGAAATAAGTTTTATGATTTTTTAAAATTGTGTAGCTCAGTTTGATGTGCACCATAACGTTTATTTAAAATAAAAACCCAAACATTATGTGAAACAGCAATAGCGTACTTCTTGGCACAGAAATGCAACCTACATATTGTTAAACGTTACACCCTGGCAACAGTGCTGTAGAAGTTATCCTCGTCGCGTTACCTCTAGATACAAGCCGCCACTGTGTGGGTTTGTGCAAAACGAATGCAGCAGTAGGTGTGTGCCCTGAGCTTTTCGGATCTGTGTGCATTCTATTGAAGCCTTACTGCTACTAATTTTGGATTCTGTGCCATGGGATAATGAGGTCATTTTCAGTATTCTTCAAGGGAATAAAACCAATTTTTCTTGAAGGAATTCCAGCATATCAATTTTTGCTGAATGTTTTTAGATAATAGTCTCACACACAAAGTCTTAGGTTCAGAGAAATAGATGAGAGAAGCCCAGAGCGATTCCAGACACCATTTTCCCTAAACATGGGATCGTGTTCCCTTCCCCAGCCCCACCTCCATTCCATGATTGAACAGTAGCACATGTGTTTCATGCAAAACTTATCTTTTTAATGAACCAAATAGCTATAATGGAAGAAGCATCTCCCCTGTGCAAAAGCAAGCAAAAAGATAGTGCTGTGATATACTGAAACTATGTGTAACATTTATATTAAGAAATGCAGTAAAGTCTGAAAGCCAGAGCCTGTGTAAACCTGTCAGAGCAGAACTCAAGTATTTTCCATTAAAATGAGCGATAGAAAAAATTGTGGGTGCACCCTGTCAAAGGTGGAAAACTTGCAAGACCTTGACTATTACAGCCACCCAGTGGGTTCTGGTTCTCACCGGTTTCGCGGTCTCATGTTAAGAAAGCTACCAAAGTTCACACAGAAGACTTTAAAGAACTAAAAGAAGCACACCGTGTTCTTGGATTTGAAGAGTAAAGTTCCCAACTGCTCATTTTTCAAGTTAATCGACCAATTGTGTGCCAGAATACAAATTAAAAAGAGGAGGGCAGGAGCTGGACCGGAATGCCACTCCTTATCCAAAGAACCCACACCTGTAACCCTCGCCTCACTTTCCAACCCATCTAGTCCAGTCCATAGGCCCGGAGAGGCTGCTGGTGGGCTCCCAGTGCGTGCTTTGTAGCTATAGCAGCCAAGCACTTGACCAGCGTGCCACCGGGGCTCCTGGTTGTGCTCATCCTATGAGAGGGTTTCACAAAGTTCATGGTAAAAATTCCATGATCTCTTCATCGTACATTTTGCCCACACACTTGGAAGCTTCCTTGTAGATGAGGGAATGGAGCTCAGAGAAATCCAAGTAACTTCTCCAGTCACAAAGCCGGGACGTGATAAAGATGAAGCCCGGCTTAGCATCCCGGCACGTGGGAGTGTTCAGACAGAACACGGCTAGATACTTACTGTGCGTTTGCTCAGTGAATGCTTTATACTTTCTCAATCCGAATGGCAGCTAAATAGATGTAAAAAATCAAATCCCACGAGACTTTCTTAGAGAAATTCTATGGGTAGTATATACGGAGTATAAAGATTTATGATTTTTTGGGTAATTTTGCACCCACAATAGCATTTTCCCCCCATAGGTGTAAGTGGTTGCCCCCGCATTATTTATTAAGTCGTCTTCCCTCCCCTGTGGTCTGCTTTTCTGCTTCATCGATCAGATTTCACGTATGTGCTGACTTGATTCGAGGCCTTCGGTTGCATTAAATCTTGGGCCTATTGTGTTAATAATGTTCTGTCATATCTTTTTATCCTTTCCTAAATGGTAGGATGAGCCCCCGCCCCCTGCTATGTTCATACAATCAAAATTTTCACTTGATAGACATGAATCAAACACTTAACTGTGTGTGAGGATCCTTTGGAGGTGCTGGGAAAAGAGCACTGAACAGAACAGAACATTCCAGTTTTTACTGAGTTGAAGCCTGGGAAGAATTCTTGACTGTGTGTATCTTTCATAATAAATTTTAGAAGCCACTTGTCAAGTTCCACAAAACATCCAGTCACCTTTGAAAAGTATATTATGAGAGCTTTCAAACTGGATCAGTTAGGGAACATGGATGAAATTCTCCTCATGACTATAGAACCTTTCCCCATGTATGTATAGTCATGTGTGGACACCGTATTATAGTCTGATTGGCTTTTTCTTTGCGTGTCTGGAACAAACAGTGCTTTAGCAGTGATCTTAACTGCAGGGAGGGGTTCATCTTTGTGTTTGCCCCTCAACCTGTGTCACTTGCGAATTTCCATTGTAACAGGGTTGGATCCCTTGCATTTTCATTGGGGTTTGTAGCTTTCAGTGGAGGTGATCCTTGAACAGCTTGGAGAATTTTTCCTCGCGGAATGTGACGATTGTTGGACATCACATGGCAGAATCGCCAGCAATAACGTTCACTGATTTTCCACCTTTTGCTTCTCTTCCAAGTTCATACTTTGCCTCTTGTGCTGCTGACATAAACAGAAAGAATGGACAGTACAACACTCAAAAGATGATGCAACCGGTTGGACGCTGCTTCCTCGTCCACAGGGGCCGCTCTTCCCTGCCCTCCTGGGTGCCAGGGATCAGAATTGCCTGGAAGGCAGTGAGTTTGGTTTTGGTTTGGCCTCTGACTCATTCTTTATAGGAGCAGCAAGCCTCATCTTTGCACCGCCGAGTGGCTGGTTGCTTTGAACTGCTGACCTTGTGGTTTGCACACCATCACATTAACCAGGGCTCCTCGGATAAGTAGAGGGGAGTAAGGAGCAGTAAGTCATAGGAAAGGTGAACCTCAGCAATAGGTCAGCATTCCAGTTAAAAAACGAGCCAACTTTGGGCCAGCAACAGGGGAGGGAAGGGAGCTTAAATCTGAGACTCCCCCTAAGGAAGGAGTCTTCCAGCTGTGCCAAAGCGGGGAGATGGGCTAAAGTGGTAGCCTTTTTTCTCTAACTGAACAGGTAGCTATGCACTAAGAAAACATAAGAACGGCATCGCGCAGGTCACACACACCTCACCCACACCCTCCTCCCCTGTGTAAGAGCTCCAGGCATTCTGACATGTTGTGACAATCCTTTTATGGAGAGGAAAGGATTTCATTGCAGTCCGTGTGGAGCTCTCTGTTCCATCCCAGCACCCCCTCCTCAATGGGAAATTTATTGAGAAATTCTAACATGAGCTATTAGTCATAGTAGAAGGAGGAAGACTGGGGTGGACATTCCCGAAGGGTTTTTAAACATCACACGTAACGTGCCCCCAGTCATTTTGATGTTTATAATTTTGTGCCTTCCTTACATCGCTATAAAAATTACTGGGCCATTTTAATAATTTCCCCACATTTTATTTCATGCTCCTCCCCCTCCATGACTTTATTTAGTGATTTTCAGGGTCTTGAAATCGGAGTCTTGAGATATATTTAAAGAATTTGGTCTATTTATTTTAGCAGGCTATGATTAATGAACTTCACCATTTAGACAAGCTACTTGTTTGTGCCTTTAAGCCAGCTTTAACTAACTTTTTCTGGAAAACATTAAGAGGACTCTGGGCCAATCTAAAGCTTAATTTTTACACTTGGTCTTAGCCCGAAGACGGAGATGCAATGAAGCTTAAATTTTGAGGCTAAATATTAATGGACTGCTATAGGAAAAAAACGATGCTGTTTTTGTTTATTGATTGAAATTAGCCACGTGAAAGAATAAATAGGCAAGAAACACTTAAATAACGAAGTCCGTTTTTACTTTTTGACTTGATTTATTTCCAGTCTCAGTGTCTGTTGACCTGGGACTTTTGGTGGAGAGCGTGTGAGCCCACGCAAACAAGCAGTCAGTCTAGGCATGCTGCCGTTTCAGAAAACAGCTGTGAAAAGGTCTGTCCGAACCTGGGAAGAAAAAGACCTTGCTGCCTGTGGTTTTACAGAGGACCCGAGGTTTGCTTGCCAGTAGGTTGCACTCAATTGCTTTCTGTTCAATGACTAGGGTTACTACCACGCGTCACCACTCTGCAGACTCACTTCAGAGGAAATGGCGAGAGGTGGAGCGACCTCAAGTGAGTGTGGCTGTCTTGTGGGGTGAAGCCGGTGGGCCGCCACTAACGAGACATGTTGAATGACGCAGGAAGATTCCCTTTCCCCAGCTCCTCTTTACACACTCTCTGTGCCTTTCGCTCTTGCTCTCCTGTTCTTTGAACGTTCTTGTCATCGCAAACGTGTGATAGAACCACAGCTGAATTGTTTTATCATCTGAACATTATACAGTGAACCCTCGCCACTTCGCGCTTCGACTTCCGCGGCTTCACTCTATCGCGGTTTTTGTGTAACAGCGCATGCTCTGTCATTACTGCCACTGATAGGCTCATACTGTACACGCTTCTGTCTGCATCGCTATGTATCGGAGCTATGTATCAGATGCATTTTTGCTTTTGTACAGTGTACTGTAATTGTTTGCGATTTTTAAGAAATTTTATCTAAGCCCTATGATGGCTCCTAAATGAGCTGCTTCTTCTAAGCCTTCTGACAATAAAAATAAGCGCCAGAGGAAGATGCTCACCATCCAGGAAAAGGTAAAACTTTTGGATATGATCAAAGATGGCAAGAAAATCGTGGAGGTTGTACGCCATTGATGACAGTATTTGTAAGAACTATGTATAATAATACTGTGTGAAATATGTAATACTGTAAACTAGATGCCATAAATAATATAATTAATAAATGATAATTGTAACGTCCAAAATGTTTTACTGTATTTTCCCTTTTTGGTTTAATAAATTGGGTAATACGAGTGTAATGGTGACTAAAGGGTGTTTTTTCATGTCCTCTATGCTCTAACTATGAAAATATTTGATTTACAAATAAGGAATCCTACTTCGCGGAATTTCATTTATCACGGTAGGGTCACCGATTAACCGTGATAAACGAGGGTTCACTGTAATATTAATCGAACATGATTTGTCTGTCAAGCCTTTTCTCTCTTGGGTTGTCAGTTCACGCATGGTGAGTGGTGGAAGGTGTGAGGAGGGCCCTGGTGGCATAGTGAGTTATTCATTTAGTTGCTGACCCCAGGGTCAGTGGTTCGAACCCACCAGTCTCTGAGGGAGAAAGAGGAAGCAATCTGGGGCCAGAATGAGTCAGAATTGACTCGATGGCAGTGGGGTTTGGGTATTCGGTTTGCTGGTTTATCCTGTACGTTTCTGTTGTTACTTGGAAAACGAACTAATATTGCATCTGTCTCCCATAAGTCTTTTGGGTAGATTTGTATTTCATGGCATGCATGTTGAGTATGAGCTATTTTATAAGTATTCCAACTGGGAAGACAGGGAACCCCTTCAATGATGTCTGGTAAGCCTCCTGCTGTCCTGGTTGTTGGAAGACCATACGGGGATGCGGAGTAGTTTACTGTAAGACAGCACATACTGACACACCCAGGGAAACCGTCTGTGCCGGCTGGCCGTTGCTGCCCGGCTGGCCGCCCTACATCAGGATTGAGTGGGGAATGAGGGGAACAATTTGAGAGACTCTTGCTATTTTACCTCCCAAAATATAGAGCAACTAAGGCGTGGTCTGTCCATTTTGATTTCTGAAGGGGGCTTTCCCTGTGATATGGTTTGGGGCACACATCCTGGAGCCAGACTGCTTGGGATCAATCTCAGTGTCCCCACTTTATTAACCGGGTAACTTTGGGTGACCATTGACCTTCCTTCTCCCCTCTCCTTTCCTGACCTGTGGAGTGGAGACAGCATAAAGAGTACTGATTCCATCCACGGCCTTACTGGAAAGTTCCAGCGGAGAAATACACGAAAGAGCAGTCAGTACTTGGCGGGAGGTGAACTCTGGAAGTGTGGTGGCCGTGTCTGTGCGTGTGACTCTGAGGTGTAAGAGATATGTTTCTCCCTGAAGGAGCTTGACATATACACTTTTTAAAAGTCTTGATTTAGAGTTTACTTTCAAATAATCCCAAGGTGAGGACTGACTGATGATGTCAGCACAGTGTTAGGTCAACATTGCCCATCTGTCTTGGGAGGCTCACCTCTTCTGTCTTAACCTGCTGCGCTGTCCCGCTGTGTGCGGGAACGGGCACAGTGCAGAAGCTTGTCCTGAGAGATTGTGTGAGAGCCCCCCCAGCTAGGTGTGGGAATCCTGCTGTGAGAAGGCTTTGCTGCTTTGATGCAGATTCCTGGAGCCCTCCCATTGTAACTGCCTGGATGGCGTGGCTCAAACCCACCAGGGGCTCAAAGAAAGAACCGAGGCTGCCTCCTCTGGTCAGGATGCGTAGTCTCAGAAACCCTGTGTAGGGGGGCTTTGAGTCGGAATCTACTCCATGAATGTGGATGGATGGTAATGTTTTGTAAAGGGTTTCTAACAGACCAGGCGCTACCTCATCCCTGGACCCAGTCTTTGGTGCTTAAAAGGGGACATAAAGCAACCACCCCCCAAAATGTTATTGTGAATTAGGTGAAGGCTTCCCAGCACATCTTAGTTTTACATGGACACGCACATCCTGCCGCAGCTCATCCCTGGCAGTCCCCACCCTGGACCATCACGAATCCCCTTTCCTCGCGCGTTTCCTGTTTCCAGTCTCCCTCTCCTGATCCTCCAAACTGCGTCCTCCTCTGGTAAATGCTGCACTTAGGATCCGTCGTCATTATTCTGACATGGAGGGAGCTCAGGTAAAGGGTACATTTCTTAAAAGTGCAAAAAATTACTTGTGAATTTTCTTTCCCCAGTAAGTTAGTGAAATGCCGAATCCACCTGCACTGGCTCTTGAATCTCTGTTTTCATCAGGACACATCTGCATACGTACAGGTCTGCCTTGAATTTTCAAGTCAGTCTTTCCTGGCAAGATTTATAAATCTTGAATTCTTTTCCTCCATGAGCATAGAAGATTGAAAGTCTGTGGAACTTCGCCCACCTGCCCAAGTGACCTGTCAAGTAGTCAGGGCAGCACCCACCTCTCTCTGCCTGCTCCCCAGGCTCACTCTGTTTGGTGGGAAGTGCAGTCGGGCCCTCATCACTCAGAAACTAGCAGTGCCACATCACTCCAAAGGCACACACTTTATCTCAGCATCTTTGGAATTAGGGTGCAATTTCTGATGGATGGCATGCTAGAGATCCAACATAAAAGACCTTTCATTTGGTATCTTGCCTCCTTAGTGCCGGTGGGTGGACTCTGAGGGCAGAAATGGTGTTTGTGTATTTTGAGATCTCCAGTGTACGGATTGTTTGTAGAAATGAAACGCTCGTGCAGAATTCCAGTGTAGCTGTTTGGGGACCATTGGAGTAAGTTGGTTGAAGTAAAAGTCCCACCACATACTTCGGTAGGGGAAGGCATTTAAAAGGAGGGCCTGCTCGGTAATATGCTGGTATGTAGTTCAATGCTATATCTGCGTTCCCCCTCTTTGGGGCCCCTTCCTCTTCCGCCTTTGATGGATTCTCTTTCTTTGTAAATACAAACCTCACCAACAAAGCATGTGTGTCGTCTGTGAATTAATTATGCTAGCATGATTTTCTCATTTACGATAGGTTATGGCTCCCCTTGTTGTGCGCATCCTTTGGATTTTGTGTTGTGCCGTAAGTCACTTTTTGAGATGTAAACAGAGGACCCCCGGCCCAAATGCGGTTAGGAACGAAATGAAACGCGTTGTCGGGTGGCACCTTTCAGCTGGGGGCTTCCGACCTCCGTGTTTTTTATTACACGAATTAATTTTATTTTTATTGTTCATTTATGCGATAACTGTGATTTATGAGCCTGTGGGTTTAAACACCCTAATCATAGTAAATCAGTGTTGGCTTGAAAGGGGGTGGGTGACTCCAGTCTCCCTAATGTCGCTGCTGAGGGGCCGCAGTGATGAGTCTTGGGAAAGCTAGATGTCACCTGGCGCCAGATTTAACTCCTTAGCAGACAGACTTGCTTTCATTCAGTTAAAATTCATCCAAGAGTGAGTAGAAAAGGCTCACGGAGGCTGTAAATTAGTGTTTCTCTGAAATGACTGCTGTGGTTAAAAAAAAAAAGCAATAGACTTGATTTTTTTAAAGAACAGTTTTAGATTTACAGGAAAATCGAGAGGATAGTACAGAAAGTTCCCAATAGCCCCCACACCCAGTTCCCCTGTCATTACCACCTCAGGTTACATTTGTTATGAGTAATGAAGTTGTTATGGACTAAAGTCCATCTCTGCTCCGTCCTCTCCTGGTCTTTTACCTAATGCCCCTTTCTGCCCCAGGAGCCGATTACCTTGACTCCTCAGGCGTACGCAAGCTGGAGGGCTTCGTGGGGGCAGTTCTCGGATGTTGTTTTTCTGACCTTGAGGATTTTGAGTCTTTTGGCAGGCTGGCCCTCTGTTAGATCTTGCCATCGCTTTCCTCACTATTAGATGCGGGCAGTGGGTGTTTGAAAGGAAGCCCACAGAGTGCAGTGCATTTAATCATATCAAGGGACCGACCATCCACTATTGACATTGACGTTGATCTACCAGCACCTGGCGGAGGTCGTAGTTTTTCCACTACAAACACAGTCTCTCTCTTTCATACTGTGTTCTTTTTTGGGGGGTCCATACTCTGTTCTTTGGGAGCAAGTGTACCATGTGTAGCCTATACATAAAGAATGAGACTGAGTCATTTTGCGTAAGCATACAGTTACATGGTAGTATTTCAGTTTAGCATATTCTCTGGTGGTAAGAGAGATTTCTTTTCAACAGGATTTTTTTTTTTAATGTGCTTCCATTCGGAGATTTGGTGTGGCACTTCTTTTACAGCCTTTTCTCAGCCTCAGGGTTGAAGTCTCTGGCAATTGTTTAATGTTTTTATCTTTTTTAATGCCTAATTGATTGGGGGGGGCTGAGGGGAGTGTAATGAAAGGGAAATGTGGAAGATTATCAGAAACTCCTTGTATACATTTATTAGTATTTTGATCTTTGCCTATTGCTTTTCTGCATTTAAAATCTCTAATTCTAAAATTGAAGACTTAGTGGATATGTAAATGATGATTACAGACCAGAACCATGTAGGACCCAAAATGATCAAGGGAAAGCCCCATGCTGGAAACCCCCATGACAGTAAGCCTCTGCTTGTAGTTCCCGTGTGTATCTCAATTACATGGCGCTCGTTAAAATTAGACCAGAATTTCCATCGTAGACTCTCAATCTCAGAGCTGTGTAACTGCCATGTCAACTTGATTGTAAACAAAGGCATTTAATGATGGGTTTTCTTTGAGCAGTTTAAAAAAGTATTTTGCTTGCAGGGTGAAAGATTGTACGTATGTGTGGCTGTATATCTGTACATGCATGCTTTCACATTTTAAGTTGAGAATTTGTGAAGGCAGGCTTGATTATAAAGGTGAGTTTTCAGTGTCCCTGTCATCTTCCAAATTTTGTTTTACACCAAAAGCTAGATTTAAAATAATAAAATCAGCTTGCCAAACAGTTTCTATTCTTATGGTGATTTCCCTTAAGACTTAATTACATTTCAAAACATGATTTTTTGATTGCTTTCCCAAAAGTACTAGGACCCTTGAATCATTTAATGCCATTTACCCTCTCCCACCTTTCTGTGGTTTTGTTGGCTCTCTGAACCGCTGGTTTGGAGACTAGAATGCTAGTTAATTATTCATGCATCTGTGCATACATCAATGCAATTAATTATAGTGTTGCTTCTGTAATGATAGGTCCTCAATAGCTAGTAAGTAAGGGGGAGGGGAAGTAGTCTGTTGGGTAAAGATCTCCTTATAAACTACCTGTATATGAAATAGGAAGAAACCAGTGAGGGGGAGGTGTCAACTTTTTGGTGGGTACATTATTAACTTCAGCCAAGAGAGCCCTATGGGGTAGTTTAACACTGTCATGTGGGAGTCTCTGAGTCAATTCCCATGGTACCCAGCAAACAGCAAAGAGCTCTTGATGGTGCTATGGCTAAAAGTGCTTGGCTGATAAGGTCGGCAGTTCAAATCCATCACTCACTCAGCAGTAGAAAGTGCCCCTCTGCCAGAGAGGTTGCTATGTGTCAGAATCTACTCGATAGCAGTGAGTTTTTAAGACTATATGATATATCTATATAAAGGAAACGGCTCAGGCATTTGTAGAAGTGGGCAGGTTCCAAGCCTGTGGATCAGGTGTTAGGCGGGAGGCTTCTCTTGACTTACAAAGCCATGGGGCCTGAAGAACCCCAACTTGGCAGGAAGAAAACAGCCTGGTGACTTCAGAGGCCGTGCAATCCAAGATCAGCAGAGGAGGTGGCAGGCTGACGAAGACTCCCAGTGTTGAAAGTCTTTGTGGTTTATCATTCACGCAGGCAATAAGTCCAAAGAACCAAAGGTCAACGAGCCAGACAGATGCAGGATTCATATCCAACAAAAAGCAAGCAAGCAAGCTTGACCTTGGTGTAACTGAAAGCAGAACCCCCCTCCCCACCTCCTCAGGGGAGTGCCCTTTCAATTGATTGCATCAGGGATCTGCGTGAGGGTGTTGCATCCCACCCTAATCTTCTTAGAACTGACTGGCCACTTTAGCAGACAGATCACAGTATCCCAGCCACCTCTATCCCATTACAGAATTGACTGCATTATGTTAGGTCAGATCTTGGGGGTAATTATTAAGCCTTAACTGACAAACCTGAGAATCCTGGTCCAGCTGAAATGGCAAACCAAACTTCACGGAATCGATTCTGATTCATCGGGGCACCCTGTAGGGCAGGGTAGAACTGCCCCTGTGGGCTTCCGAGACTGGGTTTATGGGAATAGAAAGCTTTTGGATTGGCCAGTGGTTTCAAACGACTGACCTGTGTTTAGCAGCCCAATGCATAAACATTCCTCTACCAGGGCTCCTTCAGACCCAGCTAGAACTAAAGTGACATGAAACTTAACTATCACAAGGTTTAATTTTCATCTGAAAAGATCATGTTTCCAAATAATGTCCCATTCACAGGTACTGGTGGGTAAGAGTTGCAGACATCTCTTTGGGGACTATTACTAAACTCAGCAACAGTGAGTTAGCCTCTTCCTGAATTTGTTTCAGAAGCCCTGTGAAAGTAAAATTCCACTTTACTACATGGAGTGATGGTTATAGACGCTGATGACCTGTATTATATGCGTATAAATGTGACCCGCAATTCAGTTGCATATTTACGTTCTTTTCACATGGCTTACAGTTGATGTGGTATGCTACTATGAAATTAGGAGGAACACGTGACTTCCATTGGTGTGAGCAAGGTCTTAAATCCTATGATTACATGCCTTTTTGCGCCCAACTTTTTTAGCTTACATACTTGGATATTTTTGTAAGATGAATATTTATGTGATTGCTTTATATGATGTGGTTTTTCTCCCCGTAAAAGAGTTTAAATTTATTCAGTGCTCGCGTCTGGCTTAAACATGGATATGCCGCGAGAAGGAGTTGTACAGAAAGTTTTTCAGGCATCTCTGGGAGGGCGAGGGGGTGTTGCACTAAAGTCACCAGGAGCAGAAGGTTTGTTCCTGAGTGTGTGTGGACAGAGCCACCTTCTGAGAAGTGCTGGCCCAGCTTTCCAGCATGCGGTGTGGGAGAAACACAGGAGGGAACTCTCTCTCTCCTATTTGAGATGAAGGCTGGGAAGGAAAGGCACCCTGGCAGATACGTGGTTATTCGGTTTGAAACCACCAGTCGCTCTGTGGGGGAAAGACGAGGCTTTCTCTTCCTGTAAAGAGTTGCAGCCTTTGAAAGCCCGCAGGGGCAGTTCGACCCTGTCCTAGAGGGTCACCACGAGTCAGAATCGACTTGACGGCAGTGAGAGAGAGGAAAATTAGCCTATAATGATAGAGGCTCGATTTGGTTGTTTTTAAAGTTCATTTATGCTATAAACCCTGTAGACCTTACCCATAATCTTTGACAGTGTAATTAAAAAATGTAACAGGCCTGTCTCTCCCTACCCCAATCCTCTAACTACATTAGCCTCTGTAATTTTCTTTTATAGAACTTATAAATTGCCATCTTGAAATGTATTTGCCTGTTCTCCCCCACTAAAATGTAAAGTCCACAAATGCCAGGCCTCCGTCAGTGGAATTCTTATTTAGGACTGTATCACAGCATCTAGGTGTTAAATACTCAACAGATGCTTGTTGATTGAGAGAACTTCCTATATCGTGGACATTCTTGAGATCAGTAGAGATTCATTTCTTTTACTGACTGTTTACTATTCTCTCGTGAATATATCATAATTCATTTACCAGTTCCCTGATTTTAGACGTTTGGATTGTTGAAGTTTTTAACGATAGCCAACAAAACTGTGGAGCACATTGTGTGTGTTACCATATATATCTTTAGTTTTATAATACTCATTTTTGTGTCTAACACAGTCGAGCACATTAAAAAATATTGAAATAATTTTTAAGTGTAATTGATCTGTATTTACGTAAATGCCTTTTTCTTTTTCCTCATCGTTGAGTAAATGGAGATTTTGGCCACTTGGGCTGGATAAGGAGAGGGTACCAGAAGCATTGTGATTGTTTCTGCGGCCTGATTCTCGGGAAAGGGAGCTTTGGAACTCTCCTGCCTGAACAGTTAGACCGGGAAGGACGGCAGCAGCCGGGGCAGGTGAAGGCTGGCTGATGTTCATTGCCGCCGATCTGTCCCAGTGACTCACCCCTTGCGTACAGTGTAGATCTGCTCCCCAGAGGGTTTTAAGGCTGTGACCTCTCAGAAAAGGGGTTCTTTGCCAGCACTTCTCACTCACATGCACCGGTTTATTTCCAGAGTTAACAAGCCTAGTAAGCAATTGACATACCGTGGTTTGGGTCACTTGGTTCAGGCACACCCACTCCTCAGAGTGACAACTTTGCTCTTTAACGCTTTGAATGAATTTTGTGTAGCAGATTTGCCCCATGTACTCTATACTTTGATTTCTTTCTTTCTTTTTCTTTTTTTACTACTTTGATTTCATGACTGCTGCTTCCAGGAGGGTTGATTACAGAGCCTAGCAAAACGGCACCCTTGGTGACTTCAACCTTTCCTGTTTATCATGATGTTGTCTCGTGGCCCCGTCCTTCACCTTGAGCTGCGATCAGGCTGAAGCCTTTGAGCTCCAGTCAGTTCTGCAAGCCCTGTGGGCTCTCGGCCAGCAAGGTTGTGTCATCTGCATGTTGCTGGCTTGTCAATGAGCTGTCTTCGCACCCGGGTGCCGTAGTTTCCCTCATCAGTCAAGCCTCTCAGATGATCTGCCCAGCATACAGGTTGAAAGCGCATAACCCCAGCACACACCCTTCCTGATTTTAAACCACGAAGTACGTCCTGGACACAGGGAAGTTGCCATGTGACCCAGTGATTCTATTCCTTGGTACATGCCCAGGGAAAAGGAAGACCTACGTTCACCCCAAATCTTGTGCGTGACTGGTAATGGCATTATTTGCCTTAGCCCAGCTGCTCCTTCACATCCATACACTGGCGTGTCACTAAAGAGTGATGTGTACTGCCACACAGATGACCTTTGGAAACATTACACAGCTCGGGGACCGTGGACGTGCCCCAGACGGCTTCCTAGGCTGTAATCTTTGTGGGAGCAGCTCACAAGATTTCTGCCCCAGTGCAGCTGCCAGTGTGTTCGAATTGCTGACCTTGCTGTTTGAAGCAGAGCGTTAATGGTGGTGCCACGAGAGGTCTTTCAAGGTGGTGGTGGGCATGGGAGGGAATAGGGTGTCTGTGGAAGTTCCTTAGGAGAGTGAAGGTCAATCAAGACTGGAAATCCCCCTGAGGATTTCCAGGGGGGTGTTCACTGATGAATCGTGCTGTATGTGACGACATGCACAGAGCGACCAGCATGGGCCTCTGTTGATTTCTTCTGCCCATGCTTATCCTCATCCTCGTGTTAAAAAAAAAAAAGTTAATCCTTTTCCTTTTTAAAGCTTCATCTAGGTGTTGCATGTTATCTATTGAAATAGAACACAGTAATTGGGGGAATGTAGGCAGGAGGGCAAACAAATATTCAGTAGTCCAGCAAAGGGAATGAGCTTTCACCATGGAGCATGGAAGAAGCCATGGACTTATTGTTGTTTAATGGCTTCTAAATGGCATGCCAATTCTAAAGGATGAGTATGTTGTTATGTTGATAGTACCCGAGTTAATACGCCTATATTACCTATAAATAGTTCATAGGTAGGCAAAACCACAATTAAACTGGTTTTACTTGCAAATAACGTGTGTATGCGGGTGGTGGAGGAGTAGGTTGCTGTGGAGGCACTATCTAGATTAAGCCTGTCTAGCCCTGGTGATAACTCGTTGGGCTGCTCTCTGCAAGGCCAGCAGTTTGAAACCACCAGTCACTCTGCAGGAGAAAGATGAGGCTTTCTACTCCTGCAAAGAGTTTGCAGTCTTGGAAACGCACAGGGGCAGTTCTGCCCTGCCCTTTAGGGTCACTCTGAGTCTGCATCCACTCAAGGGCAGTGCGTTTGGTTTTGTCTTGCCTACGAATGGTTTGTATATATGAGCAGTCTGTAGCCGTTGCAGGGACCCACTCTCTTGTTGGCGCTTTTAAACTTTATTCTGCTGGTTTTGCAAACTGGAAATTCTGATCTTATCCCCCCCCCCTGCCCCCACCCCTAGTGGCTTCCTTTTGTAAGTTCTGGCTGAGTTGTAGAGGCTCGGAAGGAAGCACGAAAGAGGAAAGCTTCTCGCTGAGCTGCTTTCTCCTCCTTGGAAGAGTGGAGGTTTGGGAAGATACAAGCTGTGAAGACAAACTCGCTCCGCCCGCATAGGAGCCTGTGCTGTGGAACGGGGGTCAGACCCGGCACCCCCCACCCCCGCCCCTGCACTTGCGTGATTTTTCTCTCCAGAAGTCTGAAGCGTTCCTTTTGCCAAACGTTTCGCTCTAAAGACAGGTTCCCATCCAGAACCATGCTTTTTATGAAAGCACCCCAACATCTATGGGAGGGCTGGGGTGCCCCTTCTCATACTGCAGTCTACCCAAGTCAGACCGACACCTTTGTGGGTGAGATGTACCTTTCCCAAGGGACTTTGCTGAATGTGGGAGGGGAAAGCGCAGTGGGAGAGAGGGGGCTGCACCTGGTCCTAGGCTGTCTTCAGAAGGAGGCCAAAGCCAGGGGAAAGCAGGATGAGGAAGTTGGGGGCCTAGGAGGTACCCCACAGATGAGCCTTTCCTACATAGAAATCTTGGTTTGGGCCTGGCTCTGCACTCTGAAACAGGAAAACGAATTCTAATTCTCTACCCTGTTCCTTCTTGAGTCGGGCGGCTCTGCCCCAAAGATTAGAAGTTGGAGCGAATACTGGCCCCGAACCACATGTGGATGGTAGCCCTTGCAGTCTGGACAGAACCCCAGCTTAGAAGGAGATTTCCCTGGGGGCAGTGAGGATCCAGAAGCTGACGTAGAAGCAGACCTCTGTCATAGAAGCACCAGCTTGTCAGTTGGCTTCGTTCTGTGCTCTGGCTGGTTCCTTTGCCAGGCCCCGTCATTTGCAACCAAATTACCTTGCACGAGGCTGGCGTTGTGCGTCAGCCACCCAAGGCACGGGGTGACACGCGGCAGTCTGCGGTCGGCAGCAACGTGGATGGGAAAGCTCACTGTGTGTGTTAAAAAGAAACCAAGCGTGATCCCAGCCGCGTTCTGTCCCGTATCAGAGGCCTGGGGGTAAAGGATGGAGACATCTGCAGTGATGCAGATCAGAGGGAATGATGTGGTGAGGACATAAGAAGCACTTGAGCGCACGAATATCGATGTTGGAAACAGTTGACACGCGAGGCAAGGAGGGTGTTGCAGGGAACAAAGATTCTCTGTGACCTGACAGCTGCTGTGACAAAGTGACACAAGGAGGAGCCCGCCGTGGCTCCCAGCTGCCCGCGCGGAGTGGCTGCGGTCCTCTCTAGTGTTACCCGAGGAATTTGCCCACTCTCCTTTTAGAAAATGAAGCTAGGTGGCAGCTCTTTGGGTCCTTGTATGTGCTCTGGGAAATCAGTTCCTAGCCCCCCAGACCCAGTGTCACATCGAAGGCAGTGGGTTTGCCAATAACCACCCTGCGTTGCACAACAGAACGGAACACTGCCAGGTTCCGGACCTCCTGTTAGAGCCATGGCTCCAGCTCCTCTGTCGGTTCATTGCATCGAGGATCGTCTTCCTCTTTTCCTCTGCCGGCAGCTTTACCAAGCACAAGCACGATGTCTCTTTTCAGGGACTGGTCTCTCCGGAGAGCATGTCGAAGGAGATGAGACGAAGTCTTGCCCCCCTCGTTTCCAAGGAGCACCCTGGCTGTACTTGTCCCAGGACAGACTGGTTTATTCTGCCAACATGCTAACTGCAAATGTTCTGCAGCCTGCCTTGTTCTTTGTCCATCATTTCACTGGACCGCTCATCCATGAAGCCCTGAAGGCTGAGACTAGAACAGGAAGTGTCAAATTGCCTTCAATTCCAAGGACTTCCACAGAGGGGGATCTTAAATTGATCATGCCACCCTTCTCAAAAGCCCAGCCAAACTCAACTGCCATTGACTTGATTTTGACTCATAGTGACCCTAAGGGGCAGGGTGGAACTAGCCTCCTGGATTTCTGAGACTTTAATCGTCATAGGAGCAGAGGGCTCATCTCACTGTGGAGTGGCAGCTGAGTTCAAACCGCTGACCTTGTGGTGAGCAGCTCAGTGTGTAGTTCCCCAAGCCACCAGAGAGCTCCATGCCCTTTGGCACTGTTCAGCACTTTGAACCCACCCACCAGCCATTCGTAGGAGAAAGATGAGGCAACCAGTTTCTGTAAAGATTCACAGCCTCAGAAACCCCGTGAGTCATTTCTACTCTGTTCTGTAGGGTCGCCATGTGTCTGAATCTGCTTCCTGGCAGTGGGTTTGCTATTTTGTTTTGCTTTTGTTTTTATCTAACAAACATTTTATTTTATTTCCAACAGTTTTATTGGCACTTTAATTCCCCCATCATATAGCTCAGTAGTTCAGGCACATCAGGAAGAGTTGCACCATCCTCACCACAGTTGTAAACATCTTGGCTCTTGTACTCCTTGTTAGTAGCTTCCCACCCCCCACCCACCACCTTCCCTTAGCAAACCCCACTGAGCCAGTTACGATCTCTGCAGATTTACCTGCCCTGCATTTCATTTACAGAGAAACATTAAAAAAATGAAAAACTAACACCTAAGTAAAACAGATAAAACCCTCAAAAGAGAAACTATTTTAAAACTAGAACAAATTTAAATGTATCATAAGGGAGATCAAATGACAGGGTGGCAAATTTTAACTTAACTGGCTCTGTAGCTACTCACTTCCCAATGCACTCTGCATGTTAGCAAGGCTGCTCACATCCCTGGTCCATGGTGAGAGGGGATTCAGCAGGGGCTTAATCCACGTGTTTATTTCCCCTTCACTTTTTTTTTTTTAAACGGAATATCTTTAAAATGGGTCTAAAGGGAGGAGGCTTGTTACTTGGGAGGCCTGGTGGTGTAGTGGTTGTGCATTGGGCTGCTCACGGCAAGCTCAGCAGTTCGAAACCACTGGCAGCATTGCGGGAGAGAGATTGGGCTTTCTACTCCCGTTAACAGTGATAGTCTTTGAAGCCCACAGGGGAAGTTCTGTTCTGCAGGGTTGTTGGGAGTCGGCATCCACTGGATGACAGTGGTTTTGAGTACATACAGACACATGCATACAAACGTTCATGGGAAATGCCCTTTTCTTTCCATTCTTTTTTTTCCCTTTCAGGAACTTTTTGAAGTCCCCTCTAATGTACATAAACCCATCAATTGAGTTCTAATCCACGGTGACCGCATTGACAGAGCCAACTGTCTCATAGTGCGGTGCTCTCTGCAGAAGCAGTCTGCCACGTCCTTCTGCAGGGTGGGTGGTGGGTTTGAAACACGCATGCATACTCTCTCTCCACCCCTGCCACTTTCACGACAGTGCTCCGTGAAAGCTATGGGGGCTTTTCCTTTGTGACTGTCGGAGCAGCAGAGCAGGACTGGAAGCAGAGAGTTTGAGGGCCCCCGACTCCAGAGGTGGCAGTGTAGTAATGTGAGAACACACCTGGAAACTTTGATTTTAGTATGGAATCTGCCCATGACTTCAGTTTATATGTTTTCAGAGTTGAGAGGCGAGGGGAGAACAGGGCCAATTAAAAAATACTCATAAGTGCATTGTAAATATGTGTATGGGGGGGAGATGGGGGAAAAGGAGGGGGGTGCCAACAAACCCAGGGACAAGGGAAGAACAAGTGATCTAAAATTGATGGCGAGGAGGGCATAGGATGCTTGGGGGTGTGGGTGGGGGCTCGATCAAGGGCAATGTAGCCAAGAGGAATTAGCTAAAACCCAAATGAAGGCCAAACATCATAGTGGGGCAGGAGGAAAGTAAAAGGAAATAGAGGAAAGAACTGGGAGGCAAAGGACATTTATAGAGGTCTAGATACAGGCATGTATATATGTAAACACATTTATATACAATGACGGGAATAGATCTATGTACATATATTTATAATGTATTATGGCAGCAGATGGACATTGGGCCTCCACTCAAGTACTCCCTCAATGCAAGAACAATTTGTTCTACTAACTCGGCACTCTGTGATGTTCACCTTCCCTGATACAATCGCTGAAGACAAAATGGGTGCATAAGCAAATGTGAAGAAAGCTGATGGTGCTCCGTTATCAAGGCTATCAAAAGATATAGCGTCTGGGGTCTTAAAGCCTTGAAGATAACAAGCAGCCATGTAGCTGAGAAGTAACAAAGCCTGCATGGAAGCACACCGGCCTGTGTGATCATGAGGTGTCGATGGGATCAGGATCAGGCACCAAAGACCCAAAACAAAGCAAACAACCAAACAAATATCAATGGAAATGAGAGGGAGGGCAGAGTGGAGACCCAAAGCCCATCAGTAGTCAATTGGACATCTCCCTGTCGGAACAGCCACAAGGAAGAGAAGAGCCAGTCAGGGTGCAGTATAGCACCAATGAAACACACAACCTTTCTCTAGTTCTTTAATGCTTCCCCCCGCCCCACCATGACCCCAATTCTATCTTACAAATCTGGCTAGACCAGAACATGTATACTGGTACAGATAGGAGCTCGAAACACAGACTCTAGAACAGATAAACTCCTCAGGACCAAGAAGGGTAGAAGAGATACTAGGAGGGTAAGGGTAAGGTGTGAGGAGGGGAGGAAGGGGGAACCGATCACAATGATCCACGTGTGCCCCTCCCCAGGGGGGACAGAGCAGAAAATGGGTGAAATTAGACATCAGTTTGTGTGATACATGACAAAAAAGAATTCTGAATTATCAAGGGGATATGGGGGATGGAGGGAGAGGGAGGGGATAAAATAAATGAGCTGATGCCAGGGGCTCAAGGAGAAAGACAATGTTTCGACAAAGATGACAACATGCACAGGTGTATTTGACACAATGGATATATGTATGGATTGTGATAAGAGCTGTACGAGCCCCCAGTATATTAAAAAAATATGTGTGCTGTTCTGGACATGGACAGAGAGGAAAACTAAGAGCACCGCAGTCCTAGGTCAGTTGGCCTTGAGCAGAGCGAGAGAAGAGCTTAAGGTTAGATGGCCCATGTCGTCTTACGCTGGATTTTGTTTGTGGACCTCAGGTGCTGCCAAGGGGGGCCTGGTGGCACAGGGGTCACACATTGGGCCGGTGACCTCGGGTCAGCCATTGGAAACCACTAGCCACTCCATCGGAGAAAGACGAGGCTCTCTATGCCTGCAAAGAGTTAGTCTCAGGAGCCCACAGAAGCAGGTAGTACCGGTCAGAATCGACTCTGAGGCCGTGAGTTTGCGTTTGAGGCGAGGTGCCCCGTTTTCAGAAAGTTGGTGTATCTTCAGGAGTAAAGTGAACAGCACCGTGTCGCTGACACCAGTTCCCCAGACTCCATCGTTATCAAGATTTTCCCACGCTTGTTTCCAGCGTTTCCTCCTCCTCCCTGCTCCCCCTTCCCAGTTCCACACATCCTGTTGGAGAACTCCCCGAGAACCCTCAGAGATTCTCTTCTGAGAATTTCTCAGAAATGCCCTGCCATTTGTGTTCCACCTCCCAGGTCAGGGTTGCTGGAGCGTCAGCCTCCTCTCCGTTCTGCGGCGGATTTAACCCCTTGCCTGTGCGTGCAGTTCTCTCCTTCCCTGGGAAGTGGCCTCCTGAAGTGCGAACCAGGCACCACCCAGTGGCCGTGCCTGGGAACTACAGCTTTGCCCACCCCCAACGTGGTTGTCATCCCTACCCACTCAGTACAGTTCCGTCACTTTTTCTTCCCTTCCGTTCTTTACTTACGTAAGGCAGCTCTGTGGATGGGAAAACGCTGAGGCAACCTGAAGGTGTGCAGTTTCATGGCTTGGGTTTTCCACAATATTCCTGTGACTACAGTGTAATACTCAAGTTGTTAGTGATTTTATTCAGATTTAACTTGATTCATATAAGATTTTATCAGGAGAAATTGGAGTATAGGTGCCCCATCTGAATGGAAACTTCCCTAGCCTTAAACTTTCCCCACAACATCTAAACAAACAAACAACCCCTCCCCCCATAAAACAAAAACAAACTCTCTGTCATCAAGGTCGTGGGGACTCATAGCAGAGTGGAACTGCCCTGTGGCTTCCCGAGACTAGCTGTTTATGGGAGTAGGAAGTCCCATCTTTTTCTTACAGAGCGGCTGATGGTTTTGAACTGTGGACCTTGAAGATCGTAGTCCAACACATAACCATTACGCCACCAGGGCTCCTCCACAGCATCCAACAACCTTAAAAAGACCAAAGTCCACTTGGCCTTCTTGGAAGGCATCCTGACCTTTGGAAAGGGCTGTTCCCTTGCTCTCCTGGCTAGGGTCCCACTTACTGCCTCCTTTCACGGGACACCAGGAAAGTACCTCCTCTTCCCTGCCTCCTCTGAACCCCGACTGTGAGCACTGGCCCAAACCATGGTATTTTCAGTTGGCTCCTGAATGTGAGAGTTGAGTGATGAATAAGGAAGGTCTCAGAAGAGCTGATTCATTTGAGCTATGGTGTTGGCAAAGAGCACTGAGATGACCTTGGTCTACCAGAAGAACAAGCAAGCCTGTCTTGGATGATAGCCACCATGTTCTTCAGAAGTGAGGTCGGTGCCACCTTGACTTACGCACTGTCAGGAGAGACCAAACTCACCGTCCCAGGGTTGATTGACTCACGGTGTCCCTACAGGCCAGCGTAGAAGTACCAATGAGTTTATAAGACAGTAACTCTAGACGGGAAGAGAAAGCTTCATCTTTCTCCTGGGAAGTGGCTGGTGGCTTTGAACTGCTAACCTTGTCAGTTAGCAACCAACCCAGTGTGTAACCCGCTGTGCCCCCAGCACTTCTTTAGGAGAGGGAAAGGCATGACGTTTAGCAAAGTGGAGGGTCAGTGACAAAAGAGTGTCCTTGGTGCGCTGGATTGGCACCATGCCGGCGACAGTGGGGTCAGATGGAGGAACGGGCAGGAGGGTGGCACAAGACCTAGACCGTGTTTCATTCTGTTGGTGGTACGGTCGCTGTGAGCGGACGCAAGGCAGTCGCACCTAATGACAGTGGCACCGTGAAGTAGCAAGAATGCGGATGCCTTTGCAGTGGGAGATGAGATGATATTTGTTTACCTGTCCATAGTACATGCTCGTTCTAGATGTTTTCATACCTGTGGTTTATTACAGTGATGTCAGGAGAAGAGGTGGTTGATTCAGTGACTGGGCCCTAGTGTGAGGTTTCTGAAGGTGATACTTTGTGAAGCACGGAGATCCTATCAGCGAGGACGGCTCTTTAAAATCCACATGTAGATAAAAGGTAGTGATCTATCTCCGCAGACACGTCATGGGAACAGGAGATAAAATGTAGATCTAAGTTTCCCGAAATCTTTAAGAGCTAGAAGGAGAATAAATTCATGCCACTGTTAGCAAAGTGGCAACATTTATGTAGTATTAAGACCCTCTCTCAGAAGCCAATACAGCCAGAGAAAATAGGACACTTTAATAGCCACTAAAAGGAATAACACTTTATTTTAATGGGCCTAAAAGTTGTTTAGAGCAATAATTGTCTACATGTGTTAATGTCTTAATTCATTCTCACAATTAATTCATTCTCTCAAAGCAAGATAACCCTCAGGGTGAAATAATTCCAGTAAGATTACATTTAATATGTGCACATGCAGTATGGTTTTCGACAAAGTGGGATCGGGGCAGCTCAGCCATCAAAGTACTAACAAAACAGATTCTTCAAGGTAGCGACATGGCAGGAAGTCTTAAACTGCCGTGAAGCAACACGTTTTGGAACACGACTGTAAAATGGAGCCCTGGTGGTGTAATGGTTCAAAGATCCAAACCACCAGCCGCCCAAGGGTTCAGTCTCAGACACCACAGGAGCAGCTCGGCCCTACTCTGTAGGGTTGCTATGAGTCAGAATCAACTCAATGGCTGGGCATTGAACTCATGTTTTTTTTGTATTTTTCTTTTCTTTCTTTTTTTTTTTTTCATTCATTTTTTTTTAACATTTTATTAGGGGCTCATACAACTGTTATCCCAATCCATACACACATCAATTATGTAAAGCGCATTTGTACATCGTTTCTCAAAACATTTTCTCTCCATTTAAACCCCCGACATTAGGTCCTCATTTTTCCCCTCCCTCCCCGCTCCCCCTTCCCTCATGAGCCCTTGATAGTTTATAAATGGGTATTTTGTCATATCTTGCCCTGTCCGACGTCTCCCTTCATCCACTTTTCGGTTGTCTGTCCCCCAGGGAGGAGGTCACACACAGTTCCATGTAATCGGTTCCCTCTTCCCTACCCATTCTCCCTTTACCCTCCCTGTTTTGCCACTCACACCACTGGTCCTATAGGGCTCATCCGTCCTGGATTCCCTGTATTGTATTATTAACAGTCTTGCTTTGTGAAAGGGTGCTATTTGCAGTGGGTACAAACGGTCTTGCTGCCAGTGTATAGGGTTTTTGTAACATGGATGGGATGGTTTCCATACCTTTTTATTTCAAATTGGTGATAGGGGTTTCTATTAAAAGCTGCACATCTTAGTAAATATTTATTTTTATAGATTTTTGTTTAATTGACTCTACATTTAAGTGGAACCACCAAAAGAAAGAGAGAAGGTTATGGGTACTGAGTTCTGCGATTAAAAAGTAATCCCCAATTATAAACACAATGTGGAAGTGTCCTTAGTAATAATAATAAAGCTTTCCCTCCGGTTGTGCTACTCAGCAGATTAGTACATGCTCCTTCCCACATGCCCGAATGCCAGCGGTCCCTTTCCTGTCCCACTGAGCGAGCCTGCTTTTGAGTAGCTTTTCTGGGGTTAGCTTTCTGGGGTTTACGTAGGTCCCCGTGCCAGGGGCTGTCCTTTGAGGATGCTGCGTGTGTAGCGCCAGCCGCAGGTCTAGCTGCCAGGAACCCTTGCTTGAAGAACAGCTCCAGCAGCATTAAGCACTCTTCCTCCAAGACCCCCTCCCTTGCATTTCACAATGAGCCAGTGAGAACTGGGCTTGGAGGACCTCAGCCCAGAGGGGAGGGAAGCAGATGCTCTGAACAAGGATGATGCCAGCACCCTGTTAGTTAGTGTGCCCTCCTGGGAAGACATACACTCTGCGGTCCTGCTTTTCCTTTGTAAACTTTGCACGAACGGTGAAGTGCCACGCAAACAGTGCACTCAATAGAATGTGCTCTTCTGGGAGGTCCTAGTGTGAGCCCTTGACGGGGAAGGTAAGAGAAATAGAATTTAAGATAAAAACAAAACCAAAAATTACCAATAAGAATGAGAGTCTTAAGATCTGTAAATGAATAGGCCCCCCCAGTGTGGTTTCCTAATTGTCATATGCAAGATACTGGCATGGGAGGATGACGAAGAAGGCGCTGTAGGTGGGAAAGGGGTTGAGGGTGGGCAGCATCTTTTAGGCTGTTCTTTTGTTGTCTGTTTCAAAGGATTTTTCTTTTGTAAATTGAGAATGATTGCTGATCCCTTGGTTCAGAGTCATACAGTTCTGCGGGATAACACTGTTTCCCCACCCCCCTAGTTTTTCTAAAGTTTGAGATCTAGATTCTTCGGCATACATGGGTTCATATCTGCAATCTTTTTGCATATTTCAGATCTGAAAACTCAGAGACTTAGCCCTCCTCTCCCCACGTGGAAAGCTCTCGGGAGTCTTCACTTGGTGGAGATTTGTATCTGGTACAGGATAATCAAGAAATATCATTTTGGGATTATTTTTCCACTTGCAGCGATCTCAAACTTATGTTTTCACTGATGCTTCTTTATCTTTTAATAAACCCCACTGGGATGAAACTAGCTTCTGACGTTTCGAGCAGTGGGGTTGGATAAACAAGGCTGCATTGGTATGTGGATGGGCAGGTGAATGCAGATTTCTAACATGCGGCCATTTGTCTTCCAGTCTTATTTTGTAACAGATTATGATCCGACCATTGAAGACTCCTACACAAAGCAGTGTGTGATCGATGACAGAGCTGCTCGGCTGGACAGTAAGTTGCCCTCTCTTATTTGGCTATGATATGTATTAAAGAGCGCGGTTTTGCTAACTGAAGTCATTGAAATGTTAGATGATCTTAAATATTAGCCTATCTCATTAGTTTTGACGAAATAATCTACATGCCGGGCCACCTTATGTATCTGGTGAATGGAAAGTAAAACAACCATATGTAATGTCTTGCCATCGTAACATGTTCATTAGGACACATGGAAAGAACATGTTAGGTCTCAGCTTTTGCTACCTTTCTCTTTCTACTGATTGCAACTATGTGAGCATCCCACACAGTTCTACACCCCCCCCCCCACACACACACACAAGAAAGCCAACGTGTCCTATTACTTGTACGCCGCTTTCATTTACAGAGATCAAGAAAAGATTCTTAGCACCTGAACTTGAAGTGTAGCATTGGGGGGTAAAAACCAAACTTTCTCAAATTTCCAGGCAGCTTCTTGGATTGTTTTTGTGTGTAGGCTGTCTTGTTTTTCCTTGGAGAGGAAAACGCACCCCAAGGCCTTCAAAGGGTTGTCTGACTCCATCTGCCTGATGGGTTTGGTCCTTCTAGCCCAGCTTGACGTGCTCGTATGTTCAAAGCACTAGACAGCTACCTGTGCTGATGAAGATCAGCTCTGACCCTGCTGCAGGGGGGATGTATTTGTCTGCGATTTAGTACTGAAACTAGCTGAGCCGAGAACGCCGTCTCTGCTCGCTCAAGTGGGCTGTTCCCTAGAGCGCCCCCCTACTGACCGATCTATTCCATGAAAACCAGCCAGAGTTCCGTTTGTGTTCCCTTTCCTCAGTTCTGGATACAGCAGGACAAGAGGAGTTTGGAGCCATGCGAGAGCAGTACATGAGGACTGGCGAGGGCTTCCTGCTGGTCTTTTCCGTGACCGATCGAGGCAGGTGTGTACTGATAGTGAACTCGACCCACCGGTCCTGTCTACAGTACTGTGTTACTAAATTTGGACGTCCCTGTATTTGTATAAAAGGAACAGTAGTGAAGGACCACACAGGAAGGACATAAGGAGTTGGGTGTTAGGCTGCTAACTACAGGGTCAGAGGTTCAAATCCAATGGCCTGTTGCGTGCGAGGCTGTCTGCTCCAGTAAAGGTCTCCAGTCTCAGAAGCCTGTGTGTGGTCTCTCGAGTTAGAATAAACTCAGTGGCAGTGGGTTTGGTTTGGGTTTAAGTAGAGCATGGGACCTGGGTGAAATCGGATTACTTGGCCCAATGGATTGATTTGTTTTTTTGTTGTTGCTGTTACTGTCTTGTTTTAGTTTTGAAGAAATCTATAAATTTCAAAGACAAATCCTCAGAGTCAAGGATCGTGATGAGTTCCCCATGATTTTAATTGGTAATAAAGCTGACCTGGATCATCAAAGACAGGTGAGAAGGAATCTAGCCATGGATTTTTTATTTTGCAAGTGAACGGTTCTATGTCATGCAACAATTGAGTGTCACTCATTCCCCCTACCCCAAACAAACTGTGCCGTGTGCCACTTACATGTACACAGCTGTGTTTGGCATATTAGACTTAAGTCACAGTAGGTAAGAAAACCGCAGTGGAAACTAAGTTTTTACATAGCTTTATACAGAACTTTCAGACAACCCTAAAAGCCGCCTCGTTTGTCATACCGCGGTGACTTGGGTTGCAGTGATGTAGACAGCTGCGGTATCAGTATTTCAAATACCAGTAGAATGACGGGGCTCCGTGGCGCTTCCAGACTCAGGACAGACTGCCAAGAAGGAACAGGCTGTCCACTTCTGAGGGGTTCACCATTGGCAACCTTATAAATAGCAGCCGAACATGGTCAGCTGGTGTTCTGGAAGATGAACTACCTCCCCAAAGTAGCGTCTTCTTTAATGAGTGGACGGAGTGAAGCTTTCTAGACCTTCACCTGTGGTGGGGCATGACTTAAAATGAGAAGAAATACCTGCAAACATCCACTAATAATCAGAATGTGGAAATGTGAATCTAGGAAATTAGAAGTCATTAGAAATGAGATGCAATGCACATCGGCACTCTAGGCATTAATGGGTTGAAATGGACAGATATTGGCCATTTTGAGTCCTTCATATGAATTACTGTGCCAAAAGTAGTAAATTCAAGAAGAATGGTGTCGCATTCATTGTCACAAAGAACACTGCAAGATCTAGGATGATACCTGCACACCTATAAGGAAATCCAGTTAATACAACCATCATTCAAACTTAGGGACTGTGTTAGGGCGGGTGGACTAGAGAAACAAATCCAGTGATACTCATATATGTGAAAGAGCTTTATATCAAGAAGCTTTATGTATCAGGAAAACATCCAACTCAAGTCCATAAGTCTGATACTAGTCTGTACGTCGCTCTTCAGACACACAGCTAATTGCAATGATACAAAAAGCAGAATATCACAGGCCGGTGTTTGCAAAGTCATGCTGATCCAATGGTGGTGGACTCATCTCCAGGGTTCCAGTAGGTCTCAGAGTCGCTTGCCATGCCAGGAAGGTGCAGAGAGAGAGGGGTGCTGGCCTCCTGAGAACCATTTATATCCTCATACCTCTGGAGGAGGTCAGCAAGCTGAGACCTGATTCTCAGGCTAAACTCCACCCATACATTTTTACAGGTGCCATGTTGGCACAAAAAACCTAACTACCACACTCAACAACCACTATGATGAAGAAATTGAAGAATTGTACCAACTTCTGTTGTACCAAATTGTACCAATCTGACACTTACCAAACGTGCACTCAAAATGCATGGATACATGGATAATTACTGGAGATTGGAAGGCGAAAGTAGGAAGGAAAGTGGGAGAAACAGTAGTGGAGAATGTGGCGCTGTGACTGAAGCAGAGTTGGTGATCACATGATAGAATTTCGCAAGATCCAAATTTTGTAAGGATCAAATGATGTGTACTGTAGGCAGATCTGCACCAGACCTCTTCGAAGTGTTTAAGAGCAAGGGCGTGACGTTGAGGACCAGGATGCACCTGGCACACGCTGTGGTAATTTCAGTCACCTCGTCCCCGTGTGAAAGCTGGACTGTGAAGGAGGAAGGCGCCGGAGAACCGGTGCATTTGAATGAAGGTGCTGGCAAAGAAGGCTGAAAGTACCATGAACTGCCGGGAATGAACAAATCTGCCTCGGAAGATGTACAGCCAGAAAGTTCCGTAGAAGAGATTGGCAAGATTTGTCTCACGTACTTTGGACATGGTGACAACATGCTTGGTCCGGTAACGTCCGTGAACAAGAGAAAGCCCCTCAGCCAGAGGGACTGAATCGTGACTGCAGCAGCGGGCTCCAGCATGACGAGCGTCATGAGGGCACACAGGGCCAGGCAGTGTTCTGTTCTGCTGTGCAGCGGTCCCCTTCATGTGAGCGCTATCCAGAAATCTCTAGGTCCGTGTTCACACTATGTTACCTTCCTTTAGGGCGCGATTGTGATTTTAATGATACTGTGTTGGATTTTTAGTGTCTTATTAATGACTGGATTTTCTGTCAGTTCTTCACATTGGCTATCTTAAAACCAGTCATTGCAAGAAAATACTCTTAGTATTTCGTTGAAGGCTCACCTGTTCTCACTTGTCTTTTGTTTTGCTTTGAACCTCCTCATTTCAAATTTATTTGTATTTTGGCCTTGTGCACTGCAATGGGGAGAGAGGAGACTAACCCAAAAGTTGGAGGTTTGAACACCATGGGAAGTTCCTTGGAAGAAAGGACTGGTAATCTGTGCCTGAGAAGCGGACCATTGAGAACCCCGTGCAGCCCATTTATACCGACACACCTGGGGTCGCCACGTGCAGCCTATTTATACCAACACATCTGGGGTCGCCACGCGTCGGAACGCACTCACAGCATCTGTGTTGTAGCGGTTTTTGTTTGTTTTTCTTTTTTAAAGTAGAACAAAAACTTTCTGGATAGGGATCAGACTTACTAACTCTACTTTTATAAAATTCAGTTCTTTGGGTTGAGGAGCCTCTGGGGAACACTTGTATCGTTTTCAGTATTCTGACTCTGGCTTGACTGGGCTGTGACTGCTTTCTGTGGTGTCCTTTCTTGCTCCCTTGATGAAGGCACATCTGCTTCTACTTGTTCTTGACAGGATGCTACATCGATGAGCTTAAAGGCGGCTTTACATGTGGTTAGTCTGCACCAGAAATGGGTGCACCAACTTTGCTGACCTTGATTCCTGGAAGACATTGATGTGAAACCATACTTTAAAAATAGATAAAAGAAGCATTTGCGTGACCATAACAGTGGGTATTGTTTAGTTTGAAGATAGTCGTTTGCTTTCCCCCCTCTAGTTTGATTATATTGTGTATGACAGGTGAGAATAAGGTACTCTGGGGGGAGGGGGACATAATTGAGCAAAAGGAAATCCCAAAATCCTTGTGGGCATGTTTCAGTATTTAATTTTCTTCCCTAGATGTCATCTTTTCTTCTACTTCAGGAGATGTTTATTTCATTGGTGGTACTCCGTGTACTTAACGCGTGCTAATTACGTGCGGTGCCATCAATTGGCATCTTGTAACAGCACAGAAGGAAAACAAAACCAAAAATTGAACTGAGGTTATGTTAAGAATTTTGAAAGTAGTAGCCAGTGGGGTGTGATGGGAGCTTTAAAACAGCATCAAAACTGGTGTGGAGACTGCGCGAGTCTTGAAGAAATTGAGTCGGATGAAACAAATTGAGAGTGTAGGGTAGAGGAGAGCTGATGATAACCAAGGAAGATGGACCAGGTTTGTCACAGAATAGACAACATTTCTCACGTCAGAATTTGTTAATCATTCTTTCTGAATTGGTCAATCTGTGAAACTCTCATTTGTTAATTTGCTCTCTTGATTTGATTGACTTCTAATTCAAATCCATCAGCCTTATGGTTCATATAAAATAACATATGGTTATTTTGTAGAGAGACGTTAGATTTTAAAAGTCATAAACTTGACTATACCAATCCTCTGCAGAATTTGTCTGCCACTCTTTAGGACATGAACTTGGAAAGTGACCTTAGAAATAAATGCATTAATGCTATAACCGACCGTGTCAAAGTGGCTGAATTGTGGGAGTGGAGTGTAAAATTGGCTTTGGAGAGGGAAACTACATTGCGATCTTAAGCCACCAGAAGGAACTAGAGAGAGCAATAACCCAGAGCTCCAATAAGGACAACAATACTACAATAATAATACTACAATAATACTGTCCCATTCAATCAGAGTTCTTGGAGTACTGGGTACTGTACTCAGAAGGATTTTGTCCCAGTGGGAGGGCAAAAAGCCCTGGTGGTGCAGTGGTTAAGTGCTTAGCCACCATTTGAAAGGTCAGTGGTCAATGTTCTGAACCAGCTACTTTGCAGGAAAGAGATGGGCACATTGCCTCTGTAAAGATGCACAGTCTTGGAAGGGCAGTTTTCCTCAGTCCTTTGAGTCAGAATTGACGTTATGGCAGTGCATTTGGTTTGGGGTTCGGTGGGGGAGAAATTAGTCCTTGGAATAAACACGAGTCAAAAGCAGTATGGCTGGAAAGGGTTAAACTGTTTACAGGTAACTGCATTCCTGGAGAAGAAAGCTCAGTAACTTCTACAGGAATACCACTATCTTGTACCTAGTAGGTGAAAATCCAGTGCACAGGCGTCTCCTCAGAAATTACCAGACAAGTAAGAAGCAGGGCATGTACAACCCACTTAAAGAAGAGAAACCAATCAGTACAAACAGGCCTAGCAATAGCAGATGATAACAAATAATGGACAAAGACATTAAGACAGTTCTGATTACCTTCCACGAGTTCAGGAAGCTGGAAGAAAGAGTGGATCCGTTGAGCACAGATGTGGAAGACAGAAAGGGATCTGAATCACAGAAATGAATACTATAATATCTGAGATGAAAAATATGCCTGCTAGGATTAACAAGAAATGACCCAAAACTTTCCAAATATGTTGAAAACTATAAACGTACACATTCAACTCTGTGAGCCCCAAGCACAAGAATAATGCTATTGCTTGAAACCGTCTGTAAAGAGGAAATCTGAAAATCTGCTTTTGCTACAAATCTGGCTAGAGGAGGAAAATATATTCCAGATAGATAGACCAAGATGAGGATGGTAATGACTTCCAGTTGCAGCTCGGAGAGCTGTGTCTCTAAAATACCGGTAGGGAGCAAACACTTCCCTGTTGACCTTAGAACTCAGTACCCCTGGAAAAACCTGCTTCTCAGGGGAAGTGAGATTCCGTCTTTTCTACACACATAAAAAGGTGAGGGTTAGACAGAGCTAATGTCAGGTTCATGCTGTCCCCCAACACAGCTCTGCTCTTCTGGGGTTTCAGGTGACACAGGAAGAAGGGCAGCAGTTGGCACGGCAGCTGAAGGTAACATACATGGAAGCTTCTGCCAAAATTAGGATGAATGTCGACCAAGCTTTCCACGAACTTGTCCGGGTGATAAGGTAAGCAAAACTCCTTCTAGAAGCTAATTTTGGCTCGTTGTATTCGAACATAGGCTGAAACTGTGCTTTAGAAAGCCAGGGACCAAAAACACCCGGCAGAGACATTCCCTGAAGTCTTTTCAGGAGCCTGGATGAGCTCGTTCTCCGTAGCAGTTCCCTTCTAGGGGTGGATACAAACGACGCATTAACATTCTCCGGGGAGCGCATACTGTATACAGGACACTTGATGTCTGGAGTCTCGTCGACTTATATTGTAGTCGAAGGTAGCCGTGGGGACCTTGAAACGAAGGCGGACGAGCTTCCGGAGAGGTACTGGTCCGATGGCAGTGGTGACCTGTGCCAAGCACTGTGTGTAGGCAGTGCAGTCTTGCATTGTTGCATTGAATTCTCACCACCAGCCCATAAGCTGAAGGCTGTTTTTTATCTTCACTCTGAGATGAGAAAGCCCAGTGACGAAGAGGCTAAGTAACTTGTTTAAGCTTTGGGCACATTCAGTAGCGGAGCTGGGGCTGGAATGCCAGTCTCTCATTCTAGAGCCAGTGTCCTTGAATCTCAGTCTCTAATTCTAAAGCCAGTGCCCTTGAATCTCAGTCTCATTCTAAAGCCAGTGTCCTTGAATCTCAGTCTCTAATTCTAAAGCCAGTGTCCTTGAATCTCAGTCTCTCATTCTAAAGCCAGTGCCCTTGACCTTGCTTCTCAACCTGTCTGTTCCCCTCAGGACAAGGAGCAGGAGAGCTGGAACAGCCCCCCAAGGTTCCAAACTACACCCTATTTCCTGTTAGATGGTCTAGGATATACTTGTGGTTCAGGAAGTATTCCTTGGTTCTAGGAAGCTAGCGGGGACGCAAGGGCTCTCCCGGGCTTATTATACAAACCTTTATATGTGAGAGAGATGATAATGTGACAGAGACTAAGTGGCCTTAAGGAGTAGCTTTTCCTTGGTTACTTTGAATGTTGGTGGCCTGATTCCCACTCTGCCCTTGTGTTTCCCAGCTGATTAGAACACTGGACAGCCTGTGAGAGGAGAGGGCCCTGGGTGGCTTCAAATTTAAGGTGCATCAATGCCTGCGCTATGGGCTACTTGGAGTTTTGGATCCCTTTGTTGCTGGCACAGTCTTTCTGGAGAGAGACTTAACAGTAAAGGCAGCAGATGTTTTGGTTTTAATAGTTTGTTAAAAATCCCGTCCCTGTTTTAAACCACTGATAGATGGAATCCCAGTGTGTCTTAACTGCCCCTTTGACGCATTTTGCCCTTACTTTTGATCCTTAGGCAGGAGTGGAAGTAGGTGTGTAGAGAAAGCCTTGTATACTGTCACTCGTAGGTAGTTCAATGAACAAGATCTTCAATCCTCGTAGTAGCGGTGACAGGGTTTTAATTATTCCTTCCTAAAAGAACTCCAAAGCCAGCAGCTAACGTCTGTAATGCTGGCTGAGCGGCAGCAGGGCTCGGAGCAGCACACGCTGAGCCATTCCGTGCCAGAACGCAGGTCCGTCCGGAAGTTCCCTAGTTGTTAGTGCCACGGAGCTGATTCTGACTCCAGGCAACCCCATCTGTTCTGAACAGAACCTCAACCCCATGACGCTGTGGCCTTTCAGAAGGAGGTCGCCAGGCTGGCCTGTCTCTTGAGATGCTTCTGGGTGGGTTTGAACCACTGGCCTTTTGGCCAGAAGCCGAGCAACCCTGAAGTTCTTTACTTTCTCTTTTTTGCTTTTTTTGGGGGGAGGGATGGTGAGTGGTGGTGGAGGGGAGACAAAAATGTGTTTAAATATACTTAAAGTGTAGCTTTGTAAAGCATATGTACTTACAACTAGAGGTGTTCAAAAATAGCCCGCCTTTGTAACCATAGATTGCCAAGAAGGTACTTATGTTTCGATCTCTCCCCTCCTCCGTCACAGGAAATTTCAGGAGCAAGAATGCCCTCCTTCGCCAGAACCAACACAGAAAGAGAAGGACAAGCAAGGCTGCCACTGTGTCGTTTTCTAAGAACCCCGCGAGTTTCAGCTACCGACTGCCAGGAAAAGCCCCCTCGACTTCTCTCCTTCCGGTTTGTCGCGCCGGCCCTTTCTCGCCTCAGACAAGCAAGCCCTACCATGTCACCACGTTAGCCTTCGACCAAGAAGCGGGCTGATCCTTCCTGTGAAATAATACGATGGTCATTTCCCAGACACATTTAACGGAAACACTAAGGCTGCTTTTAAGATCTGATTCCTTTACAATACGTAAAACAAGCGTGTGCGCGCACACACGTTCTTTAAGGGCTGACATTTTAATAGAGATGAGTCCGTTTTGGAACCTAAGCTGTTTGCCAAGCGGAAGTCATAGGTTGTGAAATAATTCTTAACTTCTGGAATTTCATTGCTTACCGCTACTCTAAATAGAAACATAGGGGGGTAATTTTTTTAAGTTGGTTGTTTTTAAATGTGAATTTTTGCCCACCCTATACATTTTTGATACAACTACACTTGTAAAACACTGTATTGAATTTCTAAACGTGAGACATCTCAGATCTTACTTGATGCTACAGCTTCTGTGTTCCAGTGGCCCAAACCCAAAATGCCTGTTGTGTTATGGAATAAAAGTCGTTCTTAATACTTTTCTTCTTGAAGGCAATGATATTCTATGTGGCCAAATATTTGAGCTGACTCTGGACTCTGAAACACTTTGTTCTTCTCCCTTTTTAAAAACGTAGCTCTTCATAGCCATGTGTGGAAGGTGGAAATCAATAATTTGTGTCTCGTCTTCCTTTTCAAGTATTTCTGGGTAAGGGGTTCAATAAAACAAAAACTGCTTTTTGTTTGATGTAATATAAAATGTGGAATTGATCTTTCCGGGGTCAGAGATGATTAATGTTTTTGCTATATACTTTTATACATTATTTTCTTATCAAACTAGTTAACAAGTATTTTTATATGTTTGTAAGCAAATATGCTTTCTCAGCATACCTTGTGTATATGTAAAGATAAGTATTTAATTCTCATTGTTCACTTTTAACTGACAAAGACAGACCAATATGTGGAAGCTGCAGAGACTGGGGTAGAACTTGGCTCCGGTTGTGATCCTGGTTGTACCTGCCTTTGGCCAGTCACACCCCCACTGAAGAAACCTTCCCGGGGGAGGCCAGCGCCCAGGATGAGAACCCGGCGTCCCTCTCCGTGTGCCCTACTAGGTAGTTGCCTGCTCTGTCAGATGTCACACGTGAACATGTCATAGTTGATGAGTGTGACTGTGGATGGCTTCTGATTTCATTTTCAAAATTCTGTGGATTGTGTTTCAACAATTCGAAAGTCTGTTTCCTGATGTCGAGATACTAAGTGGTGTCGCACGGTTGTCACTTTACAGAATGTGTACAACGGTCCCAGGACGTTTATCAAGCGTGCCCCGTAGAGCTGCAGGTGCTGGAATAAAGTCGCTCTGGTATCACAAGGTGGTGCTCGTGTGCTCATTGCTCATTTTGGTGCTTTGTTGAGGGGAGATGAGTGCAGGATAAACTTATTTTAGGGACTGTACATCCCCTCCCCCTCCCCCTTCCCCTTCCCCCACCAAGAAAAAGAAAACAAAAAAAACAAGCCTTGTAGTTTGAATCCAAAAATCCAACGTAGTTCGTGATGGGTGGTGGTGGTCAGATCCTGAGGGTCTCCTTAAGCAGGTACGTTTTTCCTTTAAGCTCCTGGCAGAGGCCCCACCCACCCAGAGCGAGGAGGGCGAAGCCTGAACCAGCTGAAGCTAACCCGGAGCTCAGAGTTGACCGAGTTCATTCTGAATCATAGCGGTATGTGGCACCGGGCTTTTCTAAAGCTGCACATATTTATAAGAGCATACAGCGGCATTTTTCTCCTGGGGAGCAGCTGCTGGGTTTGAACGACCAACCTTGTGGTTAGCATGATGCCACCAGGGCCCCTTAGCTTGAAGCAAAGCATACAATAAATGTACCTGGAGATTAATAAAATTATTTTTACATATTTCGCAAGATAATTGCTTAAATAGAAGATTATCTTTTTAGCATCCTAGTAAAATGATCACATTGGTATTGTGACTTGGTGCCTTACTACTGTCACATATCTTGGATACTGGTTCACAGTTTTTGTTTTTTTTAATGGGCAGTGTGATACATACAAGATAAGAGTGCCTGTATAACATTCTGATTTGGTGAGAAAACCGTTTTATTCTGAATAGGAGATTTGTAGCCAAACAACTCAAAGTTACATATTTCTGCCTCAGTTTACTTTTGATTTCCCTGCTTTGGCTTTGGCTGATTTTCATCACTCTGTCCTCATTTTCACGAGTCTTGTTTTCATTCATTTAACTTGCTGCTGCTAGTTTCACCCAGTGAGTTTTCCATTTTAGACTTTGTACTTTCTATTTAGCGGAAAGTTCCTGTTGATTGTCTCGTCCACAGATGGTCTGCTGACTGTGTTCATGTTGCTTTTAAGCCAGTTCTTGTCAGACCGGTTTTCATGTAGTTGGACTGGGCCCCTCATGCCTTCTCACTGCCATCGAGTCGTTCTGACTCACAGCAAGCTTATAGGGCCGAACTGAGCTGTCCTGTGCGTTTCTGAGGCTGATGATTATTATGGGAGTAGAAAGCCTCATCTTTTTTCCCCAGAGCAGCTGGGCGGGTTTGAATTGCTTACCTTGCAGTTTGCTGCCCGATGAGGGAAACCACCAGAGTGTGTTCTGCATGCCTTAAAACCCTAAAAGTTTTGTGGGGGTAGCAACTGGCTTCCACCCAAAGAGAAGGAGAATGAAAATCAGCATTGATTGCTGTGAGGGAGAGGTGGATAGGTCTCTACTCTGTAACCTTTGTCAAAACAATTCTGATGCCAACTGCCCATCCCACACCACTTTACATCTGTGCTGGGTTTGATAATGTATTGTCAAGGCCACACAAAACAGCATACAATTACGGGGCCTATTAGAGAAACAACTGTTACCATTCAGGTTCAGGAATGCTCAAGGTACAGTTCTTTCATCAAGACAACCTCTTCGCGACTGTGTCCAAAGGCACAGCAGCCTCCCTCTTCCATCCCTAAGGGTTAGCAAGACTCTTAGCTCTGCAAATTAAGTGCCTAGAGGTATGCCAGTATACTTTTGCTTAAAGGCACCTGGCTCTAGTGCTTGGCAAACTTTGTTCCCCCTGCTTAAGTGCCTGCACTCCAGCAGGCCACCTGCATGAAGTTACTCTTTCTCACTCCAGGGAAGCCATATCCCTTTCCCCCTCTGAGGTGGCTTCTTATAAGCCTACAGGGATGGCAACACTGGCTGATCGGTACTTTAGCATTCTGTGCGCATTATTTGCATTTTTCACCCTAGGAAGAGTGTCACGTACCTTGTTTACATTACAAGGTTTACGTCCAGAGGTAGTCCTGCTAAAGCTTCAGCCCCTCCCTGTGACTTCTTCCAACAATGTGTTTAAACATGTCTCTGCAATCAGTGGATGGCTGCAAGCAGGATCGCTGGGTAATATGATTTGTCTTAGTCTCTTTAGGGTGCATGTAGAAAAAGGGATACTTTTTGTGCCCTTATGGGTTGGGGTGGGGGCCGAGATCACTTGAAGCCAGTGCTTTAATAAAACTTATGTGGATGTCTTCCGAAATCATTGGAATTTTGCAGCAAGTACGTGGGGCAGGTTTTAGATGGATCAAGCATCTTACAGGAATCCAGGAAGACCTCAGAAGATGCTATCAAGGCAGAGCAGTTGGCTCCGAAGGTTATGGCATGTGTTTTTTTGGAATCTGCAAGAGGCCTTGATACGTTTTCTCAAACATCAGAGACAATCAATTGGCCTTATTGGGAAAATTTAAGAATATGGATAACCACTGGTGACCAAGAAAGTTGTGTCAAGTTTTGTTTGTGTTTCTGCATGATAATGTACCTGCTCGTTCTTCGAGGATAGCAAAAGCAGTCTTTTGTGAATGTCATTGGGATGTCTTACCCCCTCAAGCCTATAGCCCTGTTCTCACACCTGATACTTAGTTGTGTTCCCCAAGCTAGCAGAAAATGGAAAAGGAACATGATTTGAGTCACTTGAGGATGCGAAAACCGCCTTTTCATGTGCCCATCACAGAACCCAGGCAAGAATGAGAAACATGACCGTCACAAGTCTAGACTAGATGGGAGGCTATGTCAAGAAAAAATGTATGTTTTTTTTGGTTGTAATCATTTTATTAGGGGCTCATACAACTCCTATCACAATCCATACATCAATTGTGTAAAGCACATTTGTACATTCATTGTCCTCATCATTCTCGAAACATTTGCTCTCCACTTAAGCCCTTGGCATCAACTCCTCATTTTTCCCTTCCTTCCCCACCCCTCCCTCCCTCGTGAACCCCTGATAATTTATAAATTATTATTTTGTCTTATCTTGCACTGTCTGAAATCTTTCTTCACCCACCCCTCCGCTGTCCGTCCCCCAGGGAGGAGGCCATATGTAGATCCTTGTAGTCGGTTCCCCCTTTCAACCCCACCCTCCCTCCACCCTCCTGGAGAAAAATATTTTTGTTTAAGGGTTTCTATGCCATTGTAGCCATGGCTTGTCTGTCAATTCGCCCTACCGTGATGGCTTGTGTGTTGCTGTGACGTTGGAGGCCATGTCCCTGGTACTTCAAATACCAGCTGGGTCCCCCGAAAGTGCACAGGTTTCAGCGGAACTTCCGGACGAAGAATAGACGGTCAAGGCCTCGGCTCCCCAGTGTGGAGGACGGGGTCACTGCAAGCCTTAGGCATGGTCTCGCCACGTGGCCGGTTACTGCAGACTTAGTAAATAGGAGCGGAGCTTTGCCGGAGACCAGAAGATGAGAGTCTCAGATTGAAGGCGCTTAGAACACGACTGAAGAAAAGCTGTTCTCAAAGTAACATCAACCATAATGATGTGGATGGAGCCTGTGAGGCTAACACCTTTGGGACCTTCCTTTGCTATGGGGCATGACTGGAGAAGAAACAGCTGCAAATACCCATGAATGATTGGGGCTTGGAATGTACAGAGGGTGATTGGAGAAAAACTGGAAGCCATTGACAATGAAATGGGAGACATACAGACCCATAGTCTACTTGATGAGCGGAAATGGATCCGCATTGGCCGTTTCAAATGAGAAAATCATGGCTTCCTAAGTCGGGAATGCCAAAATGACGAGGGATGGTGTTGCATTCATTGTCAAAAAGGACATTTCAACATCTATCTTGAAATACAGTGCTGTCTGTGTTGGATCATGTCTATCCGCATATAAGGAGATCCAGTCAGTGCCACTACTAGTCAAATTTATGCACCACCCACTAAAGCTAGTGAAGCAGAAATTGAAAAATTCTACCAACTTCTCTAATCTGAAGTTGTTCAAACATGCCATCAAGATGCGTCGATAATTATTGGTGCTTGGAATGCAAACGTTGGAAACAGAAAGGAACTTTTGGTTTCGTGAAAATATGCTCTTGATGATGGGAATGAAGCTGGAGATGACATGATAGAAATTTGCAAGACTTCTTCATTCCACTTACCTTTTAAAAACAATATAAAAGCCAACTATACATGTGGATTTCTCCAGATGGAATACATAGAAATCAAATTGATTATATCTGTGGGAAGAGACTGGAGAAACTCAAGATTAGCCACTAAAACCAGGCCAGGGACTGACTGCGGAACAGACCATCAATTGCTCTCACATAATCTCAGGGTGAAGCTGAAGAAAATTAAAACATTAAAATACAACCTTCAGTCTATCCCACTTTAATTTTCAGAACATCTCAAGAACAGATTTGATGCATGAAACACTAATGACAGGAGACCTGATGAGCTGTGAGATGACGTCAAGAGTATCAGACTTGAAGAAAGCAAAAGGCCATTGCAAAAACAAAACAGGAAATAAAGGATCAAAGTAGATGTCAGAAGAGGGTATGTAACTTGCAGAGTCGCTAAGACAAATGGAAGAACTGCTGGAAGTCAGAGCTGAACAGAAAATTCCAAAGAGAAGTTCAAGAAGACAAGGTCAAATATTATGAAATGTGCAAAGACCTAGAAGTTCGAAAACCAGAAAGGAAGAACATGCATAACAAATCTTAAGCTGAAGCACTAAAGAGAAAAAGCACACCAAAGTCTTAATTGCAATATTGAAAGAGTGTATGGGAAAAATATTGAGCGATGCAGGAAGCATCAAAAGAAGAAAAGAATACACAGTCACTGTACCAAAAGGAATTAGTTAACATTGCACCATTTCAAGAGGTAGCTTGTGAGCAAGAACCAGTGGGACTGAAGGAAGAAGTCTTAAACTGCACTGAAAGCATTAGTCAAAAGCAAGGCTCTGGGAATTAATGGTGAAACGTTTCAACAATTGAAATGTTTCAACAAGCTGGTGAAGCACTGGAAGCACTTGCTGGTCTCTGCTAGACAGTTACTTGGCCAACTGATTGGAAGAGATCCATATTTCTACCCATTCCAAGGAAAGGTGACCCAACAGAACTCAAATTACAGAACAACATCATTGATATCTCCTGCAAGCAAAAATATCGGAAACCCACAGGGTTGCTATGAGTTGGAATCAAGTCAGTGGCAGCGAGTTTGAGTTCACTCCGCTAGTGAGTGGGAGTTACACAAACTGGCTAGAAGAGCCACGCTCATAATTCACAGTGCTAAAGACACTGTGTATAATGAGTTGATTTCTTTCCGATTTGTCTAGAACATCTGTGTACCATCCTTTGGAGAACTAAAGAAATACTTTTCTATAGGACTTATTTCTTATCTCAGGTTGAGAACAGCTGGTATTTGAAAATGGTTATAAAAACAGTTTTATTTTTGCAGGGAGAGGCATCTCTATAATTTTTTTTTAATTTATTAATCATTTTATTGGGGGCTCTTACAAATTTTATGACAATCCACCATTAAATTTTATTAAGCCCACTTGTACATATGTTGCCATCAGCATTTCCAAAACATTTTTGTTTTTTTTTCTATTTGAGCCCTTGGGATGAGGAGCTGTTTTCATTGACGGATTTTTTCTTGAGTGTGAGTCACATTTTTCTGCATTTTCATGCCTAGTAAGTTTTGATTGGGGACTGGGCAGTTTACATTGTATGTTGTTGGATGTCTGGATTATGTTGCTTGCCTCTAGAAATTGCTGGACTTCGTTCCAGTTGTCCCTTAATTTACTTATGGTTCAGTTTGATGTACCATAAGTAATTTTTTTTAAATTCTAGGAGTGTGTAACTCCATTACTAAAGTGTAGCCCATCTTGGGTCTCTACAGGTAGGCGCTTTCACTTTGGTTTGGTGGAAACCTGGACAATCCCCAGTGCCATGGGAGCCAGGGGAGCCATTCAACTTCCATCTCTTGAAGTTTCCCGCTCTGTGTGTGCATCTTACTATTCCGCTCGGACTCCTGGATCTTAGGTATGTTTTGCAGACTTCTCTCTTGAGCAACTCTGTCCTCTTCAGAACTTTGCTCTGTGACCTCTAGATGCCTCAAGATCCTGCAGCTCCCTTGTTCATCTTTTTGGCTGAAAGAAACAGCATCCCTTGCTTAGGATTCCCCCGTTCCTTTTGCTGTCTGTGGTGAAAGCCAGGCCTTACCTTACTTGTTTCACTGCATCAGGAGCTGTAGTCCTGTGCTGCTTGGGGTTAGCTCAGTACACAACCCACTGTACGACTCACTCTCATTCATGGCCATTGAGTTGATTCTGACTCACAGCAGCCCTGTCGGACTGGGAAGGACTGCCCCTGTGGGCTTCCCCAACTAGAACTGTTTTCAGGAGTAGAAAGCGCCACCTCGATCCCTCCGAGTGGCTGGTCTATTCAACTTGCTGACGTCCATCTTCCTATTCAGTGGGAAGGATACGCGTATCAGAAGGCAGAGATCATTGGGGTGCATTTTGGAAAAGAGCGACCATATGCGACTTCTTAATTTTCTAACACAATTCTTGTAGGACAGCCCTTGCTAGCCTAGAAGAACAGCTGGTGTATACTTGTCACACATGGGTTTGCTAACCACAAAATTAGCAATTTGAAACTCCCAGCCGATTGGTGGAAGATGAGGAGGCTCTCTGCTGTAAAGAGGTATGGTCTTGGAATACCACAGAGGCAGTTCTACCCTGTCCTACCGGGTCACCAGGAGTCAGAATTGACTCAGTGACCGTGAGCTTTGAGTTTTGAACATATCCCTCTTTGGGGCCACTCTCTGGAATGGACCTAAGGCTTTGTCCCAGTTATGATTAGTTTTATAAAATTGACTCCATTAGATTTGATCTTGCTTAAAAGATTGATGGCAAGATCACCTCTTTTTGCTAGCAGTGTTTCCCTAAGTGGGCAACATTACACCCTGGGGGCAATGGACCAATCCAGGGGCGCTAAAAAAGCAGATACCTACACTTTATCTTGGATTATGGGGGATTAACTGCTAGGGGGCACTGAGCACTTTTTTTTTTCCTGAAAAGGGGATGGTAGACCGAACAACATTTGGGAACCTACGAGCTAACTAATGTCTGTGTAATGCTTTTTGCTGCCTATAGAGCTGAAAGCTAGCAAAGGGTCAAGATTTTGCTTTAAAATTGAAAAGGTCCACAATTGAAGTTGAAATTTCAACTTCAGTAGCTATACTGATGGTAATTCTATGGTCTTATTTCACCCATTTCTGGACTTCCACCACAGCTTCATCATCTGTTGAAGTTGGTGATCTTCCCTCTCTTGGCCCATCTTTATGGTCTTTCTGATCTTCTGTTCATCTAAAACCCATTGTTTTATATGAAGCAGCATTTCTGTAAACTTGTGGTCAAGCTTCCCTAAGTTCAATTTCCCCACCAATTTTTTTTTCCTTTAACGTGCCCCAACAAGACTAAGATGAATGTATTACTGAGAGAATTTGTCTGCAGTCATTCACTGAGCCTTGAAACATGCTTAATCCCATTTTGTTTGGAATAAGTCTCTGTGTTTTATATCAGTTGGAACAGTGGCACATAACAACCACAATGATGTATCTCATGGACTCTCAGTGGGATTCAGCCAGTTTAAACTGGTTCAGCAGCACCGACACCTAATTTTTTATAAGCTCTGTGAATCAGTTGTTAAAATAGCACTTGTAATCAGGGTTCTCTCTAATGAGGAAATCACAAATTTACATTCCTGTGTTAGTCTGCGTTAGAGAAACAAATCCACAGACACTCATGTGTATTATAAGAAAGAGCTTTATATACAAGAGCAGTTGAATATTGAGGAAACATCCCAGCCCAGTCCAGATCAAGTCCATAAGTCTGATGATATTAGCCCATATGTTCATTACCAATCTATAAAGTCCTCTTCACACTCATGAAACACATGCGATGACACCGAATGCAGGAAGATCACAGGCCAGTGGGTGGGAAGTCTTGTGGATCCAGTGGCATTGTAAGCATCTCAGCACTGGCAGGGTTCTCCACGTGGCTTCTCCAGGTCCAGGGCTCTTCTGCCATCAGCATCGATCCATGCGTCTTATCAGTAGAGAGTCTCTCAGGGAGTCAGCAAAGCAAAAGTCTCCCACCTCCAAGGAGGGAAACAGGAGTTCCCAGAATCCTCAGAAGAAGGCCATGCCCACACAGAGGCCTCATTGGCTATGATCCAATAGACAGACCAGATGCCACCCCTTCACCCTTTTTTTTTCTCGCCCCTTCACTCTTAATCCTCTCAAGTCCCAAATTGACACCAGATTTTGTAACTAGCACAGTTCCTCACTGTTCTGTAATGTTCATCTGCACCACCACATATTCTAAGTGCCTGTAGTAACCTTCATCCCACCCATAGGTATAAAAAATTAGGTGGAACTCTGCATGTAATACTTATTCATTTCATAAAACCCATTATGCTTTAGACGAAGTACCACATTTTTATTCCCTTGCGTTTGTTACTTCAGTGAATAAACATATCATGTAAGGCGAAAAAGCTCCAAATAATCAGAGGCTGACCTGCTGCCATTTGTTTCAGCTTTGTGCCATGCCCCAAATTCCCATGAGACATTCTGAGTGAATTGTGCCATTCCTGAAAGTGTTCAAAGGGCTAAACTAGTGTCAGAACAAGTTCTGTAAGTTCAGAAGTGGAAGGGTGTCTTTCAATGATGAACATGTATTGAGAGAAGAGAAGTTGCTTATTTCTAACATATCAAATACAGTGACTATTGTCTAATTGGCATACCTCTAAAGGAATGGGATTCTACTAACAGTGGAAAAATAATTAAGGATAAATCACACAGCCATGGATGCTCAGATAAAAGCAAAGAATATTGCAAGTGAGGATGTCAATCAAGAAGCAATCTGGAAATATCGTAATAGTTTATAGTTTTTTTGATTGGGTATTATTTAATATTTCAATCATTTTAAAACTTTTTCTTTTAACAATCTAGTTTTCTGTGCCTCTTATTGTTTTATTTAAGTATTAATTGTATGACACAAACTACCTTTTGTTATATCTAAGTATATATATATATATATATATACTTAGAGCAGTCATTAGGGCAGTGAACAGGTTGTTGAATTATTTGAACCCCACCACTTCCTAGCAGTAATATTTTTTTACTTCTCCTTGTAATGTGGCATTTGTAAGTGGGATTTCCTGGAATTGGTGAGGAATTTCTATCCTAAGATTTTTTTCTTTATATTGCTTAGAGAATTTATAATGTTTTAGAATTGGACATTAATGACTTATTGAAATGTATTACAGTAATAATTCTTTAATTCCAGGGCTAGTGGGGTTTTATAATATAAATTGGTCCTTCTATATTTGACTTTAAAAATTTAATGTAAAAAGCCTTTACATATTTCAGGTCTAGGTGTTCCCACTTGTAAATGATTACGTTGAACAAATAAGAGGAAGATAAATAGGAGGAGAAAGATGACAACCAAGTAGTCATTTTCCGACTTTTATCACTGACCATTTAAAGAGACTTAACCAGTGACAATTAAGATGTTTTAAAATAAAATGTAGTCGAATGAAGCCTTTTGATTAAAAACTCATGCTGACGCAAAATTCTTCTTTTAAAAGTCATTTTATTGGGGGCTATTACAGCTCATCACAACCCATCTCTCCGTCCGTCCATGCATCCATTGTGTCAAGCACATTTGTGCGTATGTTGCCATCATCATTTTCAGAACGAGCACGTCTTGATCCCAGGCCCTATTCGTTAATTTGAGGAAATGAGTGTGGAATTGTTTACTTCAGGTTCTCAGGGTCTAGTGGAAGAAGACGGAGACTGCGGAAACACCCGCGGGAATCCCATCGTTCAGGGGAGAATGAGGAGACCCCAGGGGCTGCCAGGGCCAGCAGCAGGGACGGTGCCTATTCCTCCTGGGAAACACGCGGGAGCTTCGTAACGAGAAGCAGCATTTTCCATGGGGCTGAATGGCGTCATCGGATATGTGATGAGGTTGAGGCGGGAAGAGTGACGTGATGGAAGCACCAGGCAAATGCCTGGGCAAAAGCACGGAGCCGGCCCAGTGCATGGTGCCTTCTGGGACTGGAATGCTCTCAATGGCCTCCATGATCTGCGTGCCGTGGAAAAGACGATGATGAAGAGGCACCGATAGCCAAGTAGGCCCAATGGGAGGAGAACCCGGAAGCTACTACGTAGCCAAGGAAGCCGCAGGAGTAGCCTAACGTCCTAGATGCTGTTGCAAAGGAGGGAGCACTAAGAGGCGGGAGTGACTGAGACAGAGGCTGATGATCTTTTTTTTTTTTTTCACCTTTTTATTTTTTTATTTTATTTATTTTCTTTTTTTTAACATTTTATTAGGGGCTCATACAACTGTTATCCCAATCTATACACACATCAATTGTGTAAAGCGCATTTGTACATCGTTTCTCAAAACATTTTCTCTCTGTTGAAACCCCCGACATTAGGTCCTCATTTTTCCCCTCCCTCCCCGCTCCCCCCTCCCGCATGAGCCCTTGATAGTTTATAAATGGGTATTTTGTCATATCTTGCCCTGTCCGACATCTCCCTTCATCCACTTTTTGGTTGTCTGTCCCCCAGGGAGGAGGTCACACACAGTTCCATGTAATCGGTTCCCTCTTTCCTACCCATTCTCCCTTTACCCTCTCTGTTTTGCCACTCATACCACTGGTCCTATAGGGCTCATCTATCCTGGATTCCCTGTATTTTCAGTTCCTATCTGTACCAGTGTACCTCCTCTGGTCTAGCCAGTCTTGCAAGATAGAATTCGAGTCATGGTAGTGGGAGCGGGGAGGAAACCTTTAGGAACTAGAGGAAGGTTGTATTTCTCATCATTGTTACATCGCACCCTGACTGGCTCATCTCCTCCCCGAGACCCCTCTGCAAGGGGATCTCCAGTGGCCTACTAATGTGCTTTGGATCTCCACTCTGCACTAGCCCCATCATTCACTATGGTAAGATTTTTTGTTCTGATGATGCCTTACACCTGATCCCTTCGACACCTCGTGGTTGCATAGGCTGGTGTGCTTCTTCCATGTGGGCTTTGTTGCTTCTGAGCTAGATGGCCGCTTGATTACCTTCAAGCCTTTAAGACCCCAGACACTATACTTTTTGATCAGAGGCTGATGATCTTGAGAGATTGGTTTCAGGGTCGGATTTTTTTTTTTTGAGAACTTATTGGACAAAATCAGGGGTGATGCGGCAATACCTTGCCTTTAGAGTAATAGCATCAGGAGAGGAACCCACACATGTTCTTAATCACAGACGTAGTTATACTAATCCGGAGTGAGGCTTTAGCTAGTGCTGCAAGGTTACTTTCCTCTTTGAGAGACGGAAGAAGCCCAGGGTTGGTAGACTGCTCTTCCGTCCCACTGGAGTAAGTAAGTCAGGATGGCGTGGGGCAGGGCCTCTTGGGTTCTCTAGTTTAATTCATCTCCAACTGCGTGGAAGGATACCAGATGTAGAAAAGAAAATGAATTACTGGAAAAATTAATCAGGTTCTTGCATATGCCATGGTGAGATCAAATTACTATGAAAGTTCCTAAACAGTTGCTTTCAATTTCTGGGTCTTGTGGGGAGTGTAAGAGATAGCTCATGAATGACATTGGATTGTAGTCTACACTTTGCAGAGCCCTGGGGTCAAGGAGCAAGCGCATCAGGTGGTTTTTGTTAAGTAACTCCCTTGAGTTCCCAGGTAGGCTAGTAAGTTCCAGATTAACACTAGGCAGCAGCGGGGGAACCAAACGAAACTGACTGGCATTGAGTGGCTTCCCCCTCATAGTAGGACAGGGTAGAACTGTCCCTGTGGGTTTTCAGAGACTGTAACTCCTTGCAGGAGTAGAAAGCCTCATCTTTCTCCTTCAGAGCAGCTGATATAGCTTTGAACTGCTAACTTTGTAGTTAGCTGCTCAACGTGTAATCCTCGACACCACCAGGGCTCCTTAGGGAGGGAAAGTTCCCCCCACCCTGCTGTCTTATAAATTGTTGAAAAAGTATCAGTAGTTTAGAATAAATTGTCCTTTTCCTTTCTGTTCACACAAGGGTGCTTCACAAGGGAGCTTCACAAGGGAAACAATACCTTCTTCCCCCTCCTGCTAAGAAAATAAAAAATGTTTTTGAGGAAAGGTAACCATTTAAACTCACAATTGCTTAAAAGAGAACAACCACGAATCAATGCTAAGCCAGGAAATCACTAAGAACATATTCTGAGTTTTGTGCCGCATTCAGAGCAAGGGCAGAGAATGTTAACGAATGCTCTCTTAGGCTCTGGCATTATGGATATCACTTGTGTTATGTGAAAACACACTGGAATTGCATTTTACTCCGACTATGGACAAGTGAGGGCCGGGCGGGGTGGAGCTGGCTTTGAACTGCCTACAGCCCGATCCCAGCTGGACTTGTCTCAGGATGTGAGAGTTGGCTAACTCGTGGAAGGGGACGTTGGTCGAGAAGTCCCCTGGTGCGTCCAGGCTTGTCTCCAAGTCGGAGGGCACTCGGCAGTGCGGCACTGGTTTTGAAGCCCAGGTCTGTGACTTAGGCAGTCCTCAGCGTCCACCTCTCGACTTCGCAGGTGTATGAAGCCTTGAGACCAGCGCGGTATCTCGAGCACAGATGCAATTATGTAAATGTGATATTTTAGTACAGGTATTTTGCTCTCAGATGTCAAAGGGTTGAAATGGAAGAACTGTCTGCCTGCCAATTAGTACCTAGTTGCTCTGTATGGTTTCTTATTGAATCTCACTCACTTTCAGAAGGACTCCATTTATTTTTATTCTCACTACCTACTTGGGGTGATATGAGGAACAAAAATGCGTGCTTTTTATTATTAAGGTCAATACCATCAAATGGAAGCGTGTAGTGGATGCCTATGGCTACCTTGGTTCTGGGTTGTGGTTAGGGTGTAAGCATTTGTGTTTAGTCTCGTTTAGACAACAGTGTCCATTTTTTAAAAGGTTATGAATATTTCACTCTTTAAGGAATTTAGGAGTCTTGGTGGCACAGTGGTTAAAGTGCCCACTGGCAACTCGAACTCACCATCCCATCTCCTGGGGAAAGTTGTGGCAGACCCCCCTGCAAAGATGTACAACCTTCAGAGCCAGCAGTTCCGCTCAGTGCTGTAGATCTCTATGAGTTGGAATTGACCTGAAAACAGTGGCTTTTGGGGGTTTAGAGAAAAAGGTACTACATAGCCCTGGCTGGTTCTCTAACTAATAACTCGAACTCTCTCCTTTCCATAAACAATTCCATGAAGCAGAACTTCCCAAACTGGGTGCTCTTAACTCATGTCCGGTTTCATTACAAAATGATGTGGAAAGGCATTTGTGGTACCAACTTGCAAAGGGGTCACAGCTTGATGGCCTCATTTGGAGGCACGATGGAGATAAGTAGCTCGCTGGAGGCAGGATACAGATAGACTCTCTGCTTCGTATTTCTGATGACAAGACACATGGAGCTACACTGGAGCCTGGAGTTGGAGGAGTCACGTGGAGACCCACAGCAGTGCTGAGATGCTTCTACTGCCACTGGATCCACCAGAATTTCCACCCACTGGTCTGTGATTTTCCTGCATTCAGCATCATTGAATGTGTTTTGTGAGTCTGAAGAGGAATTTGTAGATTGGTATTGGACATATGGACTTGATCTGGACTGGGCTGGGCTGGGATGTTTTCTCAATATTCAATTACTCTTGTATATAAAACTCTTTCTTAATACATATGAGTCTCCCTGGATTTGTTTTTTAGTCTACGCAGACTAACACATTTTGGTACCTTGGGAGTGGGGTACTAGAGAAACAAATTGTGGAGGTGGAGAGTGGATGCTTGTTTGACCTCTGCCTCATGGTAGTGTTTCTTCTTTGGCTAGCCAGAGGTCAGATATGGCCATGTAGTTTACTGCGTTGTTTTCTGGAAAGAATATGGGAAGTTAACATTTTGATTATTTTATTTGGTTGTTGTTTATTTGGTTGCTGTTTGAAATGGTGAAAGTGAATGTTGTTACTGTATATTGTGAGCTCGGGGGTAGAAATCACCCCTTGAATTTCTCAGAGACCATGCTACTTAGTGAAAATGGCTGACAGAAGGTCAAATGGCTGACAGAAGGTCAAAATGGCTGACACAAGGCCCAGCTCTAGCTTGAGGCAATGAAGTCAGAGGCCTAAGGCAACATTTTGTATCAATGGAATAGTTTAGATAAGAATTGAACTTGACTGTTTTAAGAATTGAGTTTTGGATTTGATTCTACTTTGTTTATACTGATTTTTTCTGCTTATTGTTATTGATATAACAATTGATAGAAGTGATTATTGGGAAGTATGAAAATAGAGGGCTTGTAATACCACTTGTCTTCAGTCATTACAATTGGATAGGTAAATGGGTTTAAGATACTCCTGCAAAGAAGGCTCTGAAGAGATAAGCCCGCCCAGTGTCTTGAGTGCTCATGCCATTCAAAGTGAAGAGAACTGCCTGGGTGGTGGTGGTACGGGGGGGGGTGGGGGTGGGGGTGGGGGAGCTGCTGATAGATTGAAGAAAAAAAGAGGAACTCTTTGGGTTTTTGAATTTTGAACTAGTGGTTTTTCTCAGAACCTGGGGAAAAAAAATCTAAAACTATGAAGAGAAATTCTCTCTAGTACTGAATGTTAAGCGGAGCCTGTGGGCAGGCTGAAATGCTTGCTAGGTGACCACCTGGATCCACTTGAGTGGAAGTGAAGGAAATGCAGAAATGAAGAGATGGGTTGAGTCTGGCCAATGACACCCATGGACCTGGTTCACAGGGGCTAGACGAGAAAATGAGAGCGGGTTGACTGGTCTGAAGTTCATGACCTAGCACAAGGGGACTAGAGTTGTTGGGAATTTGTGATGGGATCCCTGGTCTAAAGGCAAGGCAGCCAATGGGCACCGTAGTGAGGCTAAGTGAGGTGGCCCACATTTAGTTGACCAGAACCGGACCAGATGAAGAAAAGGGTTTTGAACCTGTGAACTGGTGCATATTGCTGCTGATTTTATGGATGGCCTGTCGAGATTTGACGTTGTTTATGGACGCAGACTCACAAGGTTCTAAATGGAACAAAGATTCTTCACATCAAAGAATATGACTGTCTCCTCAGTGCACTGGCTTGATATAAGTGGGCAGTCAAGAAATTGGATACCCAAAATTGGGAGGATAAAGGCATGAAGTGGTTGGTTTACAAACTTTCAAAAGTGGGGTAATATCTTCATAGGATTATGGTGTAGGTGTTCACATAAATATAAATATTTTTTGTTTTGTTCACGTATAGAATGTTATGTTTAAATGAGGGTGGCACATTCTTGAATACATATTTCAGTTTCATCCTGTTAGGTACAGATATGATTTTTATTGTTCTGTTAAAATTTATGCACGGCTAAAGAGTTGTCTAAAAGTGTCAAGTTGACAAGGGGTGATTTGTGGTAGTTACATAATCTGGTGTCAACTTGCAAAGGGGTGGAGTCTAGCCTGTCAATCAGGTCGCAGCTTGATGACCTCATTTGGTGGCGCCGCAAAGATAAATAGCTCACTGGAGGCAGGACACAGATAGACTTTCTCCTTTGTTTTCCTGATGACAATACATGGAACTGTGCTAGAGCCCTGGAGCTGGAGGAGCCACGTGGAGACCCACGCCAGTGCTGAGATGCTTCCACCACTACTGGATCCACAAGACTTTCCATCCACTGGCCTGTGATCTCCCTGCATTCGACATCATTGCATGTGTTTCGTGAGTTTGAAGAGGAATTTGTAGATTGGTATTGGACATATGGGCTAATATCAAACTTATGGGCTTGATCTAGACTGGGTTGGGCTGGGATGTTTTCTCAATATTCAAATGCTCTTGTATATAAAGCTCTTTCTTATACACATATGAGTCTCCCTGGATTTGTTTTTCTAGTCTACCCAGACTAACACAGCCTTTCTGCAATTGGGTGGGTTTTCTGAGTCTCTAAGGCCTTCCTCTCTCCCGACCCCTTCCTCTCTCTCCTTCCCCTTTCGAGCTTCCCTCCCTCTCCCCTACACCTCTTCCTTTCTTCTGAAACACAAGCTTCTTCCTTAGAGCACAGAGATCATTTAATCTTGAGCGTTTGTGTGCACTGACATGTGTAGCCTGAGCTGTTTCTGGATACCTGTATAATGTACCATTGAGAAGGTATAATGTACCTTTACTCTTAGGAAGAAGTGCACAGACTCAAGGATGCCTAAAACATGTTTAATACACAAAGTTCACATTAAAAAACAGCACAAAATTATTTTTTTTCCAATTCCAGGTCTCAAGAAGCCCACGTTTTATTTCCTTTGCTACAACAGATTTCCTTCAAACAATACGTTGGCAAGGTGACAGGTAGGTGACTCAATGTCTGGTTGGGAAATAGGTCTCTGAACTTCTTATTGCCACCTGAGGATGTGGATGTGAAGTGGATCACAGCGGGGTTGACCTTGGCAAGAATCTCTAGGGCCGGGAGTGCTCTTCTTAACTTGGCAGTTGTACTGGGGGTGCCTTAGGAGGAAGTTTTGTAGTAAAAAAGTCTTTTATTGGTTAGCCAGAAAACCTATAAATCACCTAATGTAAGGCTTTGGTAAGAAAGAGATTTGACACTTCTTATAAATTCCCCACTTGCAAGCAAAACCCACTATTTATGTGGCCTAAGAATTATGTCTTGATAAGTGTTACCCTTCTTCGTCTTTAAATACCTGGTTTTAAGTGTCCAAAATGACAATTTAAAGTGTCCCCTCTAGGGGTTAAGTGGGAACATGAGATACTAGGGTGGCGTGGACTTGCAGTCACACTGTGCAAAGGGAATTTTGAGTTGTATGAGTTAAGAACAAATATCTTAACTTAAATATCTAGACACCTGAAAGCCATGTTGCAAACCTGGGCAAAAATAAAAGTATCGGAACTTTGGTCCAAGTAGAAAAGTCAAGCAAGCCTTATTTATATGATGCTTCTGTGGGGGCGGGGAAGTCATCCAATTAAGGGTTTAAATGCAATGTTGGAAATAAGTCCCATGCTACAGGAAGTGCCGGGATGCAGAAATGTCCCTGGGAATGAGGGAGCAAAAGCTATATCTTCTGCTGAAAATGACTGAGGTGACTAACATTTGCAAAAAATAAAATCCCCGCACACTCGGTTACCATAAAAACATGAAAACTAGTCCCAATATGTTTTTTATTGAACAGTCCCGTGTTAGGATAGTACATATTCAGGGTAGTAGCATTAAGTTGTGTTCAGGAATAAACTGGTGTGTCTGATGCAAATTCTTAAAGTAGTGTATTCAAAGCATGTCTGCATCGCATCCATGGTACATAATTGGAGATCACTAAAAAAACAAAAAAACCTGCAGCATGAATTAACATATATTTTATAAGAAACAAATAAGTTGCGACAGCTGATGGACTCAAGTTAGCAAACTGTCCTTTTACGCTAATCCTTGGTAGTGGGTCTCCCTGAATTTGGTGTGTTCGTGAATACTTGGAAGGGGATGGAAAAATTCATGGCCTTCCCTCGAGATATGTCTGAGGACCAGCACCAAGGCCTGGAGAGGCAGGCAGCAGGGGCGACGTTCCGCAGGTCCTCCTTGGTCAGCCGTACCCCTTCGTATTTCTATTTCCTTAGACTTGCTGCCTCTCTTAGTCTCACACATTCCCCACCCCTGCATAGACACTTTTCTGACTAAAAAAATAAAGTACAGAGATAGTGTTTCTGTTGATGGAAAGGCTTGGAGGTGTGGACAGGTTTAGCCAAATGTTGACATAACTAAAAAAATAAAACATTTTATTAGGAAACTTAAAAAGTATGTAAGTCAAATTTTTATAAACTGCTAGGGTTGGTACTCCCCGAAAGATGAATTTGGCTGCCTTGGTCCTGATTCTAGTAAGGACTTGGCGCCAAGAGGTTTAGAAGTCTAGCTTCCTAGGATAAATTAGCCAGGAAAGGAAACGGCAAAGGAAAAATACTTGCCACACTTGGTACCTTTTACCTTAGGTGTTAAGAACCAGTTATGCTTAAATCATCAGCCATCATTCCCTTTCGCTCTTAGGGGTATCAGGTACCAATATTGAGAGGTGAGATATGTGTAATAAAAGTTTTCATTGAAAAAAGAAAAGTCACCCAATATCAGAGCTCCCCTTTAAGTCTCCCAGCTCAGTTTTTCCCAAGAACGAGCGCTGACTGAGGAGACTTAACAAGGGACCTAACAAAGGACAAGGGATGAGCAAATAAACATTTCCTGGTAGAGGGGGCAGGCCAGCGGTGAGAATGAGGGGAATCCGCCCTAGCGGTTTGGTGGAGAATGCTTTCCTGTCTGCTGCACCCTGGGACTGGGGCCTAGAATCACTTCTCAACACAATGGTCTCTCCATGTGTCCCTGTTCCGCCTGACCAGGTGGATGTCCCAGTAAGACAGGTTTCCGTTTAGTACAAGGTGGCTGACACTACTCATTTGTGCGCAGGAAGAGGGCCAGCTGAGGCTAAAGGAGCCCTGCTCATCCTGCACCCACCAAGAAGTACTCAGAAAGGATGCCCCTTGCATCCACAAGACTATCGGGTGACCCGTACTGCAGAAATGAAAACTAGTACACAATTTAAATTGCCTCAAACAAACAAGCAAGCACAATCCAGCCACTGGTGACTGGAATCTGGAGTGCAGCTCTGTGGAGCTTGTGCCCTTGCTAACAAGGGTGAACATTGCAAGCTCTGATCTCCTTCTTGTCTTTGCAGCTGGTGAACTGGGAGCTTTTGAACCTCTTCTTGACAGTCATGTAGCGTTCTTGAATGCCGCCTCCGCATAGTTTGGTGCATTCTGACCAAGCTGTCCAGGGCCGCATTCGACAGCCTGTGAGCGTGAGAACACTTGGTTAGACCAGCAGAAAAGGGCCACAGAATAAGGATGGTGAACTCCGGTTGACAATGGGCTAGGATTGCCAAACTCAATTGTGTGGTTGTCTGCTTCTCTTATGTAGTGATTTGTTGAATGAACCAGAGAACAGTTCTAATTAGGTGATATTTGTTCATATGTGCTATATATCAAAAAAGTGGTCACAAATACTTTGGACCTCCTCCTATCTGTTTTTATCAATGGGGCAGTAGCAAACACAGGCTTGAAAACATAACTGAACTCTCGGGCTTGGTCTGCTTTGCTGCCAGGAACCTTCTCACTACTGTGGAAGCCAGCCTGAACTGGCCTGCTAGAGAGACTATGTGGAGGGAGCGCCCCCCCCCCCTCCCCCAATGAAAGGCAAGCGGGGCAAAACCTTCCTGCCGCTGCTGAACCATCAGCTGACAGTAGGCTCCTGAGTGAGCTGACGGGGGAAGCGGGAGAATCATCCAGCTGAGCCTGTCCATTACCACAGACCCACAGGATCATAAGCTAATACATGTGTTATTAAAAAGGCTATTGGTTTGGGGTAGCTTGCTGGGCAGCACCCACTCAAGGCGCATTTTTTTGTCTTACGCCTCGCACCCTGAGTATTTAATGTCCCAAATACTGAGTGCGGCCAACTCCGAGTTCTATTTTCCTTGCAGCTAAAACATGCCTTTCTCTAAGAAAAGTTCTCCGACCCTCCGAAATGAAGTCGATCTTTTGTTTGGATGCTTCCATTGACTATCTATTCCTCCTTCATAGAAGTAACCATACTGAAGAGCTCACCCTCCCTCAGTTTTCCGTACCACACTGTAAGCTCCCGAGAGGAAAGGTCCGTGGGATTGTACCCGATCCTTCATTGGCCTGCATACTTGCTAACGAGTGCCATAGATGACACTGTGATCGGATAACCCAAACCCAAGCCAGTTCTCACGGAGTGGATTCTGACTCATGGTAACAACCCTTCTGAGTCGGCAGGACTGTGATCCAAAGGGGTTCAATGGCTGATTTGGGGGAAGGAGACCATCGCGCACCTCTGGGCAGATCTGAACCTCCAACTTTTGGTTAGCATGAATGGTTTGCACCCCTGGGGACTCCAAACTCGTCAACATCTGTGGGTTACCTCGTAACGAACATTAACTGCGTCTGAAAACTCAAAAGTGTAGTTCTGACGTCTCCAGGTAATTGGCTCTCCTCTTTCCTCTTCCTCCCACCGCCCCTTCAGTGTTTGGCAGAGCCGAGACGTGGCTCAGTAAAGAGCTCCCCGTTTGGGAATGGTACCTGGAAACTGCTCTCCCTCGGATTCTTCCCTCAGCTGCTCGCTTCTCCGGCTCTCCCGTGCCTCCCTCCAGCGCAGCTTCTGGACGGATGGATTTCGCAGGCATTTCCGGATGCGGCACTTTTTGCGCTGCACAGTCTCAGGGCAGGGATCACCTCCAAACTGAGGCTCCATTTGGATCATCCGGGTTCGAATCATGTGACCTTTCCCGCATGACTTGTTACATTCTGACCACTGGGACCACTCGGTGAGCTCACAGTCGATGGCTGGCAAGACGCAGATGGGCATGACATAAGACGCAGCCACATATTTGCACACTCGCCTTCAAACAGCTCAACAAGCTTATGAGGAATGTAAGGAAATGTGCGGCTATCCCGTTTTACAGAGGGAAAAACTGAGGCTCCGATAGGCAGACTGACTTCATTCAGCTGACGTGGTTGGAAAGCAGTAGAAATAGGATTGGTGCCTGGGTCATAACTCATATCCAGTGTCCCCTCTATAACTCAAGCAGGCATGGGGAACCTTGAACACGTGCCCAGTGCCTCTTGCCCTCCTCCTTGAGCTTGAAAATTGTCAAAGCAGCTTCAAGTGTCACGGACCAGCCTTCCACTGTCCCAGGGGCCTATATTTTCCCTGGGAGGGCACAGCCCAATGGTCCATATTTAGAGCAATGCCCACAGCCACCTGCTGCCTGACTCCACTGGCAAAAACAAATTGGCAAGCTGACAGATATGGCTGCCATCTGTGGGCAACACCAAGGACCAAGAACTTTGTGGCTTTGGCAATAAGAACCAGGTCGTTTTCCTGACCCCACCTCTTGTTCTTATGATCCTATGTCCTGTGTACATGGTCTCTCCCCAACACAGGGGCTGCACATGGTTATCACAATACAGAGGAGGGGTGGAAGCCGATGGTAATTTATTGCTCATGACACAAGATCCAGCAATCCCCCCAGACAAAGCCAGCATCTCACCAATCAGAAGCAGGGGAAAGAGCATTTGGTCAGATCTGTCCTCGGGAGGCAAACGATGTCACACTCCTAAACTCCCTGGCTGGACAGAGGGCACCCTCATTTTAGCCAATAGGTTCAGGCCTCTCTTCCCTGTGTGAGCTCAGACTAAAAACTCAGTTTTGAAATGGGGATGACGGTTCTTGGGTCGTGAGAATGAAATGAGACTGTGCTCCCAGCCCAGTCCCTGGCCCACAGTATGTGCTCCATAAATGTTTACTCTTCCCCCTTCTTTCAGGGAACCCTGTGGATGTAGAGTTTGGTTGAAGTTGGGAATGGGGGTCTGTCAGAGGCCAGGGACTCCCAATTCTGCTGATCAGGGTTGAACCCCGGGTGAGGCTTAGTTATGCCATGCGCCAGGCTGTATTGAGTTGCTGGTCCCGGTCCTTCATGACCGAGTCAGGCAACAGCCCTGGCCCAGCACCACGGAATGTTGGTGGAGACCGGCTCCAGGGCAGGGCACTTTGTTTAATCGCTTGGCTTAATTCTCAGAAAAACCTCAGAAGTGCTTCCGGCTGTTTTGCAGATGAGGAAATTGCCCTCAAGCATGGTAACAGCCAGCAAAAGACACCTGGGGTGGAAACCTGGGCCCGCAGCCTGAGGACTGATGAGCAGGGGTCTGTGGGATCGCCAGGGGATTGGAGAGGAAGCCGAGAACAAAAGGTTAGAGGCCAAGCTTGCCGCCATCTAAAAGTGACGCTCTTAGAAGATTCGCCGGGAACACTGTCCCTCTTTCCTCGGCCAGGAGTCCCTGTGGAATAAAACCCCTGACCACAGTGAGAAGATTTGGGAGAGGCGGAGGTGGACAGGGAGCTTTTCATTTTAGTCATTTTTAAACTTAGCATTGAGAGGGAGGTGAAGGTTGGCAGAGGAGGTCAGCTTTGCACGCATCCACATCGATGGCGAGCCCCACAATGACACGCCGCGTACCCCCACTTCCTCAAGGAGTTTCCTGCGGCACCGATTCCTCCTCCTTTCCTAAGCCTGCTTTGTCCTTGGGTAAATGCGGCCCCTCTGATTGCAAACGGTGGATGAGTCTAAGGGGGGTTTGCCTCCCTAGTGGCCCTGTCTGTGTTTGGCTGTCAAACGTGAGTTCGGTTTGCCTTTCTGCTGGGCTTCTCACCAGGGCTTTTGAGTGTGGGGGGAGGGGCCTCGATTTAATGGGTCCAGCCTCTGGTCACAGGTAAATGAAAAAGCCACAAGGAGGAGAAACGGAATTATTCCGCTTGGAAAATCCAGGTATCCGACAAGCTCCTAATTGGAGGGAGGGAAGGAACGATGGTGCATTGAACCCTGGGCTAAATGTTTTCCATACCAATCCCATTTAGATATCACAGCAACTTGCAGTGAGTGGCTTTTATAGACAGAAGTGGCATCCTCACTTTATCAAGGGGCCCGACTCCTTAATCACGCTCTTTCTTTCTCCCCTGCAAAGAGTGGAACGGAACAATCTAGCAGTCTGATCATAGCCCAGGGTTGGTTTGGGAACTCTCGGGAGGCCCCTTAGGCTCCAGGGACTCCGGAAAAGTGGGGGGG
>NW_022103958.1:37748781-37780710 GCF_000313985.2 Echinops telfairi
GGGGGGGCAGAGGGGGCGTGTCCAGAGCGCAGGGACTTACGGCACTCCGGCAGCATGCACTTCTCCACTTGCTCCAGCTCCTCGTTACAGTCTCCGAGTTCTGCCAGAGACTTGAGCATCCGCTGGCGGGTCCGCATGCCCTTCCCGCAGGTCACACTGCAGTCGCTCCACTCGGACCACGGAGACAGCAGGCAGGGGATGGTGTCTAGGCCAAGAGCCAGGTTTGCCGCTGAGAACATGCTCCTCCGGCCGCTTCCAGCTCCTTAGCTCCGCACGGCCCTCTCCTGCCTCTGCCCAGCCCTGGCCCCTCGTGGAGTAAAGTGGCATCGGTTCGAGGGTTCAGATACAGGGTGCGCACCAAGGAGTATGAAGCGGTCCGAGGTCTATGGTCCACCAGCTCTTGTCACTAACCCCGCATTTCCCTCCCATGGCTCAGTGGGGTTAGCTCTCACTTGCACCCCACTGTGGGTCAAGTAGGAACTTACTACAGGCCGAAATAGCCCCCTCTGCACGAGATCATGCCCTAAGAGAGAGGTTCCACTCAGCCTTTGGGGGACAGTTTGGTACTGGGATTCCCAGCATGTGTATGGTCACGTGCGCTGCTGCATCCTGATATGTGGGTCTCTGGGCACTTGGCATAGAGTTGGGGCATCCTGCTGGACCTGCTGGAGCATCGATGGGGTGGGAAAACTAATATAGAATGAAAGTGGGGGCCCAGGACGGCCAGGGGAGCTTTTGTTCTGCCTGTACGTGTTCCTGCACCTGCGGGTTGCGAGATCCTACATCTTTATGGGAGTTGAAAGGCTCATTTTTCTCGCGAGGAGTGGCTCCTGGTTTCGGACTGCCGATCTTTGCGGTTAGCAGTTCAATGCATAACCACTAGACTGTCAGGGCTGAACCCACATACTCCGGGTTCAGCTCAGGGGTCCCAGTTGCCCTCCAGCAGTGCTCACACTGTACCCCAAAAGGGGCCGCTCTCCTTGGGTCTGGTTCATGCCTGCGCCCCTTTGACCCTCGTTTTGCTTCAGCTGTGCCAGGCAAGGTGGATTGTGGCTTCTTTCTGCCTTAGTGCAGGGGCCCACCTGCCGCTGCACCCGTGCCCACCAGGAGGGCCTTCCACCCTTGGGCCCACCCGCCGTCCCACGGCCAGCCGGGCCCACTCACGGCACTCGGGCATCATGCACTTGTCCGTTTGCGTCGTCTCCGCCTTGCACATGGAGCCGTCGGCTGGGCTCATTTTGACCATGCGCTGCCGCTTCTTCACGCCCACGCCGCAGGTGGCGCTACACTCGTCCCACTCGCCCCACTCGGTCATCAGGCAGCTGCTGGGAGCTGGGAGGCCCGCGGAGCTGGAGTCTCGCCACCCCCCACCCCCCACCCCCGCCCCCGGCCTCCCCTCCAAGGTCCCCGCATGACCACCCCACCCCGGGGGGTCCCGGCCACTTACAGCACTCCTCGTTGACGGTGCACTTCTCTGTTTCTTCGGTGGGCAGTGTGCACACGGAGCCGTCCTCCGGGAACTGCTTCACGTACCTTTCCCGGGACCGCATGCCCATGCCGCAGGAGATGCTGCAGGGCGACCAGGTGATCCACTCCGACATGGTGCAGGTGGAGCCATCTGCAACACAGGGGCCGGGACGGGGCAGCTGGAATCCAGGCCCAGAAAGGAGCCAGCTGGCCTTCAGGGGCAGGCCGGCCGTTGAGGATGGAAGCGAAAAGGTCTAAGTCTCTTAACCAAGAAAGGTTCTTTAAGAGAAAAGCCCCTGTTTTAGATGCTAGGCACTGGGGATTGCTACTCATCCCATGAACAGAAACCTGAGTGAAAAGAGGCTTCAGAGTTGGTTGGTTGGATGGATGGAAGGATGATTTAAGAAGAGAAATATATGCATATATATGTGTATGTTCATGCTTATAGGTACAGTAGACATACACAACATGATATATGTTATAGAATATAATGTATTTATGGTTTAAGGTAAACCGTAACCATTTGTATATTATTGTATATTTAAAAGCTTAAAGCAAAAGCTTTACTTTTTCAGATACTAGCATTGCCAACAAGTCAGTGCTGACACATAGCGACCACCTGTGGATTTCCTAGACTGTAACTGTTTACCGGAGTGGAAAAGTCCCTATACTGGGGTTTCAAACTGCCTACCATGTGGATGGCAGCCCAGTGCATAACCACTACACCACCATGGCTCCTCTCTTCAGATACTAGCTAGCCACATTTTACGTGCTCACTATCCGTGTGTGGTTATACGCATTGCTGTCCAGTCGAGTCCAATTCAGAGCAACTTCATAGGATAGAGTAGAGTTGTCCTACAGGGTTGGTTATGGAAGCAGACTGCTACATTCTTCTCCTGGGGAGTGGCTAATTGGGGTGGTGGTGGTGCTGTTTAACTGCCAACTTCTCAGTTAACAGCCACGAGCTTAACCATAGAGTCAGCATGGCTCCCCATGTGTGGCTAATGGCTACCACATTAGACACCATAGATATCATTGTCGAAATTTCTATAAAGCAATACTGGGGGAAATTTTACCTATTCTCAGACATAGTATTGCACTGGGCAAAGCTGCTTGCTACATGAGGCTTTTACAAAGGGTTGAAGAGTAAGGATGTCAGTTTGGGGACTCCGGTGCACTTGACTCCAGCCATGGCATTGTCGACGGTCTCATATGCATGTGAACATTGGATAATGAAGACTGCCGAAGGGTCGATGCCCTTGAATTCGTATTGGCAAAGAATATTGCCAGAAGAACAAACATCTGTCTTGGAAGAAATACGGCCAGAATGTTCCTTAGAAGCGAGGATGGTGAGACTCCATCTCACATACTTTACTTTGGACATGTGATCGGGAGAGATTATTTCCTGGAACAGGACATTATGCTTGTTAAAGTAGAGGGGGTCAGCCCAAAAGAGGAAGACCCACAGGGGATGGATTGACACAGTGGCTGCAGCCATGGGCTCAAATATAAGAATGGCTGTGCGGATGGCCCAGGACCAGGCAGTCCTCGTTTGTTGCACGTAGGGTTGAAATGAGTGAGAACGGACCCGAGGGCACCTAACAAGGGCAACAACAGCAGCGGCAACAATAGGTATAATGTAGACCCTGCAGCTCAGCGAAACCTGAGACTAAATTTTGTCTGACACTTAATGGCTGACACTTCCAATTGTAGAAAAAGAAATGAGGAAAATCCACACATGATAATGAGAGTGTGATTGACCCTGGGCCATAAGGACGCAACGACTCAGGCCGTACCAGATTACACCAAAGAGCTACCTCTCAGGGACTCAGTGGAGGCTGGGAACTCCAGGTGCTGATGGAGAACAAGTGGGGGATGGAAAACAGGAAGGGAGTGTCCCTGTGGGCCAGGAGGGGGGACCTCGAGGAGAGGTGAGGAGGGCGATCCACCCAGGCTCCGTGTTGACAGTGTGGACCATTCAGCTTCGATTCGACTTCGCTTCCATCGGTGGGTGTAAGCAAAGGCTACAGTCCTGTGGAAACCACTCGGATGATCAGTGAAAAGATAACACATGCTCTCAGCAGGTGCCTTGCTGGTCCTAGTCCTGAGGTGGTGGTGAGGAGCTGCTCCAGGTAGAAATACACAGGTATGTGTATTATGTGGGTGTGTGTATGCACATGCATGCCTGTTCAGTTCTAAGAAGAGTGACATGAAGCTACCTTATGTCGTGTATACATTTATTTATCCCTTCACCCACTTATTGATGTCAATAGAAAGCGATTGGATACTTGGTGGTATGCCCGGAGGTTACAAAGATTTGTCAGATATGGATCTTGTCTTACTCCAGACAGACCGAGAGATGGGCACATCAACAGATAATAAATCTAGGTATTGAAAAGACGACAACAGAGGGAAGTTGAGGGCACCAGGGAACACAGAGGAGGGGGAAGCCCTCACCGGGAGTCCTGGGAACGATTTCTAGAAGAGGGCACATCTGAGTGCACTTTTGTTGGGGGAAGGTTATGGCATTTAGGGTGGAGGGAGTTGCGCAGGCAGAGCCTCCTGTACAGAGGTCATATGTATCTGTGATATTGGGAGATGACGCTGGAAAGCAGGGCTAAGGTCAGTATGTGAGGCCAGCTTGCATATGTCCACCCACATTGTTCCTTGCACTTATGCAATGCCCTGTCCATCCTTGTTACTTAATTTACTGACAGTGTGACTAGACACTGCTGGAGATGCTGTCAGCGATCGCAGCTGGAATCCCCAGGTTGGATCCAGGGATTAGGCCGGCCAGACTAGAGGCTACGTGTGCAGCTAGATTAGATCATTATGTTTCAGTGGGTCAGAGTTGGGAATATGGTAAGTCTCATGACCTGGCACGGCCTTACCCTGGGGAGGCAGAATACTATCATGGTATCCTGCGTGAACCTTCTGGAAAGAGGTGGTTGGATTTGAGAGGCGCTTAGTGTCCCCAAACTGCTGTTCTCACTGACCATGTGGCCTTTAGCATGGCAGTATAAGGCCAGTTGTGTTAGCTGCATGTGCAAGAATGCTCATTTTTGGCCAGGCCTCTACCTGGAACTATATACTCCAAGGGACTTAGTTCACCAGTGAGTTAAGTCGAGGAGTTTGTTCATGGGTGCTATGGATGGAACTCTGTCCCCCCAGATTTATGGCAGTCCTGTCTCCTGGAGAACATGCCCTTGTTTGGAAAGGGTGTCTTTGAACATGTTACACATTGAGTCCGTTGCGATCAGACCAGGTGCTACCCCAGTGTGAGCAGTCCCATGAAAGAGCAGAGGCATGCGGAGAGACGGGAGGATGGGCAGGGGACGACAGGTAGGGTGCAGCTGCAAGCCAAGGCAAACGTTGATTAGACCTGAAGCTGGGAGACACAAGAAAGGCTCTTCCCCCGGAGTCTTCTGAAAGAACAAGGCCCTGCCCACACCCTGCATTGGGACCCCTAGCCTCTAGAAGGCTGAGCCACTAACTGGTTTTACAAGCCACCAATCAGTCGATGGTATTTTGTTAGGGCAAGTCTCTCAAAACTCCCAAACTGACTGCTATTGACTCAATAGCGATGCATTGAGACCCTAGGGCAGAGTAGAATTGCCCCTGTCGGTTTCCGAGACTATAACTGTTTATGGGAGTACAAAGCCTCATCCTTCTCCTGCAGAACTGTTGGTAGTTTTGAACTGCTTATTTTGTGGTTAGCATAAGCCATGGCAGGCCTAGGACCTTGGTAAAATGAGAAAAAGGAGCCCCAGAGTTTTCAGCTGGGAAGTGACCTGATCAGCTCTTTGCCTGTGGATTGGAAGATGGACAGACATGGTGAGAGACCGTCATCTAAGTCAGGTGAGGGATGACAAGCCCTGGGCTGAAGGATGTGGCCAAGGTCATTAGGAAGACACTAAATGAGCTAAAGTCTCATTTGTTTTACCAAAATAATTCCTTTAGAATATCCAAATGGGTCTCTGTTTCCTTTCTATTCCACGCCTCCCCAAATAATTAAGAAGGGAACCTTTTGTGGGCCCAAGAGAACTCAATAGTGGCCCCTGGGAGCACGGAGCCTACGTACAAACTCAGTCACAGCTCAACAGGTCAGAACTGCCAGCGCCACCTGGCATGGTGGAGAAGGACGCTTCCTGTGGGTGGGGCAGGTTAGAGACCTTAACTCCTCTGTAGGCTTCAATCCAATAGCTCCCCAGCCCCAGCTCCGAGAAAGAAAGCATCTCCAAGGGTGCCCTGCCAGTCACACCTTCTTACTCCCTCCTGTTCATAAGAATATCCTCAGTCCCCTCTGAAGTGCCTTTCATAAGCAAAAACAGTTAATAATGATTAAAAAAAAAACCCAAACCCCACAACATTATGGGAGTGCAGACAGAAGAGGTATTAAGATTGATTCCTAGAAAGAGCCAGAGAGTGAGTGTCCAGCTTGCATGGGGCAAGCTCTCTCTACTTGGATTTTTTACTTCCGACCATAAACCAGCCCAACTGCTCGATCCCCTCCCATTTCCCAGTGTCCCTTGGGGGTGAGCAGGATCAGAGTACAGAGTACAGGGCCATCCAGGGAGAGGGAGAGAGAGAAAGAGAGAGAGACTTTTGTACATAATCAGCTTAGCACAGAATTGATGCTTAGGCCCCATGATATCACTAGTGCTTCAAGTCTGAACGTTGAACACTGCAGATAAAGGTCTGAGAATGTGCTGCAGCCAGCCCAGAGGCCCAAAGAGGTCCAATGGGTCTCCGGAACGAGCCTCTGACCCAGGCTGAGAAAGGACACAGCGGAGTGCCCATGAATGGTGAATAATTAGGGCAATGGATGTGGGCTCACTCCTGCCCAGCCTGTTCGCCTACTTCCATAAGAAGAGAGTGGAATGAAAGTCCAGGTGCACACAAGAAATTACAAATCATCTGGCATAAAACTCTACCTGTGTTTGCTAACTCTTCAGTACTCTGTATGTCTTATGCCACAGTGGGTAGGAGTGGGCCGTCAGTCTCAAGAATCCCTCTGAGAGCAGAGCCTTCAAGACACTCATATTAGAAGTGGGGCCTCCCTTCGGTGGGCTCCCTGACAGCTGCAGTCAGGGTCCTAGTGCCCCACCACAGATGCTGACTGATGGTGAGAACCTCCCTTCCTGAGCCCCTGGTCTGGGCTGTCCTCTCACCTTCATCGCTGCATCCGGGGCCCATGCAGGGCTGGAAGTCCTGGGTGTCAGGACAGGGGACGCTTAGGTCCAGCTGTGCCTTCAGCATGCGCTGCCGCATCCTCTTGCCCTTGTCGCAGGTGGAGGAGCTGCAGGCGGACCACGGGGACCAGTTGGAGTAGATGCACGTTTCGGGGGTGTCATCTGGAAAGAGCAGGTAGTATGTTTTCCTTGGGGACCTTGGGACGCCCTTGCTGGTCCTCTCCTCAGCCTGGCTCATTGCACAGGTACCAGGATAAGAGCAAAGGCAACGATGCTCAATGAGCACTTATGACATGTCAGCGTTGTTCAAAGAATCCTGCAGGGTTTAGGCCAATTATCCCTCCCAATGCGCTGTGAAGCGCTTTCTGCTACAGTTAAAGGAAACCAAGGTGGAAACGCCAAGCTTCTTGCACGGTCACAGTGAATGAGAACCCAGGCCGTCTGCTTACAGATTCTGTGAGAAACCTTGAACTCAAGCCATAGCTCTGCCCGCCACTCTGGACAGTGAGCTGTCCGTGCTGGGGAAGTGGACAAACCATTCATTTATCTCTTACCTTTGGTGGATTTTAAAGACCTGACACAGTTGACAATTCTTAATTATACAGAGCAAGTCTTGGCCTTGTTCGGGATTATCTCTCGAGGAGAAAGCCCAGACGTGGGATTACCACATTGACCATGGCTTTGGTTCTTGGCAAATTGCATTCCAAAATGGCTGTGCCAAACTGATTTTGCCTCCAGCGAGCGAGGAAAATACTATACCTTCGTCTTTCTCTTCTGGAGCCAGGTCTGCGACAATATCATCGATGTTGTCAGGTACAATATTGCATTGTTCCCCCTGTAAATGGAATTTTACTTGGAAGGCAGTTCATATCAGAGAAAGAATGGCACGTGTGTATGTGGGGGTGGGTGGGTGATGGGGAAGAATATATAACCTGATGCCCACTGGCATGTAATTTCGAGGTCATTTCAGAGTTCTGGGCCAACATTTGCTTTCTGACTGGAAAGAAATGCCAGGAAAGCAGTGAAGCTACCCAGGGATGGTAAACCCATGACTCATGTACCACCCAACCCTATTTTCTTACCATGGCAGACATTAGCAATTGATTAAGGAACTCATGATGAAACCTATTTGCCAACAGTGGATCAGATCATCCATTTGAGGACTGGGCCCCACTACTGTGTTCATTTTGCTCCTGTGCATGCTATGAAATAATTTGCATATTGGAAACTCTGGCTCATATCCTGGGCGCTTCCTGCCGGGGCCCTGATGGCTTGGGAGCATCTTCTTGATGCTCATGGTCATATCAGTGCGTGTTCTAGTCCAGTACCTTCCGGGCGATTCTCTCGATGACCACTCTGGCTACTTGAATGATAGATCCACCTTCTGGATCATAGAAAGGGCTCTGAGGATGGTCCAGACTGGTCAGGGGCCGGATTTTCTCCTGAGGGATGGTGGGCTTGTTGGGAGACTGCAGTGTGGAGAAAACAAAACCAGACATAGCTGCAGAGAGTGGAAATAGAACTGGAAAAAGAGTCCCCCTCCCCCACCCAAAACAATTCAGTCCTGATGCAGATCCGAATAAAAACCTTGATAGGCATTTGACAAGAAATGTAGCCACTATTTATATTTATGGGATTCTATCCATGCCTTGGTGGCCAGTAGTTAAAGCACTTAACAGCTGACTGCAAGGTCGGTGGTTCGAACCCACCAGCTGCTCTGTTGGAGAAAGATGTGGCAGTTTGCGTCCCTAAAGATTACAGGCTTGGAAACTCACTGGGGTGGCTCAACTCTGCCCTGGGTGTTGCTTGAGATGGAATTGAGCCCACGGCAGTTCATTCACATTTTTTATTCACGCTGTGTGCCGCGCTTGGAAACTTACATCTATAACGTCAAGGTCTTCCCTGTACACGGCAGACTTGTGGCCAGACGAAGAAGCCAGGTTTTGGAGCTAGTAACTGCCTGAGCTAGGGGCCAGCCAATTCTTTCTAGAACAGGTCAGAGAGTAAAGATCTGAGGCTTTATGAGCCATCTGGTGTCTGCTGCAGCTACTCAGCCAGTGTCATGTGGAAGCGGCTCTGGACAGACCCCATGTCATCGAAGGAGTTCGGCGGGCTCCCAGCACTTTACTTACAAAAACAGATGTTAGGCCGTATTTGGTCTGTGTAGAGCAGACCGTCGATCATCCTCCCAGTGCTTTTCTGATGGCTGCAGATTCAGACACAGTTGGTGTGTTGACCATATCTGAGAGATATTGTCACTAAATATTTCCTCTACCGGCTGGCCAAGCCTTCAGAATCTGGCCCTAGCCCTGTGCTCGCTCATCAGCTTCCTGCTGCCTCGCAGGCCCAGCTGCCTTTTGCTTAGTCCTTGATTGAGTGCCTCATGCCTTTAGCAGCTTGCTGTAGCGCCCCCTGGTGTCCCGATGAATCATATGCTGCACGGGAGTATGTACAATTCATTTTTTGTTTGTTTTTCTGTCCCCACTCCCCCGCGACCTAAAGGACAATGGAACTACAGGCAGTCCTTAAGTTATGAACGAGTGCCTCTCCTAACCGTGTGCCTAAGACTTCGTAGACCGGCGGGGGAACAGGTAGGCAGCGCTCACATTTGTTCTTACTCGTCTGCAAGTTTCCCCAGTGGTTTCAAACTTGCATGTGCAGTAAGTAAAGGTGATTGCATTAAAGAATTTGTTGATTCAATCGTTAAAACCAACCCCCCCCCCTTCCAGGAACCCAACTCACTGCCATTGAGTTGATTCTGACTCTTAGGGACCCCATAGGACAGGGCAGAAATGCCCCCGTGAGTTTCCAAGACTAATTCTTGTGGGAGCAAATTTACATACCATTCAAGGGAATGTTGTCATGGACCAGGTGGTAGTTACGTAATCTCCCGTCAGCTGAGGGTATTTAGCGTGAAGGGGTGGAGTTTAGCCTGTCAATCAAGTCACAGCTTGACTTCATTTGGAGACGAAACATAGATAAATAGCTCACTGAAGGTTAGCCCCACTCTCTCGCTCCACCTTCCTGTTGACAAGCCACATGGAGCCACGCTGATGGCAGCCAGGGCCATGGAGATGCTTCCACTGCTGCTAGATCCACAAGACTTCCCACCCAGTGGCCTGCGAACTTCCTGCATGTGCTGCGTGAGTCAGAGAATTTATGATTTAGTATTGGACATAGGGGCTAATATGAGACGTGTGGACTTGATCTGGACTGAGCTGGGCTGTTTTCTCACTATACAATTGCTCTTTGATATAAAGCTCTCTCTTACATACATAGGAACGTCTCAGGATTTGTTTCTCTAGTCGGCAGGGACTAGCACAGACCCTAAGTCAGCTGTTTGTAATCTGGGCCCTGCCTGTGGCCGGTTGGAAACCTACTCACTCTTCAAGGCCAACCTTGGTTTCTTTCAAGTTAGAAGTGACTTACTGACTATTTTAAAACCAACCTTCTCTCCTCCTCTTGAAATGTCTGCCACCGCTTCCTACTGAATCCTTCCAAAGAGGTCGTTTCAGCTTATCTGTCCCCATGTTCGCTCACCTGGGGATATTTGTATGCGGATCTCGCATGCCAGACTGCATTCGTCTAGGGCAGAGCCCACGCAGATTCACCTCTGTGTCGGTGGTGAGCAGAGAAGGGCTGGACGCAGGGGGGGTACTCCAGAAGGGGGCCCCCTCCACACGCCGGCACACACGTACCTCATAGGTCACCCCGCTGTCGGTGCCCGCGTCCCAGGGAATCAGGTCTTGCACCACCTTCTGGACCCAGCCACATTCCTTGGTGCACAGATCCTCTGCCGACAAGCCCACATTCCAGTCGGGACTGGGGCCCATCATGGTCAGGAAGGACATTAAGTGGCGCGTCCTGTCCACTGAGAATTCAGCCGAGGGTGCGGCTCTCCTGGAATCCAAGCACAGAGACTCTTAGGCGGGCTCCAAGGGGCGCCAGAACCCAGCGAGAAGGGCTGTGAGGGGGTGGAGGCTCCGTCTGCCGTGGGGAGAGTCACGGTACCTCCCTGACCGCCTCTGCTGTGATGTTGTGTCTGCAAATCTTACTACCGCTTTGCCTTATTGAGCTGTTTATTGACCCCCCCGCCGCCTGGCCCCTGAGAGGTAGCTCTGGGCAAGCAGGCCCACCTGCTCCCAGTTTGCGCTCCAGTGCCTAGCAGTGCCTGAGGCTCCCTGATAGTACAAATCATTCCAGGGCTCTCCTGTGAGCTGGAGGCGCAGGTCGGCTTTGAGGTGACTTGGAAGAAAGGCCTGGCAGTCTACTTCCCTAAGCCCAGCCACTCAGCCATAGGGCACAGCTTCACTCTGATACATGTGGCGTCGTCATGAGCTGGAATTGGCCCGACAGCACCTGGTAGGAGAGTGCTTGGCCCAGGGTCGATGCTGGGAAGTGCTTTTGAATAAATGAATGGACGGATTCTCTGTGCTCTGTGCGTCCCAAGCTGTGTTAGGTGTGCGATGAACTTTGCAACTGAAAACTGCTTTGCCTCATCGTTCCAAGCCTTTTCTTCTGCATTTTCACTCCGTCTTCCCAGTAGACCTGGAGTACGGACTGTGGCATCCCATTTATGGACCAGGAAGCGGGCTCAGTGCGTGCATGTAACTCGGGCAAAGCAATAAGAGCAAGGGCAGGACTGAGACCACAACTCCACAGTGTAGGTCCTGTCCCCAGTCCCTAAAGCCTTCTCTCTGCCCTTTGCCCACTCTACTGGGATTGACACTCAGCCGTTCCAGGGGGCCTCCCCATGCCCGCTGCCTCCACCATGCCCAGGAGCTTGCTGACCGCAGGACTCAGCCCTGGCACCAGCTCATCGCCGGTTCCCTGGCTACTGCTCTGGTCCAAGCAGGGAGCAGCTGTAGAGTCAGACACCTTTGGGTGACAACCCTCAGGTGCTGGAGCGAAAAGCCCAGGCCCACAGCTACAAGAGGCTCTTGGTCGACCCCTCTCTCCTGTTGCTTAGAAGAGGCCCCACAAGTGCCAGGGCTGCGTGAGATCCATGTCCTTGCCACCCTCAGACCCCGCTCAGCCTTCCCTCCCTCAGGGGCTCACTCAGCACATACTTGCTGGCAGAGTCTCGCATTTCATTTCCTCTCCTGACAATCCCGGGTTAGCATTGGGACCCTGCTCTGTAGGGAGGACCCTGACGCTCAAAGACACAGCCAAGAGCGGGCAGAGCTGAGTTCTGAAGGCAGCTCAGCAGGTGACCACAATCCCAGGCTGCTAAGAGGGGAATCCTTGGCCAGGGACCAACTCTTCTGCTCAGTCCAGCTGGCAGCTGGTCCACTCTAGCTGTTTGGGTCCTGGGCCCTCTGTTGGGATCTTCTGCTCCTTGCTCCCCTGGGAAGCGATGCCTCTGGAAAGGGTCGCCCTGGGTGGCAGGCTGAGAGCAGAGGCACAGGGGGAGCTTGGGTGTGTCACCTGGCACCATCTCTTAGAGCTGCAGCTCCTCGGGGAAAGGACCGCACCTTTCTGCACCTCAGTGTCCACAACTATACAATGGGGAAGGTCTGTTGTGGACCGAATTGTCAGTTCCCTCCAGTGTTGAAATCCTAACCTCCTCTGTCTGTGGATAAAACCCCTTTAGGGACTAGGCTTTCTTGGTTCTGCTAATGAGACCATCCCCGTGGTCTGAACTGACCCCTGACGGATGTAAAAGGCAGCCTAGAGACAAGCACAAGCAAGCAGAAGGGAGGGGAGCTAAACTCTACTCACGTTAGGGAGACCGAAGGCCACAGAGACAAGGGTCTTCTCCTAGAACAGGCAGAGAGCGCCTTCCCTAGAATTCGGATGTCTAGCCTCAAACTGTGAGGAAATACAGTTTGTTCTTTAAAGCCCCCCTCTTGGACTGTTTCTGATACAACAGCACGAGACAACTAAGACACGCCCTCACGAGTTACTGTATGAATTACCTAAGAGAACGTGCACGCAGTAGCAAGTGGTTGGTTACGAGGGAGGCCCTGCTGGGCCACATGGAGATCAGAAAGGAAAGGGGAGAGGAGTGAGTCTCTCTGGACTAGAGGCACACTTTAGCCCCAGACTAGACCAGGCACGTGAATAGCCCAAGAGCCTGAAACAGCCCTGGCATTGGCCCAGTGGGTCCATAAGAGCCTGGCCACACCTCCCTCTGCCACCTTGCCCTGCGTGCTCCACTCAATGCAGCTCCCCCCATCTGCTAGGGGACGCTTTGCTTCAGTGGTTTGCAATGATGGTCCTCAGACCCGGTCAGCAGCATGGCCAGCACTTGCTGGTGCTGGGGCTCGTGAGAGGTGTAAGTGACTGCGCCTCCCCTTGGACCTTGGATTGGTGGAATCAGAAACTGTGGGGTGGTGGTGGGGGTGTAGGACCCAGCAGTCTCTTTTAATAATCCCTACAGGTGGTTCTTACAGACCACGTCTCAGTATCATTGGCTTACTCATCCTTCAAGCCTCAGGTCACGTGTTACCTGCCCAGGAGTGGGCGGGCGTCCTTGCTCTAGTTCTCTCGATTGCCCACAGAATCATAAGCAGGTCTCTGCAGCATTGCCTTATGATCGCAGCCACTTCCTCCCTGTTCATCGCCCTTGCTGGACTGGAAACTCCTGGGGGGCAGGACCCCTGTTGTTTCATAAGCTTCACAGCTATCTCCCTGGAACCTCGGGGAGATGTAGTCAACTGGTCTGGCCTTCAGGTCATAACTCCTTATGTGATGGTTTGTGAATCTGGACTCTATGCCGGTGGCTCTAATCCTATTTTGGAGGGTGGTCTCTATTATTTTAATGGACAGGATTCTCACTCTCACTGACATGGAATTGATAGGGACCCCATCAATCAAGGTGGAACTGCCCTTGTGAGTTTCTGAGACTGTAACTCTTTACGAGAGTGGAAAGCCTCATCTTTCTTTCACAGAGAGGCTGGTGTTTTTGAACTTGAAACTTTGTGGTTAGCAGCCCAACTCGCAACCACTACGCCACCACGCCTCTAAGACTTGACTTTTGTAGAGGGTGTGAGCCACGTCATAGCTTAGTTTCCTTGGGGGCACCATTAGACTCCACCTTATTAGAAGGTAAGGAACCCTGGTGGTGTAGTGCGTAATATGTTGGGCTATTAACTGCTAGGCCAGCAGTTCAGAGACACCAGTCGGTCCTCAGAAGAAAGATGAAACTTTCTACTCCCATAAAGGGTTACAGTCTCAGAAACCCACTGGGCTAGTGTGACCATGTCCTGTAGCGTTGGGTTATTAACTTCCCTAATAACCCCTTTAACCTTGAGCGTTGCCCATGAGTTCTGTGTGGCCATTGCAAGAAGGGCCGAAGCCCGCAGGCAAGAAGAGCGCCATGGAGGAAGGGGTGGTGTCAGCCGAGGTAAAGAAGGAGGAGGGTGAAGGCTTGTCTGAGCCCTGCTTCGAGGCTGTCGGGAAGCCGGAGGAGGTGTGAGATGGCCTCCCTCCTGTCTCCTGCCCTAGGTGCTGTCTGACCAGATGACTGTTAAGATGACCCGTGTTTCACATCGCTCTAGCCTGAGACAAGTCGCTCAGCCTCTTAGAGGTCCATTTCTCTCACCTCTGCCAGGGGTGGCACATGATGCACGTTGTAGGGTTGCTTCGAAGAGCACACGCGGTGCTTTATTGGGAAGCTTTTAAAACTGTAACCACCGCACCTACTGAGTCTGATGTGCAGTTAGGTGCACATCCGGGGATCACAAAGGCTATTTGGGATAGCTTTGCTTTTTTGTGTTGAAGATTTACACAACAGAACATACAGCAACGCACCGATTTCTACAGGGACAGCCCAGTGAGGCAAACACAGTACTGAAAATCGCACAAGCACCCTCGCCCTCCTCTGCCCAGTTGTTTCTCCCTCAGTCAGAAGCCCTCTGCCGGCTAAGCTTCCCAGGGCACTCTGAGCCACTCTCCTCAGTTGGGTCCCAGGTCTCTGGTTCTTTGAAGGAACATAGGGGCTCCAGGCTGGTGCGCTTGACTAAGCTGAGCTATTGTTTGGTTTAAAGTAGACGGCAGGGGGATTTTTCTAATATAAGGTTCAAGATACAAACCATGCCGTTATTTCCTTCTCCCCCGTGTGACTTTTCTGTCTTGGGAAGCAGATGTTTCAGCAGCTTCTCTGAGAGACCCGGCTTCCTCCTGGATCGCAGCCTGGGAAGCTTTGGTGATGCTCAGCTTGGGTTTTATAGGAATGGCTTGGTACCTGTCTTCCAGTAACATCCAGGCAAAGAGCTCTAGTACCTGCATAGGGCCGCTTCTGCCCCAGCCCTCCAGAGCCACAGGGTCCAGCAATCTCCTGGGAGGCAGGCATTGCCATAGCAACCAACAGCTCCACTTATTAACTTCACATCTCTCTAAGCACGAGGTTTTGGGTCAGGTGCCCTCGTCTCGGCCTGCACCTTAGGGCTGACACTATTCTTCACCATGACAGCCTAAGGGGACAAACACCAACCCTGGCATCCAGAACTGCAGAGAGCAAACAGACCTTCACTATGCACATCATCCTTCTGCTCCGACCAGGGGGTGGATGAAACTGAGGCAGAAACCCCTGTGTTTCCCAAGGTCTTCCTGAAAATCGTTCCCAGCAAATGCATTTGGGCCAAACCTGTCGCTTCAATTGAGGCTTCTGTAGCTCCTGGTCAATGTTTCCAGGGGCAGGAAACTTGGGCCAACCAATTCTTGCACAGACTTTATGTTGGGTGGTACAGTGGAGTCTATAAGGGCCTGGGAACTCTTTTCTAGCATCTTCAGCTACATCCTGCTCTGTTCTTGTGCCCTGGACTGGGAGATTCCTCGCCCATCCTCAACTGAGAAACCACTTCCTGGGAGACGTATTTCCTGGCCATTGTCTACTTCGGCTCAGGCGAGCCCTACCTTCCCATCAGTGTGTTCGGTCCTGGGAATGCCTTGCAGAGTTTCTGTCTTCCATATTAAGGTCCAGTAGCGCAGGGACTCTTTTTGTATTATTTCCCCGCGCCATCCCAATGCATGGTTTAGGCTTGCGCTCTCCTCAAATATTTATGCTAGAAGTGAATTAATCTAGGAAATGAGCATGCAGCTCTCGTACTTCCTCTGACCTTCAACATTTAATTAAAAGAAACTCCCCGGCAGCCTTTGTTACTTTTATAATAAAATGATATTTGAAAGCAGGAAATGGATACGCACATCTGCACGTTTTCTTAGGATGTGCTGGATGAAATTGAGGCTCTTTCATTTGTCAAACCCGCAACCCAAATTCTTCCTCATGCTTTCCTGGGGGCCACGTCCTAGTACACGTTCTCATCGCTTCATTTGGTTTCCTGTAGCTAGCTAGAATTTCAAACCAGTATTGGTTTGCTTGCCAAGCAGGTTGACCTATGCGTCCCCTCTCTGGGAGTATATTGTCAAGCCAGGTGACCAAACAGTGGGCCCCTTGGAGGAAACATAGACAAATAGGCACCTGAACCCAGAGATAAGGACTTATATACCAAACTGAAACTCACTGCTAGTCATTCAGGTGGGACCTACAGCTACCCTACAGAACAGGGTAGAACTGCCCCTGTGGGTCTTTGAGATTAACTCTTTATAGGAGTAGCAAACCTCATCTTTATTCTGTGGAACTGCTAGTGGGTTTGAACTTTGACCTTTTGGTTAGCAGCCCAATAAATAACCCACTATGCCACCAGGGGGAGTCAAGGATCATGCAACAAGTGGGATTGGGCTAACTTAATAACAGTACAAAACAGATTCACATATAATTCCACATACTCCACCCCCCAAATCTATAATTTAAAAAAACAACCTGATCTTGAAAAAAAAATTAACTCTTAAAACACACTGAGGGAATTTTCTCAGCTTGGATACATAGAAGCAGCCATGAAGAAGAGACGGATTGAATTACAGATTAATTTTAGAAAACAAACAAAACAAAAACAGCCATATACAAAGATAATACTGAATTAGAGAGAAAAATGACGTTGGCAAAAATGTTTCCCCTAAGTTTGACTGACAAGAGTTAATCTCTCTACCATAGTGAATCTAACTTTGTAAGAAAATAGCATGCTCCCAGCATGTGAAAACCAATGTTCTGAATGGATAATTCACATTAGACAAATCAAAACAAAAGCAAATGAAGAAGTGTTTCATCTTTTTAAATTCAGGGAGGCAGTGTGGTGGACAGGGAGGAGCCCAGAGCACTATAATGGACAGCTGGATCTGAGTCTTGGTCCGGTCACCTCTTAGCTGTGTGACAGGGGCCTTGACCTCACCTCTATGTGCGGGCATGACATCTGAAAGATGCGATCATAGTGACCCATACTCAAAGGCTTCTTATGGAGAATTGCATGTGACCACGACTAGCACATCATACCCAAACTGAACGCACAGCCACGGCGTCAATTCTGACTCATTATGACCTCCCTACAGGACAGAGTAGAGCTGACCTTATGGGGCTCCCGGGTTCCCAGGTTGTGAACATCTACGGGAGCAGAAACCCTCGTCTTTCTCCCAAAGAGCGGGGGGAGGGTGTTTCCAACTGCTCAACAAGTAACCCACTACGACATGGGGCTCCTAGCACATGATAGGTGCTTTGTGAAAGGATGACTTGATTTTCATTCAACTTTTCCAAGACACCCCAAAAGAAAAGAGGCATCCAAAGATGTCACGGTCTTCTCGATACTTACTCACTTCTTGTAAGAGACAGATAGTACCTAGCCGTGAGACACCGTGAGTTTCCTAAACCGGGTATGCACTGAATGCTGTCCATCCTGTAGTTCAATCAATTCCCTCCAACGAACTTGTCAAACGACCAAAACCCCATGCAGCCACTAGGGGGCACCCGAGCCCTTCACTAGATGGAGGTCTTAGGCGGGAAGAGAGCGGTTTGGGTGAGGTTTCTACAGCCTTGAGGAAAACTGCCAGGTGGCATCTGGGCGCTGGGTCCATCTGTCTGCTCAGATCTACTGCCTGCTTCTCTAGTTCAAAGCCAGCCATTTGTTATGCTCCTGAGGATGACTGATGGACCAAGTCCAGTGCCCCAGGAGGCAGAAAGGTCCAGAAACCTTCAGCTCTGATATAAGAGAAACATGCTGTTGGCCTCCTGGGAACTTCCGTTTGGGGAGCGGGTGGCTGTGTCTTTCCATCCGTCTGCCAGGCAAGCAGGGCCCTTGTCTAGTCAAATGTTAAGTCCAGGGCAGTAATTACGGAACATCAGTCCTTTGCAGGATTCATGCGAGGAAACGAAACGAGATTTTTTGTTGTTCCAATCATTCTTAGAATTCAGAATAAAATGGAGGAAATGAGGCATTTTTCTACTTGGCTGGAGGACGTGGTGAAGGAGGTGGGTTTTGTCCAAGGTCCGGCTCGCCCGCCTCCACCTGTGCTCTGGGCTGTCCGAGCTGCAGCCTGATTTATTGAGGGAAACAAGTCAGCAGCTCGTTTGCTCATTCAGGGCTGTCCTCTGACAAGCGGTCCTGCGGATAAAGATGAGGATCATTGAAAAACAAGTCAGTCTCGACGGGCAGGACCTTGCAAAGTAGGTCACCCTGGCTTTGCACTGGGCCAGAGAGGCTGGAATGCCATTAACCTCGATCGAGCAGGCTGGGCGCAGAGGAGGGGCAGCGCTGGTTCTGCAAAACAAAACTTGGCTGCATGTAGGCTTTCTAATTTGACTTCCTGATGAGATTTGGATGAGGAAAGGGGAGACTGGGGTATGGGAAAAGCAAAGGAAAATTCCTTTCTAGTAACACGCTGGTAGCACTGAGGTAAGATGGGTCTGGATGCTGGAGAGGCCTGACTGCACCAATTAATCCTGATCGTCTCCGGTCTCCGGTCTCAGGACGAGTGGAAGCTGACAAGACATTGCAACATTCCCCCCAACCCCTTCCGTTTTTCAGAAAATCTCTTTCCTTCTGAAAAAAAAAGATAAACGCCTTCTCTTTCCTTCGTCTGCCCTCAACCTGTCGTTCAGGAGCCAGGTCGTCTTCACCCCCTGCTCCCAGTGCCCCACCGACCCCATCACTCTGCAGAAAGGATTCGGGATCAGGTCAAGATTTTCAAAGGGTTTAAATTAGGTAAATTAGGTTTACCCAGGTCTTTACAATCCCCCAAAGCATTCTGCAGTCCTTGTTTTACTTGACCTCCGGATTGTAGTGGACAGAGCGCACCACCCTCTCCTTATGAAAACATATTAGCCCCCTATCCCCGCCGACCCTAAAAAAGCACAATCTCTTGGCTCTGCTTTTCGCTCTCCACGGCAGGCAAGTCTTCCTCAGCTGGAAGTGCCGGGGCTCCTCAGGACTCAGTCTTCCGCCTTTTCCACTCATGTTCTCTCTGTCCATGACCTTGATTGTCCTTCACTGACGATAGCTCCCATGCAATGATTTGATGTCTACCCAGCTACTTGTGCAGGTGATGGTGTCACTGCACGTCTTGGCAGTATCTCCAACTTACAGGCAGCATGGAGTTGCGAGCGTTCCCCCACTTGCTCCAGGGCTCTTTAGCTTATTGGTGGTTCTATTAGTTAGGTCAGCGCAACACTTGGGAAGCATATTGGCCTCCTGGTCTCCTCTTCCGGATTGAACCAATCATAATGGCCTGTAGTCCTTCACTCTTCTACACCGCTCAGTTCTCTGTACCTCGCCCCCTAGGATCCTAGTCAAAACCACTGTTAATTTCCACCAGGATCTCTGTGAAAGCCCCCTGGGGTCTTCCCCCTTTCCCTGTGGGATCAGAATGCTGCTATTATGAGTTAACATGCAAATTCATTCCTGCATCCTCTTGATGAAAAGGATTTCCCAGGACTCTTAAGATAGCAGTCAACATCCCTAGAGTGTCATGGGTTGGTGTCTGGATGTCTGGATCCAGCCACCCGCCACAGCCCCTGTGCAGGGCTCCGTCCTCCGACAAGACCGTGGCACCTGGCGCGCCTCTAGAGTCCCTAGACCGCTGTCCCCTCGTCTTGCCCACTTAACTCTTTAAAAAAAAAAATTTTATTGGGGGCTCACACAACTCTTATCACAATCCACATAGCAATTGAATCAGGTGTGTTCATACATATGTTGCCTTCATTCTCTTCTGGACATTTACTTTCTATTGAGCCTTCGGTACCAGCTTCCCTCCCCCCCCTCCCCCTCCACATAGTCCCCTGATAGATTGTATATTGTTGTTATTTTCATCGCCGCTGTCTCCCTTCCGCCATGTTTTCTGTTGTTCTTCCCCCTGTAGAGGGGTATAGGGTTACGTGTCGATTATTCTGATCGGTTCCCCCTTTCTCCCATCTTCTCCCCCCCTTCCCCCTACCCTTCTGGCATCAGCATTCCCACTCCTGGATTCTGTGCGAGTTAACTCTTTATGGAGCTAACACTCACTACTTTCTGAGACATGGCCTCCCTTGCCTTCTCCACGGGGAGCTTCGTCTGACCCTCCAATGGGGAGGCCCCTGTCACACAGCTCCGTTTCTTCATCGGCTTTTCCTGCTCCCTGGTGCTTGGCTTCTCCGCCACCACACGGCGGTGAGCCACATGAGTTGCCCTGCTGCGCTCCCTGCTGCGCGGGAAGCAGCTTTCATAGGAGGACTGCTCTTGGGAGAATCTCAGCCATAAAGGCGGGGTCCATGCAACATGTCAGTCACCCTTCACAGGAGTGGCAGGCAACTTTGGTGTGATTTTATCTTGGGGCAGGAGCCAGACCGTTTAGCATTCTCAGGCCCTGTTCGTGCCTTGCTGCTGGAAGGAAGCTGATGGCTAGCGGATAGGTCTTGGTGGCTTTTTGAAACGGGAACAATGGGTGGTCACTTCATCCGGTGTCTTGGTCCCATGAGGAGTGCAGGCAATGGAATTCATTTCATCTGGGCTGGAATTCCACTTCCATTTCTTCTGGACAAGAGGTGAGGTTGTGCCCGTCATAGGACGGGTGCGTTTCTGTTTCGTCATCAGTCAAGGGGGGCCACAAACCCTCCTCGTGGGGAAGGATGTGGATGAAGTGGACACTGACCAGATTTTAGGGACCTCAGCCCACCTCTGGCCCTCAAGGAGTCGGGGCAGGATGGACTCTCCAAGAAACTGCATAGACATAAAAGATGGAGATCGAAACCCTGGCTCATGGCTGCTTTCCACGGGCAGCCTGGCTGAGAGCGAGTGGCCCTGTGTGTTACGTTAAGTCTGCTCTGGCCGACAGTGCACGCGAGCACGGACCAGTGACTCCTCACGTCTGAGATGGATTCGCTGTCTTGTTAAGGCCTTGGGAGAGGTGGGAAGACGGAAAGGAAGGGACCCTGGGCATGCGTGAGGTGCAGCCTCACCTGGCGGTGTCGCTCACATTACCGACCTACCTGGGTTGTGGTGGCCACTCAGTGGGAGGCTCCAAGGGCCAGGCTAGGCCAAGGCAGGCAGGTTCAGGGCTGTTTGCTACTTACACATTGAGAGGCTGCCAGGCTGGCCACTGGGCTTTGGCCTTGATGACTGTGAGCACCTCATCACTCTACAGGGGGGATAAAAAACAAGATCACAGTTCATGAGAAGGGTGGGCTCTGGGGAAAAGAGAGTTTTGCCAGGAGGCACTGTGGGCACCATCCCCGGCTCCCACTCTCTGTGCATAACCCTGCTGGCTGAACCTCGGAGGATGCACTGTGGCTCTCCTGCCCTGCCCTCCCCCTGGGACGGCGGCGACGGGATGCTGGAGCCTCAGCAATCGCAGGAGGCATGACTGAGTGTCTGGGGTACCAGGTGAGGCCCAGGGTCCCCTTCAGCCACACTTGGGTTTCAGCTAAGCTCATCTCTTCCCCCTTGGACTCCTTGGTTGTGTAGGCTTTCACGTTCTTTCCAGCCGGGAGGTGCTAGTCATGTGCCTTGCGTCCAGGGTGGAGGTCACTTCAGACCAGACTGATCAGTCGAAGCTACAGTGCAGCCAACGGCTGACCCTGTGGACTAGCACCCTGTGGTCTCTCCTGCTACCAAGACCCATGCTCTTGGTGAGACCCTCTTGGCTGGAGAGTCCTCTTCTTGCTCCTCATGTTCTTCGGCTCTATGTTAGTGTGGGTGGTCACGGAGGGCACCCTCACAGCACAGCACCGGGGCTGGCTTTTGGAGAAAGGATCCAATACTGGGTTGAGGGAAAGCATTAGGGCTGTGATGAGGAAATCGAGAACTTTGGTGGTCTTGGCTACCTGCGTCTTAAGTTTGGGTTGACCATTTACTCTGAATTAGGGACTGGGAGTGGAGCCTAGCACAATTGTATCAAGCCCAAGGTCTTTCTACAGGTCTAAACTCAGCCACAGCTGGGGGCCCTTTCCAGAGCGGAGTCAGCTGGTGCTGGACCATCCTGTTTCTTGAGTTGGGCAAGGCAATGCTCAGGCACCCTGGTCCCTTGGTCATGGACACCCCGAGATGGGAGAGGGAAGTGTTTGGTTGCCAATAGAACAGGTCTCGGAGTCCCAGGCGGACAGAGACTTGCTGGGCTTCGCTCCCTGCTAGACCTCAAGGCTCAGAGGCGTGCTTGGCAGTGTCTGAAGGGATGAACTCGTCTTGGTTCAGTGCCTTGCCCAGAAAGCCCCAGAAGCTTTGAGGAAGGGAAGTGAAGGAAGATGCTAGCTTGGCCCTGGGACACGCAGCTGGTCCAGAGTAGGGTGGTGGGCAGGAGACAGGTCGCAAGGATAAGCCACCAGAGGCAGCGCGTCAGGGAAGCTCTCAGCTCTTCTGGGCTCTTGCTTCCCTGGGGGCTCCTCTTTTGGTGAGAGGGGAAACACATTTGTAATGCACACATGCTCCCACATTTCACCTATCTGGAGGAAAAGCATTTCCCAGACCCAATCCAGAGGTTTACATATCCCATGAGAGACTGGTTTATTCTTAAAACAAACCAACGTTTTTGTTGAAGACTCTCACATCTCTTATCACAATCCATACAGTGTGTCAAGGACCTTTGCACATCTGCCGCCATCATCATTTTCAAAGCATTCTCTTCCCACTTGAGCCCTGGCATCAGCTCCCCATTTCTTCCCCCTCCCCCCACCCACCTGCCCTCCCTCACGAACCCTTGATAAGTTATAGATTATTTTTTCCATATCTAACTCCCTCCTCCATCGCCCCTCCCCCCCTTTTCCATTATTTGTCCCCCTGAGAGGGGGTTCTAGTTTGATCCTTGTGATCCATTCCTTCCTTCTCCCCCACCCTCCCTGAATCCTCCTGGTATCTCAGCTCTCCTTGTTGGCCCTGAGAGGTTTATCTATCCTGGATTCCCTGTGTTGCAGGCTCTTATCTGTAGCAGTGTGCATGCTCTGGTCTAATCCGATTTGTAAGGTAGAATTGAGGTCATGACAGTGGGGGTAAGGAAGCACCAAAGAACTAGAAGAAAGTTGTGTTTCATCGGTGCTATACTGCACCCTGACTGGCTCATCTCTTCCCTGTGACCCCTCTTGAGATGTCCAATTGGAAAGACTGGTTTATTTATTTCACGGGCCACTCACTCCCGTCTGATAAGGATGTGTTGAATGACTGAGAGAAGCGGATTACTCTGGCCACTTGTATGAAGTGCAACCTCTCCTGACCTCTCTTCCCTGGAATGGACTCCCCCGACTAAACCAGGAGACCTGTTCAGGTGACCCAAACAGCTCTCTCCTTCCCCTCGTAGTCTCAGGTGGTCCATGTCCCACATGAAACTCTTCATCCTACCTAGAAGGCTGCTTCTTGTGCAGCAGACCGGGCTTGGTTCAAGACTTCTCTGCCAGCCGCTGAACCCAATGTAGAGGACCACCAAGCAGTCTTGCTCTGCTACCTGCCTTACCTCCATCGGGCACTGAGACCTACTGCATTTGCTTCCTTAACATCGCGGAGCCCTTCCCTCACCTCCGCCCTGGACTTGGCTCTCCCGTGTCTTCCCGTTCTCCCTCTCCCCCACCCTGTACTCGACTGCAGACATGGCCCCGACTACGCCCTGCCTCAACCTTCTCTGTGATGGCCACACTCATTTCTTCATTCCGTAGTGTTGCCTACGTGGTCCTGTGGATCTGGCTCTGGTAGATATATATTTTTTCATTGAGCTTGACTTCCAGAATCATACAGGATCATTCTAGAAAAAATGGATCCTCACAGATACACAATACTATCGGTGCTGAGCACATTCCATGCGGGCACCTCCCCAGCCTCCCCCTTCGTTCTCCAGAACATTCCACAGTTTGGCATGTCTCTTTCCAGATCGTTTACTCTGCAGATGCAACTACCACATGTCCCCCTCCCCCGTCAAGTAACACGCCCACGTCAACAACACCCCCCACATGCAAAGCAAGTAGTGCCCACGCGGACTCATGCAGAAGGTGCCACATGATCTGAAATGTTTTTCCTGAAAACCGGATCAGCCGAAACGGTCCGCGCCAGAACCTAAGTACCGAGTTCTCCTATTTTTGATTTTTGAAATGTTACAGATTTTCACATTGATTTACGCCGAGTGATGAGTGAAAAGGGAGAAATCGGGATGATTTTTAAGAAGGCATCCTCTGATACAAGCCCTTTGCCTTTGAAGAACCGCTTCACTGGACAAAGAAAAACACCTTAACAGGCGGGGTTAGGGTGGCATGGAGTTGGCTGGTGCTGGGAATTCAATTTGCATGGCAATTAAAGCTTGGTTTTCAAGTTCCACCTAATGGCATATTGATTTTAGTTTTGTAATGTACAGCCCAACAAACATAGTAGGGGTCTTTCATTAGTGTGTGTTTATGGTGATGAAATTTTTGTCTGTATCAGTGGTTCTCAACCTTCCTCATGCCGCGACCCTTTCATACAGTTCCTCATGTTGTGGTGACCTCCAACCATAAGATTATTTTCGTTGCTACTTCATCACTGTCATTTTGCTACTGTTATGAATCAAGCAACTCCTGTGAAAGGGTCGTTTGACCCCCCAAAGGGGTCGGGACCCACAGGTTGAGAACCGCTGTTGCAGAACGAGGGGCTCCAAGGATGTCGGGCCCCTGGGAGTGGGCACCAGAGCAGCTTCTTGTTGTGAAGTTTTCCTTTAGCCCTGGGAGTGTAGTGGGTTAGGCGTTGGCCAGTGTGGCAGTTACATAATTTCATGTCAGCTTGATAAGTCTAGGGGTGGAGTCTAGCCTGTCAATCAGGTCACCGCCTGATGCTACCTCCTTGTGGGTGTGGCCTTCTCATGAGGATTCTGGGAACTTCCTCTCTTTCCCCCTGGAGGTGGGCCACACACTCTCTGCTTCACCTTCCTGTTGATAAGCCACATGGAGCAGATGGCAGCAGCACCCTGGCAACGTTTCAACTGCCATTGGATCCACAAGACTTTTCACCCACCGGCCTGCAATCCTGCATTTGGCATCATTGCGTGTGCTGTGTGAGTCAATTTATGGACTAGTATCGGCTATATGGGCTAATATTGGACTCATGGACTCAATCTGGACTGGGCTGGAATGTTTTCTCAATATACAATTGCTCTTTGATATAAAGCTCTCTTTTACACACATATGATGAGTGTCTTTGGATTTGTTTCTCTAGTCAACCCAGACTAACACAGGCTGTTAACCCCAAAGTCGACAGTTAGAACCTGCCAGCTGCTCTGTGGGAGAAAGAGAAGCCGTCTGCTCTTGTAATGATGTACAGCCTTGGAGACAGCTCTGTCCTTAGGCCCACTGAGGCAGAATTGACTCCATAGCATGAGTTTGATTTAGTTTTTTTTTTTTGGGGGGGGTAGTTGTGGTGGAGATTACCAATAGAATAAACAGTTTATTCCCATGCTTGTGGTCACTTGAGTTATTTAACTAAATAAGAAAGCAGTAATATTCTGAAAAATTTATCTGCAAAGCTAACTATTTTTATTGGAGCATGCATTCTCTGGTAGGAGGTAGGTTTCACAGCATCTGTTTCTTTCTGGTCTTCGACAAGTGCTCAGGGATGCCCCGACAAAGATCTGCCAAGCCACACCCTCCCTTTTAATGGCTGTGGAGACGTCCATACCTTGGTGGTCCTTAATCTCCCTCAGTAGCACTAGTGGTGGCCAGGTAAGGTTGTTTCTGATAATGATGCTAGGATGAACACACGCAGTATTTCTTCCCACATCCAAGGATTCTTGTATCCTGGCTCCCAGATATGCTCAAACGATGGAGGCCATTTAAAATTCAGGTAGGGTCTAACAAATTATCCTCTGGATGTCTATACCAGTGTACATTCTCTCTAAGAATATCTGTGCATGCATTTCCTCACAACTCTGGAAGCAGTGGGTGTGGTCAGTCGTTTGAACTTTCAAGTCCAGAAGGCACGGAAGCAGCCTGGTTGAGAACAGAAGCCCTGGCACCGTCGCCGACTTCCATACCTGGCTACACCATGTTTTAACTCAGTGTCCATTGCCAAGGAACTGGGTGGCATAATGGGTTGTACTTTGACCTGCAAACTATAAGGTCAGCCCTTCAAACTCACCTGCCACTCCTGGGGAGTATGGTGAGGCTGTCTACTCCCATAAAGATATGAAGTTTCAGACACTCCAAAGGGCAGTGCCCTCAGGAGTCACTGTGAGTTGGAATCACCTCAGTGACAGTGGGGTTGTGTGTGTGTGTGTCTTGACCTCAGTTTCATTATCTATGAAATAGGGTTAAAAACAGTTTCTGCTATGTGGGGCTGTATTTATTAGGGTAAGTAGAAATGTATTGTTAAAAAAATCATAGAAACCTTTATGAAAGAAGGAACATAAAAGTGTAAAAGCGATTTTTTAACCTATTTTACTATATATAAACAATGCCACAATAAACCTGTAAAAAATTCGTACGTGACTTTTGCCCTTTGTAGATACTAGTCTTACCAGTATTATTTGTATCCAAACATTGTACACTATGTGCTGACAATAAAACGTGCTATTGAAGAAGCACATTAAAGTCAGATGGCACATTTTTATCGGTTGTTTATAGACACATCCCTAATAGGGGAAAGGGATGTGATGGGTTTTGCTTTTATATACCTGATTGAATTCATATCATGTATTAAGTGTGTTGCCAGGTCTCTGCACATCTGAAGCGGGGAGGCTTCCGTCTCTCTAGCCTTTGCCTACCTCATTCTGTGCTCTTGTGTTTGTGCCACATCAAACGACAGTCCCGGCACCTTCCAGGAATGCAGATCATGTTTCTTTTACGTGTACTTTCAATTGTGGGAACACAGAGAAGTCTGAAGGGGCAGGATCAGGACTGTCGGGACAGGGGAAGAGTTCCCAGGGGAATGCCTATCGGAGAGCCCTTGCTACGCTCAGACACTGAGCAGGCTGCTTGTTGCAATGACAAAATCAAGAAAAAGAAAAGAATTCCTTGGTGCAACTTTCTTGGCTTTTGCTCACCAGTGTACTTTGAACTTTTCTTAAAACTTCTTCCTGACAATCCCCAGTGATTGTTCTGTGTCCTGCAAGAAAATCAGTCCAGATTAAACCTTTGGAATCCTAAAAAAAACAGTAGCCGTAGCCTTCTGAGCTGAGCTCTCTCACTTGAACTTAACGGGCCCAGCAGATCCCCGGGAAACCACTGCTTTGACCGGACGATACCCTACCCAGGACTAGAAGAAGCACATTGTTGAGAGAACCTGTCGGCAGCCATCCACGGATTGCAGTGACATGTGTAAACATGTTTTATTTGGAATAAACTCATGCAGGGATGGACAGGAAAGCTAGTAGCAATATGTTTGCACCGCCCCTGATATAAATGAACTCATATGGCCTCCGGATGGGCCCAAGCTCAGTTATTTTTTCCTAATAGCAGAAGGTCTCTCCCTCTGAAAAGCCCCTTGGTGCCAAACTCAATTATTCACCCATCTACTCATTTTAAATACAGGCCAAATGAGCAGATTTGTGTTGTTGTCATTTAGCCTGCTGGCTTTATATACCCCATTAAGCTGCTGAGATTGACATGATGTCTGACTTCAACCCAAAGGTACCCAAATCTAATCATAGGTAAGGTAAGCGTAGACAAAGCCTGGTGAATTGGCTTCGGTAAAGATTGCAGCGAAGAAAACCCTATGCAGCAGTTCTACTGGGTGACAGCTGTGACTCAACGGCCACTGCTAACAAGAACCAATAAGATAAGCCTTGTAGTGTTTCAAAGGCCTCCTCCCTGGGGGGTGGGTACAAATGGTTAATTCCCTCAGCTGCTAACTAAGAGGTTGGAAGTTCCAATCCATGCATTCCCACCAGGGCTCCTTCAGGTTGCTAGGGGATGTAGTTCATGGAATGTGCTGGTTCAGGGCCTGGCACCTAGTAAGAGCCTCATCAATGTTAGCTAGCACTTTTGTTTGACGGTAGGGTGAGGTGTAAATTCATTTGCACTGCTTCCAGATGGCGAGTGGAGCACACACACCTGTGCCTGCAAGCTCCCCTCTAATCTCTGAGTCTCAGAGAGGCAGTGGCCGGGCTTCCTCTGTCGGCGTGAGCCTCGGAGGGGACCTCCGGGGCAGAGGGCACGTCAGAGTCTGAGGAACGAAGGTCTTCAACTCAGAGCAAGCAATCCATGCTTTAGACTTAAATGATAAGCTATTTTAACAAGTCTCCAAGGCCCGGAAAGGAACTTCAAGACTCCACCGAGCCCTGGGATGTCTCCCGTGGGGTCTTTTCCCACAAAGCATTTCAGGGCACTCACGGTTTATGGCTCATTTGGACGATGTTAGCACTTTTCCAACAAGATGCCAATTAAAATGAAAAGGCCAGATGAAGCGACCGATCGATCACTCATCTTTATGGGAGCGAGCTCTTTCCCTTTGCTTTTGGCCAGCACACTCTGAGAAGGCGTGACAGCCCTAACTCCCACCTCTCAGCCACTGCCACCAAACAGGAGCAGCGTAGGCCCCCTCACAGGCCACGGCTGGGGGCAGATCTGGAGCAGGAAGGGCTCCCGTGGCAGGGAAACAGGCAGGGAGTGGTGGGAGTCAGGCATCACAATAATCTCAGCAGATGCCACGTCTGAGCAGAGTGGCGAGTCGAATGAGTCTGGGTGCATTGAGGTGAGGTCTGGCCCTGTTGGCCTTCCCATGCACACAGGCCGGAGGAGGTCTGGGCATCTCCAGCCTGGCCCCGGCATCAGGGCCTCCCTCCTCCCTGCCTTTTCTCCTACGTCTTCCTCTGTCCAGGTCCCTTTGAGCACCAGGCTTTTGGACTTCATCTTCCACAAGCTAGCTCCTCCTCTGAAGGCCTCTCTTGCTCCTGGTAGCATGAGGCTGAGCGACTCCCCCACCCGCCCCAGCCCTGCAGCCTTGGTGTCCACCCCACCTACTTGCCTAATGTTCCCACCATCCCCTTTCCCTTCTGGACGGGAAACGGGATGCGATCTACCACCAGAGAACTAGACATAAACGTGACGACCAGTTATTTGCCACTTGTATATACCAGGTATCTTGCCAATGACTTTATATCTTGTTTAATTTGTACAACGTATCTACAAGGCAGGTTTGTTTTTATTCTTTTTTTACATCTTCCAAAGCGCATTTATTCCCCCAACTGAGCCACCCAGTTAGTCAACGGCTGAGCTGTGTTTTAAACGTTAGTCTGACTCCAGACACCAGTCACCACCCCTGAAAGAGGTGGCCTGCAAGGGTGAGCTAAAGGCCGACCGTGCTGCACACCCTCTTGCTGGTCCCAAGGTTATGCCGTAGCTTGGGGGGACATCGCAGGTGCCCTGGGAGTTGTTGGCAGCGCTCACAATCCGGTTACAGTTAACACATGGAGGATTTAAAGAGTTCATGGAAAAACGGAAGGAAGAGAAAAGGAAGTTTCCCATGAGCCTGTCCAGGCTCTCTTGTGCTCCGGAGTGGTTTTGATGAAAGGAGGGGAAAGCACCGGGCATTGCACTGCAGCCAGTGTTGGGTTGCCCAAGAAACAAGGTAGGCTCGGACTCACGTGTGCTCCCTGACTAATCTCTACCAAACAAATCCACATGGGCCTCACCGCATCCTGGATGCAGTTTCTCAAGGAGGGGGTGAAACCTATGAGAAGTTGTTTGCTAGAAATTAGTCAGAAAGCACAAGTGAGTCCATGCTTGCCTTGATTACTGGGTCGTCTGCCCCTGGCTGCAGAGAAACTGCCTACTGTTAAAGACTGGAAAACGGATATGCCGACTCAACACACACACACACACACCACCCCCATCCCCCCACCCCCACACCCACCCACCCTCCACCGCCTCTGAGTGTACATTTCCCCATTTGCTACCTTATGCTTCCTATGAAAACCATTGGGACTAGCTGTCATGATCCCCATTTTAAAAATATTTATTTTTGCGGAGACACCCAAAACAGCTCACATACTCACTCAACAGTTTCAGCCTGTACCGTCCAGTGACTTGGGTTCTGTTCGTCACGTGGTGCCCACCTTCTCATGATTTCTCCCCATCTCATTTCCCCTCCATGGACTTCGCCTCATTGTCCCATGAGCCCCTTGCTCCTCCATGGGTGAGCAGACTGCTGTCACTTTGAACTGAGAGTGGCAAGTCTTTAAAGGAGAGCGACATTCACATCAAACCACTCTAACCCCCCTGCTTTCGAGTCTCGGGCAATGAACGTGGGGACCCTCTCTGGGGTTTCTGAGCTTGGATGTCTGCACAGCAGCAGTCAGTCTCGGGCGGACCAGCTGGTCGGGTCGAACCGCTGATCTCGTGGTTAGTAAACTCACACCTAGCCCACAGGGCCACGGGATGCCATCTCAAAGTGAGCAATCTTTACTCATTCTGCTCAACTGCCATTCGAAGAGAACGTCAGGGAATCGCTTGGGTTCAAGGTTGAGAGTGTCCCTTAGGGCCACGCAGTTAGGTTTCCTCCAGCCTCAGGAAGTCCTGCAAGCATTTGGCCGATGATAAAACAAGACCGAAACAGAAACCCAACCGCTCCTAATTCATTGCCATTGAGTCGATGCGGACTCAGAGTGCGCCTATAGGACAGGGCAGAACTGTCCCCATGAGTTTTCAAGAAGATCGCTCTTTATGGGAGTGGAAAGCCCTCTCTCTCTCCCAGGGAGCAGCTGGTGGTTTCAAATTGCTGACCTTGCGGTTTGCAGCCCAACACGCCACCACTCTGCTGCCAAGGCTTCGACGAGAGTACACCAGGCTCAGAAAAGTCCACTTAGGGACTATGGCTTTAATAAGGGCGTGCCTGGCTCCACACCTCCTGCTTTGTCCACGCTCCCTGACTCCTCCTCCCCCGCCCCACGCTAGTTGCTCATCTTTTGGTAAGAGCAAGGTTGACCGGCTCGTTTGCTCAGCTTTGCGTGCAAACCGATATGGTTCCCTTAGGGAAGGCTGCACTTGCTGTCATCTGGTATAAAGACGCCAGTGCGGGTTCTTTGTCCCCAATTAGTTGTATCTGTCCTTCCCTGAAATTCCCTCTTAACCATCAGCAAAAATACCATCCCGGATGGCTGCCAACTCCCTGGTGAGGCACAGCAGGGGTTGACCATTTTATGAGGTGTTTACGGGGCTCTAAGCAGCTTTGAAATCATCTGTGCGGGAAGTTAGCCTCCCATCATTTCACTGGTCTGGGGTTTACTCAGGTCATAAATCCAAACAGACCGCTCCCTGTTTGGTGCACCTTGGCGGCCTCCCATGATCTCAGGTGGTCTGCACTGAGTGTAGCCCTCGGAGGCAGGCAGGTGGGCAGGCCCAGTTTTCAGATGCGGCAGCTGGGACTCATTCATGCACCACTGAGACTGCCCTTGTCAAGGTCACCAATAACCTTTCCATGATCAAAGACAGTGTCTAGGGAGCACTTCAGCAGAACGCACCGCTGCCCAGCCCCAGCCGTCCTCGTAGTGGGTCTCTGTTGGAGCCGTTGTTGCAGCCACGGTCTCCGTCCATTTGACACAGTCGATGGCTCCCTCCTCCTCGGGACGGTTTCCACCACTTGATGGCTGTGTGACAGGATGGCTCTATTTCTTCTCACCCGTCTCTTGGCTGACCCCTTTCTCGAAACATCGAAGTGTCCTGAGATAATTCCTTTCTTCCCTTCTTTATTAGAGCCACACTCCCGTGGTGAGCTCACCTAGCCTCATGGTGTTAAATATCAGCTCTGCAATTGGGAGGTGCAAATGGTTGAGTACTTGACTACTAACTGAAAGGCTGGCTGTTCAAATCAACCCAGAGACACCTTACAGGACAGGGCTGGTGATCTACTTCCCCAAAGTGCAATTCCATTCCAAAAGACACGGGTTAGGTGAATTGCAATCAACTCAATGGCAATATATATATATATACATACATACATATTTTCCCTTTAATACACTGATGACTTGAAACTTCAACCCTATGACCTTAACACTCTCTCTCTCTCTCTCTCTCTCTCTCTCTCTCTCT
>NW_022103958.1:37780810-37796506 GCF_000313985.2 Echinops telfairi
TCTCTCTCTCTCTCTCTCTATATATATATATATATATATATATATATATACATACATACATAGATACATACATATTTTCCCTTTAATACACTGATGACTTGAAACTTCAACCCTATGACCTTAACTTCAGCTCTGAACTGGAGAGTGCTGTGTGCGACCACCTGACCTTTTCATCCGGACACATAACAGGAATCTCTTATTATACGTTGGTACAAACAACCATCGGATCGTCTCTTCCCACCTAGCCTTCCTCATCTCCTCATCCCATGAAATGGTACGGCATCCTTCCTGCTGCTCAAACCCTGACATCACCCTGGACTCTGCGGTCTTTCAGATCTCACCGGTGCTCCACCTGCAGCTCCTGCCAACTCTGCTTTCAAAGGAATTCGTGATCCAATCACTGTGCTTCCCCAGCCCTCACTCCATTCATGTCCCAACCAAAGTCACTACCCCTCTGGCTTTTTCCAGTAGCTTCCTAACTTGCCTCCCTTCCTATCCACTCACCTTCCTTCAGCCTTTTCCTCACCCAGTGTCTACATCACACTACTTCTCAGTCAAAATTCTCCAGTGGCCTCATACCCCCGACCAATTGTTGTTAGGCTCCATGGCGGTTCCACTCACAGCGACCCGAGGACGGCAGGAGGCACCGCTGCCAGCCCCAGCCGTCCTCGCAGGGTCTCACGTTGGAGCCCGTTGTTGGAGCCACGGTCTCAGTCCAGTTCATCGAGGGCGGCCTGTATTTGCTGCCCTCTCCTTTGCCACAAGCACGAGCCTCTCTCCAGTACTAGTCTCTCCTGAGAACATGTGCACAGTGTGTGAGATGGAGGTCTCATGGACATGTTTTAATTTTCTTTAGTTTCAACCTGAGTTTAGAGAGGGGCGGTGGATGGTCTGCGGCCTCATTTTAGCTGCTGAGATGGAACAAATGGGTGCAGTACAGTGACCAGCGTGCCTAGGTGGTGTAGTGGGTTATGGGGGGGTGGTGGGGATTAGACTTCCTACTTCCATAAAGATTTATAGCCTCTGAAACCCACAGGGACACTTATCACTTGATGGTAGTGAGGTGTTATTTTGTTATTGTAGTGGTGGTTTTTTTTTTTAATAATGGCAAGCGGTCTCTTATTTTTATTTTTTTAAATCATTTTATTGGGGGCTCATACAGCTTTTATGACAATCCATCCGTCCATCCATTGTGTCAAGTACATTTGTACATTTGTTGCCATCATCATTTTCAAAACATTTTCTTTCTACTTGAGTCCTTGGTATCAGCTCCTCATTTTTTTCCTTCCCTCCTTCACCCTCCCTCCCTCACACTTGATAATTTGTAAATTGTTATTGTTTTTTCATGTCTTACATTGACTGATGTCTCCCTTCATCCACTTTTCTGTTGTCTGTCCCCCAGGGAGGGGGTTATATGTAGATCATTGTAATCGGTTCCCTCTTTCTCCCACCTTCCTCTTACCCTCCTGGTATTGGTACTCTCACTGTTGGTCCTGAGGGGTTTATCTGCCCTGGATTCCCTGTGTTTCCAGCTCTTATCTGTACCCATGTACATGGTCTGGTCTAGCTGGATTTGTCAGGTAGAAATGGAATCATGATAGTGGGGTGGGAGGAAGCATTAAAGAACTAGAGGAAAGTTATATGTTTTATCAGTGCTATACTGCACCCTGACTGGCTCGTCTCTTCCTTGTGACCCTTCTGTAAGGGGATGTCCAGTTGTCTATAGGTGGACTTTGGGTCTCCACTCTGTCCTCCCACTTCCTTCATATTGCCATGATTTTTTAAGTTCTGGGTCTTTGACACCTGATACCCACGATTACACAGGCTGTGTGCTTCTTCCCTGTGGGCTTTGTTGCTTCTCAGCTAGATGGCTACTTGTTTATCTTTAAGCCTTTAAGACCCCAGACGCTATATCTTTTGATAGCTGGGCACCATCAGCTTTCTTCACCATATTTGCTATGCACCCATTTTGTCTTCAGCGATTGTGTGGGGAAGGCAGGTATCATGGAATGCCAAGCTATTAGAACAAAGTGTTCTTGTGTTGAGGAAGTACTTGAGTAGAGGCCCAATGTTCATCGGCTACCTTGACACTTAACATATAAATATATGTACATAGATCTATTTCCTTATTGTTATATGTAAATATATTTACATATGTAAATACATGCCTGCATTTAGACTTGTATAAATGCCCATTGCCTCCTAGTTCTTTCCTCTATTTCCTTTTCCTTTCCTCTTGTCCCACTATGATGCTCAGCCTTCATTCCGGTTCAGTAATTTGAGCGATCTTTTATTCTCTGCCCCTCCTTGCCTGTCACCTCACTAGCTTTAGCTCATACTACTCCTTCCTGTCTCATTGTGCTTCATGACCCTGGACTTCTTACTTTGTCCTGGCTATGATGTCCAGGCTCCACGATCAGAACACTTATTCCTTTACCTGCAGGTCTTTTTCCAATGTCACCTTCTCAGGGAGGCCTTTGTTGACCACAGTACAAGGAACAGCAATGCCTTCCTCTTGCCCTCTCCTTAACCTGGTATGCCCCAGCCCTGGATATATTACCTTTTTGCCACAACATTCTTCACTGTATGGTAGACTATGTATTTACTTTATTTGCTAAAAAATTATTTTTGGAATCCAGCATACTTTTTCTGTCTCTATCCACCCCCTTTTTAAAAAGAGCACTTTTAAGTTTACAATAAAACTGTGAGTAGGTACAGGGAATTCTCATATGCCCTATCATACTTGCACATGATTAATAATGTCTTGTACTCTGGTGGTCTATGTGTTACACTTGATGAACCAGTATTGATGCATTATTATTAAATAACACTCACAGTTTAATGTTAGGGCTCACTCTTTATGTCTTTTAGTCCTTTGCCTTTTGACTAACATATAATGTCATGTGTCCACCATTATAATATCATACAGAGTAGTTTTGCTGCCCTAAACATGCTCTCTGCCTCACCTCAGCATCCCTACCTCTTGCTCTGAATTGCTGGCATTTTCACTGCCTGGGTCCTTTTAGTTCTTTCTCTCTCCCCACAGTTGCCCTCCCCAAAATAATCGAAAGCAGAAACACAAACAGATGCATGTACCCCGATGTTTACTGCAGTAGGATTCACAATAGTCCAAAGATGGACACCATCTAAGTGTCCAACAGATGAATGGATAATCAAAATAGGGTACATACATACTATGGAATGTGAACCCTGGTGGTGTGGTGGTTACACGTTGGGCTGCTAACCACAAGGTCAGCAGTTTGAAACCACCAGCACTCTGCAGGAGAAAGATGAGGTTTTCTACTCCCATACAGAGTTTTAGTCTTAGACACTCACTGGGGCAGTTCTACCTTATCCTATAGGGTTCTTGTGAGTTGGAATCGACTTGAATTTCTTTTTTTAAGAAAATTTCTTCCCATTGAGTGCTACATATATTTATTTAGCTCTAAAGCTCCCAGGTGGCGCTGTGTGGGTTGATTTCAACTGAATCATTGCTCCAGAGGTGAAATATGAGGCTCTCTGCTTCTGGAATGGTCTCAGAGACCTCAGATGGGTTGCTATGACTTGGAATCAATTTGATGGCTCTGAGTTTTTAAAATTTTATATGTGTGTATATGTACATATTTACCACAATTTCAGAAATAGTAAATGTTTTATTTTCTACAGATAACAATAACAACAGCTTGGTAGCTCTGTGGGCTAAGCTTCGGGCTGTTAAACAACAGGGGTCAGTTCCAGCTCTCCAGCCACCTCCTAGGAGAGAGACGATGCCATCTTCTTGCAGAGAGATAAGGGGCAGCTGTCCTCTGTCCGACAGGGCCACTACGTGCTGAAATGGACTTGATGGCAGTGGCGTTTTGCTATATCTATATACATCTATAAATACATATATAAAAACATTTGCCATTTCTACATGTACATGGGCAATTAATTCAGTGACATTAATTATGCTTATCATTAATTCTGTTATATAGCCATCACCGGTATCTGTTTCCAGAAATGTCCAGCCCTTAACAGAAGCTCAGTGCTCCTAAGCAATGATAGCCTCCATCACCCCCTTCAGTCTCTCCTGGGGAGTCACTCATAAGCTTTGGTCTCCATATAGTTGCCAGTTCGAGATATTGCATCTGAGTGGGATCATATAACATTTTCACTTTGTAACTGGCTTACTTCACTCTATGTTTTGAAGGTTGACCCATGTTGTAGCATGTACTAGGCCTTGATTTCTCTCTACAGCAGAGGAATATTCTATGTTGTGTGTATGTACCACATTTTGCTTCTCTATTCATTTGTCCAGGGGCTGTGTCCATCTTGTGGTTATTGTGAATTCTATTGCAACAAACATTGGGTACAAGTATCTGTTTGTGTTCCTGGTTTCAGTTCTTTAGGGGAGGGCAAGAATTTTGGCCGGTTTGTTTATATCTGTGCTCTCAGTGAACAAAGTAGACAGTAGATCAGTGACTGGGCAGTAGTGCATGCTCAGGAAAGTTGGTTGAACAAATTAAAGGCTCTGCTGAGCCAGGGGCCCACATCCTCTGGGCCTCCATCCAGCTGCATTGGTGTGGGAGCTGGTGAGGTCATCCTAAGAGACTCGGGCGTTGAGCTGTATGTATAGGCCTGGCAAGTGGACAGCACCCCACAGACCTCTGCTACAACTGCCAGGCAGTATTAAACAATGGGCAGGAGACAAGGACACCTGTAGGAACTGTGGCCAGACCTGCGTCTTGCTGGCACCACAGCAACGAGGGCAAGTGCTCATGTCACATGTTGTCCCTTGTAAAGCAGCTGACACTACAAGCTGCTGTCTGAGCAACGATTTCAGATCCAGAAGAAGATGATGTGGTTGCACAGAGCAGTTCAAATTCAATCTCTTTTTATGTCTTTTCAAACACAGCTTGTACTTCCGATGGGGAATTGCATAGTGCTGGTAGATAACAATTCCCCCGAGAAGGGTTTGTGGAAGTGCGTGTGGTTTCTGAAGCTGCAAAGGAAGGGTTCATCAGAGGCACCCTGTGTCTGCCCCGCTGCCCTTTCACCTGCTCCGAGGACAGGTATGACCTGAGAGCAAGGCCTCTTTCCCCCTGTGCCCACCATGTAGCTCATCCTGGTAGCACAATGGATTAGGCATTAGGCTACTAATCCAAAGGTTTGTGGTTCAAACCCACCAGTCACTCAGCGGGAGCAAGACGAGGCTGTCTGCTTCCTTTAGCATTTGTCTTCTCAGAAAACACAGGGGAGCAGTTCTTTGCTGTCCAGAGGGTCACGGAGGGTCTGAATCAACTTGATGGTGGTGGGTTTTTGTTTGTTTGGTGGTGCTCTATGAACCATCCTGATTTCACCTCTTTTTCTGGCTTTTTGCTGTGTCTTTTGTGATGCTCATGAAGGCCCCCATCCTCATGAAGGCCAAGGGAGCTGAAGAGGGGAGGGGGAGTGCCTCCCCTCAGGGTCCCACCAGCCCCTCCTGGCAGGGTCTTCCCAGGGCCAACCTCCTCACCTTCCAACAGGGCTAGGCAACTTGAAAACGGCTAGCACCACAGCCAGAGCAGAGGCGTGAAAAGGTGGCCCAGCCCGCGACATCCTAACACCATGTAAACCAGCCATTCGACTCCGATTCACGGTCACCCCACACATGCCGGAACTGCGCCCCGTCTGGTTTCTAAAGGTTAATTTTTTGGAAGTAGAATGCCAGGGGCCTGGGGAGTGCTCCCGACCGACAGGTTGGTGTTTGCCTTGCCTACCAGCGCCACAGAAGAAAGGCCTGGTGATCTGGTCCCGAAAGATGACAGACAAGAACCTCCCATGGAGCAGGTCTACCCTCGAACGCGTGGGGCGGTCGTGAGTTTGAATCACTCCACGGCAGCTGTTCTTTTCCGCCCGGTTTCTTCCCTTTCTTCCGGGGGACCACTAGGTGGATTTGAACCCCCAATCTTGTGGTTAGCAGCTCGTGTGTTATTTGTGCTCCTTGTGGGGGACAACAAATCCAAGTGGTGAATGGGCTAAACATGGGGAGCTGATCTGCTTTCAACCGGCGGAGGCTGCAAGGTAGCCAAGTCCAGAGGCGGGGAGGCCGAGGCCTAGCCAGGCCAGCCTGGCTGAAGGAGCCTGGCCTGTAAGAAGATGCCCCTTGCAGCAGTCGTGGCCCTGCGCTCCAGGGAGCTCTTCCTGTGGTCTTAAAGGCCCCGCACGCAACAGCTCCTGCCCCGTGGTGGGGCTCCACTTCCCCATCTTTCATCCCGAGGGCTCCTCCAGGAGCCTCCTTTGAGCAGGGGCTGGGGTGTAGCCTCTCTGTATTCTTAGCACCAGCCTGGCTTGTGGGGGGAGGTAGTCAGGAAGCGTGTAAGGGTTGAATAAGGAATGGTTTCATTAAACAATTCACAGATGACAAATTGGGAAGCCTCTGGCCTTCGAGGCCTCTCCGAGGGCCTTTGGGGGGTCTCAATCTGAGTATGATGGGATACAATGGAGGGGTTTGTGAGCAGAGCGGCATGGCTGAGTTTTGGTTGTTCAGGACCCCTCCCGTTGCTGCAGGGAGAGTAAGCTGTAGGAGGAGCCAGTTAGGGGCCACTGCAGTGCCCAGGGGACCCGGCTGGAGGAGAGTGAGGGGGGCAGTGGGAAGGGGTCAGATCGAAGATGTACATCAGTGGTAGAAGTGATAAACCAGAGGGGGTTAAGCTAAGGTGACCAGATTTTAACATTGGTAAAGCGGGACACCGTTGATAAAACTCATATCCTGGCGAAATAGCCACATGGCAGCCGAAAACTGTATACCCTAGCTTGTCATGCATTCTTCCCAAAAATCGGGACTTTTTTTAACACACCACGGGACATGGGAAAAACTTAAAAATTGGGACTGTCCCACCAAAAGCGGACGTCTGGTCACCTTAGGGTTAAGATGACTCCCAGGGGAGGTGCCACAGAGGCGTCCAGGTTTATAAATCCGGAGTTGAGAGAAGTCTGGCTGCAGACATGCTTTAACCACCGCACCACCAGGGAGCCTTCATCAGCAGGTCGCCAGTTCTGAGAATCGCCGGGGTTGATGGAGAGAGGGAAGGGGATCAAGTAGAACCAGGAACGGGAGGGAGAGGCCACTGAGGCGGGAGAATACTACGGCCTTCCCTGAGCCTCCTCAGGAGCCCCCGTGGAGTAGTGGTTATGTGTTGGACTGTGATCCACATGGTCGGCAGTTCGAGACCACCAGCAGCTCCACGGGAGAAAGACTGGTTTTCTACTCCAGTAAACAGTTACAGCCTCAGAAACCCAGAGGGTCGATGTGAGTCAGCATTGACTCAATGGCAGTGAGTGAGAGAGAGAGAGAGAGATCTTCTCTGAGCCCTTGTGCAGAACCACTGATGCCCCTGAGCCCTCAATGCCCACTGCCGACACCACGCTACAAACCCAATCAAGGGGGTTCAGGAAAGACAAGATGAAGTGGATGCCCTGGGCCCAGAAAGTTCTTTCTGAGGAGTTTTCTGGAAAAAGGAGTCTTGAGAGACTGCAGTAGGAGGCATGGCCTTCGATCATTGTGAACAAGATGAGCACATTTATATGCAGAAGGAGCTCATCCACATGAACAAAGAGAGGGGCTGCGGCTGAAGACAGGCGTACTTCTGGGAGTGAGGTCCCGGAGGAGCGGGGGTGGAGGGTAGGCTTCCAGCCCTTACAAAGGACAGAGAGGAAGGTACAGGACGGCAGCTACAGACCCTGGTGCTTACAGGCATTGCACCTACTTACTGATCGCCTCCTTTGTCCCAGGCACCAGTCCCAGGAGCCAGAGACCCACACCTGAACCAAAGAGCCCCCGTCCCTGACCTCAAGAGCCCCCAGGGTGTGAGGCAGCTCCTAAGCAAGTGAGCAGTTTCCAGTGCTTGGCTGCTTGGCTGCCTGGACAAGATAAAGCAGAGAAGGACCAGAGGGAGGGCCAGGATGGGGACATGGGGAAATGTGTCACAACTTCAAAGAGCGTGATGGTGATCTCAAATGTTCCATGCATGCAAGGGAGGCCAGGAGCACACCCTACCCAAACGAAACTCTACCTTACACACATCGATGAAAGCCTTTACAGTTGAGAGAAACATCACCACCATCCTGTAGGACCTTGGAGAGAGAGAAAAGTCCAGAGGAAAACCCCAGCACCCCCCTTCTTACAGAACAGCTACCGCGTGCTGGCGTGTTCATTTGTAACTCTCTTTCACATCGTTGAGATCCGGACCAACTCACACACATCTGTGTATTTATACACACATAGTGACCAACAGACACATACACACTTAGAGATACACAAATGCGTAGACACTTTTATATCTCACCCACCGCCATTGCTATATGGTGGGAATTGACCTTAACAGAAATGAACAACAATAGCAGATGGTCTTTGGGTTCATCATTTCAAAGAGGATTATGTTGAAATTATAGCAATTTTAAAAAGCAAGGCGCATGCAGTTTGTTTAATGACCCATTACGCGTGCAAAGCAACGGCAAGGCAAAGAATGTGCATGTGTGTGTTTCTAGTTACATAAAGGATACCTAAGCACTTGGCAAATATGATTGCTCCGGGGGGAGAGGGGGCTGGGTAACCAGGGAACCCAGAAAAGGATGAGATACTTCACTGTGCAACCTTAGGGGCCCTTTGAATATTAAGCTGCGTGAATATATTACCATTCAGAGAGAAAGAAAACAAGAGACAAAGGCCCCTTCTGAGGCTGTTTCTTGTGGCTTTCTCAAGTGGGTCTCAGAAACGCTTTTGAGGTAGACCCCGGTGTTGGCAAAGAAGCTTGTATCTACCATGGACTGTCAGAAGAACAAACAAATCAGTCTGGATTAATTGTAGCCAAAATGCTCCTTGGAAGCAAGGGTGGTGAGACTTCCGGCTGCAGCCCTCATGCACTCTGGACATGTGACGGGGGGCCAGCTCCTCAGGGCAGCAGACATCCAGCTCGTAAAGTGGAAAGTCAGTGAGGGTGCGGCAGGCCCTCCGTGAGATGGGCAGACACAGTGGCTGTAACAATGGCTCCAACAGAGCAACGAGGGTGAAGATGGCACCGGACCGGGCAGAGTTTTGTCCTGTTCTACATAGACAGGGTCACGAGGAGTTGGTATGGACCCTGTGGTACCTAACAACTGTAGCAACTAAGGCAGTGGTTCTCCACCTTCCCAGTGCAGCAACCCTTTCATACAGTTAGTTCCTCATGTTGTGGTGAACCCCCCCCCCCCCAACTATACCATTATTTTCATTGCTACTTCATCACTGTCATTTTTTTTACTGTTATGAATCCTAAGTAAATATCTGAGAGGCAGGATATATTTTCATTGTTACAAATTGAACACCATGAAAGCATAGTAATGAATCACAAAACAATATGTAATTATATATTGTGAAATATTTATTTCTAATGACAAATAAATGAAATTTTGTCTTGAAGCATGGTGTAGCATGGGTAACAGTCCTCAAGCTGGGTACTCGTATGTGAGCGTATCTGCATGTGGGCGGACCCACCTGGAGATGGATACAGGTGTGGTGTCTCGGTTCCTAAAACCACTGGAAATATGTGTTTTCTGATGGTCTTAGGTGACCCCTGTGAAAGAGTAGTTCGACTTTGTTCTAACAATTCGGCAGTCTGAGATGCTCACCTTCCTGGCACGATCACTGATGACAATGGGTGCACAAGAAAATGTGGTGAAGAAAGCTGATGGTGCCCAGCTATCAAAAGATAGAGTCTGGGGTCCTATAGGCTTGAAGATAAACAAGCGGCCATCTAACTGAGAAACAACCAAGCTCACATGGAAGAAGCACACCTGCCTGTGCGATCATGAGGCATCAAAAGGATCAAGTATCAGGCATCATCAGAACAAAAAATCATATTAATGTGAATGAGGGGGGAGTGTGGAATGGGGACCCAGGGCCCATTTGTGGGAAATTGGACATCTCCTTACAGAAGGGTGGTGGATAGGAGATGAGCCAGTCAGGGTGCAGTGTAGCAATGATGAAACATACCATTTTCCTCTAGTTCTTGAATGCTTCCTCACCCCCCGCCCCCTCCCGACACACACACACACACACACACAATCATCCCAATTCTACCTTACAAATCTGGCTGGACCAGAGGATGTACTGATAGGAACTGGAAACGCAGGGAATCCAGGACAGATGAAGCCCTCAAGACCAGTGGTGAGAGTGGCGATACTGGGAGGGTGGAGGGAAGGTGAGGGAGAAAGGGGGAACCGATTACAAGGATCTACATACAACCTCCTCCCTGGGGGATGGACAGTGGAGAAGTGGGTGAAGGGCGATGTCGGACGGTGTAAGATATAACAAAATAATAATTATAAATTATCAAGGGTTCATGAGAGAGGGGGGAGCAGGGAGGGAAGGAAAAAAAATGAGCAGCTGATACCAAGGGCTCAGATAGAAAGCAAATGTTTTGAGAATGATGAGGGAATCAAATGTACTAATGTGCTTGACACAATGGATGTATGTATGGATTGTGATAAGAGTTGTACGAGCCCCTGATAAAATGATTGAAAAAAAAAAAGGGCAGTTTGACCCCCCAAGGGGTCGTGACCCACCGGTTGAGAACCTCTGAACTAAGTGATCAGGGTGCAGCTGAGGCTGCCACTGCTTGTGGAGAATGTTAGGGATTGAATTGCAACTTCCAGAATATATTTGAATCCTAAACCTTATACCTGTCAGCATGACGCTGTTTGGAAAGAGAGGCTTTCTTTTGTTATGCTCATGAGAGCAAAATAGAGTGGGTTGGGTCCTAAACCTCACTCCTTCTGAGTTATAAAAAAGCAGACTATCCACAGAGACACACATGTGGAAACACAGGTGCCAAGGAGTCCTAGAAACACCTGGAACTACTGACCCCCCCACACTACTCCCGCTGCCATAACTGCAGACAATAAATGTTCATTCTTTAAGTCCACCCACTTGTGGTATTTCTGATACAGCAGCAGTGGGAGCCTCAGGGTGTGTGTGTGTGTGTGTATAGGACAAACACAGGTATGTATGTTGTAATGGCATGTCCAGAACAGATGGGCCTGGAGAAGGAAGTGGATCAGGGGTGGGGGAAGGGACGGAAGAACCCTCGCAAGGGTATGGTTGATAAAACGTCTGATAGATTCTTGACAAATTTAACATCTTTGTTAGGCAAGGAGTATCGTTATTTTTAAATTTTAATTTAATTTAATTATTTTTAAGGAGCATTTTAGAAATAAAAACATCCTCCAAAGAAATGAGAATTCATTTACACACACTCTCCCTCTCCTTCAGTCTTTGCCCATTAACAAGTCACTGACCCAGGAGTTGAATGTACTCCATCCATCTTGCTGGGTCCTTAAATATAGTAACATTTCCTTTCATCATCTCTCTTTATCCATTGATTTCCACAAAAAGCTTTCAAATTATTAAGTAATGAAGCTCCAAGTGACCTGGATGGTGAAGTAAGTGTGCCTGTAGGTGCTCAGCACATTAGTATGAAATAAGTTTCCCAGGAATGCGGCTCTCTTCAATCGCACTATTTAAATGCAAAGTAATAGCATTGCGAAGCTGTAAAAGCTTAACCCCTTTTTCATTCTTGAACTCCCCACATATCCATAGAAGCATTTGGAGCGACTTGAGAGATGATAGGACAAATTCTGTATTGCCGGCTGACCCTACAAGGGTACCTCAGGCAGGAAGCTAAACTCACACACACACTGGGCGGTCATTTCCAGATTTTCCATTGCAACAAAAGGTTCCCCGACTGTCAGACCCCTTTGTGGTGACGTTAGAGGCCTCCTGGGATAGTAGTTAAAGAGCAACGTGGCTCTGCTACTTATGTGCCCTGCAAGCTTGGTGACTTTGCTTATGCTTTCTGAGCCTGATTCCTTCTCTCTAACACACGTCTTACTGAGCTGCTGCCGGGGGAGAGACCCTGTGCCGCACGTGAGAGACACACTGGCTCTGCCCTCGTGGGTGTGTCTCCTACTGGGTGATTGGAGGTGAGGATCAAAAGCAGCTATAAGTAAAGGGCCAGAGGAATTGTAGCCAAAAAAGGTGGCTGCGATTTTCACCAGGGGCTGTCCAGGTGGCTCTGACTCCTGGGGACACCCGCGTGTTAGAGTAGAACTGTGCTGCGCTGGGTTTTCAAAGGCTGGGTTTTGAGAAGAAGATGGTTAGACATTTCTCTGAAGCACTGTCTGGGTGGATGCAGTCCTCAAGCCTGGGAGCTAGCAGCTCAGCTTGCAATATTTTGCACCACTCTGATAGTTGTTTTGTGTGAACTTGGCTGAGCCAGGAGTCTCCCATGATGTGCTCTAACGTAACGCAATACACTCCGTGATGGGATCATCTGGGAGCAGCCAAGCAGGAAGTCTAGGATGGAGTGCTACTCCTTCAATCAGGTCTAACTGTGGCACAACTGATAGGATGTTTCAGTGGGGATGTGGCCTACTCTGAGCTCACTGATTCTTGCCAGTCTGGATCTGGCACCTGGCTCATCTATCCTGGGCACCATCAGTGGCCTGCCATATTGTCTGCTGGCTTTGGATTCATTTGACTGTGCAGCTACAAGCTTGGCTTACTGACCTGGGATTCGTCTACCTCTGCTTCCACCAGCCTGGGGCCTTCCTGTTTTAGGAGATCTGGTTCACCTTTCTGCTTTCTGGATAACTAATTCACGCTGGCAGCTAATTGAGTTAGGGTGAATCTCCAGCTTCAGATCTAACTCAGGGACTTGAACCAGACTGGACTTAATTGCTTCTACAATTGTTTGAACCACTTTCTTGATATTGATGTAAAATTATATGTCTATACTTTTATTATATATTTTAACATATAATTAATTATATGCCAGATACGTGTATGCTATATAATATGTTATATGTATACAATCTATCATCTATCTATCTATCCAATCACTGGTTTTGCTTCTCCAGAGAACCCAGCCTAACAGCATCAGTCAAAAAGGGTAGCTATAGTCTCAGACTCCTCATCTACCTCCTTGCTCTCAGTGCAATCACTCGCTAGTGCCAGCCTACTTTTCCGCGAATAGCCTACGTTAGCTATGATGCTAGGCGATCTCAGGACACACACCTTTGCTGGAATTCTCTTATCTCCTGTCCCTGCAAGTAATTGCTCTTTAAAAAGGCCTTTTCGATGCCTCAGATTCTCAGATTCTCACTGCTCTCTATAAGCAGTTCCCAGCAGCGTTCCCTGGAGCCGAGCCCTCCGGATGGTCTGCTTTCTAAGAGGAGGCTCTGAGAACCCTGGTCACCTGAGAACACATTCTTGACCCCAACCAAACTCACGGCCATCGGGTTGATGCTGACTCAAAGTGACCCTGTCAGACCAGGAAGAACTGTCCTGTGAGTTTCCGGGGGGTAACTCTTAGAGAGCCCTGTCGCTCTTCCGAGGATGTTTAGAACGGCAGTCCTTAAGGATTGCAGCTCAATGCCTGACCGCAGCACCACCAGGGCTCCCAACACACGTTCAGGGCCTTATTCACATTTTATTGAAATTTACACATCTTGCATCTTTATTTTGAAGTTGTTGACCTGTGCCCATGAGCCGATTCCAGCTCATAGTCGCCCCAGCTGACACAGTAGGACTGGCCCCACAGGGTGTGCTAGGCTGCGATCTCCATGGGAGCAGATTCTTGGGTCTTGTCTGTTGCAGCCACTGGGGTGCTCAAAGTGCCTACGTTTGGGTTAGCAGCGGATCGCTTAACCCGTGAGTCAGCGGGGCTCCTATTTTGAACATTGTGATGAGAGTCACCACAGTTAATGGAAGCATCCTGTGGGCTGTCTCATTGATTGCACAGTCTAACACCACCAGGCAAATTCCGCATCCAGGATGCATTGCGTGCCCAGCCCATGGCTGTCCTGCGGCCCAGTTTCACTGTGGGTTGGTGTGGTGGAAGCCCAGGCTCCGACCTGGTCCTCCAGGACATGAAGGAGGGGGGTGAGGCTGGAAGATGCTCTTCAGCTGTCAGTCTTTTGGGGGTTGCATTGGCCGAATACACCTGCCTTATGTGAGGTCACCCTTCCTTCCAGGGCCACAAGGACCAGGTCCCTTTGGTCCCAAGATGAGACCATTCTAAAGAGCCATTCTGATCAAGTGGCAGAGGCCTCTATTGGGTCTCACTCACAGCTACCAATGAGCTATCCACGGAGTGAGGAGCAGTTAGCAGCACAGAGGGCTGCTAACTGCAGGTCCATGGTTCAAACCCACCAGCCAGTCTGTGGCAGAAATAGGAGACTTTCTGCTCCTGGAAAGATGCTCCCTCTTTGGAAGAAAGGTGGCCCAGTGAGGCACACAAGATGGATTTAAGAGGAGCCCACACATGCTTCAGCCGGTGTTTTGGAAGACGGTGCCGGAAATCTCAGTGGCTGGATCTTGGCCTGTATTTCTCACCGAACTTTGCTCCACGGAACCCAGAGCTCACTGGTGATTCTTCCGCTTCAGAATTCAGGCTCCCTGTGGGGACACTGTTGTCACTTGGACCTCTGATGAGAATTTTTAAAAAAATATCAAACATCTAACCATCTCTAACTACCTGGTAATTTTCCTGCCCTTGAAGTTTTCTGAAATATGAATCATCGAACTCAGCCCTGCTCAAGGCTGGAACAATAAAAACGACAATAATTTTTCAAACGCAAAGCTGTTCACATGTCTCTGGTCTAGCTTCATTGGAAAAGCGGAATGTCCGAACTCAAAAGGCAGAAAATAAACAGTTTAGAGGTTTAAAGTTGGATCCTATCAATATTATTACCCCACCCCCCCACCCTCCCGCCTACTTTCTAATCCAATTGAGCATTCCCTTACTAGGGTGGTAAGAAAGGGAGAACGATTCTGATTGAAATTGTGTGTCTTTTTATAATGGGCTCCCGTTCATTACAAAAGTAGTGTGTGTTCATTGTAGGACACGCAGAAATACAGACCGCCGCGGAGATTGACGTAAGAACAATCTGCAACCCCACCGCCCACAGACGCCATGCGTACGGTTAACATTTTCCCCCTTCAGTGTTCCTGAGTGCGACGTTTATGGGATCACCAGCGACATCAAGAGCCTCAATTCTACCGTCTTCCATGTGGTTGGCTCCTGCTGTGTGCGAGTAGACTGGGCTAACAAAAATTCACACCCAGAGGGTACAACTGCCACCAATCTTGCCCTGGAAGGCCAGGCTCCTCGGCCCCACATCTTGGTCCAGGGAAGACAATCAGTTCACTGACTTGCAGGTGCCCAATAACCCAAGGAGCCAGAATCCCAGTCCAGGGTACCCTGATATCAAAGTGCAACCATTAGGGTTCCCCAACTCCCTCCTGGATTTCTTACAGCCACCACCCCCGCCCCCTCCACCAACTAGTTTTGTTTTCTCTCCCTGTGTGCTTCGCACCAGCCACTATCTCCCTGAGGTACTCCTTAACCCCTTCTCACCTAATAGCCACGTGTCCTTTAGAATGCAGGTTACTTAGGCACACGCAGCTGTCCCTCTGTACTCCCACGACACTCAGCGTCGACCATGCTTGTACCACTGACCTCACTGTGGCTACCGTCTTACCTATCAGTGCCACCCAGCACCCCCCCACAGTCTTATCTATCAGTCATCAGTGCCACCCAGCACCCCCACACAGTCTTATCTATCAGTCATCAGTGCCACCCAGCACCACCACCCCACAGTCTTATCTATCAGTCATCAGTGCCACCCAGCACCCCC
>NW_022103958.1:37798080-37802905 GCF_000313985.2 Echinops telfairi
GCCTCCAGGGAAGGACTGTATCTCACTCATCTTTACATCCCCCTCCCCCACGGTTCAGCACAAGGAAGAAATAAATAAATGTCTCATAAACAAATGAACGAGCAGCATCCCCGGAGCCTGCGAATAGGCTTCAATAGATCAAAACTTGATTTTGCTTCTAATGTTCCTGCCAGAAGTGGCTCTCGAGACTTAAGGAAAATGAAACCCAGAGAGAATTCTTTACCAGATCCAGGCCAGACTGGAACAAGATGAAAGCGCCCATCATTTGTAACTAACTGCAGATTCCCTGTGGTGCAGAAGGCTGGTGGTTTTTTTTTTGGAAGTTAAATTTAATTCTTGTCACTTTTGCTCTTTTGTTGTTCTGTGACCCAGATCAGGTCTCAAGGCAGGGCACCTGGCTTTGGACATTCTTGACAGGCAAAAATCAGAGGGTGGAAGAAAGGGGCCATAGGCCCCTGGGTCTCTTGAGAATGAGGTGGGTGAGGGCGGGGTGGGTGTGAGAGGCAGGGAACTATGTAAGTGGAAGGGGAATGTGGTGGGGGTGGGTAAAGAGGAAGCAGGGTGGTCAGGAGGAGGGTGCAAGCCATTCACCTGATGTCGAGATGCAGGGAGCATCCAATTCCTTTGGCAACTGTCTCAGAGTTCCTGGCCAGGGACTGTGCTGTGTGTCTGCTCCCCAGCCTGGCTGTCCTTCAGAACTGGCCGAAGACTGTGAAACTCTCTCGACGGTCCGAGCCACTGAGCTAGAATTGCTGAGTGGGTTCTAAGCGATCGATAAAGTTAAAACAAAGTCCTTTGGGTGGTTCCGGCCAGTGGAAGAGCTTATGGGAACCTTTGTGGCAAGGTAGGAAGACCCCCCAGGAAGAAGCTAAGGACATATATTCGGACCTCTGAGTTGTTTCGACTCCCAGCAATCCTCCCGAACAACAGAAAGACACCGGGCTGGCCCTGCGCCATCCTCACCACCCCATCCTCACCACCGTCACAGTTGAGCGGTTTGTCGCAGCCACTGTGTCCATGTCGCGGGCTCTCCTCAGTTTTACTGCCCTCCACTTTACCCCATGAGCAGCTAGACTTCCGAAACCGGTCTCCTGTCCCTTTAACCAGTCTGTCATTGTCACCGTCTGATGATGTCTGGGTGATGATAAGGGAGATCCTGATGCAGAGCCCCCAAAGGAGGGGATTAAGAACCAGTGTGGGCAGAGGGGAGCTTTGAAAATGTTTTTGTATCTCAATAAAGGGGAGCTGGTAGCAAGGAGTTCAAGAAGAAAATGTTTTGAAAACGGTTGTGGTAGCAATTGTATCATCGTGCTCGAGGTGACTGAACTGTGGAATGTTATGACAGCTGTAGAGCTCCCAATCAAATGATTTAATAAATACAGAAAGAGAGAAAGCTTTGTTAAACTTCCTCACTTGGTTTGGGTTCAGGCCACTGTGTCGCCTGCCATTGTGTTCCTGGCTGGCTTTGTGGGTAATCAAATCTCTTGTAGCACCCATTTGACTTCAGTACCCAGAGCAGTGGCAAATGGTCCTAGTTCGCTTGGGGTGGAGGAGAACAGAGAGATCCCAGGGCCAACATTTCCACTGAAGTCAGGGAGTGAAGACCAGGCGGGTGGGTGGCAGAGACTTGAGGGACAGAAGGCAGTAGAGCAGGGCGGTGGGAGCCTTAGAGGAGTAAGTATCTCCTGAAATGAACTAAGAGCGGGAGGGGAGTGAGTAGAGCCAATCCTTCTTCTTGTCTTGGGTAATGTGGGGTGTGGAAGAATGACTCCCCTTTACTTGAGACATCTATGGAAGGGCTGAGGTTTATGATAAGGACGAGGAAGAGGAAGAGCTATGTGCAGGGATTCAGAGGACATGCTAGGCTTCTCCAGGCATTACCCGGGGCCCTTCAATGTCCAGCCAGAATGGGGGTTGGGTTTTTCATCACATAGTCTGTCGTGTTATATTACTGTGTATAAGTTGTCCCATCGGCCACACTGCATTATAACCTTAAAACAGTGTTCGTGGTGTAAGTTCAAATTCCAAGTGTAATGCAAACAGCTCTCTAGTTCTTGTTGTTAGGAGCTCAGTTTGACAGCAAGACAGACCTACGTTTGGATTCTCTTTCCTTTTCTATTTGCGAGGCCTTGGACAGATAATTTCATCTGTCTGATGCTCAATTTATTCGTGTATAAAACAGCTATAATAACTACCTTCTCTCTGGATTGTAGTGAAGAATAAATCCGATATTATCTGGAAGCTCTCGTGATACTGTTTGAAACACAAGGGGGCTTCAAAAAGTTTGTGGAACAATGGAATGAAAGCTAATGAAAGATTTCCACGAGCTTTTTGAAGCCCCATCATAGGTTTAGTCACTCCCCCTTGACAGAGCCCTCTTTGTTTCTCCCTGGTCTCGAAGCATATGATTTCGTGATGTTGCACAAGACAGGTCAACCGATTGGAATGCACGGATGGATGCATATTAATGTTCAGAAAGACGTGTTGTTGAAGACATCCGATGCAGTCTGCCATGCTGAGATGGATTTCTCAGAGCTGTCTTTGAGCTTCTAGCCCAGGCTGGTCCTCTGTGGCATTGCAAGTCCAGGTCATTCCTTTCTCCTGACCTTAGCATAAGGAGTCATGAAAAGCTAGCAGCGGTTTTTCTAGTTCAATCTTTCCGTCTATGTAATGGGCCATATTTTTTGTGGAAAGAGTGGAATGCACATCCTCAAGATAATAGGCGATAACATTAACATTACTACCATTGGCATGATTCAGATATTATTCAATTAAAGTAATAACTCCTAATGTGTGGATAAATTGTTTTTATCTTAAGAATCCAATTCAGCCATGGGCTCAGCATCATATTCAAATGACAGAAATTACCTTGAAGTCATGGATCTGTAATGCGATGGCGAAATGGTTTTCTAATTATATTTTATGATGCTATATTAAAGCCATTTTTAAGGCCTGTGAGTACGGTTGGTTGTATCTTCATTTTCTATCACTAAGCAGTAAAAGTTATTTTAAAAATATATAACAAGCAAAGATTTGAAATACTTTTGGGGAAATTCCTTCCAGACATTGCTTAAAATATCCCAGTCACATCACCTTAGTAGGATTTTAAAAATTACAGTGACTGTTCCTTAACTTGAACCTCACTGTCTGAGGAGAGAGAGGGAAGAAAAACAGTCATCTTTCTGTAGTTACTGCAAGGGCTCTGTCACGGAGACTGCTGTTGGCCAGACTCTGTTCAGAGGGCGGTCCTCGCCTTTCCTGGCCCAGGGACTTGAGTTTGACAATGTGTGTGGAGGGGAACAGTCAGAGGCGCTGGATCACACTACCCACTGTTGGAGAGACTTCCAACAGTGAGGAGGCCACGTGGGCAGCATGTAACCTCACAAGGTCTGGGCATCGCCGCCTTTTCCCACATAGGAAAGTCTCTGTGAGAGGCTAGCGTCTCAGCACAATATTGCCTGGGAAGCACAGAATTGGCACCGAGGAATGGAACTTCAGGATTTTAATGGCCAGAATCCTGGCGCTATCTTCATTATGGGCCTAAGTCTACCTTGCAAACCGGGTATCATATCTGCTGGCATGATGCTTTCTCCTTTGGTGTTCTAGATTGGATTGTGTCGTGTCCCCCCCCCCCCCACCACCGCAAAGATATGCTGGGTTCTTAACCCTTAACGAACATGACGGTGATTGGAAATAGCTTCTTTTGATGATTTTTATCAGTTTAACAGAAATGTCATACCATCGTTGGGGTGTACAGCCAATCTGTAGTGCTGTCTTTATGGAAAAGGAGGCCAGACTCGGCAAGGCAGAGGGGAGGACAGGTGTGTGATGCGCACTGACAAGGCAAGGGATGCCACGAAATGCCTGGGTCTACCAGCAGCCTGAAGTGATCAATAAGGAGCTGCCTCGAGCAGCGGTTCTCAACTTGTGGGTCACGACCCCTTTGGGGGTCGAGTGACCCTTTCACCGGGGTCACCCGATTCATAACAGGGGCAAAATAACAGTGATGAAGTAGCAACGAAAATAATGTTATGGTTGCGGGTGGGGTGTCCCCATAACATGATGACCTGTGTGAAAGGGTCGCGACCTGAGGCAGGTTGCGATCCGCTGCTCTAGAAGGTCCCCTGGACAGGCAGCGTCTGCCCCGCTGATGCTCCCATCGCAGACTTCTGTGCGCCACAACTGGGGCGCAGGGCATTCTGTCCTTACAGGACACCCGCCTGCAGTCCTGGTGATAGTGGCCGTCGGAAATTCTGACCTACCATTGCACCGAGGACTCAGACAATGCCCCTCTGGGTCACCACTATCTTTCTGCAGGCCACGCAGACCACTCCCGTTTATCGGAGCTTTCTTCCTTCAGCCAGGAGGGGAAGCAACAGAAAGAGGGCTTGTTTTTGTTTTGTTTTTTAAATCCTTTTATTGGGGGCTCATACAACTCCTATCACAATCCATCCATACATCAATTGGATAAAGCACATTTGTACATTCATTAACCTCATCATTCTCAAAACATTTGCTCTCCACCTAAGCCCCTGGCATCAGATCCTCATTTTCCCCCTCCCTCTCCACTCCCCACTCCCTCATGAACCCTTGATAATTTATAAATTATTTTGTCATATCTTACCCTGTCCGACGTCTCCCTTCACCCACTTTTCTGTTGTCCATCCCCCAGGGAGGAGGTTGTATGTAGATCCTTGTAATCAGTTCCTCCTTTCTACCCCACCCTCCCTCTACCCTCCTGGTCTGAAGGGATCATCCGCCCTGGATTCCCTGTGTTTCCAGTTCCTATCTGTACCAATGTACATCCTCTGGTCTAGCCAGATTT
>NW_022103958.1:37803754-37814190 GCF_000313985.2 Echinops telfairi
GGGGGGTCCCTAACCCTAGCCCACCATATACTTTTCACACGTTCATTTAAAGGGAGAGTGGCCCTAGGATCACTTTCCCCTCATTGCAGTTAGCTGCCAATGTTTTCTAGAGAAGGATGAATTCCCTGCTGCTTTTCAATAAAGTTGAATATGACCACAGCAGGTAGGAAAATTGTAATGAGGAGAAATCGGAGGTTCCATAAACTAACGGCAGAGAAGAAACCGGTATCCTATCTGGTTCTTCTAAGTGGGCCAGATGAATGGCTTCCCGTATGGGTGGCAGTGGGTGGGGGGCAGGCTGGGGAGCAGAATGACTCCGGTGCGAAAGGACCTGAAAGGGAGGCACAGAGTCAGAGGGAGCCCCGGAGGGGAGCCAGCTGCTCCCTCAGCTAAGGCGGGTGCAATTCCCACCCATCCCACCGAGCACTTTCATTTTCTACAGCCCCAAGCAGAATTTAGTCCTTCCTCTGGTGCTCAGCATTCATGTAACAGGAGGGTTATTCCACCTAAAGTGTCAGCAGACAAAGCTCACTTCAACCTCGTGTGCACCTGGGAAAACAAACGATGACGGCAAAGAGGGATCTTGGCAGTTTGCTTTCGCCGGCCTTTCCTAACGTGGTTCCAGGGGTGGTGAGACTGTTAGACAGCTTCTTTGTGGCGCCGAACCGAACCAATGGATTGATGAGGCCTGGCCAAGGTACCATTTCACAGGTCTCCAGGCAGTCCGCTTGCCTTCTTGTCACCAGGACCATAGATACACGGGCTTCTAGGGCATGCCTAACACCTGAGTGTTCCTGGAACAAATGCCCTTCTGATTTGGGGGCAACATGTCCTTCGTTCTCCATCCATTGATTAGGTGTCCACTATGTGTACCAGGTGCTCAGGACACAAAGATGATCAAGACATGGTTCCTGCCCTGAAGTAGCCCGTATTTTATTCTAAGACAGAGGGGCACACATTGACAAGCCAATGTGCTATCAGCCTTAAGTTTTGGTGCTGTTTAAGGAGGGTCTCTTCATTTGCTTAAGGGTGGCTGAGCTATCATCACCAGATAGGTCACAAATGTCTTGACATGGATTGGATGCTGACACACTGGGAGAGGAAGACAGAAGCTGGGAGGGAGGAGAGGGAGATGGTGGGTTTTCCCCAAACCCCTGTCTCCCACCTCCCTAGAAGAAATGGGTCTTAAGAGCCATTCCTGTCACATGTGATTAAGTTAGTGGAGGCCCTGGGGCTATCATCGCATGAAAGGAAGAGGCACATTCTCATTTGTTTCTGTAGAGATGATTAGCGGCAGCATTATGCGGATGGAATCATCATTTCTTAAATACCTGAATTAGTAGTTTCTACGTTGCCGTGTGCATCAGAACCTCCAGGAGTGCTTATTAACAGATGTTGCTGACTGCCCCCACCCCTCTCGTCGCCCAGTCTTTCTGATAGGTTTGGGATGAGGCTGGACAGAGCATTTGCATCTCTTAACAAGATCCCTAGTGTGAGCTACAGACCTAGACCATGCCTGACACACAATAAAGGCTTATTAGAGAGTTATTCGTAGTGTTCGGCACGGTGCCCTATGTGCTTTAAGAAATTAGCTAACTTAATCCTCATAATAGCACTATATTGCAGTGATGATCATTTCTATTTTATACACGAAGAAATGAAGACTCCAAGATCTCAATAGTTTGCCTAAGGTCAGAGAGCTAATAAGAACAGAGCTGCTATTTGAAGTCACATCTCTTTGACTGGGAATCCTATGCTCTTTCCGCCACACCCTGCTCTCTTCACAAGAAAGTGGTCGTCCCCCCCCCCTTTCTTACTACAGAGGCTAAAGAGACTCTTCTATAAATAAATGTCTAGAGTCATAATGCCCCTATTCCATTTCAAATATTTTCCCCAAATATATTATTAAAATTATCGCCCAAAAGCCAGTGGAAAGACCATTTATTGCTTGGAAAAGAGTTGCCAAGACATATGGGCGAGCACAAGCTATGCCCTGAACCCATGGATCTGCCTAATGCAATAGCGGTGAGCACTTAAAAAAGAAAGAAAGGAAAAAGGAGTGGAATACATTTTGTTAAACCAAAATATACGCAGAGCCCCAATATCTAAAGCAGATAGGACGAGAGCTGCTTTTAAACCTATAAAACAAACGCTGATGCCCGCTGAAGACGGTGGGACTCAGCATTCGTGGGCAGATCCTTTCCCATGGAAGTACCAGCTCGGATCCAACCTGCCTCAGAGAGGGTCAGTGAGTTTTTCAGAACTAGGAAGAAGGCAGAAGAAATCTCAATGAAGACCCACGACACACGCTACCTTCTCCTGGGGAAAAGCTTCATCAGTCCCCCAGGAAGGTAGGACTGTTAGGTTCTGTCAGGCTGATGTTGTTAGGCTTGCTGCATAGTAATGGATTGAATGCTCTAATTTTGTATCCCTAGTCAATAAAGTATGGAGTGAACAGTTTCATTCATTCCTTATCAGTGGGTTCTTATCCATTCACTTCCGGATGCCCTCTCTCTGAGGGCTAAAGCCCAAGGAAAAGACACAAAAGAATGAACATCACTGTCCCTGTGCTCCTTTCAAACACCCCTCCTGTGGGAAAGCAAATGGTCAGTGATTAACTGAAAACAACCACGAGAAAGTGAGGAGGCACGGACACTAGATAACAGAAAACAGAGCAATAGTGAGAAGGTGCGTGAATTGTGAAGAACGCATCCAACACCGCTGAATAGTTTGTGAAGACGTTGTTGGATGGGAGCCTAACTTAGACGGCTGTGTAGACTTTCTCTGAAAACCCACTGAGATATTACTTACACACACACACACACACACACACACACTGTGTAGACTTTCTCTGAAAACCCAATGAGATATTACTTACACACACACACACACACACACACACACTGTGTAGACTCTCTCTGAAAACCCAATGAGATATTACTTGCACACACACACAGTGTAGACTTTCTCTGAAAACCCAATGAGATATTACTTGCACATACACACACACACACACACACACACTGTGTAGACTTTCTCTGAAAACCCAATGAGATATTATTTACACACACACACACACACACACACACACACACACACACACTGTAGACTTTCTCTGAAAACCCAATGAGATATTACTTACACACACACACTGTGTACTTTCTCTGAAAACACAATGAGATATTATTTACACACACACACACTGTGTACTTTCTCTGAAAACACAATGAGATATTATTTACACACACACACACACATACCCAAAATCCATGAAGAAAGACAAGTGTTGGTGGTCCTCCCCCTGAGGAGTGCCAGAGGCCGGTCTGAGAAGGATGGGTTGGAAAACAAGCCCAGGTGAATGGGGAACAACCCATCTGGGTGCTTGTGTGCATGCACGGGCTTGGCAGCCCAGTCTAGAACTGCTGCTTGTGCTTGTTGACAGCTGGCACATGGTGCCCAGGTCTGCTGCCTGCCTCATCCAAAATAATCAGAGAGGCTATGTGCTTGAAGAAAGGCTAGTTAGGAACCAAAATGCGCCCAAATGTGCCTTGTTCATGCAGTCTCTGCAGATCCAGCCAACCGGTCGTTTCTCCTACCTGGGTGACTGATGACCTGGCTCTCGTATTTATTTCAATTTCCCTTTTATTACAGACATTTCCCCAAGTGAAGTGCAAGACTTTTGAGGGTAAAGACTGTTTCTTATTCTTCCCTTGTAGCTTATTCCACAGTGCTTTGCACATAGAAAGTGCTCAATAAATACCTTTTGATTAATGACTGTTGTCAACCTTTTGACTGGGTTTTCTGTTGACATTAATAAGTGGGTTAGGGGTGTTTTTAATAGAGTATTTTTTCCCCTAACTGACAGAATAAACACAAAAAGCCACCCCCGAGGAGGCAAGGATAACTCGTAAGCAGAATAATTATTCAACTTATTTCAGAGGCCAGGGATGGTGAAACAGGAGAAGACTTTAGAGGTTGGAGACCAGCGCCAGGCAAATGAATGCCCCCAGAAACCTCACCGCCCTTTCTGACACCCAGTGCGTTCTGACCACTTCTCTGCACAGCGTCTCTCTTATGTGGACACAGAGCTTCGTTTATTAATCACACAGAATTGGGCCCCATTTCAAAAGGATGAACAAAGGCCGTTTGTTGTCCCATTCAAAAGCAGGGTTCAGTCTGGGTCGCAGTGTTTGTCAGTGTTTCTGTTTCCGGGCCTAGAGGGTTGGATGCTGGGGAAGGATAATTGGGGGCCGGTTGGTCAATTTCCCACTCCTGGAGCCCTTAAAAAGAGTTCTCCCACAGCTCTGTTCACTGATTATGAATGTAAGACCCGCATCTCCACATCCTATTTGGCAAGAAGAGTCCAGTTGGCCACTTGCCAATTCTGTCATTTCTCACAGCACAGGCCCATCTTCTAATGATCTGTCCACAAATTGAGTTGAGACACTTGATGACCAGAGTTGATGCTCTTTAAAAATCCCTCCCTCTTGCTCCTTATCCACTCCCTTTTGCTTATATGCCATTTCTCAAAATACTGATGAGGCGATAACGCTAGCCAATCCATGCACCAGTGATTAAGTAGAAAAGAGAAAAATTACAATGATAAAAGAGGATGTGTTATCTATTGAGTTGCTTCTCTGTTCCAGAAATTGTGCTGAGAACTTTGCCCACGTTATCACTAATCCTCCGAGTCACCCTGTGATGTAGTAATATCATCCCTAAGTATGAGGGAAAGTTATGTCATAATTCAAGAAACGGGATGAGATTTCAGGTCGGATTCTACACAAGAAGTATAGCAAGAGAGTCAACTACTTACATGGGAGGACTGTGCCTAATAATTTGGATAGAGAATGAATGCCCATGAAAGTCAAGACTTCAGTGACATATTACTGTGGCCTATCTGCTGCAAAAGAGCCTTGGTTGTTTCATGCGTTACACGTTGGGTAGCTAATCACGAGGTCAGCAGTTTGAAACCGTGAGCTGCTCCACCAAAGAAAGACGAGGCTGTGGACTCTTGTAATGGTCTCAGAAACCCACAGGGGAAGTTCTATTCTGCGCTATGAGTTGTTGGAGGAATCAGCCCCGGGGCAGTGAATGTGGAGTGTTATCTGCCGTAGAAAAAGCCCTGTAAGGTGCCGAAAACAAGGATATCACTTTGAGGATTAAGGCAAGCCTGGCTCAAGGCTCGGTAGTTTTAATCCCCACATATATACCCGTGAAAGTGAACAAAGAATAAGGAAGATCAGAGAAGAATTAAAGTATTCGAATCATGATGTTGGCACACAATATCGAACTCCATAAAAGAAACAGAAGGGTCAGAATGCCTCTCGGAAGGGAGAAGGCCGGCATATTACCAGCCTCAGTAAATGCCTGAGGGAGAAATGGACGTGTTATCAGGAAGGACCAGTTCTTGGTAAAGGGTGAGTGAAAAAGAGGCAGACCCTCAATGATAGGGACTGACACAGTGGACAGTGGTCAGCGGACAGCAGCCACGGACTGAAACATAGCAGTGAATGCGAGGATGGTGCAGGACTGGGCAAGGTTTTGTTCTCCTAAACATAAGATCACTCTGAATGGAAACGGAGCCTTTGCACCTACGAACAACAACAAGCTTAATAATGACAGGAGCCGTGGTGGCATAGTGGTTACATGTTGGACTGTTAACTGCAAGGTCAGCAGTTTGAAACCACTAGCTGCTCATTGGGAAAGATGGGGCTTTCTACTCCAGTAACGAGTTGATATACGTCAGCACTGACCCAATGGCAGTGAGTTTGTTTTAAAATTAATTAAGAGCCTTAATAAATGCATGCTTTGTTGGTAATAAAAATGTAAAGTAGCTTGAATAGAGCAAGGGAATAATAAACCAGTAATAATAAGAAAACATTTAAATGTCCAGAATATTACCCAAGTAGCAACATACACAGATTTTATTAATTCTTTCAACTTCTCTACATCATTCTCAAGGACTGCTGACTCTCTCAAACACTGCACTCTGTGGGAAATGAGGTTTAATGCTGGCTACTGCAGAAATTCAAAGAGCAAGTAAAACAACCAACCTCCAAAACTCAATAAAAGGAATCTACCAACCCTTTATGATGCAATATCTATCTATCTATATCAGAGGAGGAACTGATAACATCTCTAATTTAGTAAAGAAAGATACTTCACTATCTTAATTTGATAGTGATACCCTGTTTAAACTACCAACCAACAACACTGAGAGCAATTCTTCAAGCAATTGGTCCAAAACAAGAATAGTGATCACTGCCATTGTAGCTTCATGTTGCTTTGGCAGTTTAGGCAAATAAAGGAGGCAAAGAACAATGACTACTGGGAATTTTTTCTAAAATATATCTACAGCTACTTGTTTATACTTAAAAATCCAAACTCGCTCCTATCGAGGCCATGCCAACTCACAGTGACCCTATAGGAGAGGGATGAACTGCCCTTGTCAGTTTCCGCAACCGTAACTCTTTTGTTGTTGTTGTTGTTAAATTTGGGGGATTGTTGAGCCCATAGGGACAGCAAGTCGAATACGGGTTTCGGGGGGGGGGGTTCAGTGGTAGTAGTGTGGGGGTGGGGGTGTAAAAGGGCGACGAGGTCAAGGAGTCCAGGAAGAAAAAGAATATTTGGAAAATGATTGTGGTAGTAACTGCACAATTCTTGTTGATGTGATTGAACTATGAAATGGTATGATAAATGTATTAACTCCCAATTAATAATAACAATTAAACAATGACTGTAACTCTTTACAGGGTAGAAACCTCGTCTTTCTCCCTCACAGCTGGTTGGTGGTTTTGAATTGCTGTTCTTGGGGTTAGCAGCTCCTTGGGCAACCACTACACTACCAGGGGTTTTTGTTTAAACTTAGAATTAAGTAAATAAGTTTATTGAGTGGAATTTAGTACTCAAATGAAAAAAAACACTCAGCAAGCTAGAAAATACATGTAGAATAATGTGAGATACTTAGCATATAAGCAATAACTAGAGAAGTTAAGTACAAAGAATTAGCACAATGTACTTTTATTTATTTTGAACATTTTATCATGTGTTAGGTGAAAGTTTACACAACAAATTAGTTGCGTGACAATTCATACACAGATCGATCCTGGTGGTTGGTTGCTACCTGCAAGGTGTCAGGACTCCCCCCACCCCGTCTTCCTCATTTCCACCCCTCCAGTTTCCCTGACCTCCATTGCTTTCCTCCTCATCTTTGCTTCTGGGCAAATGTCCCCTCGGTCTGGTATAGTTGATTCTTCCAAGAAGCACATTCCTCAAGAGTGATACTGTTCATTTATAGACTAATTTATTCCTTGACTGAGAGGTGACCCCTGGGAGTGGCTTCAGTCCCAGATTCATCCAGTGTCTTTGGACAATAATCTTGGCGGTACTTCCAGGTTCTATTCATTCAGTAAACCTGGTCTTTTAAAAAAAATCAATTTCAGTTTTGTTCTACATTCTTTGTTCATTTTCTAACAGAGATCTTCTATCGTGTTCCTGGTCAGAGTCGTTAGGAGTCCTGCCTAATTCTTCTGGTCTCAGGCTTTAAAGAGCTGTGGTTCATATGGGCCATTAGTCCAAAGGACTTGACCTTTGGTCCCCTTCACTCATCTGTGCTCTAGACGGGAAGAGACCAACAAGACACGAAGTAATGCCGTAGGTGGCCACTTGGAAACTTTTACGCCCTCCTATGTTACTCATCCTAGTCGGGTGTAGAACATTATCTTGATGACCTATGTTATACCAATTGACCTAGATATCTCCCAAGACTGTGGTCCTTAGACTTAAGTTCAGTAATTTAGTCCTACAAGGCTTTTGGATGTCTCAGAAGTTTCCATGATTATGTGCTCTCTTATATAAATGACTACATATAGCAGATATAAATGTGTGTACCAATGCCCACACTATACCCATATATGCATGTGCATTTACTCTGATAGGCCCTCCCACAAAGCATTGTATACACCTCCAAATATTGTATATATGTCCTTTTATGATCGACTTTCTTCACTTAGCATAGTGTCTTCCAGATTCATCCATGTTATATCTCATGGACTTATCATTACTCTTCCTTGCTGCGTAGTATTCCACTGTATTTATGTACTCCATTTTGTTCATTCATCTGTTGACGGACAACTTGTTGCTATTATACATAATGCTCAATGAACATGAGTGTGCACATGCGTATTCATGTCACTGCTCTTGTATCTCAAATTTGTTTTGATTTTTCATAATATTCATAACTCTTTATCTAGGTTGGTTCTGTTGTAATGTCACCCATTTAATTTCTTATTTTGGTTATTTACAACATATCTCTCTCTTTTTTCTTTGTCCATTTAACCAGTGGGTTTTCAATTTGATTGATCCTCTCAAAGAACCAGCTACTAATTTTGTGGATCCTGTTGGTCTCCTTTTTCGTTTATCTCTACTCTGATCTTTCTTATTTTCTTTCTTCTGCTGACAGTGGACTCTTGATGCTCCTTTTCCATTCAAGTTGTTGAGCTCAGTTATTGCTTTGAGATCTTTCTTCTTTTTTGATGGGTCCATTTATTTTTTATTTTGTTAAAAAATGTATTATTAATTGGGATTTAATATATAAACCATATCATTCCACAGTTTAATTAGGTTGAGCAGAATTGTACAATTGGTACCACAATCAATTTCCCAACATTCTTTTTCTACGTGGATTCCTTGACAATCTTTCCCTTTTACCTGGGTGCATTTATTTCTATTAAACTTTTTCTGACCATTGCTTTTGCTGTGTCCCAGATGTTTAAATATGTTGTGTCTTCAGTTCCATTTGATTCTAAGAATTTTTTTATTTCATTTAAAATATCTTCTAAGAGCCAGTAGGTTTAAAAGTAAGGCATTGTTCACTTGTTGTGTATTTAATAATTTTTCCTTGTTCTTTCTGTTATGAATTTCTAGTTTTAAAGTGCTATGATTAGGAAAGATGCTTTGTATTATGCTGATGTTTTAAAAAATATATTGAGGCTTGTTTGTTGCCTATGGTCTATTCTGGAGAATGCTGTTGGGTAGTATGTTCTGCATAGGTCAATGAGGTTAAGTTGGTTGATTCTGTTATTTAGATCTTTTGTTTCTTTTTTTTGAGTTTTTTCCTAGTTGTTTGGTCCACCATCAATAATGAAATGATAAAGTCTCCTGCAATTAATGTAGAAGTATCTATTTATCCTTTTGATTCTGTTAGATAAATAACAGAATATATATATATTTGTTTTATATATTTGGTGCTCTGTCATTGGGTACATAGGAGGGGGTATCCCCCCAAACCCAGAATTTCTCTGGGCGGAGTGGAGCTTTCGTAGTATGCATTTTCCTGCTAGGTGAGCATCAAGCAACCCACTCTGAGTTAGTGCACCCAGTGGCGTTGCCTGAGAAGGTTTTCTCTGGTCACAGTGAATGTTTTTGTAAAAGCAGTTTTGCTTGGACCTTTTTTTTTTTTGGTGATGGTTTAACTTAAGAGAACGGCATGCAGCTGTGAAATTTTGTTTCCCATTTGGGAAAAATGTTGTCGAAACTGTTGGGATGTTGAACACAGCTGACAAGGACAGCGCTATGGGAAAAACTCAAGTGTATGAGCGGTTTTCTCATTTCAAAAAAAGGCGGACTGATGAAAACCCTCATTCTGGATGTTTGTCAACTTTCCGAACAGAAGAAAATATCGACTCATAGACCTTTGGAGTTCGTTCCACCAGGCCAGACTGTTAATAGAGTTTTTAATTTAGAGGTTCTTAAAAGATTACATAACAGTCTGCTACAGAAAAGGCCTGATTTCTGGCAGACGGGGGGCTGATTTGGGCACCACGACAACACACCTGCTCACACAGTCATCTCAGTGCACCAGTTTTTGGCAAAAACCAGCATGCCTCTCTTGCCCTACGCACCTTACTCACTTGACCTCACTCCTGTGTGACCTCTTTTTGTTTCTGCAAATGAAGACGGACATGAAAGGACAGTGATTTGACAACATGGAAGAAGTGAAGAAAAGAATGAGGGAGGGGCTGTGAGCCATCCAAACAGAGGCATTTGAAAAATGTTTCTGAGAATGGAATAGCAGATTTGGCAGATATATTAAGTGTAATGGAGAGTGCTTTGAAGGTGATAAAGTTGTTTTGTAAAAAAAATTCAAACACATTGTTTTGAAAAGAAATCCATTTTGGGGGGCATCCCCTTATAGTATATATTATTGTTATATCTTCTTGGTAGATTGACTCTTTAATCAGTGTATAAGACCCTTATCTTTTTTTTTTTTTTTTTAGCGAAATATTTGTTTGCTTTTATTTTCCTTCCCTTAGAAGAATACTCCCAAAGAGTATTGTTTTATTACCCTTTAGCTTTTTTTTTTTTTTTAACATTTTATTAGGGGCTCATACAACTGTTATCCCAATCCATACACACATCAATTGTGTAAAGCG
>NW_022103958.1:37816445-37823628 GCF_000313985.2 Echinops telfairi
TGAGTAAGTGCTTGAGTGGAGGCCCAATGTCCATCTGCTGCCTTAATACTAAACCTATAAACATATGCACGTAGATCTGTTTCCCCACACTCTTATATAAATATATTTACAGATGTACATGCCAGTCTTAAAACCTCTATACATACCCTTTGTCAATACTCTTGTCTTATATAATGATCTTTACTTAATATATATTTTGTCTGATATTATTGTTATTCCTATTCATTTTTGTATACTGTTTGATATATTTTCCGACCTTTGATTTCCCCCCACAGTTTTGATAGCATATAGTTCACATATCATGCAGTTCAATAGTTCAATCACACCAAGAATAGTTGTACAATCATCATCACAATCAGTTTTAGAACATTTTCTTCATTCTTCTACTTATCATTATTAGCCCCGAATTTCTCCCCAACCTCCCCTGCCAGACTCCCAAGGAACCATTAATCCAGTTACTGTCTCTATAGATTTACTTATCCTAGATTTCATATACAGAAAACATTAAAAAAAAACCCCAAACCCCCCAAAGAAACCCTAACAACAATAACAAAGCAAAACAGATAAAAACCTCAATAGAAAAGAGAGCAGAAAACAGATTTAAATGGGTCATAAGGGAGATCAAATGATAGAGTGCTAAATTTTGACCTCACTGCATCTGCAATAGTCCACTTCCCAATGCACTCTGCATGCTCGTAAGGCTGTTCACATCCCTGCTCCATGGTCAGAGGGGCTTAATCCATGTGTTTTGTTTGTTTTTTAGAAAACTGAAACAGCTTTAAAACGGGTCAAAAGGAAGATCAAGTGCTAAGATATCACATTTTGACCTAACCGTGTCTTTACAGCACTCTCTGTCTGATCCCAGGGCTAGTTACATCCCTGCACTGTGATTGGAGCGTATTCACACTGGAGGCTGCATCTCTATGTGGACCTGGAAGTGGATTTTGGGCTTCCACTGCCCTCCATAACCTGCAAACCAGCTGTTCACAATTTGAGCTCTGATGCTATTCCTTCCTTGATCATTGGATTTTATTGTTTACAACCCTTGGATCATAGGCTGGTATGCTTATTCCTTGTGGACTTAGTTGATGCCTCAATTAGATGGCTGCTGGTTTGAGATCAAGCCTCTAATACCCCAGGGGCAATTCTTTCTGATAGCTGGGCACCATCTAGCTTCTTCACCACACTTTGCTATAGCATCCATAGCTTCAGTGATCTCTTCATGAACCATCCTTTGATTTTGATTTGTTTATGTCTTTGTGTCTAAGATATGTGTCTTATAGACAACATATCGATAGGTCATTTAAAAAATATATCCACTTTGTTATTCCCTGTCTCTTGGTTCTTGCATTTAATCCATTGTCATTCAGAGTGCTGGAAGGTGAGTAGGGATCTACTATTGCCATTGCGTTATACCTTTGTGGTGTTGTTGGTGTTAACCGTGTCTTTGTTTCCCGTGATTTGCTGTGCTGAGTTCGTTCTGTATGTGAATTTTCTTCTCCTGGCAATTGTTGCTCTTTTTGTGTATACTGAGTCATTTTAGTTTTTCTCTTTTTTGGTGAGCCGATTTATTACATTTATTTGTGGTTACCCTGAAGTTTACTGGAAATTTCTTTTCTCATTATTTAGCTCACTCATTTGTGCCTTCTTATCCTGTTTGATTTGTTTTTTCCTCACATGATGCTGTCCCAGAGGCACTGCGGTAACACATATTATTTATGTGCTATATACTGGTACTAGGTTGGTTTGTTTTATCCAGTTTTTTTGGTATTGTTTTGTTTTGATATATCAGGACAGGTAGAGCAGGTCCGCTCTGCTGCTCTCTCATCTTACAGGATGGAAATAGTCACCCACCTATTGCCAGGGGGGCAGGGCAGCAGCAGGTGGGGCTAGTGTACATGGTTATGTTGGCTCTGGGCTGGCTGGGTGTATTCTCTCTGTCTCTCATTGGGTGGGCAGAGTGGTGTGGTGGGCATCAGAGGCTACAGCACCCAATGTCACTTGCCTGATGGGGGATGGTGACAGGTGGGGAATGTGGCAGGTGACCGGCAGTGTGGAAGCAATTACTGCTGTTTATTGGGTGGGCAAAGTAACAGAAGGGCATGTGTCGGGGGATCAGTAGTGGAGCATTGACTGGGTGGGTAGATAGTGGGGTGTAGCAAATGACCTGAGTGAGTGGGGAGGGAGGCTGGAACAGCAGCCTCTGGGTAGGCAGTGAGAAGGTGTGGGGAAGGTTCATCACACTAATCATCAGGAAGCTGGGGAGGAGAGCATCCTTTCCTAGTCACCAGGTATGGGTGTCTGGATGCTTCTGGTTGACTGCAGCTAGCAAGTAGAACTTGACTCCAACCCAATGTGACAATGGGGGCATGCCCAAAGTCTGGTCGAGTGGGGGAACTCCCTGCTGACACTCGATGACCACCACCCACTCTAAAGTAGAGACCACTGCTAGTGAGTAGTCCTGTCTCTGAATTCTGCATTTCTTCCTGTTCGGTGGATGTCAGACCCATGGGTCCATGGCATAACATGGTTTACAAAGATAATGTTTTGCCTCCTACTTGAGTAGAGTCTGGGGCCTTCAAAGCTTATGAGCAGTCATCTAAGTACTGCCACCGCTCTTCCCCCACCAGAGGAAAGAAGAGTGATGGAACATGAAAAGACATATGGAAAAAAACAATTCCAATGGGTTCATTGGCAACCCACAGGCCAGTCTCCATAACCCTGAGCTCAGTCGAGCTAAATAGTTCCTGGCTCCCACGATCAACTGCTCTGCGCAGGAGCCCATAAGAAGGCACTGGATAGGATGGAAGAGAAATGTAGATTCAAAATCTTCATGAGGGAGGGGGGAGTGGGGGGAGGGGGAAAATGGGCAGCTGATATTAGGGGCTAGAGTAGAAGGCAAATGTTTTGAGAATGATGAGGGCAGCAAATGTACATATGCGCTTGACACGATGTATGTATGCATTGTGATAAGAATTGTATGAGCCCCCAATAAAATAATTTTTTAAAAAATCCTAAAAAGAGACCAGGATGACAGGTCAGATAGGGGGACTGGTGGGGTCCTCAGACAATGGCCCTTCCCCTTCATGTCTGGAACAAAGTAATCAATCATTTCAGATCAATAGGGCAGCATTTACTCACAGGCCAAGTTCAGAGGATTAGGAAAGAAGTGTAACTGGAAACAGGAAATAGCAGCAGCCAGTGAGATAAGTGATAGGACATTGAGGGAAAACGACATTCGAGTCCAATTGGAATGTGTGAATTGTTGAATGTAAAGCTATCATCTGCCCTGGAAACCTCCACCTAATTCACAATAACAAGTTAACAGCAACAACCAAAACCTCCCTGATATCTAAACATGTACCCACAAGCTCACACGAATTAAAGAATTAAATATAAATTTTGAATATGAAGAACAGAAGAAAAAGGAGCCAAGACTGTATCAGACCTAAGTTACTATGAACAATGAATTATAAACAACTTTCAACATCTGGAAGCGATAGACAAAATAACAATGGAAGAAATAAAAAGATTCAACTGGATATAATTTAACATGTTTAAAATAAGAAAAAGAAGAAATGAGAAGGAACATAAAAATATTTGCATCACTTAGTGCATTTAGCAGATGCTCATGGTATAAGCAATAACATATAAAGAGCTTAGGAAAGTCATAAGGATATGTTTATGGGCAGAAAAAAATTCAAATTTATGAAGATCAACCCAGTATTGTTTCTAAGAACATCAAATAAAAAGTTTATTTCAAAATAATGGAAAACCCAGATAAATGATGGTCAACCAGTTCAAAAAGTGGTCAAACAAAATGGTGGAAATATTCTTGTGACATAATGTGAAGTGAAGAAAGTAGAATATAAAATTGTGCCAAGATTGCAAATATGTAAAAATGTGGATGCATGTGTTTTGGGTTGGGAAAGGAATTCACAAAGATAAAAATAGTTGTTAGCATGCTGGGAAGAATGAAAAGAATGGTGGCTGATAGGTACCACCGAGTCCGTTCTGACTTAGTGACTCTGTACAACAGAATGCACCACTGCCTCACCATCCTCACAGTTGCTATGTGTTAACCCATTGCTGCAGGCACTGTGTCGATCCGTCTTGTCGAGGGCTTCCCTCTTTCTGGTTTCTCCTCCTCTTCACCAAGCATGCTGTCCTTTCCTAGGGACCGGGCTCTTCTGATAAGATGTCTGATGGATGTGAGCCTCACATTGCTTGCCTCTAAGGAGCATTCTGGTTGTACTTCTTCCAAGACGCGTTTGTTCTTTTGGCAGTCCATGGAGCTTTCCATATTCTTAGCTAGCACCATCGTTCAAATGCACCGATTCTTTTCACTCTCTCCCCAACCCCTACCCCCAGTGCCCAACTTTTATATGCTTATGAGGCAATTGAAAATGCCATGACACCTGTGTGATCACTGGCATTCCATCATGCTCACCTCCCCGATACAATTGCTGAAGACAAATGGGTGCATAAGCAAATGTGGTGAAGAAAGCTGATGGTGCCCAGCTATCAAAAGATATGGGGTCTTAAAGACTTGAAGATAAACAAGCGATCATCTAGCTTAGAAGCAACAAAGCCCGCATGGGAGAAGCACACCAGACTGTGTGATCACGCGGTGTCGAAGGGCTCAGGTATCAGGCATCAAAGAACAAAAAAATCATATCATTGAGAATGAAGGACAGTGCAGAGTGGGGACCCAAAGTCCATCTGTAGACAACTGGACATCCCCTTACAGAAGGGTCACGGGGAGGAGATGAGCCAGTCAGGATAAAGTGTAGAAACGATGAAACATACAACTTTCCTCTAGTTCTTAAATGCTTCCTCCCTCCACTATCACGGTCCCAATTCTACCTTACAAATCTGGCTAGACCAGAGGATGTACACTGGTACAGGTAGAAACACAGGGAATGCAGGACAGATGAACCCTTCAGGACCAGTGGTGAGAGTGGCGATACGGGAAGGGTGGGGGGAAGGTGGGGGAGAAAGGGGGAACTGATTACAAGGATCTACATATAACCCCCTCCCTGTGGGACAGACAACAGAAAAGTGGGGAAAGAGAGATGTTGGACAGTGTAAGACATGATAAAATAATAATTTATGAATTATCAAGGGTTCATGAGGGATGGGGGAGCCCGGAGGGAGGGGATAAATGAAGAGCTGATACCAAGGGCTCAAGTAGAAAGCAAATGTTTTGAGAATGATGATGGCAACAAATGTACAAATGTGCTTGACACAATGGATGTATGTATGGATTATGATAAGCAATGTACGAGCCCCCAATAAAATGATTTTTTTTAAAAGGAGAAAATGCCATGACTTGGATCAGGTACACCTTAGTCCTCAGAGTAACCTCCTTGATTTTTAACACTTTGAAGAGGTCTTATGCAGCAGATCTACCCAATGCAGTGGTAGAGAGGTACTATTGGGGGTGAGTGGTTGTGCACTGAAATGCCATTAGGCAGGTGAAGCTGGATGGGGGAAAATGGCAAGTGATGGGGGAATATATTGAACTGAAGAGTTCGACTCAGGCTAAAAGTAATACATTGAAGAAGGCAAACATTGAGCATTGAGGCCACCTTTCTCTCAGTCTCCCTCTTGGAGGCCTGAGCCTTATGTGGGGGAGGATGTGCTCCAAGGAAGCTCTGAAGCCCGTGGGACAGTTGGAAAGGCACAGGCAACAGGAAGCCACAAAGGATTTTAAAGAGGGAAGGGATTCAAACCACCGTAGCAGGGTGAAACCATTCCAGTTTAAGAGACAGCCATTGTCCTTGAACTTTCAGGGCCTGACCTCTGCACAACAGTTCTCTTAGCGTTGCTTTTTTAAAAAAATTGTTTTATTAGGGGCTCATACCACTCTTATCACAATCCATACATACATCAAGTGTGTTGAGCACATTTGTACATTCCTTGCCCTCATCATTCTCAAAACATCCGCTCTCCACTTAAGCCCCTGGTGTCAGCTCCTCATTTTCTTTCATACTATTTTTTGCTAAATAGAAGTTCAGATCCAGAACAGAGCGAGTTAAAAGAAGTGAGATTCTTGGTTAATATAGCACCATTTGAGTTGGCTCCGTGCGGCTCTGTGTCTTTGAATTCCTTCTGAATAAAGCCATTGGGGAAAATGCCAGCTTGCTCTCTAGTGGGGAATTAAGCAGCCGCACACTCATCCATCAAATATTTATTGAGAGCCCATCACATGCCAGGTCTTGGGGAAAAAAATGGAGCAAGCGAGAGAAATAAGACATGGATTTTTAAAATAAAAATAATTTAAATAGCTCTATTGGCATACACTTCACATATCAAATAATGTGATCATTCAATTATAGTAAGAAGAGTTGTGCCATCACCACCACCATCAATTTTAGAACCTTTTCTCCTTGTACTTATTATTGTTAGCTCCTCATTTCTCCCCCTTATGTCCTACCAGGCCCCCAGGTAATTATTAATCCAGTTACTGTCTCTCTAGATTTACCTATCCTGGATTTCATATACAGAAAGTCATACAAAACACAAACAGGAAGAACAACAACAACGACTAGATAAACATATGCAAACAGAATAGAAAGGAATGCAGAAAATACAAAACAACTTTAAAATGAGTCAAAAGGGAGCTCAAACAATAAGGTGTTCCATCTTAACATAACTGCGTCTGCCAACATCCACTTTACAGCGGATGCTTTCTGTCTGATAGGAAGGTCATTCACATCCCTGGACTGTGTTCAGAGGGGACTCACTGGAGGCTTAATCCATGTGTGGACCTTGCAAGTGAATTTTGGGCTTCCAGTCATCCACAGCCTTCTGAAAACCAGATGTTCCAAAGTTAAGCTCTGGTACTGTTTCTTTCTCTGGATTTTAATTTTATTATTTACAGTCCTTGGATCGCACAGGCTGGTGTGCTTCTTTCCTGGGGAACTAGTTGATGTCTCACTGAGAGCTCCTTTAAGGGCCCAGACCCTATTCTTTAAAAAAAAATCATTTTAGTAGGGGCTCATACAACTCTTATCACAATCCATACACACATCAGTTGTATAAAGCACATTTGTACATTCATGGCCTGCATCATTCTCAAAACATTTCCTCTCCACTTAAGCCCCCGGCATTAGGTCCTCATTTTCCCCCTCCCTCCTCACTCCCTCTTCCCTCATGAGCCCTTGGTAATTTATAAATT
>NW_022103958.1:37824458-37880458 GCF_000313985.2 Echinops telfairi
TCAGCGGTTGTGTCGGGAAGGTGAGCCTCATAGAATGCCAATTTAATAGAAGAAAGTATTCTTGCGTTGAGGGAGTACTTGAGTGGAGGCCCAATACCAGACCCTATTCTTTCTGAGAGCTGGGCACCGTCTAGTTTCTTCATTACACTTTGTTACAGTACTCATGTATATCATTAGTGATCTCTTCATGAAGCCAGTCTCATTTCGGGCCATGTCATAAGAACAAATTGTTCTTTGATCAGGGCTACGATTGTGTGTGAACCTAAAATCCATTCATATATCTATGGTTTATCTATGTCTTTGGTTCACTTTAGAGACGTCACTATTATTTTATTACAGGGAACATTATAAATCATTCCCCTGGGCATAAGGACATTCCATTAATAGTGTCATTCATTTAGCTAATGGTAAAGAATTTAAAATACTATTGAGAAAAGGAAATTATGCAAGTACAGGCCAGCTTCAGACTGCACACTATGAATTGTTGACTTGTACAAATTAAACTCTGAAGTGACTGGTCCTTATTGACACGAATCATGGGGGTTGACGATAGGGCAAAACTTTCAATAATACTCATCATAAGGGCAGAACCATGCATACCAGGCTAACACAGGACACAGATTCTTATCTTCCATCCGTGTGCACTTAGGGGTAAGAGTCAGACACATAGGATAACACCATGTGGATTGACACCTGCCTATAATGCTGTAGGAATATGGTTCATTGTTGCTAATGCAGAAAGGAGGGCACTCAACAGACAACATTGGAATCAAATGCTGAAACAGGAATACAGCAGAGGGACCTGCCATGGCAGCTTGACACAGTAAGGGAAGGGGGAGTTGTTAGGCATGGCTGGATGGTAGGGCTGTCCTGAGAGCTTGTTGAGGGGCAGATAGGAGAGTGCACATGGAGGCTATCTTACACAGAGTTTATTGTTAGGCCAGATATTGTCAATTTAAGTCTCAAAACGCTTTACTGAAAATCTCACTTAGACGCCCAGGTAGTAGGACAGATGACTGGAGAACCTTCCTGACGGGGCAGAGGGTAAAGGGCTGAGAGCCATCTTTCTGCCTCTGCCCTCCAAGAATGCTTCAGCTGTGGAGTCTCTCAGGCTCATGGAACAGTCTCGCAGCCACTGCCACAGGATTTCAGCCTAAGCTAACGGATTTTAGACAGCGAGGCCATCTGAGCAGCTCTTAGGGCACAAACCATTCAGAATGTAAAAGACTGTGTTGTATCAAAGAGAGTCCCTGGGCAGCAACAGTCAGACACACTTGATTCCTTATTTCGTTTCACGGCATCTGAACTGGTAGGCATTATAAGTTTTGGACTTCCCTGCTCCCATCGCTGGAAATGATTGTTCTGATTTTTGCAGAGTTGAGAGAAAAAGTCCTCTACCTGGATGCTTCCCCTGATGCCAGAGAGCCAACACTACATGTGTCAATGGGCATTGTGCACTTAATCCTTCCTTGTAATTCAGCTCATAAACATCTCAGGGCTGATGGAGTGCATCCTGTGTGTATTGATTCATAGACTCGGGGCAGCGAGGACCTTGCATAATCGTCTCCTCCCACCCATTCTGAGGCTTAAATCTTTTCTGCCAGCCAGTGGGCGCCACTGAAATTACCTGGATACGTGCTGCCCAGGAGCAGGCAGGCACTTAGGAGTTTACAAATTCGCTTCCTTTAAAAGCTCAAATTATCCATCTGCCACTTTCATTCCGGGTGACTGTGTGTGATTGGGCGTCTGGCACAATGCTCTTTTGGAATGGACATCTTGATGTATGATAATCATCTCTTAAGGACATTCACCTTGCACGTTTCTCTTTCTAAGGATAAAATACGAAGACGCCTTTCAATAACGCAGGTGCCACTTCTTCTTGCCAAATCCTGCCTTGGGTGTTAGAAGCAGCCCACCTAACGACCAGTTCCAGCCAGTGCCAGCAGCTATGTCTGCGTGGGAGGCTAATGGAGCCAAAGGAACTAGCTTGCTAGAGAGGTGATTAGGTGATATTAAATGTCAAGATCTCAATGAATTACCCTCCGAGGTTTCATAAAATAGAAAAATGGCGGTGTTTCTATTGCTGCTGTGTCAAACAAAAACATTGTTGTCTACTCCTTTTGCAGAGAAATGTAACTATTGGCTTTTGACTTGGCAGTATATTCTGCCGAGGAATGATAGGCACAATAGACCTCCTGAAGCAGAGTTCGTGGGCCCTGGCAGAGTGGATGAGATTTGTGTGGTCCTTGAGGGTGGCCTCTGGTTGTGTCCTGCCACCTGGCATTCATCTTTTTGGCACAGTGAAGGGTAGACAGAGGTTGATTAGAGGCAGATACGACGAGCACAAACGTAGTAGAGATGAACAGCACCATGGCTTCTAGACGAATCTGTGCCGAGCAGTGCCCACCCCTCTGCTGGACCCTGCCTGGTGCAATCAGTGGCACATTAGAGCCATGGTAAGATGGCCTTGAAACTTGAATGAAAGAAAAGATGGCCCTCTTAGAGTTGAATGAGTGAACCAATCAATGGTATTAACCACCTGCAGGAATCATGGTAAAGGATGGGACGTTTCCCTGGGCGCTACGCACAAAGAACAGGGTCTGGTGTCATCGAGAGGGAAAGCAACCAACGGCTAACGAATGCGTCTCTGTTCAAAGGAAACAACAGGTTAGCCAAAGAGAAAGGGCTCAGAAAACACCGTCCTACACACAGACTTTGGGGCGGTGACTGGCTAGGCAAGAGCTTCGGCTCTGGGGCTGGGGGATGGCGCCTTCCTCCTCCCCAGAGTCCCTGGCTGGTGCCAATGGTCAATGTGCTCAGATGCTGACCAGAATCCTGGGAGGCTGGCGTCCACCTGGAGAGTGCACTGCCGAAGAAAGTCCTGGTGATGTACGGCTGACATGCCAAGCCACAAATCATGAAATCCTAGCGCATTCAGCTCTACTCGCTCGCACACGGGGTTGCCATGAGTCCCCCCCCCCTCCTCACCCTCCTTCTTCCTTATGCTTATCCAATACATATTCATTGAGCACTGCCCTGGGCTACACACCGTTCTACGGATGGGGGGCAGGGTGCCAAGAGCAAAACATGTCCTTGGGAGCTGATCAGCATAGACAGGTATAAGAGATTTCCAGAAAGTGGTACGTACTCGGGCAAAAGACGTGGAGGAGGATGACTTGAGGGAGGGGAGGAAGGTCTTTCTCTGTGGGGCACATGACTTTTCAAATCTGCCCGCCCCCCTCTGGCCAGAACAGTTATTCCTGCCCTTTGCCCTGATGGTAGGGGCTGCTGGGCAGGCCACTAGATCCTGGTGGGCATGGGATGTGCTGGTAGGCGACAGGAGTGTTCTATTCGGTTCAGTAGCATGGGGCTTCCTTTGTCGCAAGTGGAGAGGCTCACCTAATGTAGACAGCAGTCTTCCGTGAGGTTGGCCTGACACACAGCAAGCTTTCCAAACATGCCTGGCATTATGATCTTTGTTGTTGATGTTAGGAGATTCCCCCTCCGCCTTCCCCGCGCCCCACCCCTCCGACACGCCAGTGGTGTGGCAGTACAGCATTCTATTACAGCTCTCAATTTAGGATATTAATCTGTATGGGAGCCTAATCTTGCTAGAAAATCATATTAAAGCGAAACTCATTCTATTTTCCACTTTGATATCTTTTCAAACAAGTCAATATAATGAAGGATTTATTCATTTTGTAGGCGAAGGAATAATCTTGTAGCTTGATTAGAAGGAAATGAGCTAAACAGATTAGAAAAAAATGGTATCCTCCATCATCTCATTATCTCACTCAGCAGTCGGAGGACTGCTTGTTTCTCTTCTCTGAGGATCCACCACTTTATAGCCACTTACTGTCTTAGTTATCGAGTGCTGCTGGGACGGAAAGCCCCGCATGGGTGGCTTTAGCCAATGCCACTTTATGTTGTGGCCCGTTAGGACACGGGACGTCTGCGGTCGGGGTGCTGGCTCTGGGGCAGGCTTTCCCTCCTGGCTTGTTTCTCCTGGGCCACCTTCCTGTGGCTTGGTGTTTCTTGCCCTCATCTCTGCTCTCTTGCTCCCTTACATTCTTTTCTATTTCAAAGGAGATTGACTGCAGACAGATTCACACCAATCCCAGCTCATTATCACCACAAAGATGACCCCAGTCCCAAGTGGGACCATAACCACAGAAAGAAACTCACTGCCATTGAATCAATTGGGTCTCATAGTGACCCCAGAGATACTGAGATGAGGCATTTCAACACATAGTTTTTGGGAACACAATGCGATTAATTCAACTGTGTGTATCTTTTCATTTGAATGTCAAATTAATGAGCTGCTACTTTTATTATGATCCCCTTCCTATAGAGGAGGACACTCTATAGGCTCAGAATGGATAGGGAACTTCCCCAATCCACACAGAGAGTAAGTAGCTGAGATGGGTTTAAACACAGGACTGTTTGCGGTCAGAGCCCAAATTATAGGCCAGCATCCTATCCTGGCTCCCTTTTTGGATCTGGGTCCACTGCCTAGTCCTATGAATCCTTTAAGAACTTTCCATCAATCAGCAAAAGTAATAAAAATAAATCAGCCAAGAGCTCTTTTAAATAACTTTAAAATGCATGAAGTCAAGAATAAAATCTTATAGGACTTAAATAAACGGATGTTTAAACGGTTGCATTCCTTTCACAAAAAGGCAATGATTAGAATTGAGATTTCCCCGCCTTCTTTTCACCTACAAGCATATTAGTCAAAGGTTGGCCAGTCCCGTGGATGCAGCGGGCTAGGCGCTGATGTCGTACACACAAATCATATGCAGCCCCGGTCTTCAAGGCACCTCCACTCTGGTTCACAAGACATGCTTCATACGCTTGCACGCTCAGTGGAGCAAACAACGAGCACAGGGGAGAGACAGCTAAAGCAGAGAAGTGTGAAGGGGTCCTGGAGGGATTCCTGGCGCTGGGGGTTCTTGATCTGTGTCTGGAAGCATTTGTAGGCACTCACCAGGCAGAAGGGTGTGGGCTGCCTTTCAGGCAAGAAGAACAGCAAAGCCAAAGACTTGGATGTGCGATCTCTTGGGAGATTCACAATCAATGCGGAAGAGGCAAGCACATAGGATACATATGGGTGGCTGGGTGGGCTGAGGATGGAGGAGAGTGTGTGGATTGGCTAGGCTAGGAAGAGCCTTGGGGTCAAGGCCAAGGGCTTGGGCTTTCTCTTCTAGGCCAGAAGTTCCCAGCAAAGGGTGCCTAATCCTGAGTGATGGCATCAGCATTTTGAAGGGCAGGCTTACAGCAGGCAGGCTGAGACTCATGACTCATGCAGAACCTAGCAGAGTGAATGGAACGCAGAACCCAGCGGTGTGTGAGCATGCTCATTGGCAGAAGAGCAAGGCAGAGGGGAATGGAGAGTTGAAACGGCAGTTGCCGCGGTCAGGTTTGCGTTTGGCAGTCTTTTCCAGAATGTATGGAACATGATCTGGGTGTCTAAAGGGGACGTTAGGGAGAGGAAAAAGGACAGGCGCAGGGGAGAAGCTTAGGAGGTTGTTGCCATAGCCAAGGCAAGAGGTGAGAGGCCTGAACAGAGAAGAAGCAGAGGATGGAGAGGAGGAAGATTGAAGAAGTGTTTGAGGAGCAGAGCAGCTATCTCTTCATGGTCATCTGCTGTGGGGGGAAGAGAGAGAGTGGTCTGGTATGATTATTGGGTATCTGTGTTGAACACTCGGGGGAAGGTGGTGCTATTATGAAGGCACTTTTTATATAAAGCAACGCAAGTAGGAAGACCTGGAGGAATGAAGTTATTCCACTCCTGCAGAGGTGTCTTCAAAGCCAGCCAGCCCTCGCATGTCTCTTTAAGCAAGTGTCCAAGAAATCAAATGTTTTCAGACAAATGTGACCTTCAGGTCAAGGGCTGTGTGCTATCAATTCCTTCCTGTAACCCACGTGCCCAGCACAGGGCTGAGACTTAGCTCTTGCTGGCATAGTGACTCTCTCCACCCCTCCTGCCCCCAAGAGTAGATCATATACATGGCACTTTATACTGGGGAAGCCATTGCTGATCTTGAGGTGCTGGATTAAGTATGGGGGCAGGAACAAAACTTGATTAGGTCCTGAAGCCTAGTTTGTTTTTTGTTTGGTTTTTAGTGGGGGCTGGGTGGGGGGAATCCCTTTCTTGCCACACGAGTCAGTTTCAAAAATACAAACAAAACGGAAGCATCTTTTCTACCTTCTGTTTTAGCTTTTAAAAAAAGTTTTAAAAAAAAACCCCAACATAGCAGGAAATTCCTAAGTGAATTGTTTCATTTCAAAATACTCTTTGTTCACACCCAGTTCTGTACAGTGGCTGTGTCAAAGAGGTTGTTTCAATAGAGAGTTGAGAGCATGCCATCAGGTAGAAGACATGAGAGATGTTGAACTCAAGGCCCCTGGGCCTGCATACGATGGTTGGGTAATGGGACTACAACCAGACACACAAGCTTAGAAGACACCATGCTTCCTCCCCCCAATTTTATGTATTTTATTACTGCTGTTGAGTACACCACTGCAAAGCCTAACACCAATTCGACAGCTTCTACCTGTACAGTTTAGACACGGACTACATCCTTTGAGTCATGCACCGATGCTCATCTTCTGAATTCACTTCCCAATGATCATAAACTCACTGTCCAAAGGTTCCTATCAAATCTTTCCAGTTGCTGTCAGTTTGATCTTGTGGTTCAAATGGTTCTTTTGAAGAAGATGGATCTTCAAAGAGCGTAATGGGTCAGAGAGACTCTTTCTTCCTTCCTTCCTTCCTTCCTTCCTTCCTTCCTTCCTTCCTTCCTTCCTTCCTTCCTTTCCTTTCCTTTTTAACTACCTAAGCTAACTATTGTTTGATTTTAGGAGCCCCTCAGGGGACATTTTTGGTTAGGGTTTTGAGATGACTTCCAGGCAATAATTTTAGGGGTTCCTCCAGTCTTTGTGGTGCCTGAAAGTCTGGAGTCTGTTAGAACTGGGAATTCTGTTCTATATTTTCTCCTTCTTGATCAGGATTTTGCTATGAAATATTTGATCAAAATGTTTGGTCAGAGTAGCCAGGCATCATCCAGTCTTCTGGTCCCAAGACAGTTCATTAAAGCAATTAGCCACCCATCCCATATCTTCCCCTGTTCCCAACTTCTTTCTCTGTTGCTCCAGATGCATAGGTCCCACTGGCTGTGCATTGGATAACTGCTTGCTAGCTTTTAAGGCCCCAGGCATCACACAAGCAACTAGGAGGCAGAACAGAAGCACTCAGCACATTGTTAGGTCCTTGACTGGGATATTCCATGAGACCATGACCCCACGCCTCCAAAGTAAGGGACTAAATCCCATTAAGGGTTAAGAAGACACCATTCTTTTTTTATATAAATAATTTTATTGGGGCTCATAAAACTCTTATCACAATCTATTCATCCATCCTTTTTGTCAAGCACATTTGTACATATGTTGCCATCATCATTTTCAAAGCATTTTCTTTCTACTAGAGCCCTTGGTATCAGCTCCTCATTTTTTCCCCTCTCTCCCTTCCTCATGAACCCTTGATAATTTATAAATTATTATTATTTTTTCATGTCTTGCACTGTCCAATGTCTCCCTTTACCCCCTTCTCTGTTGTCCATCCCCTAGGAGGAGGGCTATAGGTCGTTGTGATTAGTTCCCCCTTTCTCCCCCTCACCTTCCCCTTCCCCTCCTGGTATGGCTACTCTCAATATTGGTCCCGAGGAGTTTATCTTTCTTGTACTCCCTGTGTTTCCAGCTCTTATCTGTACCCCTGTACATGCTCTGATCATGATAGTGGGGGGAGGAAGCAATTAAGAACTAGAGGAAAGTTGTATGTTTCATCAGTACTATACTGTACCCTGACTGGCCTGTTTCTCCCCATGACCCTTCTGTAAGCGGATGTCCAGATGGGCTTTGGGCTTCTACTCCACACTCCCCGCCTTCATTCGCATTGATATGATTTTTTGCTCTGGATCTTTGATGCCTGATACCTGATCCCATCGACACTTCATGATCCCACAGGCTGGTGTGTCTTCCATATGGGCTTTGTTGCTTCTCAGCTAGGTTTATCAAGCCATTAAGACCCAAGACACTATATCTTTTGATAGTCGTGCACCATCAGCTTTCTTGACCACATTTGCTTATGTACCTGCTTTGTCATCAGCAATCTTGGAAGACACCATTCTTATACAAAATAATGTATAGGGATACAGGATCAAATATGATTTAGATCTCAATCCAACAAGCATTTATCGAGCACCTATTGTAGATTATGAAGTTCTTGGGCAGTACAAATCGTTAACATGCTCAGCTCCTAACCCACAGTTTGGATGTTCAAGTCCATCTAGAGATTGTGTTCAAAGAAAGGCCAGGCCAGCTGCTTTAGAAAAATCAACCATTGAAAACCCCATGGAAATAAGCAAAAAGTGGGGGAGAGGCAAGCAACAAATGCTGATACTAATTAGACATACCAAATCACTTCACAAGATTAGTTATTTTGATTTGATTTGAAGGCTTAGGATCAGTCTCATGGGACAATCCGGTCAGTTGGCATAATATAGTTCTTAAAGTTTATATTCTACTTCCCCATATGGTTAGTTGGGTTTAGGGTTTTAGAAGTGTAGAAGCAGCCATCTATGATACAACTATTGGTCTCCATTTGTCTGGGACAAAGAAGAAGAGAACCCAAGAACCAGAGAAGAAACTGAACTCTAGGGGCAATTGTCTCTGTGAACCAGTGTCTCCTCTACATTGAGACCAGGAGAAGTAGACGCTTTCGGCATCAGATGTATGATCAGAGGCATGATCGATGGATCCTGATAGAAAGGGAGAGAAATGTGGACCAGATCTTCAAGCTCTTAACGAATCCAGACTTTCTGGGACCTACTGAGGCTGGAGAAATTCCTCCTTACAGTATTGAGTCACTCTTCCAACCTGGAATTGACACTATCTCTTGGAGTCACCTTTAAACTGAGTAATGGTTTTAAAAAAGAAAGGTAGTCTTCCTTGAAGATCTCATTAAAAAAAATCAATTTAAGACCAATTGGACAGCAGCCATTGGCTATTGAGAAACATAGAGGAGATGGTTGGAAAGCAGGGAGTGTAAGTCAATGGAAGGGAAGGAACTCGAAGGGACACAGTGAGCATGTTGATGCAATGTGCAGGATGTAGCCAATGCCCAGACCACAGTGTCCTGAAACTGTCGAACGGGAGCAGGTCTTGCTGTGGATACTTCTCACGAAAGATCCATAAAAGGCAAAGAGAGAAAAATAACGCAAATCCTATGGAGTTACACATGTGGGCACCATGGGTGAGAACTGACTCATGGCGAGTCAGCAGTCATAGAGCAGTTCTTTTTATTGGTATTGCATCAAATCGCCCTCTATCAGTTTGTATACATGGCATCTTATAAAACGTATAAAACAAATCCGTAACATCTGTAAGCTTACAAAGGCTTGGAATTAAAATGAAACCCATTATCTACAATAGGTGCTCGATAAATGCTTGTTGGATTGAGATCTAAATCATATTTGATCCTGTATCCCTATACATTATTTTGTATAAGAATGGTGTCTTCCAAGATTGCTGATGACAAAGCAGGTACATAAGCAAATGTGAAGAAAGCTGATGGTGCACGGCTATCAAAAGATATAGCATCTTGGGTCTTAACGGCTTGAAGATAAACAACCCTTTGAGTCGGTTCTGACTCCCAGGGACCCTCTAGGACAGCGGTTCTCCACCTTCCTCATGCCGCGACCCTTTCATACAGCTCCTCATGGTGGTGTCCCCCCAACCATAACATTATTTTTGCTATTGTTATGAATTGGGCGACCTCGGTGAGAGGGGTCATGACCCACAGGTTGAGAACCGCTGCTCTAGGATCTTGTAGACCTGCCACGGCGCTCCCAAGGCTTCCCACAGCTTTCTCCCACAGAGCAAGCGGTCGGCGGGTTCAAATTGCTGACTTTTCCCAAACAGCTGGCCCTTTTCCGCTGTGCCGCCAAGGACCCTACGGCTGAAGTAGGATGGTGTGACCACACAGGGCACCCCGACTCTGCTCAAGCTGGAGCTCTGAGGGCTGTCTTAAAGCAAAGAGATGCTAAAGCCCAAACCTCTTCGTTTGCCTTTTCCTTACTGTAGTGCTTTTCAAATCTGAGTGTGTGTAAGAAGCGCTGTCAAGGTCATGCATGTAAACCCACAAGCTCTGCACTTCACAGGGGCTTTCAGGCACTTTAAGGACAACCACAGCCACGAGGCATTGTCACCGTATGTCCCGAGTTTAGAGCCCAACTTCCTTCCGCGATAAGACATCTGTATACTCAGTCTAGTCCTTGAAAGGTGACCTGGGCGGTTAATTAAACAGTTACTTACATTCTCTATGTTAAAGAAGAATTGGGAGGCTCGCGGTCTTATCACACTTAACTGCTTCTAACAATGGACATTTAAACAACAGCAAACTAAAATGCCCTTTAAAGGAGCAGAGAAATGGACATAGCCGAGGCAAGAAGCTACGGAAACTTACCTTGTAAGGCCCTCCTGACCCTGGCCCCCTCCAAGGATCCGTACTTAATTGGCATTCATCAGTTTGTATTCTTTCTTTCTTTCTTAAAGAGCCTCCCTGCTCCCATCCATCCCATCCCACTCCAAATGGAATAAGCTGTCAGCACCAAGGAGTCCAGAGTCATCCTGTCAGGCAGCAGTCACCTCTCAACGTCAGTTTCAGTTGCTTCGATTTTGACTTAGGGGACCTCGCGGTCCTCAGGGCAGGCCTGAGCTGCACAGGGATGGGAAGGCAGTCCTGTGAATGGGGTAGGGTGGGGTAGGGTTGACCGAGCAAATCAGTTTGCCCCTCCACAACTCATGCACGTTGTTTTTCCAGGTCATCAATTGTAATCCCCACAATGGGCTACCATGCTTCTCGCTTCTACCCTGTGTTTCCCCTTTACATCCCTCCCTCGTCCCCACGCTCTCTTGCTTTCTGAACTTTGTCTTTGGTCCAGTGCTACCCTTTTGATCCCATATGGATTGCTCTAAGGACTGTTCATTTTCCTACGGTCATTGTTCATTTTATAGCAAATTGAGCTAGACAGGTGAGTTCATTTCTAGACCTGAAGAGTGTGCCTCCTGTCTCTAGCCAACCAATAAGCCTGATCTTTTTTGTTATTTTGAGGTTTGTTCCACATTTACCTCTGACTTTATCCCATACTAGGGCAGTTTTTAGTGATTTATTTCTCTTTTGGGGGGGACTATAGACTCCCTGGCCTTCTTTCTGCAGTTTCTCTGAGCAGACCTGACTCTCCAACTTCTCAGTTAGCAACTAAGCGTGCTAACTGATAGCACCATCCAGGGACTCCACATCACTACTCATCAGCCCTGGATGGAACCCCGAGGGCACAAGGGATCCCTGACCGTTCTCCATATGCAGTGGTGTGCTGGGAGATAAATCAGATGGTCTGAAAGCCCTAAGTGCCAGCCTGATTTACAGTGCCTGAGCTGACAGCTGGGGCAAATTAGGCTTCAATGTTAGGAATCATCTGATGTCACTGCCTTGTTAGTTAATATTTAATTTACTTGCAGTTCACCCAAAACAACCATTTATCAAGTTCCTACTGTGTGGCCATCCCTGAGCTAGATTCTTAGGGGAATATAAACAAAGGCAAAAGCTCAGATTCTGTTTTAGTATTCCTTTAAAGGTCCGGAGGAGAGACAGATTCGTGTGTACTAAAAGCATCGTATTGAACCAAGAGGGAACCACTATGTAGAGGAAATTCCACACTGGCATTGGGTTAAATCACAGACAGACGCCGGGGACACTGAAGTGGAAATAGCATTAGGTTGGAAATAAAAAAGCAGGCACGTTTGGTCGGTCTTTCTCTCTCTCTCCCTCTCCCTCTCTCCCCTTGACAGACTATTATTATTTTTATTTTCTGAGATCTCATTCACCTATCATATAATTCGCCTATTTCTAGTTTACAGTTCGGTGACTTTTTTAGGATTATCCTTAGGGATTCATCAGAGACAGCTGCAAAGGTTTATGCATAAGGATGATCATGACAGTGTTTCTCACGAAACTGAAACTGTTGGTATCAACCTCTAGTTGTCCCCTGCCCCTCGTCGTCCACCCCCTGCCCCCCCAGCCCTGGTTAAGAACCCTCATTCTGGAGGACCCGTGGCAATGCCAGCCACACGGTGGCTGCTCTGCAGCCTCTGCTTGCCTGCCACTGACCTTGACGGAATTCACACTACACTAAAACCTGCACATTGCTTTTATCCTCAAGTATGTGCTCTGATCTTGCAATTGTGCTCTTGTTCGGAGTCCCTCGCATTTGACCTTCAACCATAAAGCATTCTGATGACAAGACTTGACTTTGACCTGCAGGCTAAAGAAATCTGTGGCATCATCGTGCCTTTGATGGTGGGATTATGGTGGGATGTGTTTAACGATTGCAGCCTTTGTCCCTTGACTCCAGGCTTTCCCATTCATTTTCATCCTCACAATTCCTAGCCCACCTCTTTCAACGCACACATAACTTCCATTTTGCTTGCGAAACCTGACACTTTTATTCTGAGGTAGCTTCAGACCAATTAATGATCACACAAACATGGCTTCATTAAGGGCTCTGCAAACCTGATTGATCAGAGAGCAATTTCCTTTTCTGAACCTTGTCTGGCATCTACTTTAGATCCCGAGAACAAGTGATGATAGTTCTATCATTTTAAACAGGGCAGAGTACATGCTTCCGAGAAAGTCATTATTTCTAGCTATTTAGTAATTTCACGTGGCGAGGCTGCTAAATCAAATGATACTATGTATGGCAAGCACCATTAATTCCCACTCTGCTTATTCACTGCTGAAGGTATTTCAATATTTCAGCAACCTCGGCTGACAAGGATGGTATAAAGAGTTCGCATATTGTTCCCTCCCATATTTGAAAGTCTTCTAGCATGATTTCCTTTCTTTGTCATGCGGTAAAGCAGCGGTTCTCAACCTGTGGGTCGCGACCCCTTTGGGGGTCAAACGACCCTTTCACAGGGGGTCCCCTGATTCATCACAGCAGCAAAATGACAGTGATGCAGTAGCAGCAAAAATCATTTTATGATTGGGGGGTCATCACAACATGAACTATATTAAAGGGTCATGGCATTAGGAAGGTTGAGAACCACTGGGTTAAAGGAAGCATTGTTATTTACTGTGGGTTGATCTTTAAATTTAGGGTTTCTCCAACAATAAAGAAATTAGTAACATAAATCAAATATTTCTCAATCTACAATAATCACTCAGGCCAGTGCTGTATCCTAAGTAATGTTTAGAATGGTGCCTTCACTTTCAATTAGATAACAACTAATTTATTCTCCAGTAAATGTAATTACTTTTTAAGTAGCTTACCAGAAACTGGAAAGAAGATACATAAATATATCTGTCATTAGTTATTTGTAATGAAATAGATGAAGATGAATGAACAAACACACACACGTATCTGTGTGTAAAATAGTCAATGCTGAAGTGCCCTGGCACCACAGTGGCTATGTATTGGGCTGCTTACCTCAAGGTCAGCAGTTCAAAATCACCAGCCACTCTGCAGGAGAAAGATGAGGCTTTCAATTCCCGTCAAGAGTTAGTCTCAGAAACCTAGAGGGGCAGTTCTCCTCTGACCTACGGGGTCCCCATGTGCCAGAATAGCTGTGGTATCAGTGAGCTTTGTTTTTCTGGAAGGCTTCAGCCAAAGCAAACCCTCCTTGCCCCCTCCCTCCCTGTGTGAATATTGTGTGGCGATGGATGACTGCTGCTAGCGAGGCCCGTGATCTCTGTCACTCCCACTGCTTTGTGGCATTCTCTCACTTGAGCATCTGCTGTGGGAGTCTCTCTCTTCAGTTCCTTCTTTGATGGCATTTGCCATTTAAATTAGAGCCACTAATGAAGATTCATTTGCATATACTGCTTAGGGAGCTAAAAAATACTTGGGACAGTCAGATTATTCCATTCTAGGCCTAAGGTATAGGCTTCATTAGGGCCCAGGTGATGAGTTTATGCAAAATGGCCTAGATGCCACTGAGAAAAGGGGCCTTAGGCTATTCTGGGGTCAATTCTGACTCACAGCGACCCTGTAGGATAGAGCAGAACTACCCCTGTGGCTTTCAGAGACTGTCAATCTTAGGGCAGTGGTTCTCAACCTTCCTCATGTCATGACCCTTTAATACAGTTCCTCAGGTTGTGGTGACCCCCCAACCGTAAAATGATTTTCGTTGCTACTTCATCACTGTCATTTTGCTACTGTTAGGAATCGGGCCACCCCTGTGAAAGGGTCATTCGACCCCCAAAGAGGTTACGACCCATAGGTTGAGAACCGCTAATCTTAGGGAGGAGAAAGGCTCATCTTTCTCCCTCAGAGCATTGGTGGTTTTGAAACGCTAACTTTGTGGTTAGCAGCTAGAAGGCAAAGATTTGGGGGGAGGTGAAGTATCATTGTTAACCAAACAGAATGGAATCTTTGGCCCATGCTGGGCACAGGATGAATGGCTTCAAGCTTGTTTCCCATAGGCAACCCCAAGGGCCCCCCCCAAAAGATGTTTCAGGTTGTACAGTAAAAAAAAACAAACCCAAACTCACTGCCATCACGTCATGCTGACTCGTAGTAGCCCCTGTGAGTTCCTGAGACTGTAACTGTTTACAGGAGTAGAAAACCCTGTCTTTCTGTCACAGAGCTGTTGGTGGTTTTGAATGGCTGACCATGTGGATTGCAGCCCAGTGCATAACCACTACACCATAATGACTCCTCAAGTTGTACAGTAATGTAGCTTTATTAGGGGATCAGCAAGGGTCTTTTTTGCAAAACAGTGCCCTCTAGATGCATGACTGAAAGTCTTACACTGATCTAGGAGTTTCTAGGGAGGCAGGAACTCACAAAGCCATGGGTGTCCAAAGGCTTTCTGGGAATCCCCGGCAAGGATCCCCGATGGGCAAGACCTCCCCTTGTTGTGGGTCTCCCTGATGATCAGAGGAGTGAGTACATATGGATGGTCTTTGTGGAAGTTGCACAATCTCCTGTCAACTTGAGCGAAGGGGTGGAGTCTAGCCTGCCAAACAGGTCATAGCCAAATGATGCCTCTATGTGGGCATGGCCTTCTGAAGATTCTGGGAACTCTCATCTTCCTCCCTGGAGGCAGGACACATACTCTCTGCTTCACCTTCCTGTTGGCAAGCCACATGAAGCCATGCTGATGGCAGCTAGAGCCCTGGAGATGCTTCCACAGCCATTAGACCCACAGCACTTTCCACCCACTGGCCTGTGATCTTCCTGCATTTGGCATCATTGCATGTGTTGCGTGAGTCTGAAGAAGAATTTATAGACTGGCATCGGACATATGGGATAATATTGGATTTATGGACTTGATCTGGACCGGATTGGGATGCTTTCTTATACAATTACTCTTTGATATAAAGCTCTCTCTCTCATACACATATAAATGTCTGTGTTAGTCCAGATAGACTAGAAAAACAAATCCAGGGAAAATCATATGTGTATAAGAAAGAGCTTTATAAGTTCATAAGTTCGATATTATATAAATTCCTCTTCAGATTCACACAACACATGCAATAACGCAGGAAGCAGGAAGAACATAGGCTAGTGGGTGGGAAGTCTTGTGGATCCAGTGGTGGTGGAAGCATCTGAGCACTGGTGTGGGTCTCCATGTGGTTCCTCCAGTTCTAGGGCTCTGGCTCCATCAGTGTAGCTCCATGTGGCTTGTCAACAGGAATGTCTCACAGGGAGAGTGTGTCTGGCCTCCAGAGAGCTATTTATCTCTGTAGTGCCTCCAAATAAAGTCATCAAGCTGTGACATGACTGACAGGCTAAACACCATCCATTCCCTCTTCCCTCCCCCCCATTCACTCTTAATAGTCTCAAATTGACACCAGATTATGTAAATACCACAGTGTGTCTGGGTTTGTTTCTCTAGTCTACCTAGACTAACAGAGTCTTTTAATACCTCCTCAGGATACTACTGGTTCTGGAGAAGAACACTGAACGTATCATGGACTGCTGAAAGGGCAAACCAATCTGTCTTGGAAGAAGCATGGCCAGAGGAAAGGATGGTGAGGCTTGATCTCACATACTTTGGACATGTTGTCAGGAGACCCGAGTCCCTGGAGAAGTGGTCAAGTGGAGGGGCACTGAAAAAGAAGAAGGCCCTTAAGGAGATGGATGGACACCCTGGCTGCAACAGTGGGTTCTGGCATAGGCACTACTGTGAGGATGGCATAGGCTTGGGCACTGTTTCGTGCTGTTGTGCATAAGGTTGCTATGAGCTGGAACCGACTTGATGGCACACAACAACAACAACAGCAACAGCAACAACAGGATACTGATGTGATTAGAAATTGGAGTGAAGCAGATACTTCAAATTGTAACCTCACCGGAAGATATCTACTTGAGGGCATTGCCGGAGGTGAGATTCTGAACGTATGTTTATTCCCCATTACCTTCTTATACAGGTACTGGATAATACGTTGCTACGTGTCTTCTCTAGGGCTCATGTAGCAGCTGGTTTATTTTATGAAAACGTGTAGCATCTGAGAGCAGAGTCATGGTGTCAGCCGACTGGATCCCCAGCCAGCACTCCCTCAGAGCTTTCTGGTAATGCCAATGCTTCTAGAGACAGTGGCAAGCTCTGCTTGTCTGAGGAGGGCCAGGCAGGGAGAAGCAGAGCTGTGGCAGGTGGACAATGAAGGAGTGCCCCCTCCCCAAATATCACATCTAGGAGCATTTTGCAGGCAAGACACATCACACGTGAGTTCCAAAGGTCCCTCAGAGTGAAACTCCTGGCTGCAGCTGAGGCTGCCAGACATAAGCCTGGCCTCCATGGGTTGTCCGTGCTGATTTGTTGGAGGGGATCCCACCAGGAATCTCTTCCGGGCACCATGCGGCGTGTTCTAACTGCCCACCTTTCGGTGAGTAGCCAAGAGCAATCTGTGCCACCCATGGATCTATAAAGTGAAACGATCATTCCCTTTGTCTTTGGGACAAGACGGGTTCCTCAGTCTCTGAGCTCTGGAGCCGGATGACAATGTTTACTTTGACCACCACTCCCGCTGACTATTGCACACGTCCACAAGCCATCATTGATGACGTTCCGGGCGTGGTGTCTTTAAGATCAGGATGGTACGGCAATGAGGATGAGGCCAGGGCCTTCTCAGGAAGCCCCATCTTGTAAGAACTGTCCTGGTCATCTGGCAGGTCAGCCTGCCCACACTCTCTAGCTCTGATCTTTCATCTCAGGATCACCCTGCTTTACCCTGTTCCTGACCTCACCTGTTTACGACACTGCTTTACCTGCATGCCTGTGGTCTCGAGGCAATAGACATACTTCCCTGGTGTCTGATCCTCACTTGTCTAACTTCTGGTTTTGTTATTTAGTTCTTGGTGGAGTTGACTGCTGACTGTCAGATGGGTGGTTTGAACCCACCAGCTGGTCTGTAGGAGAAAGATGAGGCTGTCTGCTCCAATGAAGGTTTACAGCCTCAGAGACCCTGAGGTGCCAGGAGTTGGAGTCGGCGGATGGCAGTGGGGGTGGGGGGGGTGGCATTTGTTTCTTAGTGCAACCGTTCTAGGCACTAGTGCTGCTGGTGCACACGTGTAGACGGTCTTGCCTTTTTCATGCCACCATGTCTCCCTCTGCGCAGTGTCTGCATGCATGCGGCTCTGGTTTCTTCCAACGCATCCAGCGAGTTGGTGGGAAATACCTGTTTGGATGCCTGTCCTTGATTAGATTCCTCTAGGCTGGTCTTCTCTCATCATCCTCTCTGCTTGGGTTCATTATCTCAGCTATGAATTTTCATTTTGCTCCTAGGCTTCGTCTATTGGCCTTGAACTCGATGTTGTATCTTCTGGGTACATGCTTCCACTGCTGCATGCTCTCCAGACACCGAGCCCTCTCTGATGAGAGGTACCTCAGCCTGTCTTTATCTGTGGGACACATGGCCTGGCTGAGTCTGTTATTTTGCGTGACTTCAGACAAATGTGTGTGTGTGTATGTGTGTCTTGAATGGGGAGAGTGCAGTAAGTGAAGCCGTTTGGATAACATTCTGACAAAGGATTTTCATTGTAACCTCTCAGCTCTAGTCCACATTCTGCACCCCACACAACACCGAACCCCACAAGCAACGCAACGGAGCACCTTGCAAATGCTTTTTTGCTTCTCTGTGTATGTTTTGAGGATAGGTGAACATATTTACTTGTGTGCACTATGAAGCCCTTGAAATGTTGAACTTCGACCGACTTTGGTTATTCGTTTATTCAACTAATATTTATATACCAGCTGTAGGTGCAAGCCACTGGGGGTATTAGAGTGAACAATAGAGATCTGTCCTCGCAGGTTGCCAAGTAGGGGAAACACATTCTCAATAAACCAAATATGAAGGGTTTTTTAAAAAGTCATGGGGAAATCCCCTCCCCCCCCCCAAGCCATGAGCAATTTGAAGCCCTCCTGTAGCTCTTGTTATCGGTTGAACTGTATCCTCCCAACCCCAGTTATGTGTGGTACAATCTAAACTCGATGTCTGTAGTCATAAGCTCTTGAAGGAACAGGCTATCTTTGTCCAGTTAATGGGGCACGATTAGCGTCGGGTGTGCTTTGAATCTATCTCTTTTGAACTATAAAGGGAGCAGATGAAACAAGCAGAGATTGGGGGAGATTGATCCTAAGCCACATGGAGATCTCCAAGAAACCAGGAAACAGATGAAGAGAGACACAAAACTTCCCCAGAGCTGATGGTGAGCGCAGAAAGCCTTCCCGCAGCATTGACACATTGAATTCAGAGATTTCTAGCCTCCTAGAGTTGAGTTGGAATCAACTCAGTGGGTGTCAGTGGGGCTATGAGAGCAGGCACCTGTGGTGTAGTGGTAATGCACTGGGCTGCTCACCGAAAGGCCAACCGTTAGACACCCCCGGCCACTCTGAGCAAGAAAGACAGGGCTTTCTACTTCCACAGAGAACTAGTCTCAGGAATCCCACCCCATTCTATTGGCTCTATGAGACGCCACTTGGTGGCAGTGAATTTGAGTGAGGCTGTGGGGAAAATAGATTTCTGTTTATTAGAACCAACAAGTAGGTGGCATCTCTGTGACAGCAGCACTAGGTGACTAAGATATACATCTATATTTATATCACTCTAATGACACCTGGTCTTTGATCCACAATTTGCTATTGTTGACATTTCCAACACTTTACATGTGTTCTTTAATTTTGCTATTTTCCTTGCAAGTTGGGCACTTGGCTGACTGGCTTATATCCAATCATGCTCTATGGTTCATGCAGTTCTGTTTTCAGCACACTTCATCCTTTATTTCTGCAAGTATATTGTGACCTACAATTCCTATTTCTTTGGTCCTTTATGGGTTACCACTCTTTTGACTAAGCCAAGAAGGGCAAAGTACAATAAGACAATCCTCAGATAATCGCACAAACACTGCTGCCCAAACTGTGTGGCTGGCTGGCATTTGGTGTTTGAAAGGCAGTTTAAAGGGGTCAGGGTAGAATGGATGAAAATGAAGGTTATTTGAAAGTTGAATACACGGAAATACGGGACCTCTTGGCTCTGGAGCGCCTCTTGTCTGACCATTGCAGCTTTCATAATCAGAGTAATTTTGGCAGAAAATAGCTTTCCAGCTGTTTCAAGTCACAGATGTATTCTTTTCTGGGTGGTTCTAAAAATACGTACAGGCTGTTCTCTTAAGTTTTAAATCAGAATTCTCTTGACAGATGCTTGCTTTCATTTGGAACCCTTTGGCTCTGGATGGTTTGTGAGGGTGAATTGGACGCTTGCTTACTTGCTCTGGAAGAACGTTTCTGGAGCCAGCAAATCATGCAGCCCTTGCTGTTTCTTCCCTTCCACTTATTACTTCGCAGTCTGTGCCCAGTCCCGAAAGTTCATGAGGAACCCAATGTGCCCAGCTGTTTTCAGCGAGTCGGAGGGAGGGGGGAAGGAGGAGGGGAGGGGTGACTTTACACTCAAGGAGGCCTCCTTGAGGAGAGGTAGGAATGGGAGGTCTGTGGAAGCGGCAGACGGCTCAGACTCAAGGTTATAGATTAAGGAGAACATTTAAGTTGCCGATGCACTGCTCTTTGTATGTAAAATGCATCTACAAGTTCTTCCCCAGCAGAGACTGGCTTTCTTTATCCAAATTATTTTTCTTTTCGTTAGGGCAGGAGTTCGAGTCCCTGTCCAAGGCTACTCTACAAGTGGGAAGGGAACAAAATCATGAAAGAAAGTTACGACCCAGAAGTCTCTGGGTGGTGCAAATGGTTAACACGCTTAACTGCTAGTGGAGAGGTTGGGAGTTTGATCCACCGAGAGGCTTGTTGGAAGGAAGGTCTGGCCATCTACTTGTGAACAATCAGTCATTGAAAATCTATGGAGTGAAAAAAAACAACTGTGGTGTGCTGCTTCCCTCGGACTCACACGGGTCTAGCTTGAGTTGGACTCAATCAGGGGGCAACTGGATTTTTAGAGTCTAGGAGCCTGGGAGCACATAAAGGAAGGGAGATTTGTGGGAGTTGGCTTGGAATAAGGTAAAGAAGTGAAACTTTGGAGCCAAGACCTGGATTCAAATCCTAGCTCTGCCATGTGGACGCTGATCTTGGACAAGGATGTTACCGCCCTTCCCTGAGCCTCTGGTTTTCTCACCTGCTCATGGGAATGGTGTTACTACCTACCTCGTGGGGTCATAAGCATTAAATGGGCCAATCCACGCCCATGTCTGGTACAGTGCTGCAGGTCTAGCAGACATTCAATGGTCAGAGTTAACAACAAAATAAAGGCTCCTGGAGCTTTATTACGAAACAAGTGAGTGGCCAAGAAACATATACCAGTGTGAGATATTTAACTTTACTAAAAGTCAGGCAAGTATGAATTGAAACAATAATGGTTTGGTCTACAAGACTGACCGAAGTATAAAAAGAACGATCTCCAGTTCTGGGGAGAGAAAAAAGGCAAATGAACCCTCTAGTTTACTGCTGGTTGGAGTGTGAATGGTTATCACCTCCTAGAGAAGCCCTGGGGGTAGTGTGGGTGACGTGCTGGGCTGTAAATTTCAAGGTGGGCAGTTCGAAACCACCCACGGCTGCTCAGGACAAAGATGAGACTTTCTATTTTTGTAAGGATTGACAGTCTCAGAAACCGACAGGGCAGTTTTAGTCTATCCTTACAAGGCTGCTATGAGTCACAATGGACTTGATGCAGTGGGTTTAGTTGTTGTTGTTTTGATCACTGTTAAAAAGACACAGCTATGGGTTGGATTGCATTGCCCCAGCCCTCCCCACCAAATGTGCATGTAAATCTTAACCCCTATCCTGGTGGCTCCAATCCCATTGTTATGCTAATCAGGTGATATTAGTGTAGAATGTTGTGCTACTCACCTAATCTGATGTCAGTTTAAGGATCAAGAATGTAGGGGTGCAGTCATAGGCTGTCAATCTGAGATAGCCAATGAGACCTCTGTGGGCATGGCCTTCTCCTGAGAATTCTGGTACTTCCTTCTTGGAGGTGGAAGACACTTCTCTCTGCGACCTCCTGGGAGATACTGCAGAAGACAAGCCACATGGATGCAACCAGACCTCTGAAGCCGGAGAAGCCGCAGAGAGACCCCTGCCAGCGCTGAGATGCTTACAGCGCCACTGGACCCAAAGACTTTCTACCCACTGGCTTGTGATTGTCCTGTATTCAGCTTCATTGCATGTGTTTTGTGAGTCTGAAGAGGACTTTATAGATAGATATTGGACATATGGGCTAGTATTGGACTTTTGGACTTGATCTGGACTGGGCTGGGCTGTTTTCTCCATGTTCAATTGCTCTTGTATACAAACCTCTTTCTTATACACATATACGTGTATATGAATTTGTTTCTCTAGTCTAGCCAGACTAACAGAGATGTACCTTAAGTCAATCTCTTTTGCGACATAAGAGTAGATTGAGCCAGTAGTGAGCTAGCAGAGATGAGAGAGGCAGATCTTCAAGGAATCGGGGAGAGAAGCTGAGAAAAGACCAGGCCTTTCCCCTGGAGCCCCCACAGAGAGAGCGCCTTCCTACAGAGCTGGCACCCTGCATTTGCCAGGCTAGCCAGCCTCCGAAGCTGTGAGAAACTACATTTCTGTTGGTGAAAGCCACCCATTTGGCACATTAATTTGTGTCAGCACTAGGTAACTAAGACAGATACATAACCTTGCACTCAACAATCCCACTCCTTCCTGGGAATCTCTTATAAATAAATAACAATGTAAATATCTGCATACATATACAAGCATTTACAAACTTATTTATGCATGTTCACTACCCAATTGCTTATCGTAGCCATACCATGAAAATTAAAAAAGACCTAAGTGTACATCATCAAAGGAATATTTGAATCAATGATGGGTCATCCCTTTAAATGAAGTAGAAATCACCCTTAAAAATAATGAGGTAGAGGTATATTTGGGAAACAAAACAAAACAAAAACCATACCTGTTGTCCTTCCGTCAATTCCAACTCATGGCAAACCCATGTGTGTCGGAACAGAAGGGGGCGCTGTTGAGTTTTCAATGGCTGATTTTCAGAAGCCCATCAGGACGGCTTCCTTTGAAGTGCCTGCTAGGACCTGACTGGGCAGCCAGAGGCTAAGCTCACCCACTGCCATCAAGCTGATGCTGACTCAGCGATTCTACAGACAGGGTAGAACTGCCCTGCGGCTTTCTGTGGCTGTAACTGTTTCAAGGAGTAGAAAGCCTCGTCTTTCTCCCAAGGAGACTCTGGTGATTATGAACTGCTGACCTTGCAGTTAGCAGCCCAATATGTAAGTATGATGCCACCAGGGCTCATTTGCACCATCTAGAGACTCTATATTTGGAAAAAGGTGCTATAATAGGTAAAATAATAAAAGTTCCCGGAATAATAACAACATTCTGTAAAACTTCTTTCTGTATATGGTTAGTTAGGAAGCTCGTTCTAAGTGAGGAAGGGCACCCAGCAGTCTGTGTAGGGCGGTTTCCCTCTCTGTGGCTTAGAAGATGGATGGGAGAGGAGAGAGGTTACATTTTTTTCACTATAAATTAAGTGGTGGGATGGCAAGTGCTTTTTTTCTCTTTTGTTGCTCAGCATTATCTCCACTGTACTTAGGAAAGAGGGAAAGGATAGAAGGGCATGAAGGGAAGAAAGAAGGAAGGAAGGCAGAAAGAAAGAAAATGGACCATGAAAGATCACATTGCTATTGCTAGTGCGTAGGGTGGGGTAGCTGGCACACAGCAGGTACGAAGTAGATACTGAGTTGGAATACTGAGTCATTATGATGGAACTAGTATAATAGCGTCTAGGAAGATTAGTGTTTTTTAGCTTTTGAAATACGGGCAGAGCACGTGGAGTGTTTATGAACAACATGCACTCAAGGGCCCTGGACATCTTGTTCTGTGCTCTGGGGAGGAGTTTCACCGACGGCTTCACAGGGTGACCTGAGCCCCTCTGGGTTCAGATGTTACTGCCGAGGGAAAAAGCCCAGTTGTGCAATTGTCCCAAGAGATGAAAATACTGTAGTCAAAGGTTGCGCAGTGCCTGCCAAAGTTAAGGAATTGCAAAATTCACATAACTGTGTGAAGTCAAGAGAAAGCAAACACTCTTCCTGCTGGGAACTTGCGGTTGACAGAGTCAGGGTAGCACTGAGCGACTTTGCAGAGCCGTCCAAGTGCCTCAACCCTGGGTTTCTAACTTCATGGGCTCCAGCTTTGAAATCAGGTGGGTTAATAAAACTCCGGTCATCTTTTGAGCAATCCCTCAAGTATTCAAGGTTTCAAGTCTTAGTGCTTAAGAGTAAATGGGTTTCTAAATCAATTTTATCATCTAAGTCGGTTCTTTGTCCGCCCTGGTGAAATTTATCTGGACCATCAAAATCTAGGACGGGCCAAAGCAACAACAGTCAAACCTTTCTCTAACTTAGAAGGGCACAGCAAACTGTTGGAAATAACAGAAGGAGAAGTTGGGGCTGGAAAGACAACAGGGCTGTGAGGAAGAAGCTTTTGCAAGGCAGCCTGGGGAGGCCCTGGGGAAGCTGAGGCAAAGGACACGGGATCCTGATGAAACCTCCGTGTCTCCAACAGCAGCGTCAGAGGGGCCGGGCGCAGGTGGCTGGGTGGGATGCCTGTGGCTGTGGGGGTGACTCCGCAGGGAGGACCCATGCAGAGTGCCGCCGGGCAGAACTCTCGGTGGGAGAAGGAGCTGACCCGTGGTCCATGCAGAGATGCCCCATGGACAGAGGACTGGGCATCAGATGAGGAAGCTGATGCAAGAAAAGTTGAGGTGTTTGCTCTCTGATTGATTCTACTACTGTGTTTGTCAGCTGCTGTCACGTTGGCCCACCACACGCGACACGCATGGAATGGCACGCCTCGCAATCCTCACCCTGTGCGTGTGACCCACAGGGTGTTCACGGACTGATGGCCGGAAGTCGATTGCCAGGTCTCTTTCTTTTATGGCTTGTCTCCATCTGGAGGCTCTGCTGAAACCTGTTCAACAGGAAAGCCCAAGGCAAGCCTCTGGAGCAGAGGAGTGGGGGCTGCTAGCTGTGCTAGGACTTGAACCTGGCTCTCCTGAGAACTCTACCAGTGAAAAAGCAATGTCTCACGACAGCTGTCTTGGGCCGACTGTGGCTCAGGGGAACCCCATATGGGTCCTGAGCAGAACTGTGCTCCGCAGGGCTTTCAGCGACCGAGGTTCTAGAAGAGGGACTCACCCCTTGAGTTAGTTAATTGTGCCAGCCTGGCTGATAATCGCATGTGGTACTGGTTGAAAGGCTGGGGGATAAATGGGTGGTGAAGCATCCTCGCCTTTCTAGTTCTCGGGTCTCTTGTTTTGTGATGGTTGCACCCGGTGCAGCTGCCTTAGCAGTTCCCTGCTTCAGCTTGCAAGATTGACTTCCTACAAGATATCCCCAAGGAGAAGCTACATGGACCTACCCTGATGCAGCCCTGGGTGCTGGAGCAGCCGTGTGGAGACCCCTGCCAGTGCTGAGATGCTTACACGTTCACTGACTCAGCTTTCCTCCTGCAGTCGGCATCATTGCCTCTGTTTTGTGAGGTGGAGCACTTTGTGGACTGGTGTTGGGTTAATGGGTTAATGTTGGACTTGTGGGCTTGGGCAGCATTGGGTTGGGATGTTTTCGTGATGCACGTTTTCTTTACATAAAACTCTCTCTTATACATGAGTCACTGTGGATTTGTTTCTCCAAAGTACCTAGACTAATACACCCCTCCAACCTCTCTGGTGGCCATCCAGTGCTTTCACCGTGGGCACCGCCCGGGGACTCCACGCTGTGTTACCTCTTTCAAAAACCATCTTCTGAGCTCGGGGCCTTACCGGGACTTGAGGCATTTTGTGAGCCGCAGCAACAGGACTCTGTGTTAGCCTCTCCCGCACATTCAGTTGCTTCTCGTGTTGTTCCTGTTGTAACCACCCGGGCGGGGAACCTCTCTGTGTTGATGTTCTTCCTGCCTTGAGGACAAGAGGTTCGGAGAAGTGGACTATCTGGGTCACAGGATAGGGGCCTTTTCCCTGGGTCTGAATACATATGGGAAAATGTCTGGAAAGCCAAATTGCTTTCCAAAAGGTTAGTTGAACCCAATCACGTTTATTTCAGACAAGATTTTATGGGTGATTATGCAGGGCTTTTAATGAAATGTTTGGCTAAGAAATGCTAGCACCAAACTGACATTTATTCTGCGATAATCATAGCTTTTCCAGCACCATTCTATTTAATCCTCACAGTAACCCGATGAAAGCCATTGCGGGCTGGTTGGCTCGGACTCACAGTGACTGTAGGACAGGGTCAAGTGCCCCATAGTGAAAAGAGGCTGCCACGTCTTCTCCCAGGAACAGCTGGTGAGAAGGCCACGCCACTGACCTTCTGGTGAGCAGACGAGCACTAAAGCACTGTGCCATCAGGGTGCTTCAGCCCTATGCGTCTGGCAGTGCCATCTCCGTGTGGTAGGCAGGGAAACCGGCTCTGAGAGATGAAATACCTCGCAAGGCCACATGATTAGTGAAGGGGCTGAGCCATTGTGTGACTGCAGGCCTGTTTGAGTTCCAAGCCCCACTTTCCCACACACCGTGTTGTCTCCAGTCGTCCAGAGAACAGTAGACCAGAGAGTCTTTCTGGACCCAGAGAGCGAGAAAGATAAAATCGGAGTCATTACAGAGAGCACGACTGTTCACGAGAACATTTATTTTCAGAAGAACAGACATTTTTTGATGAAATGAAAATAAGTTGATTTTTTCATATCATATTCTATTTTCACTTCACTATCTTAGTTCAGACCCTTACTACCTTGCCTCGAACCATAAAAATAGGCTGAAAATTCCTGCCTCTTCCTGAAACCTCTCTGCATTCTAGGACGGAACCTGCAGGACGGTCCCAGGATTCATTTTCTGAAAGATGTTGTTGTGGCTCCTGTGATTCTCCACATTTCTCTCCGCCCCCCACTTAAAACCTTCATTTGCTTCCATTACCCATGGGAACAAATATAAATATTGGTACTGAAAAATCTTCCTGGATTTTTAGGGCAATTGAGCAGCTCGATACAGAATTCCTCTCGCTGGTATGTCCTTGGGACCCAGCTCTGTGACAGGACGGCAGGGTGAGCCAGTTCAGTGACCAAGCAGATGGAGACATCCTAGCCAACGGTGACCCCAGAGGGAAGAACCAAGCGGATGGGTTTAGGCCCTAGGAGGCCTTGGATCTGGCCAGTGCTTGGGCATCAGGGTCAGCTGTCTCCACTCCTTATTTGTGGCAGGACCTTGGCCTTCACATCTCCTTCTCAATTCCTCATCTGCACAGTCCGGGTAAGAGCAGCTCCACTTCACGGGGTTATTGTTACAATTTTAAAACTTCAGTGCAAACACGCACAACACGCCTTGACAATTCAATGGTATTTAAAGGCAAAAACAAAAAAATCAGCTCTATCGATTACACTTCTTACGCTGCACAACCTTTATTTTTACTTTTTTCCCTAATGACTCTACCCCGATGAACACAAACCGAGTGTCTCCCAAGCCCCAGACTCCTCATAGAGCTATTGTGAGGATTGGCGGGGGGAGATAGTTAAAGCATTTAGCGCACTAGGGTCTTGGGGAGAATTGGCTTTAGTTCGATAGACTTGCCTGGGTATTGAGAAGGACACTTTAAGGTCAAATATGAGAACCCAGTTCTCAGTGGGAGGGGGACATAGGGGTGTCAGTGGGAAATGGAACCACAAGTAGGCATCAAGCTGAGACAGGCCGGCCGAGGGAAGGTGGGGGAGAAGAAGGAGGAGGGGTTGGAGAAATGGTCCGGGCAGCCTTGGAGAGCTGGCAGTCTCTCTTGTTCAGCATGTGGCAGAAATGTGTTGGGAGGGCTTGAAAGGACTATGATTGAACGGTTAAATTGTGTGACATGTCAGTAGATGCCAGTAATGAAAAGAAGTGTGGTGTCAGAGTGAGCATCATTCATGATTTCCCCATAGCACTCCCCTAGTCCCATGCCCCCCTGCCCCTGAGCACCCCGCTGCCCATCTTGTCCACGTATAGCTACATAACCTACTTCTCTGTAATGTCCTCACCCCACCAACCAATAAGCTATCTGTCCTGCAGACCCAGAACCAATCCCTAGTCTCGTCTTCGGTTTCTCTTCGGCCTCCTTCCACCTCCCCCACCAGCTAGAGCTGAGCCCTGCCGCGTTCACCCTCTGCTGACAATCACTCTTTTCACAATTCAGTTGGCAATTAATCATGCCCTGTCTTGTGATGCATTTACTGCTGTTGGCTTGAACAGATAAAAATATCTTCTAGACCTGTTTAACTTGTCACATGTGTTAGGCTTGCCTTTCGGGAGGGGAAATTCAAAGGACAAGCCAGGACTCACTAATGAGGGTGAATGCTCAGAAATAAATCCAAATTTTAATAATAGTAATAATAGTAACCAGGTCAACAGGGTTTTCAAATTCATTTTGCATATATTATTTTATTTGATCTACCTACAACCTGGGGACACATGTATTAGTATTAGTATTTACTGTCCAGCGCAATAATTTTTATTGACTACAAGAGCAAATGCAAAATCTGGACTCCAAAATTCTCTCAGTCTCCCAGGTTCGCATGTCACACCAAGTGTACTGACGTAGAAAACCAAAGCATTGACGCTGCTCTAAGGATGAGCAATGGTGTTGCTCAGCCCGGGTCCAGATGGAGATCAGCAGAAGCCATGGGGACTCACACAAAGATAGAGGTAGAACCTGGCAGGCCATGACAGGTGCCAAGGGCTTGCCTGATGCCCTGTTTTGGAGGAATTGAGAGTTAGCAACATCATCACTCTGGAATGATGCCTGCATGCTATAGGGGGTGACCGTGCCTATGTTTCATCTTATGGGTAAACTGTGTAGACTACCTTATACCACATGAGTTTAGGTTTCCTGAATACTTATGCTGTCCTTAGGATTTCTGTTGTCAAGAATTTCTTCTGATGAAAAGTACCAGAACTTTCATGGGTGGGTGGTCAGCATCCTGATGTCCATGATGGGCAGACCAAGTATTCTACCATCTGTGATAGGTAGGTTTATTGTGCCAACCTGGCCAAGAAGAACATGTGGGATTGACAAGGTCACAGTTTGATTGGAGGGCAAAGAGATAAATGGCTCAGCGAGCCCCGCCTGTCTCTCTCTTCCTCTCTGGTGATTGGACCAGTGTGTGGCTGCTAGTTCTCTGCCTCACTCATGAGTTACACTACCTGTGGGGCTGCCAACCTGTGGATCATGTCGCTAGAACTTGAGGTTCCTTCGAGACCTGCTTTGCCACGATGCTGGTGTATACATGGCTTGAGCTTGGGCCTGTCGGACCTTGTTGTCTTGCTGACTGTTGGTGACCCACCCTGCTGTTTGTTGCCTGTGGGCAGGCTGCCTGAATTGTCCTGTGGAAGACTCAGCTGTCTGCTTCCTTGACCTTGGACCCAGGGGCCCTCATGAATTGAAGGACTTCCAGTATACTAACTTTTCCACGGAAGTGAGTTGAACTGAGCCCTTTGTACTACTGTGTGGACTAATTAGCTGTTATATTCTTTCATGCTGCATATATCTATCCTCATATATATATATCCTCATATATATATACATATATATAAAATCATAAGTGTCCTGGTTTTGTTTCTCTAGAGAACCCTGTCTAACACACCATTTAAGACAGTGGCTCTCAACCTGTGGGTCACATGACCCCTTTGGGGGTCAAGCGACCCCTTTACAGGGGTCACCCAATTCATAACAGTAAAAAACCTACAGTTATGAAGTAGCAATGAAAATAATTTCATGGTTGGGGGTCACCACAACATGAGGACCTGTATTAAGGGTCACGGCACTAGGAAGGTTGAGAACCACTGATCTAAGAGATCAAATGCCTCTGTTCACAGGACCCCATGCTGAAACACACACATGTGCACACACACACACACACACACATTCTTACTAACATTGCTCTAGGAAGACGTACCCATCCATTAAGGTAATCACTATGGCACCTTTTCCAATGAAAATATTGTCCAAGGAAAAGTGGATGGAGTGAATGAAAACCAAAGTTTCAAACTGTGCAGAGTTCAAAACGGCGGAGTCCTATCTCCAAACCCAGAGCTGATCACTGAACCAAACCCCTTGTCTGTTCCCAATTCTCTTGCAAGAAAACCATTGCAGGATCCCACAGATGAGTTCTGGGAACAGCCAAGTGTGGCTGAAAAGGGCAATTCTGTTTCGGTGAAAGAAGTGGAAGACCGAGAACTCCACTCACAGTTGAGGCTGACAGCGAAGAGTGGGAGTGGACTTGGTCGAGGATGCGGGTGTGGCATGGAAAAAACAGCAAAGTTAAACCCTGCAGTCATTGGGGGAACAATGGTTATAATATTTCAAGATCATGATTGGCTTTGCTGATGGAGGAGTTCAAGGGAGACTCCCTGATAAAGAGAATATGAGATTTTATGTTTGCTTGTTGGAAGTCATTTAACCAAAGGGATGCAATTTGCCTTTCTTTGGCATCTGAGCAGAAATGCCTCCTGGCTCAGAGAAGTGCACAGGAGTTGTGTGTGATTGAAGAGTTATCTTTCTCACCGGTGAGAGCGGGCTAAAAATGGGCATGGGGTGGAGCAGCCCGAAGAAGGGTGTGGATTCTCTTTATTGTCCCATCTACTCACTTGGAGCTCGTGCTTCCCTGGGTCCCAGGGACTCTGAATGCTCAAGGCAGGATGCCCTCTGCAAGGTGGCACTGCCAGGGTGGCAGCTGTTAGCCCCATTGAAGAGAGCACCGCACGGAGCCAGGACACTGGCAGGACATGTAGTCCAGTGTTCTCTTGTCTGGCTGGTTCTGAGCAATTCCTGGGTGAAGAATGGTCTTGGAGGGAGGGAAGGGTCATCAGTTCAGGGCTGGCTGTGTAATGCCAAGAGAGTCACAGTAGGTCTGGGAAAAACCAGTGTGGGGAAGGGCCAGCCCCCCACAACTAACCACTGGTTTGATAGGTGCAATTGTATGGTTAAGATATGTAAAGATGATAGTAAAGTCCTAGAAAGCATGGGAGATAGAAGAGAGTCAAATAATGGTGTCGGACACATTTCATGGTAGCACGCTCACCTCTTGGATGGCCATGATCTTACCAGCCAGGTCTGTGCACAGCATGAGCTGAGGCAAGGTGGGGCAGAGAACCCCGTCTATTGCTAACCAAGGCTTATATCTACTTAGGGGACATGATTACAGGTAACCACACACGCACAGGAAGGGACTGTACAATAGGCAATACAAGCAATAGGAGGGGGATATACAATGGGCATAGGCATAGCAGGAAGGGGATGAGCTAGGGGTGTACACATGATAGGAAGGGGAGGGACTAGAGGTATACATGTGACAAGAAGGGCCAACCCAAGATTCATGATGGCAGACTAACCTTGGTCACCTTTGAGTGGGCTTGACCTCCTTGGGTTCTCCTTCAGGGAAACAATTTACTACTATCCTTATCAGAAGGGAGTGGGGCCTACTTGTGGGATAAAAGGTGGTGTCTGCTTGCTCTAGATGGCTGATAACCCTTAGGGAGAATAACTCTTGACCTACTTCTGTTGACCTCCAAGTATAGCCATTTGCCACGTGTAGCGAGCAGCTAAGTTTGGCATATATTTGGGGGAGACAACTTGAGAGAAATCTTTCTGTTTCTCACAAACCAGGTCTGAGGCGGGGCAACATAAAGGAAGGGCAGGAGACGGTTGCATGGTGTGTTGTTTGGAACAGCTGTGCTTTATGTCATGACAGTCTTAACATACTTGCACCCATTCCATTTCTCTACCTGGCTGGTGACAGCTCACCTTCTCTACCTGGCTGTCATTCTGAGAGGAAGAAACAGCCATTCAGCCTTGCCTTCATTCCCCCTCAGTCACTGAGGTTTCAAAGGTACTAACAATTAACAATGATTGGAACAGTTATGAGGGATGACTCTATCAATTAATAAATTAATCTCTTGCCTTATTCCACAAAGGATCTGAGGCAGAAGTTATTAGTAACATTCATCGTGGTAACTGGGAGGAAAATGATGATCAAGATGCAAGAAGGCTGGACCAATGGTCATGGTGGCTATAGCTGTGAGTTAATAGATCAATGGCAAGTGCAATGACTATTTGGAAAAAGAATTTCTGTTGATGGATCCATGAGAGAAGACATTTGGAAGGATGCATCTGTAAGTGAGCAGGGATTGTCTAGGTGGATGGCTGCTAGGGATGAGACTGGTTGGATTGACAGTGAAATGAAATCATTTGCTGAGTGCTTTTGTTCTGGACAGTGCGTGGCATCCTTTACATAACAGGATTACACTGAATCCATACAACAGCCTGCACACCCCCCGCCGATAGCTGGGGAGACTGAGGTGCTTCAGGAGTTGCAAATCCATTGAATCACCTTGGGGACCCCATGCAATTCCTTTGTACTGTCCTCTTCCCTTTTGGATCGAATTGACCCTGGAATCTTAAGTGTAAATTCTCACCAGTGATCTCTTAGCCTTCGGGGGGCCTTGGGGTCGTGGTTTTAACCTCATGGAAAACAGACAATACGCTTCAGGGCAGATCCCACTGAAGATCCCATGTGGCAACCCCAGGGACATGACCTGGCATCTATGTATAACACTGTGTGCTCTACAAGGGGCATTGCTATCCATTCCTGTAGTTGATCCAGACAACAAACAGAGAGTGAGTGAAGCTTATCATCATCATGCCCGCTTTACAGACGGCTGTGACATCAGGGTGACTTTCAAAATTCCCCAGGGAAGTCGGTGGTAGAAAGCTTGACTTGGGGAAAGAGAACATGCCGTGGAGTCTGATCTGTTGAAACCTCAACTCCAGACCTTCCCAGCTGTGCAAGCTGGGTACTTTCTAGAGCCTCTCTGAGCCAACGTTTCTCTGTCTTCAAAGGCGATCATAACCCACCGCACACAGGGTGTTAAAGGTGTTGAATTTGGCAGCTGGACCTCTCAGTAAATGTCTGTTCCTCTCCTTCTACTTGTAACTCCGGTGTTAGCAGGCTGAAATGGAGCAAACAGTAACTCTGATACTCCGAATAATAAGGGGAAAACTTACCGGCTCTAATTAGATCTTTAAAAGATCTCAACCATGGTGTCACATTACCAGACGTTGTGTCTGCTAGCAATACTTACAGTTCAAGTGAGATTTTGTGCAGTAAAGGGTCTATGCCTCTAATTGCACAGAAAGTTGTGTTCCACAAACACGGCTAAGCAGAAGAGGGGAAAAAATAGCTCTCCTTTCGGCTTCTTTTGTAACAAACACTGAGACGATCTAATTAGCATGCCTGGTGTCTCCAAAATTGAATTCAACCTAAGAGTATGCTATTAAAGGCTCCCCCATTAGATGGGAAAGTAATTTGAAATGACTGAGCTATCTGCACAAACACCTTAATGTTACTCTAATGGGCCCAGAAAAAGGATGACATCAAATACAGTTAAAAGGAATTTAAGTTTAATTGCTGCCTAATAAAATTATCAGTACATTTTCCTAACCATAAAGCTATTTCACAGGCATGGGTGAGATTTTGCAACGTGATAAATGATCAAGACTAGTTTACTGTCATATGTCTTTATTTATTGGGTTGTATTCTCCCCTAGTGGAAATATTCGTTGGCAGGAGGCTAATTGCTGGTCTCCCCAACACCTGGGCTCGCTTGAGCTCCTGGCTCCTGGCAAGAGGAGCCAAAAGACACAAAATCTTGCCACTCAGCACCTGGAACGGCAATGCTGACGCAGTCTCTCTTTCTCAGTGACCACGATCTCCTACAGAGCATCGTAGCAGTGGGTTGGCCCGATAGGGCTGCTGCTTGCCCCTAGGGCATCTTCGTGAAAATCAGGAAGAGTGTCCTGTGGATGGTCAATCTAGAGATGGGCTATGTGTCCTCTTTGGGGCATCCAGCGGATCAAGTAAAAGAACTGGATTTCAACTCCTACTTGCCTCCTAAGCTTAGCGCCTGTGGTTACACAAGCAGCACAGCCATGAGAGGGTAGCCCAGGAAGATGAGGTCCCTGCCATAGAGGCCGTCCAGCAGTGAGCTGAGCGGGCCATCTGCAAAATGATATTAATAACCACATGATGGCGGAGTTTCTGCCATTGACTGAGAAACTGGACTGGGTGCAAGGTGTTTGGTGAGGCGACTTAGTGACCAGCAGACAGAAGTGTGGTTTTGTGTAGAGAGGACGCAACCAGGAGGAGGATTCAGGCCTCCGATTCAGAAACCCATGCCCTTGTGGTTTTGTTAGGCTCCTGCAAGTCCCAGGAGACTGGAGTGTATGTAAGTCTCTCCCACACATGCCTATTCTAATAGGATTTAAAAATCTTGGAAGACTTAGAAGGTGATTTGGAAACAATGGTGTATGGAAGTAGGATGTCTGAGAGACAGAGCACGAAGATAGCTTTATGTCGGAGAGTTAGGACAGTGGTGGGGAGTCCAAGGAGACTGGAGTGAGGGGGCATTTCTTAAGGCGGCTCCTCTACCCAGGTCTCTGTAACTCCCATCAAATGAGAGTATGGGAATGCAAATAAAGTATGGGACCATGCAAATAAAGTTCACGAAACACTAGCAGAGGGGATCGGTCGTTTTTTGTTGCCACTCCTCTGTGTATAAGAGAACCATCTCAGAAGAAGGCACAGAGAGTTGAGAGTCATCAGTGAGAGATCTCTTCCTGCTTGAAGTGGTGGAGGCAGTTGGAGGCCATGCCACACTGAGGCCAGAAGGCCAGGCAAGGAGACCATAAGACAGAGCCGAGCACCAGCACTGAGTCTATGAGACAGTGAAGCGGAGCAGCAGGTGGGCTTCTTGGCCTATGGAAACCAAAGGCCAAGGCACCATGTGGTTGAGATGCCGAGGATCGAGGGAATGAAGGGCCTGCTGGCCGAGGAGAGAAGTTGCTGCAGACTCAAGGCTCTGTCCTTCATGTTTTCTCAAGCTGGCTTGTGCTAACTTTACAATTCCCTAATGAATGCCAATAATTGTGAGTTCTGTGTGGCCACTGGACGATTATACCCAAGAGAACAGGCGAGTGTTGTGACTATTACACCCAACAGAACAGGCGAGCGTTGTGGGAGGAACAGTTGGTAAAGAAGGGCAGGCAGGGGCGGCATGTCCATCTTTGCCTCTTGGAAGGTGGCCTTGGGCTCGTGCGGAGATAGATTCTCTTTCTCTCTTGGGTATCTAAAGGAGATAAGATGTAGTCCCCTTCACATCATTCATTGAAGAGCATAGATATTTCTAGAACTTTCCAGAGACTCACCGCAGCATACAAATCTCCAGTTTCTTAGCTTTTAGGTCAGTATAGCTAGGCCTATTATGTTTCCTAAACTCCTTGAAAGTTCTCATTTTACTTTGTTCAATGTGATTTTTCCCTCCATGAACTAGAAACAATTAAAAAATGTATAAATTTAATTTCATTAGAATGAATCGTGAGCGTTACCATTATAAAGAAATCTATAAGTGAGAGAGAAAAGAACCCGTTGACAGACCAGACGTGTCACTTTAAGGACCAGAAGGAAAAATCAAGAGACAGGAGGAGAAGTAACATGTACTAAGTATAGAAAACAGAGGCCCAGTTAGCAGGGTAGAAGGCTTGGGGTTTGATCCTTAATCTGTGTGAACAGAAGGCCCGTGAGTCTTTTGTTTTTTTACTTAACTTTTTCCCTTCCTCTTAAAGTTTGATTGACTACTGGGTAAAACTTTGCCCAGCAGATCCGTTTTCCCTTTGACAATTCATACGTTTCCTGTCGCTGCTGGCAATTCTCACCCTTGAGTCTTTCCCACCTCATACTTATTCCCAGTGACAACCACTCCCATTCCAATCGTCCCGCAGTTTCTCCATTCCGCCCACACCCTTGAGGTCTAATTCACGGCCTGGCTGTCTGCTCGACTTGCTGTGCAACATTTGTAGGGGCCAACGTTAGAACGTGCTAGGCTGTTGGGTCAAAGCTGATGGGAGGAAGTGGATGGGCAGTCCTGGTGTCTGCAGTCATCATGCAGTGGCATCTGTATTGTCAAAAGGGGCCCCCAGCAGTCTAACCCTGAGCCCCCAAAAGACTAAACCACTAGAGAAGCAGCGGTGATTCATATTTTGTCTCTTTGTAGTGGAACAGCCATCTGGTGTGTCTTTCTTCCCCACGTGCTAGTGGCTGCTATATTCCATTGTGTAGGGAGTCTAGTTGAGGATTTCCTTAGATCTCAAACCAGCAACTCTTTTCCTTCTAGAATTTATGTGTATAGAAGAGGCCATTACCCCCGTGACTTCCAGCTGAACAGGATGTGTGGGACAGTGTGCGTCCATGTCTTGGTCTGACAATTGGTGCCTTGCCCATCGCACACAGCTGGAAGAGGGGATGAACAAAGGGGAAGTTAAGTTCACCATTGAAGCTTGTCACCTGGCTCATCTCTAAAGAAGGATGTAGTCATTCATTCATTTTTTTCTTCATTCAAAACATGTAATGAAGCCCTGCTGTGCGCCAGGTGCTGGGAATGAAACGAAGAGATCAAAGAAAACCAGGGCCTGCTTCCTTTCTGTATCTGAGGTGTTCATTCCAGTGGAGGGGCCAAGGGTACAAATAAGTACCAGCCAATGCTCATTCATCCCACAGAGAACTGTCTGTCTGCTCCTGGGGTTATAAAGAAGACCTATCCTCAGAGTCTGTTATGACAGACACAACAGAATCACCGGAAGTGTGATAGACATCGGGACAGGTGAAAAAACGGGCTTATGGGAGCACAGTGGAGGAGCAGAAGTTGAGGGAAGACTTCTTCGTGTAGGAGATGCAATGGGATCAGATGGCCTGACACAGATGGCGTGAGTCGGGGAATGGGTGTTGCAAGTGGAAGAGAATGCAAGGATTAAAACAGAACAGGCCAGGACACAGCATGAAACAGCTGTTGAAGAAGTATTAACAACCCTGGCTTTGACACAGCCAGGGCGGGTATAACATGTATGCGTGACTGGGTAAAGAGGAGAGGGCTTGGTGAAGATGAAGCCTGAGAAGTATGCAGGGCCGGATCATGAAGGGTTTTGAAACATTATTATACTGAATGATTCAAATTTACTTGGAATCTTTGAGGAATCATTGAATGACAAGACGGGGAATAATACTGCGTGACCAACTTGTGCTTGTGTATCTGGGAATGCCCTGGTTTTGAAATGGGAAGTCTCACCTCCACAGAACTCCCCCAGAACCAGGTAAACCAGGATGATTGGCCATTCTCCTGGGAAGTGGCAGGCCAGGTCGCCGTGGAAGCCTATGGGCTCTGATGGACCTGGACAGAGACTACTGCATTCATTCAGGAGAGGAGTGAAGAAATCATGTGAGATCCAAGGCCATTGGCAGTGGAGACCAAGAGGGGAGCATAGGTCTGAAACAATACAGACAAGGATACCAAATCACCTTTCTCCTGGGGCAGGAGGAGAGGGCAGAAGATCTGAAAAGCCCATTTTTCTCCATAGCTTGTTGTTGTGCATCATACAAAAGTCCCTGGTTAGTGCAATGGTTCATATGCTAAGTTGCTGACTAAACGATCAGTCTACCCAGAGGTGCCTTGGAAGAAAGGCCCGGTGACCTGCTTCTGAAAAATCAGCCATTGAAAGCCCTGTGGAGCACAGTTGAATTCTGACACCTATGGGGTCATCCTGGGTCAGAATCGACAAAATAGTAACTGGAAAAAAAAAAAAGCATCATAAGATATATATATTTAAGTGCAGGTTCAGGAATACAGAAAGTCAATTTATCTGACTTCCAGAGACACTATATAGAGTTTCTGAAGTTGTACATCTTTATGGGAGTAGACAGTCTCATCTTTCTCCCACAGAACAGTTGGTGGGTTTGAACAGTTGACTTTGGGTTTGCAGCCCAACGCTTAACCCACAGTGTCACCAGGGCTCCAGAACCCTATGACAGAGGAGGATATTCATTCTCCTTCACTGTACAGATGAGCAAATGGCAATTGCCCAAGTAAAAGAAACAAAAACAAACAGAAAGATGCTTTTTCGTAATTTCTAATCTGTTTGCAAATCCCACTGGGCTGCTCATATTTCCTAATACAGAGCTGACTGAGCTGTGGTGCAATGAGCTTTCAAATGGGGTTCTGTGCAAACAGAGACCACCACACCCTGGATTCTGTTTTCCTTTCAAGAGCTCTTTTGTTTCAGGGCCACGAACTGAGAGAAGTGCTGCCCTCAAGTAGATGCCATTCAAATGGAAACCTATCTTAGCTACCTGGTTCTGCTTACAACAGGAAGACCGCACACACATGTTCTCAAGGTACATGGGGTAGGCATTCCGAAGGCCGGGTACTGGCTCTCAGGGAAGGCTCTGGAGGCAAGTCCTTGTCAGTCTGCATACTCCTACTGCCCTGGAGATCTCCAGGTGGCTTGGCATCCATCTTCCTCCATCTCTGCTCCTAGCTGGCTTGTTTCATGTCTTTTATATCTCAAAAGAGATTTGCTCAAGACATACACCACACTAAGCCTGTCTCATTAATGTTGCAAAGAAAACTCATTCCCAAATATGATTATAACCACAGATACCAGGGTTGGAATTTACAACGCATTTTGTGGGGGACATAATCCAATCCATAACAAAGTGGCTTCCCTTTTCCGCAGTGATTCAGCCACTGAAATGAATCACTCTTGGGTCAGTCTAGCAGGCTGCCATGGGCTCTATAGGAAATGTATCTTAAGGTGTCTACTGCAGCAGCTGCAATGAAAATCTATTCAACGATGGGATAAAATGAATCCGGAACTTGCCACAGCAGCTAAGGCACTTGGATAAATGAGGGGAGTGTAACAAACAGATAACTTGACATGGAGTTGGGGGGAGGGGAGGGCTTTGTGTAGACTGACACTTGTGTCCTTTTTACGGGAATCATCTGATGGTGAAAAATGACCTTACCAACGCTGGCATGATTTGTCTAGGTATTTATAGTGTTTATTACTGGATTCTTGCCTTTGATGGCTGAATCTCAGAAATATCCGCACTCATTTCCTCGCAGGGTATGTCAGACTTTAAACCAAGGACTAATCATAATGATAACATTAAGAAGGCTGATTTCATTTGTTTTCCCATCCAGGGAGTTGGGGGTGAGGATTGATGGTAAGCTGAGACCAAATTTGCGTAGGATTCTGGGTTGTTTCTGACTTCAACAGCCTCATGTAACTGAAGAATTTGGGGGGAGAACAGTAGTCCTTGAGAGCAATGGCTTTCCCCAGTCACCTGCGACCAGCGCGAGCGTGTGTGTTTTTCAACAGTACAGCAAAGAAACCGAGAGTGTCCTCCGTCTAACTATACTTCACAGAAAATTACCTCAAAAGGGAATTTAAATAAGAGTCCCAGTCTCTGAAATATTTTTGGAATGTCTACCTATGGCGGTTAGGATCAAGTTTCACTATACATAACTTAGAAATCTAAACTATCACAGCTTAACAGAAGATTAAAATTATATTTTTCTCTTATGTATAAAAGTGTAGGCTGCTAATTCAGCTGACAAAGAGGGACATGCTCCCTCCCTACAAGGACTTCTCCAGGCAACTGCCCACCCTGAGTTTTCTTACATCTCACTGGTGAGAATTTAGCTTCATAGCTACGGCTATGGGAATGGTAGTCTTTGTTCTGGGTGGCCACATAGCCTGCTAACAACTGGTGTTCTGGTACCGAAGGGAGGGGGAGACTGGATAATGGACCACAGCCATGTTCGGTGTATTTGCTAGCTTAAACTTTTCTACGGGCTTCCTCTGTGCTTCTGATGTTTTAGGACAGCTAGTAAATCTAGCTCGAGGAGCAGTTATTCTGATGAGCAAATCTCTTTTCAATGACCCTCCTACCTTGTCCATGTCTGTTATAGTAAAACACTGACACTTTCACATACTTTTTTCCAGAAAGCACAGTGCTTTGCTCTAAACTGTGACAATCAGATGGTGCTGAGAAAGGTCATTACTGCTTGGGTGAGTGGGGCAGAATGCCTGGAAATGAGTGTCTCCCTGGCTGAAGGACTTTGGTGTACAATCTGCCCATTGTCAGCAAGGGACCATGTGTGCTGGGAAAAGACTTTTTTTAGGGGGCTGGAAGTAGCCAGGGATGTTGCTAAAGGGGAGAGAGAATTGGGACTTCTCTTTCTCAGGAGTAAATATGGAGGGCAGGATCCTGGGGAGCATTTAGCTCCGACCACAGTGTTGGTATGTTGATCCAGAATTCAAGAATGTTGTAGGTTCTTGGCACAGGATCCTGTATTTTTCACTTGCTGCCTGACTCCTTAGTGAGGGTAGTAAAGTCCTTACGCCACAAAGAGCTCGCCATAATGTCTTCAGCATCAATGAGGAAAAGAGGAGCGTAGGGTGCTGAAACCCGACACTCTGCCAGCGTTCGGGGAAGAACTTGGAGGGTGAGAGGAAAGGCATCAACTGAGGAGCGAAGGGTGAGCTGAGTCGGCGATGGATGCTGACGGAAGCGGAGAAAGAGCAATGGCAGGGTGAGAAGATGCTCTGACTTGACAGCAGCAGGCAGCGGACTATGATGGAAACAAGCCAGCAACCACCCCCGAAGCCCACGGCTAGGAAAGCAATTGCTGTGTGGTTGAAAACGTGAGTTTGAGCTTCTGATACATTTGACTGGAATTCTGTATCTACCTGGACCATGGATCAGCTTTGGAGGAGATCAGGTCACTTGGTTAAGTTCAGTGCTTTGCACTACAAAGTGAGGAGGCTGATGGAAAGACTCCCTGGATCATGAAGGTTCAGTGAGAGGGTTCAAGTCCAGTGCTTAGCTTAACCACACAACACAGGCAAAAAGTCGACTTATTTTTATTAATCTAGCCAATATTACAGATTGGTGGAGGAGCTATTTTTCTTTTTAACATGATTTAATTAGGGGCTCATACAGCTCTCATCACAATCCATCCGTCCATCCATTGTGTCAAGCACATTTGTACATTTGTTGCCATCATCATTTTCAAAACATTTTCTTTCTCCTTGAGCCCTTGGTATCAGCTCCTCATTTCCCCCCTCCCTCTCCCACCCTCCCTCCCTCACGCACCCTTGATGATTTATAAATTATTATGTTTTCATGTCTTACACTGACAGAATGATTTTTCAATCATTCTGAAAACATGGCAATGGATGTATGGCTTTGATGAGTGGCAAAGAAAGAAAATAACTTCAAATAGACATAGTCTCAACCCAACCCTGAGCACAAGGAACTGAGCTACCTCCTTAGCAGTACTACAGAAAGCTCTTTTGACTAACTTCCACTTTAACTCTTTGAAAGATAAAGCTACACTTTTCATCCCCTCTGCACCAAGTACTGACAGAGCCCAAGGCATGCTGAATGCTTCAGCAAAGTCTTCATTGTTTCAATGTAATCCCTTGTGAGAAACACAAAGAAAATATTTTATAAGACCTGAGTCACAGCCGATATCTCAAATAATTAGCAAAGTAGCATCAATTTTATGGCATCTTCGAGGTATGAATCAAGTACAGTCCTACTAGTTGGTTACTTTAAATCATTGCTTATTTTAAAGACATGCAGTTCCCCACACCCCCGCACCCAGCTTTAAGAGTTTGAGTCTTTGGAAAATCAAACTCCATTTTCTTAACATTTATCATATTTAACAAGTCTGCCACTCACCTGCTGTGGGAATCAAATTGTCCAAAAACAAAGCTCTAAGAGTTTTGGAGTTCAACTGAGTTCAAACTCAGGAGCACATGGCTTCTTTGACGAGGGGCGATAATTGGACAGGGAAAAGAGTGCTTGGATTAGTAGGGAGCGAAGGCTTCCCAGCAGATTTTCAGCTACAGGAACGTCTTCCAATCAAAGTGTCAGAGCACTATCAGTGTCTTCTTACTGCAGAAGACATTTTGCCAAGACACCCAGATTGAAGGAAGTCATACATGGCGTAATACTGCATTTTGCAATATACATTCGGAATGGAAACAAATCACAAGAAGGGCAGATTGCTGAGCAATTGCACCCAGAAAGAGAGCTCTCTCTACATAGAACTTTAGTATTGGTACCAGATAATGAGATTGGGTTCGAAACCCAGGATCAGAACAATGGGCAGAGATGCCACTGTCCCTTGGATAAGACAGCACGGCAATGCTTAAGGAAAGCATTCAGCTCCACCGCCAAGAATGATGTACTCGGTGTATGTAACCAACAAACAACTAGAGAAGCTGGAACACACACACACACATGCATGTATGCACGCACTCCGTAACAAAACAATTTAGGGCACTAGAGAGTTCTCAATGCAGCCAGGACTTGAAGGCCAAGATCCTGGAGAGAAGGAAAATGCATAGAGCTGAGTCAAATATTCTGAACGCCTTTTCCTCTTTAAGGCATTGCCTTTGCATCAGCCATAGAAGGCTAAGAGACAGCAAGGACATCGTTTCTTTGGCAGCCTCGCTGGGCTGGGAAGAGAAAATGAGCCAAGATCCTGAGGAGAGGGAAGGGCCGAGAAGTAAGCCCAACATTTGGCACAGCCCTTACTTTAGGGAAAGTGCTGATTTGTAAGAGCTACAGGGCAAGGAGTTTATAAATCCGAGTAGATGTTAGTGGTTAAGAGGCTAAGCAGGGCTTTCAGCAGTACCACATTTTGGGGAGATCACAAATTGGAAGTAATAAACCATAAGGGGGAGAGACACTCATAAATGCGCCAAGGTTTCAGTTAGGAACTCCAGAGAACTATTGTTTCTTTAGATGTCAAAGTGAACCAGAAATAAATTGACTCCCGTAAAGACTGATAACCAGCTTCAAAACGTCCCAGCCCAAGATGTGATTAAGGTGATCGCTCCTGCTCTTAGAAGCCCTGATGGCATAGTGCATTGTGTGCTGGACTTGCTGGACTGCAAGCCACAAGGTCAGTTCAAAACTACTGTCTGCTCCGAGGGAGAAAGATGAGGCTTTCTGCTCCCATATAGATGTAGTCTCAGAACCCCATACGGAAGTTCTACTCCTTCTTCTAGGACCGTGATGACTCAGAGTCGACTCAAGAGCAATGAGGTGGATTTGGGTGTTGGCCTCTGTCCCGTGTTGCCTGCCAAAAGCAGAACTACACTTTCTGTGATGGCAGATAATGTCATCCAGGACCCCTACAATTTTTTTTTTTAGTACAAAATGGCTAGCAGTCAGTAACAAACAATCAGATACACTATAAAATAGGACCAAAGGAAGATAGACAGTAGAGAACAGAAATAGTCCTGTACATGATCCAGATGATAAAGTTATCAAACACACATTCATACGTATTTAAATAAGTCAAGGTGGAACATTTTAGCAACAAACGGGAATTTATAATAAAGAACCAAAGAGAAACTATGGACACGACAAATACGACAACTGGAATGAAGAACTAGTAGACAGATTTAATAGCCACTGTGCCAGCCGAAAGCAGGACTAAAAAGTATTCAGATTACAGCAGGCAGAGAAAAATAGTGGGGACTCCAAATCATAAGTTACATGTGGAAAATGGTGATAAAAGTTAACAAATAGGTAATTGGTATCTCAGAAAAAGAAAGAAAAAAAATTGGGGCCGAGGCAATATTTGAAAAGACAATGGCAAAATTCCCCAAACTGATAAAATAAATCAAGCCATAGTTACAAATCTCAAAAAGAGTAAGTACAAAGAAAGCTACAGCCAACTGTATCACAGACTGCTGAAAGCCAGAGACAGCATCTTCAAAACAACGATAGAAAGGATATGTCACATTCAAATAAGACTGTATTAGTCTGGGCACATTAGAGAAACAAATCCACAGAAACTCATGTGTAAGAGAGAGGTTTATGTAAAGGTTAAGTGCACATCAAGAAAACATCCCAAACCAGTGCTGCCCAAGCCCACAAGTCCAACAATTAACCCATTAACTCATATGTCCAACACCAATCCACAAAGTCCTCCTCCATCTCACAAAACACACACTATGATGCCAACCGCAGGAGGAAAGCTGAGTCAGTGAATGTGTAAACATCTCAGCGCTGGCAGGGGTCTCCACACGGGTGCTCCAGCACCCAGGGCTGCATCGGGGTAAGTCCATGCGGCTTCTCCTTGGGGATGTCTTGCAGGAAATCAGCCTTTCAAGCTAAAGCAGGGAACTGCTAAGGCAGCTGCACCCTGGTCTGATCATCAGAAAGACTTACAAAGTGAGACTTAAAGATGCCTTCTCACCTGAAATGGTGGAGATAAAATATAGTGAAGTTGTATCTTTGAAATACAGACAGAAAATACTAAATTACTTACTAAAAATATCCTTAAAAATCAAGGAATGGGAGGAGGGAGGGGAAAAAAATCAAGGAATAGAGAGAATTTTTGCTTATACATTCTCTAAAAAAAGAAATGCTAAAGAGAGGTTGAAGAAGGAGGAAAACAAATGAAAAAGGAGCCGTGGAAGCAAGTCATCCCAGAAACAAAAGATAATGCAAGAAGGAAAGAATTTCCAAAGCCTGGGCAAGCTCAGAGACTCTGAGCTGTACACATGTCTCGTCGGGCTGAAATACAGGGGAATGTAGGGATGGGGAAGGAGAACTGAAGACCTCTGCATTGCCAGGAAGCAGTAAATATATGTAAAACTAGTTTATATTCAACTAATAACTCAAGCATGCGAGTCATAAACGATTTCAGGTGGTAAAGGAACTGAAAATCACTAACCAGCGAGTGGGGAGAGGGTTGGAGAGGAACTGAGAATGGGCACGCATCTCTCCAACAAACAGTTCCGGGGGTTCGGGTCCTCATCTGGGGGGGTTGGGAATTGACCTCAGATTCACTTTTGTGATGGTTTGTGCTTTCGTGTGTCTGTATATATATAAAGCCTGGGGTCATTTATCTGCATACAAATAATTTAAAGGGGTGAATTCTTGATTCTCAAATCTGCCTCGCAAACAAACCCTCTTTGGACTTCAGTACCGAGGAAAACGCCACCTCGAGAGACCCAACCCATGCTCACAGCCACGATCCCAGATCATAAGTTCAAGGTGCACATCCTTTCCACTTTAATTCTTGATTCTTGAATGTATTCTGAAGGGAGGTCATGAGAATTTAAAGAATGAATTCATAATATGCATTTATCTTTTAATGTTCTTGGTTAATAGATGCACTCATGAAATTCTATGAAAAATTAGTGTCTACGACTCATTATTCACAACCAAATCGACACCATCACCCTACTTCCCATCGAAGACTTCCCAATAAGAATCTGATGTAATCATTTATAGGCAATTTCAAAAGAGATTCGAATTCCCCCAGTGCTAGTCCCAGCAAGTTGCTCTCAGGAGCTGTAGTTACCAATGAAGAGCTAGCCCGTAATGTGTATGGATCAATGCCTTTTGGAGTAGCATTGGCTTGCTAGTTAATAGACTTTTGATTTCTCGTACTCATTGATTAATGAAGCAGTGATTTTGCTTTTCAATAGGAAGATAAATTAAGAAGTACTCCAACTGGAACCTATGGGGAAATAGGGTGTAGATTGGAGAACGTGGTAGCTATGGAGACAAAGAAGCAGAACAGCTGACATTGCGAAAGCAGCCCTTCTGCCAGGGAACGGAGGGCTAAAGCATTCGACACAATTCCTGAGGCGCTTACCAAGCATCCACTCGGAGTCATGTGCAAAGTCCCGCTGGGGAGGGGGAGGGGTGAGTCTCGGGCACAGCCCAGCTTACACAGATGTCTGTGTCTGTGTCCTCTCTTAGAGACAGACACAGACACCCATCAACACAAGACAGGACATGGGCCACACAGCTGTCAGATGCTCTGGAAACCTCCGGAAGGCCGAAACGACATGCATCTGAAAGAATCAGGAAAGGCATCAAGACAGGGATGAGGAATGGGTGATGGGTTGCGGCAGTTTGGTGGGTTCCTCCTGGTTGCATATGAAGAATGGGGGGTCTCCTAAGGATGGAGCAGATCCACGAGGAAAGGTCAACGAGAACTGGTGAAAATGAAATGATGCCACCAGCAGGGCTACAGAGGATTGACTGCCTAATGGGAGGCTTGGTATCTATCATTCCTGGACTTTGGTGCTCTCAGATGGAAACTAATAATAACGACCTTGCTTGTTTAATGTGACGATTAGTTGAAGCAGGTTAAGTTTTCTAAGCGTCTACCACAGGGCCTGGTACAAGGTTGCTGCAGTGAGCGGCAAAGGCATCGGTTCGAATCTCATGATGCTCTCCCCCAGAACAAAACACTGCCCCATCTTGTGTTAGCTCACAATTACTATCAGACTTCAGCCCACTGCAACAGCCAATCTGGGTGCCAATTTGTCACACCCAGGGTCTCCCATGCCCTCGTTAGTTTGTACTTTATCAACCACGATTTTGAAAGAATCATTTTTGATTTGCCTTCCTTTTCTGGAGCAAAAGCACTGGGGTGCTTCCCGGGTACTCTGCCTACTTGGGACTGTGGTGATTGGGTCCCCACAAGACACAGCTCTGTGTATCCCTGACCCTGCTTCTCTCTCTCCGGACGTGGCCCGTGGTAAGCTCACAGGGAATGTTGTGGGGGAAATATGAGTGAACGAATGAGTACATGGACGTGTCATGTCTTTCATCACCTCCCAGTTCTCCCTCATCATTTCCAAACAGAATTGCTCCCAGGCCTGGGAAGGTATGGGCAAGCTTGACCCTTTCATGCAGCCCGGTGTATTGATCTCGGTCTATGTGGCAAACCCTCTCCATCCTTCAAGATTCCACTTCTGGTTTTGCCAAGTGGTTTATCTCAAGACAGAATTGGACAGAACTGCCACTCTCTCTGTAGTGCCTCCATATAACCTTATACATAACTCGCCCACAGCAAGCATCTCCTCAGCTTGTAAGACGCTTGCTTTTCTCTCTACTTCCCGTAGCTCCTTGATTCTAGGCCTTATAAGCCTTGTTGGCTACATGGTATCTCGGGAGCATGGGGAAATGTGGCGGGACTTGATGGAAGGGCAGACTGATCAGGCAGCAGGATCTCACTCCACGGAATGGGGCACCTCTTTCACCTTCTGTTTGTTTGCTTACATATTCCCATCTTTAAAAATGGCTATGTTCACAGAGGTATAAAGTAACTGGGATTTGACATATGAGCATGGTTTATCACTTCTGTATCAAATTTCCTATATAATGAAGCGTAAGGCAATTTCATTTCTTTCCTGTTTTGCGATAAGGGCGCTTGATGATTGTATGGGCTCGGGTGCGTTATAGGCCAGGAGGCTGGCTCCTGACAGTCTGGCGCTATCAACATGGTGCCACTGGGTCCAATTCGTCTCGTGTGTTTCCAGCTTAGAAGCGGGTCTCGTTCAGTGCCTTGCACAGAGTAGAGGGCAATGGCTACTTGTTGAATGATAAAAGCCCTGGCTGTCACTTGCCTGCTCACAACCCCTCGATGGCTTCCTGATTTTCACCTCTTAGTCTGTGGATAATCTCTGCAACCTGACATTCATGTTTGTTTACCTATGAGATTCGGATTCAAGTTCATTCAACCTCATTTCCCAGGCCCATTTCCCATAATTTACCGATGAAGGTGAAAGACGACAGCCTTCAAACGGAACTAAACCGGAACATAAAGAAAACGACTATTCTTCACAACAGAACCAATACACAACATCAGGATTAGTGGTGAAGAAATCCAAGTTTTCAGAGATAGCAGGAATCATTCTCGAATCAACCACCAATTCTCATGGAAGCAGAAGTCAACAGATCAAATGATGCACGACATTGGGCAAATCTACGGCACAAGGCTTCTGTCAGGCAAGATGTCACTTCGATGATGGGGTGCCATGGGATTTTCAGTCCCCTCATATGCATGTGAAAGCAGAACAATGACAGAGAAGACCAGAGCAGAATGGATGCCTTCCGATTCGGGGGTTGGCAACAAGGATTCAACATACAGCAGCCTGTCAGAGGAATGAACTACTTTGTCATGAAGAAAGTACAACCAGAGTCAAGATGGCATGACTTTATCTTGCTCGTCCTGGACACGCTAACGGGAGGGACCAATCACTGGAGAAAGGTATTGTGCTTGGTAAAGTGGATGGCTGGCAAACCAGGGGATCTTTGATGAGATGGGTTGACACAGGGGCGGAAACACTGGGCTCAAATATTGCAATGACCATGAGGATGCTCAGTTCATCTTGCTCTGCGAAGGGCCTCTATGAGCTGCACTTCACAGCTCCTACCATGCTATACCCTACACGGTTCACTCCCGGTAAATTGGACTCCTTAGGTTCAACAAGGTGTCTTCTATGGCCTGGGTAGAACTTGTTCGCATGGAGATTTCCAGGCTTACATTCGGTCTGGGCGAGTTGAAGGACTGCATGGACATCAGTGACGTTTCCAGCCACGATGATCCAAGTGCAACCCAATCTGTCTTGGAAGAAGTATGGCCAGAGTGTTCCTTAGAAGCAAGGATGGCGAATCTTCGTCTTCCATACTTTGGACATGCGGTTACTAGAGAACTGTCCCTGGAGAAGGACATCAAGCTTGGGAAGGGAGCGGGTCAGTGAAAAAGAGGGAGGCACTTCACTAGACGGATTGATGCAGTGGCTGCAACAATGGGCTCAGACATAAGCGTAATTGTGAGGATGGAGCAGGTCGGTCAGTGTTTTGTTCTGTTGTGCAAATGGTGGTTATGGGTCACAGTCTACTTGTCGGCACCTAACAACAGCACAACCCAAGGTGGCAAATGAGCCATGAATTCTTAAAAGAGAAATCATTTGCTCATTCATATTTCCATTCTCAAAGCAGGTCGGGAGGGCAGAGACAGTAGGGTGGAGGGGAGCAGCTCCGAGGACAGACACATCTTCAGCCGAAGCCCATGTGCTGATTACATCCTTAACACACTCAGACAAAGAGAAGGCAACGACAATATCCTGGATCCTGATTGTGATTAGGAAGAGCAGGATTAGAAGGGAGCTGATGTTTTTGGTGTATCCATTGAAAATCATATTTAAAAAAATGTTTCCTGTCACTCATAAAGCCTCCAATTTCCCAAGGCTGCGGAAGTGCCTGTTTTGTGCTGTCTTCTCAGCGCACCCGACACTAGACTTTCCTGCCCGATTGCACTGCTTTGAAATTGCCTTCAAGGAGCCCCCCCAAAACTCAGGGGAAACGGAATGGAAAGATAATGGACTTTTCCCACAATCCCTTTCGAAGCCGCCTTGTATTTCTGCGTCAGGCATCCTTAACAATTGTGAACCTCTGAAGGACAGATGGCCTCCCAGATACGATGTTTGCCACCTGAATGAGTGAACGAATGAGTGAACAAATGCTGTCGGAATCAGGTATGCATACTTTTTTTTAACCACCAGATGGCAATAGTCATTGGAAAGTTCAGCTCTGTAACTCTCAGAAACACAGACTCTGAAGAAAATGAAGTACATTTCTGGCACCACGGTTTCAACACAAAGGAGGCCTGACGGAAGTGTGGTTAAAGTGCTCCCTGCTAACCAAACATTCAATGGTTCAAACCCGCCAGCCACTCCCCAGGAGAAAGATGTGGCAGGCAACTTCTCTAACGGGCACAGCCCTAGAAACCCTCTGGGGCAGTTCGGCTCGGTCCTGCATGGCCCTAATGAGGCGGAATTGATTTCATGGTCAGGTTTGGGTATGAACACATCAAACTAGCTGATCTGGGGGGTGGAGGGGCTGCTAATGCTTCCTTTCTGTTTCGAAGAATGGAAGTCAGGTCGTCCAGATCTGAGCTGCTGTGAGCTTCTGGGCCACCATGTGGGTTTTCGGAGCCTCATTTAGGAGAGGTAGACTCTGCCGCTTCAGACAAACACTTATTTGTGATATGCCTGACCCTGACTCAGGTACAAAGGTGAAGAGACCACACAGAAAGGGTCCCTGTCCTCGAAGGCAATGCTTCTTAAGTCTGGAAAAAGATAGATATTTTTGTTGTTAATATTTCATCTGTTGCAACACTCATGAAGATCTAGTGCAGGAACGGGCAATGTTTTGTTCTGTTATACATAGGCTGTCATGGTTCAGGCTTGATTAGATGGCAGCAAATAACACTTGGCTGCAAACTGTACTTTGGAAAAAGAGAATGGAAATGAGTTAAAGAAATAATTTTAAAAAGCCAAAGGGGGGAAAACAAAACAAACCAGAAATGAAAACAAAAAGCAAGTTCAAGTCCTGGTATTTTAGTGTATTAGAGTCTTTCGACAATGTCAAATTCCCAGAAAAGCTTCTAAATGCTTATTATCAGGATCTGGACCAGCGCCAGCTCATGAACATGTTTTGAGTTGTATTGCAGCTTAAATTTTATGCACTGGATTTGCTGAAAGCTTCCTTTCATAGTGGGAACCCTTGAGCTCGTTCTGTTAAAAAGTAGGCAGTGTAAAAAGTTTTGTCTGTTGGCAGAGTGTGTTGGAAAGCAGACTCCGACTCCATCAGTGAGCCCCAGGAGGGGCGGAGCAGCCCTGCTCTCCGGGACTTGCTTGGGTGTGCTTTAATGGGAATTGGGGACCGGAGCTGCGTGGTCAGACTACCAGTAAAGTGGTTGTGGGCACAGAACCAGTCCTGTAAACATGTCTCATCTGTAAGAGTGGCCATGATCGTGGTCTCTTTCCTGCTTCCAGAGTCCCACCTGGAACAGTGATGAATCGATTTGCCACCAATCGTGACTTTGTGATGAATTTACATTGTTTTCTATGTCTGATCATTAGTAACACAGCCATGAATCCTTTGTCATCACACTATGGCCACATATGGCAGGTCTCCCTCACCTGGATGATTTATCCTTGTGTTGTCTAAATCCTGTTGAAGACTTAATAAAAAGGCCTCTTTCAAATGTATTTGAGTTGAGTGCCCCCCCACCCCACCCCGCAGAATAGAGTGGTGTTGATTTAGCGCTCACATCAGGCACACTCACACACCCCTTTGCAGGATGTGGGCCCAATGAGTCTAGATGAGACAGGCTCTCCTCTCCTGGGAAGTAGCTAACCCTTAGAACACAGTGGGTCACTGCCTGGTAGTTTTAAGGGTGGCGAGGAGGTAGCTGTGATTACTTCTGGAGCCTTGAGAAAGATTTCACCTGTCCCCTCTGATTCGTTAAGCCATGGGATCCTCCTAGACCGCATGCGTTTGTTGATCACCAGGCTAAAGACAATCCACCAGGAGCATGCAGTGTGCTTTCTTCGATGGTCTCTCTTCCAAAGCTGGAGTGTGGGTTGGTCAGTTGGCTTTTAAAAAAAATTTCAGCCACCAAGTAATCACTGCTCTGAATGGGGAATGCCAAGCAGTGGCACAACATTCCAATGGTGCCATACGGAATGCAGTGAGAATGAAGGTGCCGGGGTGGGGGAGCAATGCTTAAGCCCTCACTTGTGAACCGGAGGTCAGAAGGTCCAACCCACTGCTCGCATTGCAGAAGAACACTGTGACAGTCGGCTTCTGCAAAGATGAACGCCGTGGGAACCCTGTGCGGCTGTTGTGCCTGTTCTCCGCTCTCTGAGGCCGAGTCAGCCCCAAAGCAGTGGGTTTCCAGCCTACAGTCTCCCAGTGCCCCTCTGCTCAGGAAACCCCTGTGCACACACTGACGTGCTCTTCAAGAGAGCTTCTAGGCATGTGTAAGCATCTGTCTTTAAAAAGAACACAGTGGGGATACACTATGACTACTGTACTGTGTGTTCTTTTTTAACTTAATGATTTGTCTTGGAAATGGTGGATCTTAGGATAGTTTGATGTGATTTGTATTTAGCCATCCCGTATATAGGGATATGTAAGTTGTTCAAGTCTTTGTAGTACAAACAACATTCAACCAATAGCCCTGGGAGCATAGCTATGCGTGCTTGTATTCACCTATAGAACTCCGGGATGTAGAACTGCTGGGCCCCAGAAAAATGCCTTTCCCAAAGCAGTACCAATTGGCACAGCCATCCGCAGTGCACAAGAGCATTTCCCACACTGCTGGCAACACACGGTTAGCCACTGTGGTGCTTACTAACCAGACAGCTCCACAAGTGCCGCTCTGTGGAATGAATCTGCATTTCTCTAATTATCAACGAGGTGGAAAAGCTTCCCGGATAGCTCAAAGCCATCCTCATTCCTGTTCGGAGCGTGGGCTCTTCCTGCGCTTTGCTTACTTTCCTCTGGGTTTGCTGATCTTTTAAAAAGTTAATCTTTGTTGATTGGATAAGCTACAAATAGTCCCTCCTACTTTGTCCCGATTTTAAAAAATTAATAATTTATGCCCACAGTTAAGAAATTATTTACTTTGTCGATCTTTTCCTTTATGAGCTCTGGGTTTTGTGACAGGTTTGGAAGAACCTTAGCTCTAGATTACAGAAGCAATTGTATTTTTAAAAAATGCATTTATGTTTTCACTTTTAATATTTCATATATCTAGAATTTACTTTGGCTGAAGAGTTAAAATCTGGAGAAAAGAGTGTTTTTTTTTTAATTTAACCTTTTATTTCTAGATGGATTCAAACTGTGCCATTACTCAAAAAGCTCCCTTCCACTGAGTCGATTCTGGCTCATAGCGACCCTATCAGGGTAGAGCTGCCCCGCTGAGTTTCTGAGATTGTACCTCTTTGGGGAAGTAGAAAGCCTCATCTTTCTCTAGAGGAGCAGCTGGTGGTTTCGAACTGCTGGCCTTGTGGTCAGCAGTCTAATGTGTAACCACCACACCACCAGAGTTGCTAACTACCGCACCACTAGGATTCCTTAACTGTTAGATCACTATTTATGAAATAATCTATCTTTCCCCCCTAACTGGAATGAGAAGTTACCTTTTACAAACATTCAATTAAGAAGGGGTTTGATCCATTTTTGAACATTCTATTGCTAGTCATGCTTTAGAATCACACATAGTGTTCCCTTAACATAGTCTTATAATATGCTTTAGTATCTGGGTTGAGTAATGTTTTCCTCAATTTTCTTTTTCAGACACCTGGCTCTTAATGACTGGTTAGTTTTCTATTTTCCTAGGAAAGGTGGATCATTTAAAAACATGTTTCTTTTGGCAGAGCATATTAAATTTACAGATTAGGTTATAGGGTATTGTTTTCTTTTAAACAAAATATTCATTTTCTTATCAAAGTTTTCTTTGTTTATAAGGGCCCGTGGTGCCATGTGAGCATAGTGTTCAGCCCCGACCTCCTACTCCTCCAGTGCCCACTGCAGGCACCCTGTTTCTGCGGGTCTGAAGGAGCGAGCTATGAATATACAGTGATCTCTGTGCAGCCGATCATTTGCATTTGGCCCTTCTGTTTTCCCCGTGCTCCCAGATGGAAGCAAGCTCCACACTGTTCTGCTTCTCCCTACGAGAACATTCTATATCAGAACATACAAAAAACCCAAGCCCAGACCCAAAACAACACCCCACCCCGCGCCCTCGCCGTTGGATTGATCTGGGTCACAGCGATTCCATGGAGCAGGTTAGAACCGCCCCTGACGTCCCGTGTCTGTGACTGCTATAGAAGCAGACAGCCGCAACTTTCTCTTGCCCTCCAGCTGGTGTGTTTGACTTGGGCTTTGCAGTTAGCAGTGCAATGCTTCTGCAACACTATCACCAGGCTCCCTTATACCGAAAACTCAATGCCATCAATCAATTCCAACTGCTAGGACCCTGTAGGAACACAATAAAACTGCCTTTGTGTGTTTCTGGGACTATGGATTTTTTATTTTAATGATACACTACATTTTATTTATTGGGGGCTTGTACAACCCTTATCACAATCCATACATCCAATCCATTGTGTCAAGCACATTTGTACATTTGTTGCCTTCATCATTCTCAAAACATTTGCTTTCTACTTGAGCCCTTGGTATCAGCTCCTCATTTTCCCCCCTCCCTGCCTGCTACTCCCTCCCTCATGAACCCTTGATAAATTATTATTATTTTGTCATATCTTACACTGTCCGACGTCTCCCTTCACTCATTATTCTGCTGTCCGTCCCCACAGGGAGGAGGTTATATGTAGAGCCTTGTGATCGGTTCCCCCTTTCTACCCCACCTTTCCTCCACCCTCCTGGTACTGCCACTCTCAGCACTGGTCCTGAAGGGGTCATCTGTCCTGGATTCCTTGTATTTCCAGTTCCTATCTGTACCAGTGCACATCCTCTGGTCTAGCCAGATTTGTAAGGTAGAATTGGGATCATGATAGTAGGGGTGGGGTGGGGGGAAGCATTTAAGAACTAGAGGAAAGTTGTATGTTTCATTGTTGCTACCCTGCACCCTGACTGGCTCGTCTCCTCCCCTGACCCTTTTGTAAGGGGATGTCCAGTAGCCTACAGATGGGCTCTGAGTCACCAATCTGCACTCCCCACCTCATTCACAATGATATATTTTGTTGTTTGATGCCTGATACCTGATCCTTTCGACATCTCGTGATCGCACAGGCTGGTGTGCTTCTTCCATGTGGGCTTTGTTGCTTCTGAGCTAGATAGCCGCTTGTTTACCTTCAAACCTTTAAGACTTCAGACGCTATATCCTTTGGATCTTTAGGGTAGTAGAAAGCCTCGTTTTGCTCCCGTGGAGAGGCTGGTGGTTTGGAACTGCTGACCTTGTGGTTAGCAGGCCAATGGCACCAGGGTTTCCTCTTATCAATACAGACTTGACTAATTCCTTTTAACAGCATGGTATTTGACTGCATAAATGTAACCAGAACTCTAAATATGTTCCCTATTGATAGAAAATGTGTTTCCATATTTTGCTTTTATACACAGAGCATGCATGCTTCCTTAGTGCACATTGCATCGAGTTATGCATGGGGGCGTGGAGAGAAGGATAAAGGAAGAATGTTTAAGGATATGAATCTACCCCAAATTTTATATATATTCATGACTCTAACAAGTCTTGGGAAGTACTGTGAATTTTTACTGAGCGTTTCTTGGGGAAGAGACAATAGATATTTCACAATATGTAATTACCTATTGTTTTTGTGATGAACATATCACACAATGTTCTGCAAAGTACATGTCTGAAAATTCTCTTTCTGACATCTCTCTTTTCGAATGTAAACTTCTCAAAACCCCTCCTATGGACCTTTTTCTCTCTCCTCCATTTCCACTCCCCGCAGCATCTGCTCAAACGCCTCGCTTCTCTCTCCTTCAAACTCAGGTCCTGGCTCAGCTTCTTGGCCTGCCCGTTTGCCTTACTTCTCCCCTTGCCCCGGTTGACTTCTCTTGTGCTTTCTGAGGCGCCATTTGCTTCTTCTCTCAGTTGCACCCCATTCAGCAAAACGAGTGAGTATTCTTCGAAGGCGAGGAATGTCAGTCATTGTTTGTCCCCAGAATAAGAATAATGAGCTCATAGGCTTAGCCACGCACTGTAACGGGGTAATGGTACAACCACCATGGGCAGTGCACTTTGTCATGATCACTCTTTCACAAGTCAGGAATCTAAAGTGAAATGACCTACTCAAGGTCAATGACTGAGCAAGCCTTCCAGAGTCAAAATTAAACTTTACTTATTGTCTCCAGGAATTGTAAGTAACTGGCAAGCAGCAGGTGCAAGTTCATCTAAGCCAGTGGTTCTCAACCTGGGAGTCGGCGACCCCTTTGGGGGTGGAACGACCCTTTCACAGGGGTCACCTCAGACCATTGGAAAACATATTTCCAATGGTCTTAGGAACCGAGACACTGCTCCTCTATCTGTCTCCAGGCGGGTCCACCCACATGCAGATACGCCCACATATGAGTATCCAGTGTGAAGACTGTTACCCATGTGATGCCATGCTTCAAGACAAAATTTCATTGATTTGTCATTAGAAATAAATATTTCACTATATATAATTACCTATTGTTTTTGTGATTAATCACTATGCTTTAGTTATGTTCAATCTGTAACAACGTAAATACACCCTGCATATCGGATATTTACATTACAACTCATAACAGTAGCAAAATAACAGCTATGAAGTAGCAACAAAAATAATTTTATGGTTGAGGTCACCCCAACATGAACTGTGTTACAAGGCTGTGGCATTAGGAAGGTTGAGGACCACTGACCTAACCTAACCTCCCAGGCCTGCTCCCTTTTTTCTGATCTTGGCCATCCACAAGTCGTGTTCTTGGTTCTGTCTCAATTACCGGACCGATCTCTCCACTTGGCATTGTGGGTTGAGCTCTGCGTCCTGGGTTTCGGCCAATCTCTCTTCTCCTTTTTGTTGATTGTCTGCACTCTTTAGTGCTCTTCCCTCCTGCAGGACTGATGCTCTGTCCTAAATCCCGGCCTGTGGGCTGGGGCTCTGGGACTTGACAAAATTCTTTTCACTCCACTGCTGTTCTGACATGTCAATCAATTTATCTTGTACTTTAAACTCTCTACTTCTTTAAACTCTCTCCTTAGTATATAGTATCTGGCCACAGTTCCTGTGCGATGTAATCGGCTGGGTGGTTCTTTAAACAAGGATGGATACTGCTTGGATTAGTGATTGATATCTATCTGATGCAGGGGGCAACCAATGCACAGGGTGTCTAATGATCCATATTTCACCC
>NW_022103958.1:37880558-37903865 GCF_000313985.2 Echinops telfairi
CCCCCCCCAGTATTTGAATGAAGAGTCACCCAAGCTGCTCATTTAGCTTTGGGAAACCAAAGTGTGGGTCATATAGCCAACATCTGGGGCCATGTGCAGCACAAGTAAGTGGAGGCGGAGTTCTGCTGAGAAAGGACAGAAGGAGGAATGCGCATGGAAAAGGATAGAAAAGACCATGTGTCTGGGGGTGGGTTGGGGAGCCAACAGAGACATGGTTGTCTTAGCCTGAGATCTTCCAGGGCTAGTTCTCCTAGGACTTTCTGAATCATTTCAAACATGGATTTTTAAGAACCCTCCTTTCGCTCTCCAATATCTTCTTCCTCTTTCTTGAGCTACTCTGAGTGGAGTCCTGTTCTCACAGTCAAAAGAGACATCCTTAAGACACCTTCCTTAGGCTTGAAAGCCTTGACCTCATTGCAGTCCGTTAGTTCATGTCCTATTAGCTACGAGGAGGGCATCATATCTATCCCCTTCTGGGCTGCTTCTAGGTCTCGTTTGGAGGTGGACTTGAACCAGCTCCAGTGAGCACTCCAGCTAAGGGCCTTCCAAGGCAGGGAAGAGTATGAGCACAGACATGGAGTCAGAATGCGCTGGGAGCTTTGCGGTGGAGCTGGAGTAATGGGGCAGGAGGAAGCTAAGCAGGGGGAAGGGTGATGGCCAGTCATGGCTTTATCCTCTGGGGGCTCTCAAACTCTGAGGAGTGCCAGTATGAATGCGAACAATTAGAACTTGAGGAATGAGAATCACTTCATTTCCTAGTTCTTGGATGGACTCTTAGGACAAACCCCTCATTTTACTGACTAGAAAGCAGAGACCTAAGAATGAAAATGTAGTAATACTTGGTAACATTTAGTGAGCTGTGGAGTTTTTCATGGCCTTACATGCATGTGAAAGCTGGAGAAGGAATAAGCGAGACCAGGGGACACTGATGCATTTTTAAGGTTGTGTTGGTGAAGAATATTGAACGTACCTTGGGCTGCCAAAAAGAATGAATAAATATGTCTCAGTAAAAGTACCATAAGCATGCTCCTTAGAAGTGAGATCGGCAATGCAAGAACACTCCATTCTATTAAACTGGCATTTCATGATGCTCACTTTCCCGACACAACCACTGAAGACAAAGCGGGTGCATAAACAAATGTGGTGAAGAAAGCTGATGGTGTCCGACTATCAAAAGATATAGCATTTGGGGCCTTAGCTGCTTTTTTACTTTCAAGCCTTTATCTAGCTGAGAAGCAACAAAACCCACATGGAAGAAGCACATCAGCCTGTGCAATCATGAGGTGTCGAAGGGATCAGGCATCAAAGAACAAAAAAAATCATATCATTGTGAATGAGGGGGAATGCGGGGTGGAGACCCAAAGCTCATCTGTAGGCAATTGGACATCCCCTTACAGAAGGGTCATGGGGAGATGAGCCAGTCAGGGTGCAGTGTCGCAACGATGAAACATACAACTTTCCTCTAGATCCTAAATGCTTCTTCCCCCACAACTATCATCCCAATTCCACCTTATAAATCTGGCTAGACCAGAGGATGTACACTGGTACAGATAGAAACTGGAAACACAGGGAATCCAGGATAGATGATCCCTTTAGGACCAGTGGTGAGAGTGGCGATACTGGGAGGATGGGGTAGAAAGGGGGAACCGATGACAAGGCTCTACATATAACCTCCTCTCTGGGTGATGGACAGTAGAAAAGTGGGTGAAGGGAGATGTCGGACAGTGCAAGATATGACAAAATAATAATTTATAAATTATCAAGGGTTCATGAGGGAGCTGGGAGGGAGGGGGAACATGAGGAGCTGATGCCAGGGGCTTACATGGAGAGCAAGTGTTTTTAAGAATGATGAGGGCGATGAATGTACAAATGTGCTTTACACACTGATGTATGTATGGTGCAAGACTGGGCGATGTTTCCTTCTGTTGTATATAGGGTGGCTATGAGTCCGAACCGACCGGATGGTCCCTAACAACCAGAAGCGAGCCCAGGCTCTGGGCCACCCGCTGTCTACTTAGCAGCTGGTTTCATCCTCCCAGTAACTACGGACTCAGCACGATAGTCAGGAAGTGGTAGAGTCAGCATAGTTGAACCTAGGAAATGTGCTCTTCTCCATTATGCCAGATAACTTCTACAAAAGCAGTGAGGACGATGGGGGCTTTATCATTAGAAATCAAAGCTGATGAAGAGAAAAGGGGAGAAGGAATGAATACACATGATTTTCTTAATTGGATAATGCAGCAGCATGCTGTGATTCATGGAAAACACCTGACATCAGGCAATGCTTTTAAATAAAAAGAAAGTGATTAAAAGTTTAGAAAGCATAAAAATCAGAGTCACAACATTTTAGTAGCCACAGGCTATCTCTTAGGATTTGAAGAAGATGAGGAATGAAAATTCTCAAACCTTTTCAAGCCTTTCCCAGAAACTTCTAAACAGTTTCAACTTTAAAGAAAAAGAACACCTGCTTGTTATTGATTCTTGAGCCACAGGTAGTGCAGTGAACCTGCAGCTCACTCAAGTACTCTGCAACAGCGAAACCTCTTGAAGAAGCAATAGTTGACGTCTGTATTGGGGTTCGATGCGTCTTGGTGGCACTGTTGGGAATGCAATGGCCTGCTAATGGGGAGTTCTACGAGTTGAACCACCAGCTGCTCCTTGGGAGATGAGGCCGTTAGCTTCCATAACGATTTACAGACACCGACACCCAGGGAGCAGTTCTACTCTGCTCCATCGAGCTGCTGTGAATCAGAAGTGAGTAGACAGCACCTAACAACAACAACAACAACAGTGTCATGTGCCTCTAGTGGCCTGTGCTCAGCTATGAACTATGGCACCACTGAGGCCTGGCAATCTACTTCTCCAAGCTCACAGCCATTATAAGCCCCGGAGAGCATCGTTCTCTGTTGGCACATATGGCGTCTTCATGAGTCAGAACTAAAAAAAAAAAATGGCCAGGGAAGCCTTGAACCCTATGTAAACCTGAAGAGTGGCGTTGTTTGTCTTGTGCACACTTCCTGGGCGGAGGGCTCTTTCAGCATTCATGGTTGAGGTAGTTAGTTTATTGTGTCAAACTGGCCGATAAACACATGTTGGGATTAACTGAAGGGCAGAGAGATAAATGGCTCTGTGAGCCTCACCTTTCTTGTCTCTTGCTCTTTGATCATCAGACCAGTGTGCGGCTGCCTTGTTCTGTGCCTCAGTTTGCAAGCTTCACTACCTGTGGGACACCTAACCCATGGACTGTGTCACTGTAGTTTGAGATTCCTTTAAGACCTGCTTTGCCACACTACTGGAGTATACATTGCTTGAGCTGGGGACTGTCAGGCCCTGTCATCTGGCTGACTGTTGGTGACCTGCCTTGCTGTTTGCTGCCTGTGCCTGGATAGCCTGAATTGCTCTATAGAGGACTACCTGGTGGCCCTCAAGACTTGAAGGACTTCCAGTGTCTCACAACTGTCTCATGGGAGTGAGTTGCACTGGGCTATTTGTAGTGCTCTATACTTTAAGTAACTGTTTATATCTATCTGTGTAAACATATATAAAAGTATTAGCATTCTGGTTTTGTTTCTCTAGAGAACCCTGTCTAACACAATGGTTTAATAGAAGAGATATTCCTGGCTCAATTGTTAATTAATCGCTATTTACTGAGCATCTCATTATGTGTGAGATACTCTTAGGTACGGGGGATAGTCTAGTGAACATCTAGAAACATGGAAGATGAACTTTATGCAAAAGGTTCTCTCTTGCTACAAGGAAGTGCTGAGCAAAATATATATTTAAAAAAAATCTAGGTGAGTTTAGAAAAACTCCCCACATGTCAGAAATGGGGAGAGAAGTCTAACCCAGAACAGAAGGCAAGAGCTGATGCATGGTGACCTTGGGCTGGGATATGGGCTCCCTGGGCTGGAGACAGGCAGGAAGACAAGGGGAAGTCTTGAGCTGATGGGATGTGAAACCTCAGAAAGACAACCCTAGAGAGCTGGGCATTTTGAGTAGCTACCCTGTTTATGAGCAGAGGATGAGAAAAGGTTACACTAACCACCTCCGGAATATGGCCGGGAAGCTTGCCATCCCCCCAGCACCCTGCGTTAAAAGAAGTCGCCTTCAGAAATAGAATCTCCCCAGCCTTTCCTGTGTGTAAAGGAAGAGCCCATGTTGACAGGAACCATGCAGGGAGGAGCCCCATGGTAAGAAACAACAGGAAAACCAGGTGAGATCAGGAGAAGGAAATCGAACATCGTTTTGTGGAGGCATTGCAAGTTTTCCCCTCTCACAGGAAAGGGGAAAAATTGCTAAAGATGAACAAATAATAATAATTTTAAAAAAAAAGCAACCTAGGGATGGGTGGAAAGAGCAAGTTAAATGAAAAGGAAAATAAGTTCCTTAATTTCTGAGAGATACAAAGGAGGGCATCAGAGTGGTAACCTTCAGTGTGGATTACAACTCAATGTAAAGAAGGTCAAAAATCCTCACAACTGGACCAATGGGTAACATCATGATAAATGGAGAAAGGGTTGAAGTTGTCCAGGATTTTGCCTTGCTTGGATCCACAATCAATGCTTATGGAAGCAGCAGTCTAGAGCTGTTACACTGGGTAGATTTGCTGCAGCAGACCTCTTTAAAGTATTGAGAAATCAAGGCTGTTACTTTGGGAGTCAAGTTGTCCCTAACACAAGCCATTGTATTTTCCATTGCCTCCTATGCGTGTGGAAGCGGGACGTTGGATAAAGAAGTCCTTAGAAGAATCGATGCATTTGAATTGTGGTGTTGGAGAAGAATACCGATAGTACCATGGCTGATAAAAGGACACATCGATCTGTCTTGGAAGAAGTACAGCCAGAGTGCTCCTTATAGGAAGGGTGGCAAGACTTTGTCTTACACACTTTGGACATATTGTTGGGAGCGACCAGTCCCTGTCTGTGTTAGACAGGGTTCTCTAGAGAGATAAAACCATATTCCTGATAATATAATATATTTATTTATAAAGATAATTAGATATATAACGAGAAATGAAATGTTAAATCATATACAGATAAATATACGATACAAGAAATAAACAGTTAAATTAGAAGCACTATAAATGGCTTAGTGCAACTCACGTCGTCGTGAGAGAAAGTTGAGAGACTAGCAGTCCTTCAAGTCTCTATCTGATGCCAGATCTTCCTCTATTTGTAGAGAGAGCTAGGCTATGTCAGCACAGCAACCAATCACAAGGCAGGTCACCAATCGCCAGTCCCCAGCTCCAGAGAAGTCTTAAAGGGACCTCAACTCACAGCAACACAGTCCACAGGCTGTGTAGCCTTTAAATTGAAGCATAGAACAAGCAAGGCAGCCGCACACTGGTCCGATGATCACAGAGCGAGAGACAAGAAAGGCAAGGCTCACCAAGCCATCCATCTCTCTGCCCCTCAGTCAATCCCACGTGCGTTTATCAGCCAGGCTGGCACAATAAACTATCTCACTGTCGAAGGACATCATGCATGGTGAAGTGGAGGGGCAGCAGCAAAGAAGAGGGGGGCCTTGAATGAGATCGATGGACATTGTGGGTTCAATTGGGCTCAGGTATCGGAACCATTGCAGCGATGGCGCCGGACTGTGTGGTGTGTCTTTCTGTTGGCACAGGGTCACAATAGGTCAGAACTAGCTCCATGGCACCGAACAACAAGAACAACGGCATCGGAGATCACAGGATGATCTGAGAGAGACCATTAGACATGTTTAAAATGATTGAAGGGACAAAAGGAGTCATAATGGAGGAATCCGATAGCATGAAAAGAAGCCGAGTTCAGTTTGACATGGCGGCGCAGGGAAGCATGTCTGCTTCCAAGGGACTCATTGTTTCCTTGGGAGGCAGTCAGGGAAACAAATAATGATGACGCAGACTTAGGGAAGGACGTTTCAGAGATGAGGCTCCAAACTTGCTCTTCTTAGAGGAGGGGACATTTCCACTAAACTATGTATTACACACACACACAAGCTATTAGCTGGACTGACTTGATGACAGTTATGTGTGTGTTTATAACTTTTGTTCACTGAGATGGAGTGGGGCAAGCAGGGTGGAGTGAACTGCGTGAATTTAACAGAGAAGCTAGAGAGTGGGTGGAGGAAGACTCAAGGAGGATGCTTGCTAGGTTCTTGAGCATGAATACTGGGTGAATGGTGCCACCATCTTTGGACCAGCAACGAACAGAGAACAAGGTCTAGTACATCCCTCATCCATGTGTGCTGGCAGAAGGTAGAAATGGTCTTAAGTGGGATGCAGAGTTTCCATAACAATGACATTGCGTTCTTCCGCTTTGGGTTTCCAATCTACCTACAAGTGCAACCTACCATTTCTTACTGCCTCCACCTGCCATGGCCTACCCATTTGTGGCCTGCTAGGCCATAGTCTAGAAGTTTCCATTCCTAGTCCCCATAGAAGAAGCATTTGCCTCCATTCTCCTCTAAAGAGTACACACTGCGCCCTTCCCCACCCTCTCTAGACACTAACATCATGATTGCTGATAGCACTGCTATAATTTTTCATTAATTTTCCTGGTGTGTTTTACAGTTAGTATAACATTAAAATTTATAATCAAAGTATTATTACAATTTTCCACTACTAATGGAATTATTATTTTTGTTCATTTGTGTTGGAAATCTATTAGCATAAATTTTACTTCCAACAATATCCTTTGTGAGTTTCAATGCCCTTGAAACTTGCAGTGAATGATAAGTCTATCATAAGAGAGTGCTAGTAAGCATATAGACATCTTTCTGGAGGGAAAAAGGGCTTTTTATTTTCATCGTGGTTGGACTTGAGTTCTTTGATAGAATGATTGGTAGGATATAAGGTATTAAAGGCTGAGAACACAGTGTTAGCTCGTCGCTGTGTTCAAACACATTCCCCAGTTATTGAGAGGACACCTTTATATTCTGGGAGGATGCATACTCTTGTTCCTTTCATGGTGCTTCTTACCTGACTTACGGAAAAAAAGTATAATGAATTATGTGCTTGCAGGGGACAAACTAGGAATTGTTTGGAAGTGAAGGGATCTGGCATCTTTCTGTTGAATGGATTTTCCAAGGAGTGGGGGATTTTGAAGCATGACATGATTCCAGAAGGCTGATGCAGAGGCTAGCAAGCGATGATGCTAGAATGCCCAATAAGCAAGGTAAGCATGGGTTCACTTGTGCTTATTTACTAATATATACTGCACAATTCCATGCTTCTTCACCACATCCAAGATTCTGTTTCCTGATATGGCTGGTATCTGTCTCTTCCTCAAGCCCACAGGACCTTCCTATTGAATCAAAGTCTCTTTTCAAATTTCTAATCCTGGACAGGACTGGAGCACCTGGTAAGCAAGGTAAGCAAGACCTTAGACCCAGGTGGAAATTGTTCACTACAGATGTATCAGTTGGCATAAAGAAGGCCAGGCTTAACTTGCTCTCATGACACCCACATGACATGGGTCACTGCAGAATGGTAAGTACAAGCAGGCCCATGCTCACCTCACTTATTGGGTAGGTCTGCCGTTGCTAGTGAGAAAAGTCTCTTTGTGGGGCAGTGGAGCTATATGGGCAAGGCTGACTTCACAAGTTTGTGACTTGGCTAATCAGCCGGGCCTGGGGCTCAGCTTGATTTGTGTGCTGCGGTCACCGTCCTGGAATTCTTGATATGTCTTAAACAAGGGGTCTCTCACATTTTGATTTTTCATTGGGCCTTCCAAATTAGGTCGCTGGACCTTTGTACAGGCGGTGGAGCCAGAAAGGCTTATGTTCAGATCCTACATATGGTGTTCTCTTACGACGACTGTGCCTCAGTTTCCTTGTTTGTAAAATGAGGATAATAGTATCTCTCTCTCTGGCCAGCTGTGAGGGCACTTTGGAAGGTACTGAGGGAGGCGGAGGCTTGCATAATGTCCATACGCAGTGCCAGCAGGAAGCTTATTCTGGTGGCTGTAAGTCAGGAAGACTGGTCAGCGGGAGTAGACAGGCCTTGCCTGGCTGGTACAGAGGATAAGACCAAGAGCCCCCCCCACCCCCAAGTACGGAATGTTTTCCAAGATAGGTATTCTTTAGGCTGGGAGGGTCTCATACATGAAGGGTCACTGCTTTTGTTGCTAGGACACGTGACAGAGGGCATTCACTAGCACAATCGAGTCTCAGGATTTCTCCATAGAAACCTCTCAAGAAAGCCAGCACCTGAAGTGCCTTGGCCTTATTTGTAAACTTTTGTATTTTAACCGTGATTTGGGACAAATGACTTTCACTGCACATCAGATCTTGACAAGCCAATGTGTCAGTGATGTGAATCCCAAGCAAAGGTCCCCCCGTGACAGGTCTGCTAGCATGGGGCCAGCATGGAGACCCTCCGTGGTCTTAAAGAAGGGCACGGTCAAGCTAATGTCTGAATAAACGATGCCAGCTACTACGCACGACAGCCCGTGTCAGAGGAGCGCCAAGCGGTGAGACGGCTAAACTTCTGACGAGTAATATGGGATCTTAGAAGATTTGGTTCAACTCTTTTTCCTCCCTACTCTCCAGAAAAAAATAACAAGAAGTCTTTAGATCAAATTAACCACCAACACCAGCATTTTAGGCTCTGCTCCAAAAAGATTCCTCCAGGGAGTGTCGTCAGAGTCAGGCGACCTTCATTGGCTTCAACTGGGGAGTCGTGCGAGTGCGGAGTCCAGCTGGTAGATTTCAAGGGGAATCACTAAGGCCTTAGCTGGTCCGCCCCCAAGTGGTCTGAGCATGCACACCCTGTGCTGAGGTGGGCAGGTGGAATCCGTTCCTGTGATCACTGAGCCTTTTCGGTCTGGAGGCCCCTGCTTTCCCTCAGGAGGTGAAGGGCCAGAGTACGAAGAGATTGGCAGCGTCTCAGGACCCTGTGTTGTGAAATGGCCACACTCCAAGTAGAGTTTTCTCCCTTTTTTTCCTACCTCCACAGCTCTTGGTGTGCAGCGGGACCCAGCTGCCACTGCGCTGTCTCAGGCGGCGTTAAAAAATAACCCAGAAACCCCACGGCTCTCCAGTTGATGCCAGCTCACAGGACACAGTAGCACTGTGACAGGAGGTTTCTGAGCCTGTCCATCTTTATGGAAGCAGACTGCTTCATCTTTGTCCTGTGTAGCAGCTGGTCGCTTTGAACCACTGACCTTTTGATTAGCTGCCCAATACTTAACCTACTGCTCTACTGGGTATCTTCAGGCTGGGTAGTGACAGTTCAAGGGGATGCTGCCTCACTAGGATTGGGGCCCTTGAAACCCAGGGCCCTTCCAAAATTCTCTTCTCAGCCTCTTTCTAGTGCTGACTGGCTCAGCCTTTTGCTGAAGCATGATGGCATTGGAGGATAAACAAATCAAAGAGCATTAGAGGATCATTTTCCTCTTCTCTCTCTGTGGGATGAATGGGGGCCTAGAGAGTGGGCTGCTGGGCCCCCAGGACACGGAACATAAAACACAGTTCAGTCTACGGTGCTTCTGATAGCTGATATGTCAACATCCTGAAGACACAGAAAAATGTGTCCGTACATGCATTCTTATTTTCAGAGATGGCAGTATTGGCTTAGACAGCTTGAATATCAATCCCTGACCCTTTACCCCAGTGAGAAAAGCCATCATTCCCCGCAGTGACTCTCAGTAGACTAGTGACATGACAACAAGGCATCGCACGGAGGAGAGAGCACAAATGCTTTCAGGAAGATGAACCCCTCGACCTCTGTCTGGTGCTTCAATAGTAAAAACAAAGTCCCTAACTTCAGTAAAGAGACTTAGCTTTCAATGCACTCTTTGCCCAACACATTAAGTTCCTGGGACAGAAACCTAAGGAAGGGTTTCATCCTATTATTTGTTTTTTGGTCAATTCTGTATTTTCTTACCTGTTGTCGAATTTCTTCCTCCATTTTCACCGGGGAACCCAATTCTGCTACTTGCTTGACACCTTCACTGGCGTATCCTCCGTATTCCCACAGCACGTAATTCTTGGAGTGGGATCCACCAATGATTGCAGACCAGTGATTGGCCCGACCTGGGGAAGCCAACCAGGATGCAGTTAACATGTGACTAAAACACGAGTCTCTTAGGTGATACAGAGGAGATGTCATTTAACAAGGATGACACTTTAACCACTGCTTTTGCCTTCTTTTGTGTTAGGATTTGTGCAGAATTTCCCATTCTTAGAAGTAGTAAGCAAGTAAGTATTGGGAAAGTGCAGATGGGGCAATAGAAGATGTGGGGCCAAGACACAGAGATGGCCTAGAGACATGGATTTCATCCGGGACCGTCTCAGGGAGGGGGCAGCTGAGATTGGCAAGGCCGATCAGATTTGTAGAGTGGGAGAGGGAGAAATGGCCATTTTTGGCAGACTCAGAAACATTAAATCAGACTGTGTGTTTGGGGAGGCATAGTTATGCAGCATCGCTGGGTTACACACTGTCCAGGGGAGCACCAGAGAACGATGCTGGGGAGGGAGGGAAGGGCCTGCTTGTGGAGGGCCTTGTTTGTCTGCTTAGGAGATTGGAATGTCATTTGCAGGGGTCTGGACCCCACTGAAGGGTTCTGGTCAGGGGGAAGACATTGATCACATTTGAATTTTAGGTACATCATCAGAATGGACTATTAGTGGGGAGGAAAACCCTAGTGGAGAGCTGGAAAGAGGAACAAGGAACAGAAAATAAAAAGTGGATAAGGGCCTTTAGAAATTCTCAGGAATAAAATAAACATTGTCTTCTCCTGGCTTTCTGTCCCTTCCAGGATCAGGGCAGGTAGATTAGCACAGTTAAAGGACTGGATACATGGAAGTGACCAGTCCACAGTGGTTTGGTGACAAACACACCGGATGGTGACTGTAGTGGTACACAGGAGGGAATTAATGCATACACAAGATCAGGGGGAGAGCAGAAACATATCTGGGTAGGGCCAAGAAAGAACTGGATTCTGGAGTTTTATCAAAGCCTGGGGGGTGGGGGAGATGTGAGCCTTAATGTCAAACATCAGCACCATGCATCATTTATTTCTGCATATTATTTGGATGTGGTGACACTAAAAAGCCCCAAAGCCCCTTCTATCAAATAGACTCAGCTAGGGCTTCTGTGACCGTAACTCTTCACAGGTGCGCATCACGTCATTTTCCTCCTGTGGAGGGGCTGGTGGTCTGAAATGCTGACCTTGCGGTTCGCAGCCCAGCACCTAAACCACAGGGCCAGCAACTCGGGGCTGAGATATTGAAAGTGTTAAAAAAGCAAAGCTGTCACTCTGAGGACCAAGGTCAGGATATTTTCCATCGCCGCATGTGAAAGCTGGACAAGTAAGAAGGAAGATTGGGAAATATTTGATGCATTTGAATTATGAAGAGAGCAGAGAACACTGGATATGCCACAGACTGCCTGGAAAATGGCCAGTTTGAAACCACCAGCTGCTCCTTGGGAGAAAGATGAGGCTTTTCACTCTGCTGTTGGGTCGCTCTGATTGCAATTGACTGATGGCAGGGAGCCAGGGGGACGAACAGATCGGCCTTGGAAGAAGTGCAACTCGAAGGCTCCTGGGAAGGGAGGGTGTTGAGGTTTCATCTCACGTACTTTGGACATGTTGTCAGGAGGGACCAGTTCCCCAGAGAAGGACATCTTATTTGGAACAGAGGAGGGTCAGTGAACAAGAGGAAGACCCTCAAGGAGATCGATCAACACAGTGGCCGCAACAGTGGCGCAAGCCGAGCAATGAGTGGCGAGACAGTGAGGATTGGACAGTGTCTTGTTCGCATGTACAAAGGGTTCCTGTGAGCCAGCACTGGTGTGATGGCACCGAACAGCACCGTCCTCAACAAGCTACATATAGTGATCACAGGGTTAGATCAGTTTTCACAATTCCTCAGTTGGTTTTAGAAAAACTCCAGTTAAAGAACATTTTAACTGAGAAACTTGAGCTAGGTGGGCCCAACTAATATTTGCACCTGGTGACCTAGCGTGGGAACAACTTTCCATCCTGCTTCACCAACTAAGAAAATGATTCTGTAGTGTCTGGGGTCTTAAAGGCTTGTCTTGAAGCAAGCAGCCATGCAAACAAGTGTCAACTAAGTCCACATGGAAGAAGCACACCAGCCTGTGTGATCCAAGGATTGTCAATAATAAAATTCAAATATGAGGGAAGGAACGGTATCAGAGCTTAAACTGTGAACACCCAGTTTGCATGAGGTGACGGATAATAGTGGAAGCCCGAAATTCATTTGCAGGGACCCCACATAAATTAAGCCTCTGGCAAGTCCCCTCTGAACATAGTCCAGAGATGTTAACAGTCTTACTATCAGACAAAGAGCATTGTACGGTAGATTGTGGCAGATGTAGTTCAGGAAGGCCCTCCAGGAGTTGGGTTGACATCATGGCTGCAGCAATGGTCTCCAGCATGATGATGGTGCAGGACCACACTGTGTTCGTTTGGCTGTGCACCGGGTCGCTGTGAGTCGGAATTGATTTGATGGCTCTTAACAGTCAGCACCACAACAGTTACATTAGAATGTAATGTCTAATCAGTTGATTTCCCTTTTGACTAATTTTAAAGTTGCTTCAGGTTTTAAATATTTTCTGCTTTTTGTTTGAGGTTTTTCTGTTTTGTCTAGAGATTGCTGTAGGTTTTTTTTTTTTTTTGCTTGATAGCGTCCTGTTTGTGTTTTGTATGATTTTCTGAATATGAACTCCAGGATAGGTAGATCCACAGAGACAGTAACTGAATTGCTAAGTGCCGAGAGACACGCCAAGGAGAGGATGGGGGACATGGGGACCTAAGAATAATGAGTATGAGAAGAGAAGTTCTGAAATTGATGGTGATGATTCCACAAATCTTAATATGATCTAACAATTGAATTGTATGATATGTGAAATGTATGCCAATAGAAGTACTTCAAAAAAAGAAAAGAAAACGATTCTGAACGAGACCTATTTCTAGGTTACTATGTGATCCTCTCCTCCATGGGCACATTAAGAACAGCGTCTGGGGTCGTAAAGGCTTGAAGACAAACAAGCAGCCGTCTAGCTGAGAAGCATCAAAGCCCACATGGAAGAAGCACACCAGCCTGTCTGACCATGAGGTGTAGAAGGGATCAGTGGGTGCCCCCTTTACTGACATAATCACTGAAGACAAAAGTGTGCATAAGCAAATGTGGTGAAGAGAGCTAATGGTGACTGGCTATCAAAAGATAAACAAGCGGCCATCTAGCTGGGAAGCATCAAAGCCCACATGGAAGAAGCATACCAGCCTGTCTGACCACGAGGTGCAGAAGGGACCAGTTATCAGACATCAAAGAACTAAAAATCAAATCAGTGGGTGCCCACCTTCCTGATACAATCTCTGAAGACAAATGCGTGCATAAGCAAAGATGGTGAAGAAAGTTGATGGTGCCCGGCCATCAAAAGATACAGCATCTGGGGTCTTAAAGGCTTGAAGGTAAACAAGTGGCCAACTGGCTCAGAAGCAACAAAGCACACATGGAAGAAGCACACAAGCCTCTGTGACCACGAGTTGTCGAGGGGATCAGGGATCAAAGAACAAAAAATATCATTGTAAAGGTGGGTGAGTGCAGAGTGGAGACTTAAAGCCCATCGGTAGGCAATTGGACACCCCCTTGCTGAAGGGTTGTGGGGAGGAGATGAGCCAATCAGGGTGCAGGGCAGCAACGATGAAACATATAACTTTCCTCTAGTTCTTAAATGCTTCCCCCCCTCAATATCATGATCCCAATTCTACCTTACAAATCTGGCTAGACCAGAGGATGTACATTGGTACAAATAGCAACTGGAAACACAGGGAATCCAGGACTGATGCCTCCTTCAGGACCAGTGGTGAGAAGGGCGAGGCCTGGAGGGTGAAGGGAATGTGGGGTAGAAAGAGGGAACTGATTACAAGAATCTATGTATTGCCTCCTCCCAGAGGGAGGGACAGCAGAGAAGAGGGCCTGGGGACGTTGGACAGTGTAACTTATGACAAAACTATAAGAAGTTATGAATTATGAAGGGGGGAGGAGGGGGAAAATGAGCAGCTGATATTAGGGGCTAAAGTGGAAGGCAAATGTTTGAGAATGATGAGGGCAACAATTGTACATATGTGCTTGACACAATGGGTGTATATATGGATTATGACAAGAATTGTATGAGCCCCCAATTAAAAAAAAAAAACATTGGCCCAAACCTAGGCTGCAATAGAGGGGAGGTACACTCTGCCTTAGTCCATGACATCACCATGTGAATCTATTCAGTTACTTGGTCATTATTTCCAATACATCAAGGGAAATGCAAGCTCTGGGTTCATCTCTCATCTCTCAAGAGAAGGCAGATGGGAGATTCTTCTGGGTGTTTCTCCAATTCATGTCCTGGGTGGGGCGAGTGTTTTAGTTATCTTCTAACTCAAGAGTGCTGCTTGCTTATGAGGAAAACTGGTCATCAATTATGACCTTTGTACACTTGGCCAAAGGGAGACCAGGCCCAGCCTGGCTGGTTATACCAAAATACCTCCTAGCTCTAGACCCATTCTACCTGCACTCTGTGGCTTAGCACATGCTGTTCCTTCTGTGCTCTCTTCTTGGCCAACTCTTATCCATACTTTATCAAGAGCCTGCCAAGGGCCAACACCCAGAGCTGATCTAAGCCCTATTCTGGTCACATTTTATTTTATTTTATTTTTTTAATAAAAATCATTTTATTGGGGGCTCTTACAAATTCCATACATCAATTGTATCAAGCATATGTTGCTATCATCATTTCCAAAATATTTTCTACTTGAGCCCTTGGTATAAGCACCTCTTTCCCCCCACCCCCACCCTAGTGAATCCTTGATCAATTATTTCATATCTTAAAAAATTTTTTAATCGTTTTATTGGGCTCATACAACTCTTATCACAATCCATACCTACATCAATTGTGTAAAGCACATTTGTACATTCATTGCCCTCGTCATTCTCAAAACATTTGCTCTCCACTTAAGCCCCCGGCATCAGGTCCTCATTTTTTCCCCTCCTTCCCTGCTCCCTCATAAGCCCTTGATAATTTAGAAATTATTTTGCCCTGTCCAATGTCTCCCTTCACTCACTTTTCTGTTGTCCGTTCCCCAGGGAGGAGGTCACATATAGATCCTTGTAATTGGTTCCCTCATTCCAACCCACTCTCCCTCTACCCTCCCATTATTGCCACTCACACCACTGGTCCTGAAGGGATCATCTGCCCTGGATACCCCGTTTCCAGTTCCTATCTATACCAGTGTATATCCTCTGGTCTAGTCAGATTTGCAAGGTAGAATTCGGATCATGATAGTGCGGGGGTGGGAAGCATGTAGGAACTACAGGAAAGCTGTATTTTTCATTGTTGCTACATCGCACCCTGACTGGCTCGTCTTCTCCCCAAGACCCCTCTGCAAGGTGATCTCCAGTGGCCCACAAATGGGCTTTGGGTCTCCACTCTGCACTCCCCCATCATTGACTATGGTAAGAATTTTTTGTTCTGATGATGCCTGATACCTGATCCCTTCGACACCTCGTGATCGAACAGGCTGGTGTGCTTCTTCCATGTGGGCTCTGTTGCTTCTGAGCTAGATGGCCGCTTATGCTATACCTTTTGATAGCTGGGCGCCATCAGCTTTCTTCGCCACATTTGCTTATGCACCCGTTTGTCTTTAGTGATCGTATCATGGAGGTGAGCACAGAATGATATGATGTTTTGTTCTTTGACGCCAGATAACTGATTCCTTCGGAACCACATCCAGTCACATTTATCATTACTGTTGCGAGTCTATTTCCCTACTATATTGTAAGCTCCTCTAGGGAGCCAAGCTTACTGCTGATCCAGTGTCTCACACAGTGTCTGATACATTGCCTGACCAGAGAGAAGATCTGCATATATCTGATTCAGTGTGATGGTACTGCTGCCACCTCTCCATGAACGCACTCAGCCACATCACATGCCGTCAAAAAAAGGGCATTGGTCTTAAAGCCGGGAAACAATTCAAATCCAAGCATTGCCACCAACTAGCTGCAGAAACTTGATCAAATCCCAATTACTTAATCTCCTTGGGTTTCCAGCTCCCTTACGAACCTGTTATGTGCCAATAGTGCTTTCACATACATTATCAGCCTTTTCAATCTATGATGAGAATGAAATGAAATTTTAAATAAGATAATGCATGTAAAATCACTACTGGCACACAATAGGCACTCAATAATTGGAACTTTCTTAGCAGGTAAGAAGTCTAAAAAAGGTGAGTAAAGCATGAAAGTTGCCTGTAAGGGGAGGAGAGGAACCAGAGCTCATCCTCTCTTGGGGAACAATGCAAGTAATTTCCGTATTAGAAAGGCTGTTGGTATTAGGTGAGTGGTAGTCACACAGGTGAAGAATGCAGTAGAAGAAAGGGGTGGTGACCCTGCTGGGCTATGGCTTCAGGCATCCACTAGTAGCCTTGACTCAGCCATTCATTCTCTCAGAACCTGTTTCTCATCAGGAACAATGATGACCAGGTTGGACGGCCTCCCAGAGATGTGAATTGACTGAGTTAAAAAGACTATAAGAGCTGAAAAGAACTGCACAAAACAAAGACTTCAGTGTGACTACCGATATGAGGGATCTTCAAGAAGTTCATGGGAAAAAACCCCTTATCTTTTCATTCTATCTTTCCATGAGCTTTTGGCTCTCCCTTATGTAGCACTCTGAGAACCCACAGGAAGAACTCAAGAGATGAAGAAGTGATAAAACTTCCTCACTCGGAGGAGATCTTCTAAAGAAATAAATAGAAAGGAGAACAAATTTAAAGTGGGGAAATGATGCAGCTATCAGAGCAAGAATTTTTATTAGTAATGTAGATTGAAAAACAAAACAAAGTAAAACACTGACATTGAGTTGATGCTAATTCATAGCAGCCCTCTAGCACAGGGCAGCACTGCCTTGTGGGTTTCTGCAACTCTTTATGGGAGGGGAAGCCCCACCTCCCCCGGCTAGTGGTTTGGAACAGCTGACTTTACTTCTTTGCAGTAAGAGTAACCACGATACCACCAGGGCTCCTACTAATGTACATAAGGGGTATTAAATACCAATTGGGTATTGGGTGTGACCCAGTCCTTATCGCAACCTCCTTCTCATTTTACAGATGAGGAAAGTGGGGCCTCGAGAGATTAAATGACCTTTTCAGTTCCCAGAACTAGTGATGGACAAAGCTGGGGTCCAAATCCAGGTCCACTTGACCCCAGAGCACACCGTCTCTTCTAAGATGAAAAAGGCACCCACGGCCAGCTTAGGAGGGTGCAGAGATGCCATCTGTGGTCAAGGGCATGGAGATGGGGGGATGATGAAGGCCATAACCACTGTTGGCACATACTGAACAGTACTATGTGCGAGGCACCGTGCCAAGGAACTTGACATTATCTCATTAAACACTCAAAAAAGGAAAATCTTTTGATATGTGCACACACATATACACATACACAAAGCCATGATTTCCATTTACCATATGAGAAAACTTAGAACAGGTAATTGAGTAAATCCAGGATCATAGAAACATGAAAGAAGAAGCTGGAATTCAAACTTGGGTCTGTTTGGCACCACAGCCTACTTCTTCTTCACCAAACTGTATCATAGTAAACTTTTTGGCAGAGTGGTTACATGTTAGGCTTCTAACTGTATGGTTAGTGGTTGAAAACCACCAGCCACTCCTATGGAGAAAGAGGAGACTTTCTACTCCCATAAAGAGTGACAGTCTCAGAAACCCATAAGGATGGGTCTACCTTGCCCTACAGGGTTGCCATGTGTCAAATCAACTCAATGGTAATGAGAAATAATGGCCAGGGAAATGGAAAAATGGGATTAAAGATATGAGTCAATAAGAGGGAAGATTGGCCAGTTCTTAAGAGGTCATTTGATAAAGGAGTTAAAACTTTAACTTTTAGATTCAGACCAACATGTACTCTCACCTCAGTTCTGCGGCTTGATAGCTTATCGCTGTTCATGGTTTCTTCATCTCTGACCTGCCTCCTGCTGAAGGCTATGAATTCATGATGAGTGTCTGACATATAAAATGGGACCCATAGATAATACCTAGTTGAACTAGCTACTTGGCAGGCCAAATTTAGACAAGTTCGTGGAAGGCATGGGGATCAAAGGGAATCTGACCAGGTTATTGGATGGCAGTTTGACTTACAGAGATGAGACGTCAGGTGCAAAAAAGTGAATCTGAGATGGTGGCAAAGGGTCTGCAGAGCTGGGACACAGAGACGTACATTTACCTTGGGCTCCACTAGCCTCTTGGACACAGGAGGAGCAAGACAAAGAGAGAACCTTCAAGAGATCTGGGATAAGAGGCCCAGGCTAACGTTTGTGACTTTCTCCAAGGAGTATGTTGGAAGCTATCTCTGTGGCCCTCATTGAAATGCTGGGTCTTAGAAAGCAGAGTCAGAGAAGCAAAACTTCTACCAGCCCCATTCAGCTCTCAGGTAGGAACTTCGGTTCTCATGCCCTTCATCGGTTCCAGCAGTATTTCATGTGGCCTGCTTCTAGCTAGTTTGAGGTCCTTCCAGTAGCACGGCTGCAGTTTAGATGGATTAGGAGCAGATGGAAAGCTGGAAGAAATCCGTTAGACATTTTGAATTTGTGATGATCGGTTAACCATGTGCAGTGGTCTGAAAGACACCCCAGAAGGATTCTGAATGTGCATTCAATAACCTCCTGTCTGTCAATTTTCAATTGCTGGGCCTGATGCTAACTTACCAGTGTTCATAATGATGCCCCAAAGCCAGCATTGATCAGACAAAACCCATGTCTGGCATTGTTTCTGTGTTGGAGAGGTACATTGTACTGTAGCTGGATTCTCTTAAGCATTCTGCACATGTTAGATGTTCAGTGACAGCCCAGATTTCCTGGCTACTATTGTCAGTGGCCACAGTCCTTTGAAAACCCCAATCCTACAGCAAACCACTTATTTATATCTTTGACACCTATTAATAGAACTTGACTAACAAACTCAATCATTGTATATGTTACAACCTTCTGTTATCCAACCTCAGCTTCCTCCACTGTCTTCAGCTCTATTTTGGACCTGCATGAACTGTGAGGGAATTTGCTCTTGTAACTACAACCAAGTTCCTCCCATGTCAAAGTCTCAGCTTCCCGCCCCCCTTTATCTCTCAGTATATGACCTTACCACTAAATTCTCCTGAGAAGATCAAGGTCAATCCTTCCATAGATTCCTCCATGCACATGTGGCTGGTGACTCACAGAAAAATGTTGGGGGTCTGCCAGTCTTATTCACAAGAGTCTCTTGGATCACCCTTTCCTCTTGCCCTTGTTATTCTCACTCTAGGAACAGTTCCAGAAGCTTCCTGGATTCTGATGCTTTGAATTTGGCTACAGAACTTGACTCCTCTTGGGTTTGCCCCTGGGTGCTGCCCAGGACACAGCTTGTACTTGCAGTTTGGCTCTTCCTGCTCTTGGCTGCCTTCGGGACTCACCCTGACTAAGTTGCTCTGGGTTTTAGGATCTCATCTCAGGATGGCTTCCTGGCACAACACCTTTCACCTCTCTGCCTCCTTCACACAGCTGGCCTTGTTTTCCTTCCGAAAGACTCCCATGAAGTCTTTCCTTTTTATGGGCAATTGATCATGGTCTCTTCCATTTCTTCTGAGACTTCCAATAATATTATTTCATTCAATTGCCTGCATTTATTAAATGAAAATGTCTTAGACATATTCTGTTCTAAACCAGGAACTGGAAAACTAAAGCTCACCATCTGTTTGTTTTAATTCAATCAAGTTTTAAAATTTGATATAAGAGAGACCACCTGGCCAACAAAACTTAGCATATACAATCCGCTTCTTTGGGGAAAAAATTGCCGAAATCTGTAGTACGCTATAGAGACTCCAATATGAACAGACTTCATCACTGCCATTGAGATTTTAGACTGGTGAGTGGGTGGAGGGCATGGAGGACAGAAACTGACAATCAGGTTCATGTGATACAACTTTGAAAAGTCTCTCTCTGATCAGATATCAGGCATCATCAGAACAAAAAATCTTATCATAGTGAATGAGGTGGGGAGTGTGCAGTAGAGACCCAAAGCCCATTTGTAGGCCACTGGACATCCCCTTACAGAAGGGTCTCGGGGAGGAGATGAGCCAGTCAGGGTGCGATGTAGCAACGATGAATCATACAACTTTCCTCTGGTTCCTAAATGCTTCCTCCTCCCCCACTATCATGATCCCAATTCTACCTTGCAAGTCTGGCTAGACCAGAGGAGGTACACTGGTACAGATAGGAACTGGAAACACAGGGAATCCAGGGTGGATGATCCCTTCAGGATCAGTGGTGTGAGTGGCAATACTGGGAGGGTAGGTTGGAAAGGGGGAACTGATTACAAGGATCTACATGTGACCTCCTTCCTGGGGGACGGACAACAGAAAGGTGGGTGAAGGGAGACATTGGACAGGGCAAGATATGACAAGATAATTTGTAAATTATCAAGGGTTCATGAGGAGAGAGGGGAAAGTGAGGAGCGGATGCCAGGGGCTTAGGTGGAGAGGAAATGTTTTGAGAATGATGAGGGCAATGAATGTACAAATGGGCTTTGCACAATTGATGTGTGTATGGACACACCCACCCCCAAAGGGTCACCTAACTCAGGTTACACTCAAGAAGAATTCTGGAGAAGACGGCAGCTGAAGGAGCACTTGACAGATAAGCAGGACTCATCGTTGTTAGATGTCATCAAGTTGGTTCCAACGCATAGTGACGATCGACAACAGAGCGAAACGCTGCTTGGTCCGATGGCACCCTCACAAGTGTTCTTACGTGGGAGCCCCTGGTTGCAGCCACTGTGTCATCTTGCTGAGGCCCTTCCACTTTTAAGCTGCCCCTCTACTTCACCAAGCATGGTGTCCTTCTCCAGGGACTGGTCGCTCGTGACAACATGGCCAAGGTATGTGAGGCCAAGTTTTCCCATGCATGCATCTAAGGAGAATTCTGGTTGTACTTCTTCCAAGATAAATCTGTTTGTTCTTTTGGCAGTCCGTGGTATTTTCAATATTCTATGCCAGAATCATAATTCAGACTTACTGATACTTATTCAATGTCCATATTTCACATGCATATGAGGCCATTGAAAATACCATGGCTTGGGTCAGGCGCATCTGAGTCCTCAAAGTAGCCACTTTAAAGAGGTCGTGTGCAGCAAAATCACCCAATGCAATCCGTCATTTGATCTCTTGACTGCTGCTTCCATGAGCACTGATTGTGGCTCCAAGCAAGATGAAATGCTTCACCACTTTGATTATAGTGTTGTGCACTATGCCACCAGGGCTTCTTATAACACTCGTGATTAAATATGAGTTTGTTTTTTGTTTTTTTAAAGATTGTGGCAACTGTGTCTGGGATTCTAAAGTGGTCATCTTGATAAGTTTTCTCAAAAGCTACAGGACAATTATAGGGGTTTATTAAGTTTTAAGAGAATGAAAAACTTCATTTCATTTGGGGAAAAGGCCAAGGAAGTTGTACAGATAAATATGTTTCCCCATCATAACAATATACCTGCTCATTTTTCAAGGGTAGCAAAGATGGGGCTATGAGAATTACATTGGAAAATCTTACTCCATCCACCCTAGAGCCTTGATATTTAGATTTATTATTGTTTCCTAAACTCAAAGAACATTTAAAAGGAACACAATTTGTGTCCCTAAAGAAGGCCAAATTTGCCGTCAGTGTTGTATAAAAATAGAAGAGTGCAGAATTCTCTGGGGAAGGGTTTTATAACAGAGAGAAGGAAATAATGCCTTCAGACATGTACAGACCTAGATGGAGGATATTTTGAAAAGTGATATTTTATATATCTATATTGTTGATATTTTTAATATTTTTGTTTAATAAAGGATTCTATGATGTTGTAACAATGTGTGCATGTATTGCTAATGTATAGCCCACAACTTCTGTTGCTGGCTCTGATTGAACAGATGGCCCTGGAATTTCCCTCTAGCCACATAGAACTATAACACTGGGCCAACTAAATAAAGCAAAGGTCTTCAGGTGTTAGAAACAGACAGCAAAGAAGAGCAGTCACTGATATAAGAGAGACACAAGAGGCGAGGCCCCGGCTTCCCTGGATTTCTCTTTGCTGCAGCACAAACTGCAGACTGCCCCAATGTAGACCATCAGCAGATCCGGACGGACGAGGATGCAGAAGTAGAAATTAGGTGCCGAGAGTTGAATAGAACTTAGTAGTAACAATATCATAGAGGAGGATGTTTCACAGAGTAGGAGCATAGCAGCCCCCCTAGTAAGTCTTTCCCAAACATTAAGCAGAAAGAACATGGGCAAGGCAAGACTCCACAAAGCCTATCTGAGAATAGCTACTGGGAAGCTATGAGCTGAATGGAGAATGCAGTGGTCACAAATGAGTAATTCCAACCACCTCCATGAAAGAGATTTTGCTGCCCATTCTAAGCATTTGGCTGAGACTCTAGAAAAGCCACAGCATAGAAGTAAAACTACTTTAACTCTTGCATAAAGCCTTCTCTATAGTCACTCTTAACAATGTAACCGAGAGGACTGCCTAAAACCCAAATGAAGGCAGAACATGATAGTGGGACAAGAGGAAAGAATGAGGAGGCAAAGGGTAGTCATAGAGATGTAAATACATGTATATATCACGGGGGGAAATAGATCTATGTACATATATTTATAGGCTGAGTATTAAGAAAACAGGTGGACAGTGGACCCCTGCACAAATACTCCCTTAACACAAGAACACTTTGTTCTAACAATTCAGCAGTCTGTGATGCTCACCTGCCTGGCACAATCGTAAAGACAATGGGTGCACAAGAAAATATGAAGAAAGCGGATGGTGCTTGGCTACCAAAAGATATAACACCTGAAGTCACTGAAGACAATGAGTGCACAAGCAAGTGTGGTGAAGAAAGCTGATGGTGCCCAGCTACCAAAAGATATAGCACCTGAAGCCTTAAAGACCTGAAGATAAACAAGCACCATCTAGCTGAGAGACAACAAAACCCACATGGAGGAAGCACACCAGCCTGCCCCTACTTGATCGCTGAGGACATAGGGGGTACATTAGCAAAAGTGGGGAAGAAAGCAGATGGTGCCCGGCTATCAAATGATACAGCATCTGGGATCTTAAAGGCTTGAAGACAAACAGGCAGCCATCTAGCTAAAAAACAACAAAATCCACAAGGAAGAAGCACACCAGCCTACCCCGACACGAATGCTGAAGACAAAGTGGGTACATAAGCAAATGCGGTGAAGAAAGCTGATGGTGCCAAGCTGTCAAATTACATAGAATCTGGGGTCCCACA
>NW_022103958.1:37904089-37914603 GCF_000313985.2 Echinops telfairi
AAATATGCAATTTTCCTCTAGTTCTTAAATGCTTCCTCCATCCCACTACCATGATCCCAGTTCTACCTTACATATCCAGCTGGACCGGAGCATGTACACTGGCACAGATACGAACTGGAAATACAGTGAATCCAAGACAGAAGAACCCCCCAGGACCAGTGGAGAGAGTGGTGATATCGGGAGGGTGGAGGGAAGGTGAGGGAGAAAGGGGGAACAGATGACAAGGTCTACATATGGCCTCCTCCCTGGGGGATGGACAGCGGAGAAGTGGGTGAGGGAGATGTTGGATTGGGTAAGATATTTAAAAAATAATAATTTATAAATTATCAAGGGTTCAGGGGGAGGGGGGAACAAGGAGGGAGGGGGGCAAATGAGGAGCTGACACCAAGGGCTCAAGTGGAAATCAGGTGTTGTGAGAATGATGAAGTCAACATATGTACTAATGTCTTGGACACAAATGATGTATGTACAGATTGTGATGAGTTGTATGAGCCCCTAATAAAATGATTATTAAAGAAAAAGCCTTAAAATGGCATTAAGCATATACATTAATAAACTAATCATCTGTCATATCAGAACTTCATGCTCTTTAAAGAGAACAAATTCATACAATGAATGATATAACATTATAATGTCTATCATGCAATAAAAAATTACTAGAGATGTTTAGATACAAGAGAATGTTGCCCATAGCAAGGTAAAAGTCACCAAAAACAATCCCTGAGATGCTGGGATTAGCATACTAGAACTTTATAACAGCTCTTATAAGCCTGTTCTAGGACTTAAAGGAAAATACGGACATAAGGAATGAACAGATGAGGACAATCTCAGCAGAGAAACAAACTATTAAAATACAATAAATAAATAAACATACCAGAACTGAAAAACAAATACTTGTCTTAGGACATGGCAAAAGAACATTTAATTAAACTTAAAGGAGATAACAGAAACAATTTAAAAATGAAACACACAGAAGGAAAAAGAGAAAATCAACTGAATTTCTGTGGCCTGTAGGATAATAATAATAATAATAATAATAAGGTTAGCATAGGGATAATTGGAGTCCCAGAAGGAGAGAAAAATATTTGAAGAAACAATGCCTGATAATGACCTAAGTTTGATTAAAAATATCAGCCAACAGATTCTAGGACTTAAACTCAAGTCTAGGAAATTGGTACTTGGACACATCATGATCAGTTGCTGACAGCCAGAGATAAAGAGAAAAACTTAAACATCGCTGTTGGTGGGGATAGAAGACACATTATAATCCAGGAAACAAACAGCCCACCAAACTTGAAGATGAGGCTTTCTGCTTCCACCCAGATTCATAGCCTCTGAAAGCTGCAGGGGAAGTTCTACTCTGTCCTTCAAGGTCGCTAGAAGGAGGAGAAAGAAACGAAGATCAACATCAATGCTGGCTTCAAAAACAAGGCCAGCTGGACCTTTGGCATAGCATTTCTAAAGATGTGGGCAAAAATCAAGAAGAAGGGGAAAAAAGACTGTTAACCTAGAATTCCATATCCTGCAAATATCCTTCAAAAATGAAGATGAAGTATTATTTTTGATAAATGAAAGCCAAATGAATTTATTACCAGAACACCTGAATTATATGAAATATCAAAGGCAGTCCTATGGGGTGAAAGGGAATGAACATTTGGATCTACAGGAAGGCAGGAAGAGAAGTATGTGGACAAGGCACACTTTCAATACGGTCTTCACTGAAGAGTTTCTCCCTTGGCAGAAAGAGGCTCCAGTTTTCTCGTTCTGAGTGACAAAAATTGTCCAAAATTCTACCTTCTCTTGGCTTTCCGTTACAGGAGCCCTGGTTACATGGTGGGTTGCTCACCACAAGCTCAGCAGTTTGAAACCACCAGCCACTCCATGGGAGAAAGATGAGGCTTTCTACTCGTGGGAACCGTTGTCTCAGAAACCCACAGGTGCAGTCCTACCCTGGCCCAGAGGGTTGCTATGAGCGGAATCAACTTAAGGGCAGTGAGTGCTTCTTACTGTTGGACAATTGCTGGGGGCAATCAGAGAAAGATGATTAGTTGTGCTCTTCATTTCCCATTTAGAAATCGATTTAAATGTACTACACTGCACTCTTTTAAATGCATAGTCTAGTAAGTTTTAGCACATGCCTCCAATCACATAACCACCATCATGACCAAAATACTAGAATAGGTGAGACCATTCTGTTATTTTTGTAAAATCCCACGTCCTTGGAAGTCTTTCCTCCTCATTTGACCTTTGCCAACTTCTGATCTGCTTGGCTAACCCTGTAGTTTTACCTTTTCACATATACATAGAATCCTACAGAATGAAGCCTGGCTTCCTCCCCTTCATATAGTGCATTTGTGATTTATCTACACGTTGGTCTTTCAATTCATCTCTATGTTTCAATTCATTCTTCCTTTCAAATGTCTTGAAAGAAAAAGGGACCTCCCATGGGTTTAAGGATATCACCACATCCCTGCTTCCATCACTTGCTAGTTGTGTAACTTTCGGCAAGTTAGGAAAGTTCTGTAACACTCAACTCTCTTGTGAAATGGAAATAGTAATAGTGTGTACCTTTTAGGATTGTTATGAGTATTATAGGACAAAATCCATAAGAAAATGCTTAACAGTTCCTGTCATATAGTAAACATTCAATAAATTGTTTTCTAAATATTAGTAATCCATTTCTCCAGGGAAGATAGGAATGGAGAGAAAACAGTGATATGCACGGAGCCTATCCATTACAGTAGGGCAAAGTCCTAGAGAATGGTTGTATGATCCAATTAGTGTGGTCAACTTAGTTGTGGTTCAAGCAGCAGACAGCACTGGGAGATGTAGCACATGGTGGGAATGGGAGCAGAAGTCAAATATAGAGACAGACGTTCCCAGATGCAGGTGGAAGGGCATCTGAGGGTCCAAGCTGAGGGTCCAAGGGGGCTGCTCAGGATCCACATTCCAGCTTCTGGAGTTGAGGTGAGGAAATAGCAAGAGGGGGGGGGGGGAAGCAATGCAATGCGGCATCTCTGTCCTGAGACCTGGGGCAGAGGTTTGAGTGTGGAGGCAACTGAGGAATCCCCAGATGAACAGAGGGACCAGGGGCCTGATTCTAGAAATGTACTCAACTCACTGCATTGAAGCTGACTCTATAGGGCAGGGTAGAACTACCCCTCGGGGTGTCTGAGACCAGAGATCTTTAAAGAACTTTCTGTCCACAGGGAATCCAGGACTGATAATCCCCTCCAATAATGAGAGTAGTGATACCAGGAGGGTAAGGGAAAGATGAGGGGAGAAGGGGGGGAACCAAACATAATGATTGACATATAACCCACTCCCAGGGAGATGGACAACAGAAAAGTGGGCAAAGGGTGACAGCAGTTGATGTAAGACATGAAAAAAATATATAAATTATCAAGGGTTCATGAGGGAGGGAGGGGAGGGGAGGGGGGAAATGAGCTGATACCAAGGGCTCAAATAGAAAGAAAATGTTTTGAAAATGATAATGGCAACATATGTACAAAGGTACCTGTCACAATGGATGGATGGATGGATTGTGATAAGAGCTGTACAAGCCCCAATAAAATGATTTAAAAAAGAAAGAAAGAACTCTTTGTCCCATACAAGTATTGCCTTGGGAACTGGGAGATCATCGTAATCCATAACACCAATGAGACTTTACTCCCCAGGTGAAGCACTTGTAGCAGGTAGACAATCTGCAGGAGCAGCTTGCGTCATATACCTTCACAAAGCTCTGATTTCAGCCAGAACAATGGGAGGCAGGTATGAGCACACCCTGTGCCGTCATTGAGTGTCCACCTCAGTGTACGGGCTTCCTTCCATGTATCACCTCATGGCTCTCTCAGAAGCATCCAAAGTTTTGGCCCACAAGCAAGTATCTGAGAATGCTGGCAACTTAATCTTCTTTGACCTTTGGGCATGAGTTCTGTTGGGCAATTGTGGAAATCGGATACATTTGGAAAGCATTCAGTACACTTCTCAGAGGTCCTCACAGCATCACACCCAATGATGTGACATGAACAACACGCCCATATGGACTCCTCTTACCTTGTTACTTTCTTCTCGACTCATGCTCTCCTGCTTTCTGGATAACCTTCTACATAAACTACTCCACCTATATCTTTGCCTCACGGTTTGTTATTGAGAGAACTCCAGTGGAGACATGACTCCTCCAACTGCGACCACATTTCTGGGCCTAAGGAGCTCTAAAATACAGCGCATGGACAGATAGGGGTTGGCTACACCTGCTGCTCCTGTAACTGTAAGCAGAGTGGTTTTATAGACTACAGATAATCCTTGTCACCTCTCCACCCAAAGCTAGCAATGTCGCCTCTATTGTTATTGTCAGCACTATCAGTCACTGTTGACGTCATCTCATCAATATCATTGTCATAATCAGTGCCATTTACTAAGCATGTACCCCGTCTTTCCTCATTGCTGCTGTTCGGTCTCCCTGAATCTGGCTCACAGTGACTCTGTACAACAAAGCAAGACACTGCCAGACCCTGTGGAATCTTCTGTCAGTCTTATTAATGGCCTTCTTCATGGACCAATCAGGATTGGTCCATCCTGATAACATGCTCAAAGCACGTACGTGAGGCAAAGTCTCATCATCTTTGCTTCTCAGGAACGTTCTGGTTGTACTTGCAAGGCAAATTAGTTTCTTCTTCTGGCGGTTCACGGCATAACCATATGCTAATGCCATAAGTCAAATGCATTGATTTTTCTTTGGTCTTCCTAATTAAATGTCTAGTTTATTAGGCGATTAAAACTGCCATGAGTTAGGTCAGGCACACGTCAAAGTGGCAGCTGTGTAGCACTTTAAGGAGGTCTTTTGCAACAGATTCGCCCAGTACAATTCATCATTTGAATTCTCAACTGCTGCTCCCGTGGTTGATTATAGAGCCAAGTAAAGGGAAATTCCTGACAACTTTATTCTTTTTTCCATTTATCACGTTGTTATATAATGGTCCAGTTCTGAGGATTTTGGTTTTCTTTCTATTGAGATATAACACATACTGGAGGCTGTCGTCTTTGATCGGCATCAGTAAGTGCTTCAAGTCCTCATTGCTTTCAGCACGCAAGTTTGCAGCATCTGTATATCACAGGTTGTTAATGAAACTTCCTCCAATCTTAATGTCACACTCTTCTTCGTATAATCCAGCTTCTTGGGTCATTTGCTGAGTGTACAGATTAAATAGGTACGGTGAAAATATACAAATGTGATGTATACCTTTCCTGCTTTTAAGCCAAGGGGCATCCCTGGCTTAATTCACACTAATGCCTCTTGGTCTCTGTACAGATTCTACATGATCACAGTGAGATTTACGAGTCCCCTTTCTTCTCAATGCTATTCATCATTTGTTTTGATCCACGCAGTCAAATGTCTCTGCGCAGTCAATGAAACAAATGTCAACGTTTCTCCTGGATGTCCTTCCTTGTTGTTAGCTAATACTTGTGTATTTCGGACATGTTTTCAAGAGAGACTGGTCCCTGGAGAAGGCCATCTGCTTGGTAGAGGAGCATCAAAAAGAGGACGACCCTCAATGCGATGTATTGACACAGAGGCTGCAACAAAGGGCTCAAACATACCAATTGTGAGGATGGTCCAAGTCTGGGAGGAGGGTCAGTAAGACGCAGAGCTGAGATTTGTCATCAGAACTGTTCAAGTTATAGGCATGCCCTTTGAGTTCCACTGAGGATACACAGACTCAGCCAAGTTCATATCTAGTGAGGGAGTAATTCTGATGTCACTCATACCTGTCATCAGAATCAGTGCTTGGTGAGGGCACCAGGGGAAAGTCTAGTGGCCCTGCCAGCATTGAGGTTCATAAAACTACCCTTCTTTGGTCTCAGCCTTCTCAACCCAAGGGTTCTGAACTTAGGGCAGCTTTAGTTTCCCTTAATCACCCCCTTCTCATCTCAAGCAAAGGAAACGATCTCAGTGTGCAGTCCCAAGACCCATCCCCACTGCTGCTGCAGAGGCTGGTTAAAGGTTTATTGCACAGTGTCAGCTAACATTGGGGTTATTTTTCTCAGAAGAGGAACTTTACTTAAAAGCGTCCTTCCAAGAGGATTTCCCACGTAAACATTGTTCTAGATGAGAGAGAGGCTGTACTCCTGGACAACTTCCAAATGTTTAATACACCATTAACACCTGAATTTGAAGCCCCAGGGAAACAACTATAGCATTCGGGTGATAAATTCTAGAAATGTTTATCTAATTTTGAAAATCTAGGAGCCTGTATTTAAAAACTCAGCAGGAGCAGTAAATAACTTTTCTTTGTTCTTTAGAGTGTAACAACAAAAAATGGGCTTCTTCCATCCCCACTAGGCCATTTTTCAGGCTTACATCTTAACTCTGTCAGCTCAGTCTATAAATAAGCAAGCCAATGCTCTCATTTATTTGAAACGTTTTTAAGCAACAGAGAGAAGAGGTAGCAAGAAATAGGATTTACTGAGCACTTACATGTACCAGGTCTGTTCATATGTAGTTTCTAATTTACTTCTGAATCTTGTTTCATCTATGAAGCAACAGAGGCTCAGGGAACATCTGTAACTTGGTGATGGACACACTACCCTGGAGTGGTTTAGCTCAGGTTTGGGTTCTGATTAGCTTGTCTTTGGAAGGCTGCCTATTCTGCCAGTGAGAGAGAAGACAGTCTCTGGGGAAATTTGGTAAGCCAATAGTAGGACAAAAGGGGACTGCAATTGGGGTAAAAAAATTCCATCTCAGAATCGAGGGTACAAGTGAAGATAGAAGCTTAATCTCTTCGGATACAAATGCTAAATTCCAAACAATATATTAGCAAGTCCTATATCAAGTTACATAAAAATATATGTACTATATCACAATGATGTAGGTTGTATTAGAAGAATACGAGTGGTCTCCCACTCAAAATGCAATCAATATAATTTAATCATGCTAATAGAAAAAAGATAGAAATTATGTAAATATCTTGATAGATGCAGGAGCACTTGATAACTTTTAACATCACTTTGTCATTTAAAAAAGCTTAATAAGGACTTCCAGGAAGATGGCGATGGAGTGACACATACCAGAGGGACTCCGCAGAATTCAGCCCAGGAGAGTTGCTTAGAGGGAACTTTAACACAACTGAAACACAGGAGGAGCATCATAAAGATAAGTAGGCACAGACCCATGGGGTTTTGAGGGGCTTGGGGTTTTTGGCTTATCTCAGTGGAAGCCAGCTGGGGCTTGACCTTGGCCCTGCCACTGTCTCTGCTGGAGCTGGGACCATTTGGAGGCTGTACGGGGATTTGGTTTCAACACAACCACAGTTTACCCCCGCCAGCCTCAGGGCAGGAACTGGACCCTTGCAGCTCCAAGGGCAGGGATCGGGGTTCAGCTACAGTGTAGCTTTTGTTTATATCTCTGCTCTCTGTTCTCCCACAATCTGGGAGGCCTGCACAGGGGCTTTTTCTCAGCTCAACTGCAGCAGCAACTGTGGCTTGCCGCCACTGCCTCAGCGTAGGGATTTAACTCTTGCAGCTCCATTGACATAGTTGCTTTTCTTTCCCTCTCTACCCTATATCCCCCCCCACCCGCCCCACACAGTCTAAACGGTCTTCTTATTTTTTTTTCTTTCCCCTCTGTATCTTTCCTGTTCTCTCACACTCCACTGCTGACCTCCAGACCACTCCCAGTAGCCTAGGGCACTTACGCCTGTACCACCCCCAGCTAGGTGAGCTCCACCCTGGGTAGCTAGCCCCACCCTGTGTAGCTAGGCTGAGGCTAGGGAAAGCCCTGCTTCCCCTCCAGGGGATAATCTGCCCAACACCTCACTGGGGAATTCCTGCCTGTGTACCTGGGGGCATAAGGCAGCTCGGTGAACACTCATCACCATTCCAAGCTGTTTCGGGAACCTCTGTCCAACCCCTACAACACCAAGGCAGGCAACCCACCAGCCTTCTGGGGCACTCCCCTGATAGGGAAGCCACAGGAAGATAAAGGGGTAGGTTAACGCCATAGTAATAATTAGCTGTAGGCAGTTCCAAGAAGCATTCCTACAAGTCTCCTAGAGAAAGCCAGTGCTCTTAGACTCCCTAGAAAATTGCACCTGGCTCCTCTAAAACAATGCAACTCAAACAGCCATCAGCCACAACCACCTCAACAAAAAAACAGGAGAAACAAAAGGCAATTGCAGAAAATATCCCGAACATAACAACATACATAGAAGAAGCATTGAGCTGCCACAGAAAGAAAATTTCAGAATGCTACTTGGAGTCATACAGGATATGAGGGAAACAATACAGAAAAAGGATGAAATGATAGAGGAGATAAAGGCCATACACCAAAGGGAAATACAGGAGCTTCGGGAGGAGATAACAAAAATCAATAGCAGAAACACAGAGCTTGAGAATCGACTGGAGGAATCAGAGAAGCGCATCAGTGACTTGGAGAACAGCCAAGCAGACTTCAACAAATGTGAAAAAGAATCTAATAAGATCATCAGAGAAGCTGAAGAAAACCTAAGAGCTATGTCTGATGCTATGAAGCAGAACAACATTAGAATTATTGGCATACCGGAGGAAGACACAACAAAGAAGTCATCTGCAACAATAGTGAGAGAATTGAAGGAAAACTTCCCCAGCTTAATGAATGAAAACCAGGCAACCATTCAGGAGGCTGAAAGAACACCAGCTAGACTGAATCCCAAGAAAAAGTCACCAAGGCACATAATAGTTAAACTATCCAGCTTTGAGGAAAAGGAGAAATCATGAGAGTAGCTAGGGAAAAACAAGCAATCACATATAAAGGTTCCCAAATAAGAATATGCTCAGACCTATCAGCAGAAACTATGAAGAAGAGGAGCGAGTGGAGCAACATATTCCAAAAATTGAAGGAAAACAACACAAACCCAAGAATACTCTTCCCAGCCAAATTATCGATCAAGATAGATGGAGAGGTAAGAGTCTTCCCAGACAAGAAAAAACTCAAAGAATACATTAGAAGAAACCCAGCCCTACAAAAGATTCTTGCCGACCCAGTATGGGCAGAAGAACAACACTCACCAAGCATAAATAAGAGACTACCACATAGAACAATCTCACCCAGAGGGCAACAATGAGAAAACAGACCCCAAGATAGCACTGGCTTAAGGATGGAAAGAAGCCAAGAATGATACACACACACAAATGCACAACACACTAATGAGAAAGGAAAGTAGGAAAACACCCAACACAAAAGGTATAAGATGACATCACAGAGTCCGCAGATGGAGAAAATAACCCTGAAAATCAACGGCCTGAACTCAGGCATTGAAATACTGAGACTAGCAGACTGGCTTAGAAAACACAACCCATCAATCTGCTGCCTACAGGAGACACGTTTCAAGGCTACAGACAAAAATAGGCTGAGAATCAAAGGTTGGAGAAAGTCATACCAAACAAACAGCAGTTCAAAAAAAGCAGGGGTTGCAATCCTAATCTCAGAAAAATTGACCTCAAAGTGCAAACCATAAAAGGAGATAAGGAGGGACACTATATAATGCTCAAGGGAATGGTAGATAAAGAACCACTAAGCATTGTAAACATATATTCCCCGAATGAGAGACCCGCGGAATATGTCAATCAAACACTCCAAAAGATGAAAAAAGAAATCACAGCTTCAACAATTATAGTGGGTGACTTCAATACACCACTCTCTGAGAAAGATAGATCCCAGGGAAAGAAACTCAACAAGGAAGCTAGAGTTCTAAACATGACCATTAGATAATTTGACCTGATAGATATTTACAGAGCTTTTCATCCAAATATAAAGAAGTTCACATTCTTTTCAAGTACCCATGGCACTTATTCGAAGATAGACCACATGCTGGGGCATAAGGCAAATCTACATAAATTTAAGCACACTGATATCATATAGACTTCTCTGTCTGACCACTGTGCCATAAGGCTGGAAATCAATAAAAGGAAGACAAAGAAAACAAGAGCAAACAATTGGAGTGCGTGCTAGAGCAGATCAGAGATGAAATTAGGAAATTTCTAGAAAGCAACAAGAATGAACACACGAAGGATTGTACTTCAATGAATTCAACAATTTGGAAGACATGGATAAATTCTTGGAAAACAATCCCTCCCTAGCCTATCCTCGGTGGACGTCAAGAATCTCAACAGACCCATATCAATAGAAGAAATAGACAAGGTTATCAAGGGACTACCAACAAAAAAATCCCCTGGATCAGATGGCTTCATTGGAGAATTATACCAAGCATTTAGGTAAGAACTAACACCTATCCTACACAAACTCTTCCAGAGCATAGAAAAAGATGGCAAACTGCCAAACTCCTTCTATGAAGCTAGTGTAACTCTGATACCAAAACTGGGCAAGGATCCAATAAGACTTGAGAACTACAGACCAATATCCCTAATGAACATCGATGCAAAAATCCTTAACAAAATACTAGCCAACAGAATACAAAAGTATATAAAACAAATAATTCACCATGGCCAAGTGGGATTCATACCAGGGATGCTTCAAC
>NW_022103958.1:37919568-37931110 GCF_000313985.2 Echinops telfairi
AAATGTTTTGAGAATGATGAGGGCAATGAATGTACAAATGCGTTTTACACAATTGATGTATGTATGGATTGTGATAAGAGTTGTATGAGCCCCAAATAAAGTGATTTTAAAAAGCTTAATAAACAATATAACATAACTTTGTTTAGTAGGAACAAATCTACAAAAAAGCTATAACAGAATAAAACTTAATAACGAAGCAGTAAAAGCTTAAGGGCAAGGCAAAACTGCTCCTTATCATCATTGGTGTTCAACATTGCAATGAAGGGTTTAGTTTGTGCAATAAGGCATGACAAAGAAATAGCTAGCATAAAGGTAAAGATTAGAAGGTAATTATTGACAGAAGACATAATTGTTTATGTCAAAATTCCAAGATAATCTATATGTAACTTATAAATTTCATAAGTAACTTTGTAAATGTCTCTGGATACTGAAACAGCATATACAATTCATTTCATTTCCATATGCCAGTGACAAATCCATGGAAAATAAAAGCTACTATTTGCGACAGCATAAAGCATAAAACATCTAGGAATAAATCTAGTAAAAAAAGGAAAACTACAAAACATTGAAAGAACTTGGAGTAAATCTAAATAAACAGAACAATATGACATTCACTGATTAGAAAACTTATATAAGCTTATAAAATCTCCCCCCAAATAGCTTATGGTCAGCCTGATCTAAATAAAAATACCACAATTTTTAAAAGGAAAATTGAGGTATTATTCCTAAGATGTATGTAAAGATGCAAAGGATCAAGACTAGTCAATATTATCTTTAAGAAGAAGAATACATTGGAGAATGAACACTACTAGACATCAAGGCCTTTTCTATAAGCTGTCAGATTTTACACAGTGGGTCGCTGGAAGAAAAAGTGACAAACAGAACAATGGAACAGAAGCGTCAAGTAGGATAGAATAGAATGGAGTGGAATACAGTCCAGAAACAGGCGCTCAGAAGCATCGCCACTCCATATGTGAAAAAGGTAACATTGTAATGAAGTGGGGGAAACAATGGGCATTCAAACAGATACTGCTAGGGATAAAAATCAGGCTTGATGTCTACAGATCACTGCAATATCTAAATAGGAAAAGAAAAAAACAACGAAACCTTTAGAAGAAAATCTAGGAGAACATTTTCATGACCTTGGAGTTGGCAAAGATTTCTTTAACAGGATACAAAAAGTGCTGACCATAAAGGAAAAGCATAATAATTTGGTCTCTGTTAACAGCTAAACCCTCCATTTACCAAAATATTTTCCCTGAAAAACCAAACTCACTGCCATCAAGTCCCTTCCGACTCGCAGCGACCCGGAAGGGCAGAACAGAGTTACTCCTGTGGGTTTCCAAGACTCTAAACCTGTCTGGGAGTAGAGTGCCTCCTCATTCTTCCAAGGGGCAGTTGGTGGTTTTGAACTGCTGACCTTGAGGTTAGTAGCCCAAAGAGTAACCACCTATGCCACATAATAGAAGAGATGCACTCACCATTAGGAGGGAAAAAAGGCAAGCCACAGAGGGAAGAAGATACTTACGGTGCATATATTTGACATTGGGGCTCAAATAGATGACAACTTCCTACAAATCAATAAGAAAAAAGGCAGACAACCTGGTTGAAAATGTGGTCAGAAAACACCACAGGGACTTCAGGTTATTAAAAAAGCCAAAGCAACTAATTAAAGTAAAAGAGATTACATGATTGAAGTTGCCATGTGATATCACTACACACGTACACTAAGTAGCTAAGATGAAAACAGGCTGTGATATCAAGTGTGGGCAAGGGCTTATGTTGAGTGAAGCTCTCCTACTGTGGAAAATTGTTTATCTATGAAAGCTGGGCCGTACATTTTATGACCCAACAATTCCATTCCCAGTAAATAACCAACACAAATGCATACACATATTTGGCAAAAGACAAGTACAAGAATGCTTTCTGCAGTACTGTTCATCATAATCCCTATCTGGATACCACCCAAATAAATGTACATCCGCACAGACCGGATAAATCAAATGTGGAGGATATTAGACAGCTAGGCGGGAAACAAAATCACATAGAATCTCTCAAGCATAAAACTGACCCAAAGAAGGCAGCACAAAGAATACACAATATAAAATTCCATTCATAAAAATTTAACACAAGCACAAAAATGAATAGGTGATACTAAAAATCAAGATGGTTTTTAACCTTTTGTGGGTGTGGGCCAGGGGCTAGGGGTGGGGGCAGGGGTGGTTAGGAGCAGGAAGGGAACAGGAAGGAGGCTTTTAGAATGCTAGTGATTTTCTGTCTTTTGTGCTGTTCACACAAATGTGTTCATTTTGTGAAAGTTTCAGCTGTGCATTTATGATATGTCCACTTATCTGTATGCATTTTACACGTCAATACAAAAATCCACAGAAAAAACTAGGTAAAGGTAGACCTTTCTCTCCTGTTCTCTCAAGGTCAAACCTGGCCTACCCTGCACTTGAGCTGCTCAACTACCATTGAGTCTGTTCTGATGCACACTGACCCTACGTAGGGTCTCCAACACTGGAATTTCACACTGACCCTACGTAGCGTCTCCGACACTGGAAATCTCTGGGTTGGAGTCTCTGACCTCGAGGTTAGTAACTCAATGTCTCACCCACTGCTCTGTTAGGGCTCCTGTGCTTGAGCCACATTGAATGGAATCAAAGGTCCAATGCTTACATAATGGGGATAAACCAAAAACACACTATCATTGAGTTCAGACCCATGGTGACTCTACAGGACAGGGTGAAACTGCCCCTCATGAGTTTCTGAGCCTGTTACTCATTAGCAGAGTAGAAAGCCCCCTCTTTCTCCTGCGAAGTGGCTGGTAATTTTGAACTGCAGACCTTGCAGATCGCAGCCCAGTGCCTATCTACATCAGGGCTCCTTATAATGGGGTTAGTGACTGGGAAATGGTGAGCCGTGAACTATAAGACGTCAAGATGGAAGGTCAAAGGCTGCTCCAGCATATTTTTAAAGATTACAGTCCTGAGCAAGAGCTCAGCCCACATGGAGACATTTGCCAGGACCTGCAAAGTAGATCTCTCTATTCTGAGATTTGTCAGGGAGGCAGCTTGGTTCTTCTTAAATTAATTCAATAAAACTCACCGAGCTCAAATGCTGCTGGAGAACTAAGCACTCATGCTATTCAGCTTGAGAACGCAGTCCTATGCATGCGCCTCGAGTTCAGAGTTGAATCCAGGCAAGGAGTTTGAAGAGGTCTCAGCATACTGGGAGAATCAAACAGGTGACCAGGCAATGACAATGGGCCTAGGAAGTGCCTTGTTTGATAGGCTCCAGAGCAGAAAAGAAGAGGCCTGCTAAGCTGGACTCGTCATTTGTCATTAAGTTGATTCTGACTCCTGGTGGCCTTATTGTGTGTTGAGAAGAATTATGCTCCAGAGGGTTTGATTGGCTTATCATTTAAAAGTAGATGGCCAGGCCTTTCTTCTGAGGATCCTCTGTATGGGCTTGAACTATCAATCTTTTGGGTCAGCAGCCAAGCCCGCACCACTCACAAACTCTAGTCTAGAACTAGGGATATGCGGAAGGTTTTTCCAAGCCATGAAGTTGGGTGGCCAGTGATCTTCCAGGTCACAGGGAGCTGGACAGAGTACTGACCACAGGTAAAACAGCCTGTACAGATGGCCAAAGATTCAAATAGTAGAGTGCTGCTCAGAACATAAACTTGGGTGTTGTGATAGTTAGGTCTGTGTCAACTTGGCTGGGCCAATATTCTCCCCTGATACTATCTAGCATAGTGTGGCCAATTCCATGATGGGATCTTCTGTGACGCAGTCAAGCAATGTCGGGAACAGAGGGTAGAGGACCATCTCCTTAATCTGGTCACAGCCTTGATACCATTGAAGGAGATTTCTTTGGGGGCGTGGCCTACTCAGTAGAGATTGACATTGAGGAAGCTAGCTCCCAGGAGCCATCAGTGGACTGTCCAACCTGGATGCATTCAGTTCTGCATTTACCACTCTGTGGTCTTCCTGCCTCATCTTTCTGTTTCCTGTTGTCCGCCCCTGCAGCTATGTGAGTCAGGAGACACCCCTAGCTTACATCTGACCCATGGACTCGGAAGAGACTGGATTTACCTACTTCTACAACGGTGGGAGCTATTTCTTGATAGAAATCTTTCTATGTACATACAAATGGCACTGGTTGTCCTTCTTTAAGGGACCCAGCCGAACACAGGTAGGAAGCCCAGAGTACTATCTGCAAAGGGGCAAGAGATTAAGCTGAGCCAGGCCATGTCCCACTAAACCCAGTGATGAGCCCTGTTGAAAAATGTACACTTTCATCCAAGGTGATGCCGCTGAATCTGCGTTCTGGATCTCCCCCTTTGGAACCATGACCTTGAACCAGTCCCTTCTGCTTTAGGAGCATCAGGATCATGTTGTCTTGCTTGGAATATTGGGTTTCCCTCTTATACTTTTTAAAAAAGTACATAAGTAGGTGACTTGTTTTCTAAAGGCCTCAGAGATGCAACCTGGACAGTTACTGATGAGTGCCCAGGGCATTGTAGCTAAGGAGGCCAGCATCTCAGCCCTATTCTTTAGGAACACAAAAAGCTGGCTCCGACCCACACCCACCACCATATGCTGGCAGCCAAGAACACTGGAAAGGCATAATCAGAATGGAAAATTCCCCTTTCCAAGCTCCTGAAACCTGCAGTCCAAGGTGGCAGCTGGTGGCCTATTATTCCCTGGAGCTCTGGGAAAATGGAAGAGTTCTATTTGTGCAATTTTGGGCAGGAGAGGCTTGGTTTCTCTCAATGAAGAGGGGCAGCTTATGATCGGAGGGCTATTTCTTTTGGTGCTTTCTTAAGCAGCTTATCCATTAATATTTTGTAGAAACATGGTAATATTTTGTGGCAGGAGTTCCTCTGACTTGATAAGGTCTAGCTTCCCAGCTCTCCCGTGGAGGGAAATAAGAGGGGAGGGGGTGTAATTTTTTCATTGCTTGAACAGATCTTAAGAGCATCGTCAGCCTTAGGATCCAATCGAGGCAGCTGGACTTTAAAGACCAGATACCAAGAATGGTATGGAGGTGAGCAAGGAGGTCTTCAAGCTGCTGGTACTGGGTGAGACAGGGGATACGGAGCTGATGGCACTAGGGAGACACTGGGCCACTGTGCAGGTCTGGCAACTCTGAGAAGCAGAAAGAACTCAAGGATTTGGGAGGGTCACTAAGAGCAAGGGAGGGGCCTCATTCTTGGAGGAACAGAGACAAGGCTCCTCCACGAGTCTCACTGGGGAACAAGGCAGCATTACGGACAGGATTCGCTGGATAGTAGGCCATCCTTAGCTGCTGATGGATCAATGAACCCATGAAAATTGAACCCCAGTTCTGAGAACTGGAGTCCAAGGCAAGGACGGAATCACTAGAACGGAGCAGGAGCAGTAGTAATAGTAATCATAGGTCACAAGGACACAACACTTCATATAGGCGAGCAGGGCCCTGGTGGCTAATACATTCTCGGCGGCTCCCTGACAGGTTGGAGGTGTGAGTCCACACAGAGGCACTTGGAAGAAGCCTGGTGGTTTGCTTCTGAAATAGCAACGTCGAAGACCTTACGGAGGAGCACAGTCTAACTCAGACACATGTGGTGTGGCCATGATTTAGCGTCAACTGGATAGCGACCGGGGTGGGGTGAGGTGGGGAGATATCTCCAGCAGTCTTTTAACAACAGCTTCTCAACAGTCTTATGAGATTGTTACTATCTCAACATGTACAGTGGCGGTTGGGGGGTGGGGCTCTGGCGGCATAATGCTTACATGTTGGGTTGCCAACTACAAGGTCAGCAGTTCCAAACCACCAGCTGCTCCTTAGGAAAGAGAGAGGACTTCTGCTTTCATCAAGAGTTACAGTCTTGGAAACCCACGGGGACAGTTCTACCCTATCCTATAAGGTCGCTATCAGTTGGCATCAACTCAATGGCAGTGAACTTGTTATTTTTGGAATATAGTCAGTGGGGGAGGCGAGAGTCCCTCTGGCTCATGAAGTCTGATGGTGTGATTAGGATTGGGATAATGCTGGGCCACTAAGCGCTTGCAAAATTCTTCCAAACAAGGGGACTTGGGTCTCCGAACCTGGGGCGTGGGCTGAGTCTAAAGGAGTGGCGGATCCCCAGCAGGCTTGTTTTCAGGAACACTTTTGCAAATGTTCTTTGTGGCAGATTATTGTCTAAGCATGTCATCTGCAGTAGCTGTGATGAACAAATCGTTGGCCTTCAGTTTTCATCCTGCCCGCTCCCCTGCATGGCAGCAGGAGGGCCAGAAGGGAAGTGATTTCCTTGTTTCGGCTGATAGAAATATGACTGACAGCCTCCCCGGCTGCCAGTGCCTCTGGCACAGAAGGTGGTGTGAACCATGTTCCAAGTGTTGTGTATCCAGAACCCAACTGACATCACAACTCTGTTAACTTGTCTCCACACTGTTGGGTTTAAAAATCTATGTCACTTCGGCAACCAACGTAAGCGGTTTAAGGCAGAGCCAGGATGTGACTCAACTCCATGTGAAGACTAAGACCCAAGGATGTTGGGGGGAAGAGACAGTTTACTGTTCTATTTCCCATGAAAAGCCAAGAGGTCTTTAAATTGGGAGGCTGCTTGGCAGCAGTGAAGTGGCTAGCACAAACCCGCAGCACTTCCAGTCACGAGCACGAGGAGTCAGCCTTATTTGGCACATACAGTTCTTCAGGGTTTATTTTCAACTCGCTGTTTCTAAAACTGAAGCACACAACTACAGAGTTTTGGGGGGTACAATCTTCAGTCACCATGTTAAGATGACTGGAACATACACATTCCTCTTTCCAACCACAAAGAGTTAATGCATTTGAGTTAGGGTGCTGGGGAAGATGAGTCAATATACTATGGATGGCGAGAAGAACAACCACGTCTGCTGTGGAAGAAGTACAACCACCGTGTTCCTTAGAAGGGATGATGGCAAGACTTACTCTTAACATGTGTTTGGATCTGTTATTAGAGGACCAGCCCCTGGAGAAAGACATCAGGTTTGGTGAAATAGAGAGTCAGTGAAAAAGAGGCAGACCCTCAAGGAGATGGGGCAGCGACAACAGGCTCACACACAGCAACAACTCTGAAGAGGGTGCAGGACTGGCATTGCTTGATTCCATTGTGCGTGGGGTCGCTCTGAGTCAGAACTGACTCAAGGCACCCAAGGAAAGCAATGGTAGTTTTAACTATAGTATTATCTTAAAACTACAGGCAACTTGGTAGGGTGTGATCAAGGGTAAGAAGGTAACCGAGAGGATTACTGAAACCCAAATGAAGGCTGAGCATGACAGTGGGACAAGAGGAAAGTAACAGGAAATAGAGGAAAGAACTAGGAGACAAAGGGCATTTATAGAGGTCTAAATACAGGCATGTACATATGTAAATATATTTATATATGAGGATGGAGAAATAGATCTATGTGCATATATTTATAGGTTTAGTATTAAGGTAGCAGATGAACACTGGGCCGCCACTCAAGTACTCCCTCAATGCAAGAACACTTTGTTCTATTAAACTGGCATTTCTTGATGTTCACCTTTCTGACATGGGATCAGGTATCAGATATCAAAGAACAAAATATACCATTGTGTGCTTACCTTCCGGAAACAATTGCTGAAGACAAATGAGCGCATAAGCAAAATAGGTGAAGAAAACTGATGGTGCTCCGCTATCAAAAGATACAGCATCTGGAGTCTTAAAGGCTTGAAGGTAAACAAGTGGCCACCTAGCTCAGAAGCAACAGAGCCCACATGGAAGAAGCACACTGTGTGATCATGAGGTGTTGAAGGGATCAGGTATCAGGTATCAAAGAACAAAAAATCAAATTATTGTGAATGAGGGGGGTATGCAGATTGGGCTCCCAAGACCCATCTGCAGGCAATTGGACATCCCCTTACAGAAGGGTTGCGGGGAGGAGAGAGCCAGGCAGGGTGCAGTGTAGCAATTATGAAACATACAACTTTCCTCTAGTTCCTAAATGCTTCCTCCCCCATTCCCCCCCCTACACACACACTATCATGATCCCAATTCTACCTTACAAATCTGGCCAGACAAGAGAATGTACACTGGTACAAATAGGAACTGGAAACACAAGGAATCCAGGACAGATGATCCCTTCAGGACCAGTGCTGAGAGTGGCAATACCGGGAGGGTAGACGGAAGGGGTGGAACAGAGGGGGGAACCGATCACAAGGATCTACATATAACCACCTCCCTGGGAGATGGACAACAGAAAAGTGGGTGAAGGGAGACATCGGACAGTGTAAGATATGACATAATAGTAATAATTTATAAATGATCAAGGGTTCATGAAGGAGGGGGGAATGGGGAGGGAGGGGGAAAGTGAGTAGTTGATACCAAGGGCTCAAGCAGAAAGCAAATATTTTGAGAATGATGATGGCAACAAACGTACAAATGTGCTTGACACAATGGATGTATGGACTGTGATAAGAGTTGTATGAGCCCCCAATAAAATGATTAAAAAAAGAAAAGATGGAAACATATGTAAAAAATAAATAATAAAGGTGACTGTGCAGCAAGCCCACTGCACAGCGTGTATTGATCACTGATTCTATTTCACATGGGTAGTCTGCTGGAGCTGGGCCTAGACTGATGGTATCAACCAACTATTATGCCGTCTCCAGGATCTTTCTAAACCCACGTTAGAACATGAGAAAAAGCAAAGAGGGCACCAAATTGAAAGGGGGAGGGAAATGATGTATTCATCATTTAGGTAATTTGTGCAAAATTATTTCCAACATGCACAGCACTCTGAAGATATGAATTATAATCACGTGCCTTAGGATTGAAGATAATAACGCTGTTAAAGGTTTAGGGTTGAGATATTTTCTGAGGCTTTGTAAATCTAATTAACTATGGTAGATTTTAGAAAAAGTTTAGATGCTAGCCTGGGAGAGAGTTTCTTGATATCTTAGTAGGGACAGTGTGGACTTCAGGAGCCCAGTTTGTTTATCCATACTTCTTTTCTCATCCATCTGATGGTCATAAAGTTCTATTTTACTTTTTATTGACTTGGAGATCATGATAGTCATGAATAAGATGTGGTCCCTGTGTTCAAGGATTTAATAGTGTAGAGTAGGAGACAGACTGATACACAATCCCTGCCATTTAGATTTCTACCACAATGTAGGCTGTACCCTAGAGGAACAGGTAGCTCTCTCCTGTCTTTGAGATGGAAGAAATAGTCCACTTTCCTGCCCAGGGCGGTAGAAACAGGCCATCTCTCCAGAGTTTCAAAGGATGTTAGTTTCTGCGCTCCTTAGTCCCACTCATCTTTCTTGAAAGGCTCCCAGGTGGGAGGCATTCTGCTGGGCACTGGACATATTGGAATGAACAATGAGTAGTGATTGTTCCTCAAAGTTATCCTTTAATAGAGAAAACAGCTGTTATGGGCTTTAATCATGTCCCTGAAAAGGTAGGTTGAATAGTTCGTCCTATCCACGCTGTGAGTATGGTCTTACTTAGAAATAAAGTTTCTGTAGAAATTAATTAACATGAGGTCAAACTGGAGTAGAGTGGGTCCTAAGTTAATATGACTGCTGCCCTTCTGAGAAGAGAAGAGAAGAGAGGAGAGGAGAGGAGAAGAGAGGAGAGGAGAGAGGAGAGACAGAGCGCACAGGGAAGATAGCTATGCAAAAACAGAGACAGATTGGAGTTATGCAGCCCCGCTGGAAGGAGATTCGGAGGCCTTTGACCACGATGTCTCCGGGGGGAATGTGAACCGCCAATCTTTTATGAGCAGCCAACCTTTTATGGGTTAACGGTTGGCAGCACTCAGGAACTCCACAACAGCAGTGCCGACAACAACCACAACAACCACCACACAGAGTTACAAAGGTTCCAACGGAACCAGACCCAGCCCGATGTGGACTGTCAGGGAAGAAGAGGAACTGGGGGCTCCGATAAGAAGGTGGCATTAAGCTGTGACTTGGAAGTGGAAGAGAAGAGGCTGCAAGTGAAGCTACACATTTGAGGCTACCCCTTGCACCCCTCAAGCTACATGTGGCTCTTTCAGTACATACATGTGGCTCCTTCAGTACATACATGTGCCTCTGAAGTGAAACTGAAAAACAATGAAAGAATATCATTCACGTAACAGTGATCTCATTTGTTTGTAAAAATATATGTATGGCTCTCGAATAATTTTAAAATCATAAGGGATAGGACTGGCTCTTTGGTCTCAAAAGTTTGCCCACTCCTGCTCTGGCTGGCCTGTTTCTTGTCTCTAGATGGCCCATTGTTGAGATGCTTCGGGGCAGAGACCATTTACGAATTGTTTATGTTTATTTGAGGAGGCGAGAAGACAAGGAGAGGGGAAACCAAGTAAAACTGATCTGGGCCAGCAGAAATGACAGAACATATACATTCCAAACTCTGTTTGCTTCCCTTGGCTTATTTGAACAATACAAGTTAGTAAACACTAACTTGTAATGAAAATCAGCAGACTAGGTCCATGTGTTCCTTTGGCTGATTACGCAATGTAGACAGTATTCCGCTTGTTTTTAAATTCTTCTTGGGGGAGGCAGGGATTCAAGAATGCCATCTCGTAACCATGTCGTTTTTTGTTGGTTCGGGCTCCTGTAGTCAGAGCACGTTCATAAAGAGGCCTTTAATGCCCAACTCGGGGCCATTCCTGAGTGCTATTTGTCGATCTTGGATGATAACCCATACCTGGAAGCCAGTGCTCTGCCTCTGGGGGATGTGGAGGCAATGCAGAGGCTGAGTGAGAGCGTCAGCGAAATCCCATAGGGATGGCGGCGGGCACCAATCAAAGGGGCAGGACTTGCCCAAGCAATTAATATGAGATCAGAGCGAATTCCTGTTTTCAAGGTTGAGAATTTGTGTCGATGGAGCGATAAGGTAAGGAACCCTGCTGGGACAATGGCTACGTGGTTGGCTGCTAAGTGCAAGGTGGGAGGTGGTTTCTCTCTCAGTGGGAGAAAGACCTTGTGATCTACTCCCATGAAGATTACAGCCTGGGACACCCTAGGAGCAAGTTCTATGCTGTCCCATGGGGTTGCTACGAGTTGGAATTGATTCGACAGCACCTACCAGCAATAAGCCAGAGGGCAATAAAAAAGCACATGACAGCCACAGCTCACGCGGCATTGACCGGATGGCTGATCCTATGCTCACAACGATGTCGACACCGCCTCATTCTTAGCTGACTGTGACTGAGCCCTGGCAACTTAGAGAAATCGATCATGGAGAACCGATGGAGCACTTTCCCTCTGACTTACGTGGGCCCTACCACGAGCAGGAATTGACCTCGTGGCAACTGGTTGTAGAGGTGGTATGTATATGTGGTCAGTACCACCTTTCTGCGGCAAGATGTCCATGGGCCATGTGTATTATGTTTTCATTGAGGTGAAAGAAACATGAATCCCAGGATGTCCCTTTCAGAAATGCTCCCTCAGCTTTCCCCCTTGTTCTCATATTTGATGTGGAGATTATGTTTTCCAGCAAGAACTGGTTCCCTCTCACGTCTCTCTGTAACTT
>NW_022103958.1:37931210-37991410 GCF_000313985.2 Echinops telfairi
CCCCTGAAGAGCTCGCTCTCAGAATGCAGATCAAAGTTTAAGAGGAAGGCAGAATTAGCCCAGGAGTTGCAAAGGCACTCAGTTCTGAATATAAGAAATGTTTACCTAAAACGCTAGTCAAGGGACTGAGGAGGTAAACCAAATGAATACATGTTCGCTGGAATAGGGACAGTGGGACAGATGTACCGCTTTCTTCAAAGGTTGCTTAGGGACCCAATAAACCTGAAAAGACTGTGCCCTGAATCTCAATGTGGGTGGGCGGATAAAGGAACATTATTCCTCATCTTCCTCTTGGTTTTCCCAGGGTGTAGCAACAAAGCAAATGCAATTTGCTTTCAATGACTGAAAGCCACTCACATCTGTAAACACTAACAGTCTGGGCCAGCAAAACCCTCTAGAAAAGCCTCTGAGCCCCATTTTCAGGGGCCAGATGTGAAGAGAAAGCCTTCTGCTTTCCATTGTCCATTCCACTCTGCACAAGACCCTGGGAACCTCCATGTGTGGGGAGAACAGAATACAGTTTTTGTGCTTAATGGAACCAAGCTGGTTATGTGTGAAAGAGTTTAATTAAACTCTTGCTGGCAGTTGCCAAAAAGTTTCATGTCCTCCAGAGCATTTCTTCATGTGTTCCCTGCAGGTAGTACACAGGTTTCCACTAGAAGGGTCATTAGGACCCTATGAATATGCACAGACTCAGGAAGGTTCCAAGAAGCTTTGGGCACATTTGACTCATAACTTTCCATTGAATCAATCAACTCAGTGGTATAGTAAAGGGATTACAACTACCTTACTCCCTGATCATAGACAACCAGGTTCACTGCAGGGGCTGTCCCAGCTAATCCTTTTCACTAAAAATAAGGTAGGGCTGTTGGCCCTGCGGTTTCTTATACCCTTTATCAGCTTATATGCTCGCTCTTTCCCTCTGACTTCAGCTGAGGGTAGGAAAAATCTGCAGGCATTCTCTTGGACACACGCTTCACTTCCAACCCCAAACAGTAGAATTCTTGCAAATTGGGAGGGATGTTTGCCAGGGCTGTAGTGCCTTTGCAGAAATTCCACTTGTGATTATAAAGAGTTGGTTTTTCTTGACATAAACAATTCTAAAGGGTATATTTTTCAACTCATTATTTGGAAAACAAGTTCATAAGTGCCCTGCGCTTTAGCAGAGCTCTGTGTGCAAGTTCCTGGGTAATCATACATAACACAGCGATAATGGACTTTGTAGTCTCTCCTATAATTTCAAAAAGCTGTATTATTTTAAGGAGGTGGGGGAGTTAGAATATTTTCCTGCAAAGGAAAATGTAAGTTTTTCTTACTAAGACAGGCATTACTTGGAGTCAAATCACAGTAACTGGCAAACAAGCTTGAAGGAAATAGAAGATGAAAAATTCATGGGTTGGTGTCATACTTAAATGTTAATCACATCCATTTTGCCAGGGAAATTGGTAGCACTCGAGCTCAAGTGAGAACTGATCCATGACTTGCCAACGAATCCAATCTTTCTTCTCCCGCATCAGTTCAAAACAGATGACTGTCCACGCTCCCTAAATGAGATGCAGGAAGCAGGCACAGCTTAAACTATCAATGAAAAGGAGTAATGGCAGGCAAGTTATCAATAAATTAACTTAGCCCTATCAGTGGTAATTGGACTTTATCTTGTACAAACATGGCAATTATACTTTATATAATATATAATTCTGAACAGTTGATTACAAATAGTCATGCCTTACTTAAAAAATAATATACTCAAAAAATTAATATACTCAAAAAAACCATGTGTGGACTTGCAGAAAGAGTGCAAAGTGAAAAGCTCTGAACTTACGGATTTCAGGTTCCATTAGAATACCAATACAATAGGTATTGTAAGCAGCCATACCATCCATTAAACCCAAGGAAGAAACAGCAAGGTGGGGGGAGGGGGGGAGGAAGATTTTGAACCAGTTCATTCTGGTCCAATACCCCTGCTGAAAATTTACATTTCCACCACAGATACACTAATTCCAAATCTACATTTTAACAAGATTCCAGATTATTTTTATGTATATGTAATAATTACCTGGGGGATTTATAATAATCACCTGAGGCTCTTGGGAAAAATGTAGCTCGGGATTCAGTATATCTGGGGTGGACATGGGAATTCTCGGAAGGGATTTGAATCAGAATGGAATGATTTGAAGCTCTACTGTGAACAAGTGAAAATGGTTTGCAGTATGAGAGAAGAGAGATGCCCTAGGAAACGTGATGTTAGGTAGAATGGGGGAGGATGAGCTTGGAAGAAACACCCTGTAATGAGATAGAAACAAAACAGAATTTAGAGAATAGTTGCATCTATGTTTTACATTTGGAAAAATACATTATACTTTATTTAAGATGAATTCATTATTGGAAGGAGAGTAGGAAGGAGTACACAGTAATAATATAGCTAAATATGGAATCTAATGCTAGATTCCATTAGAATCAGAAACTAAACACAAGAGAAACGAACCAGGAGAAAATACCCACAGCATAGAGAGAGCTCTGAAGAGAGTGCCAAAGAAGATGGATATGAAACAGGGAGCACTCTGGGCATGCCACCCAGGGACTGCTCCAGAGAGAAGGAGTCCTAAGGGGGAAGAAAGAACTGGAGCATAATTTTCAGAACACGATATTCTGAGTAGATTTTTGGAATGAATAAGCAAATAGCAAAGAAAAAAATCAAGGAATTAAAAAAAAAGGTCAACTAATAAGAAGAAAACTAGAGAGTCCTACTTGTGGTTGGTGTTAAGTGCTATCCAGTCAGTTTGGACTCATAGCGACCCTGTGTACAACAGGACAAAACACTACCCAGTCTTGCCCCATCCTCAAAAATTTTGGTATGTTTGAGCCCATTGCAATCACCGTGTCAATCCATCTTGTCAAGGGTCTCCCTCTTTTTTGCTGCCCTGGTACTTTACCAAGCATGAGGTCCTTCACCAGGGATTGGTCTTTCCTGATAACATGTCCACAGTATGTGAGATGAAGTCTCCCCATGCTTGCTTCAGGGAGTATTTTGGTTGGACTTCTTCCAAGACAGATTTGCCAGTTCTTCTGGTAGTCTATGGTACTTTCCATATGGTGGAAAGAATACACTGCTAATGGTTGCAACATCAAGTATAGTATATCTTGGAAGTTAAGAAAATAAATGCCTAAGACCTTTATGGGGAAAAAATTCAAAGTATATTATATAAAATTGTTACATTTGAAATAGGAAATAGGACTTCCAGCAAGATGTCAACTGAGTAACATATACCAGAGAGACTCCACAGAAATCAGTCAGGAGAGTCACTAAGAAGGAAATCCACACTGCTGGGTTGCAGTAGGAGCATCATAAAGGCAAGTGGGCACAGATGCACTAGATTTTGAGGAGTTGTGGGCTTTTGGCTTACGATTGTGGAGGTGGGCTGAGGGTCTAATCGTAGTCCCACCACTGTCTCGACCAGAGCCATGATCCTTTGGCCAGCCAAAGGTTTTATCTCAACACAGCTTCAGCTTGCTGCCGCCTTGGGGCAGAGTTTAAACCACTTGAGCCCCATGGTCAGGGATAGGGGCTCAGCTATATTGTTTCTTTTGTTTCCCTCTCTTCTCTCTTTGCCCCCACAGTCTTAGTGGGCTGTTTTCTTGTGTTTTTTTTTTCTTTTTCTCTTCCCTTTTCTATCATACACCACTGCCGACCTCCAGGCCACTCCCCTTAGCCTAAGGTAGATATATAATCATTTGTCAATTTGAGGATTAAGACTGTAGGGGTGGAGTCTAGCTTGTCAATCAGATCATAGCCAATGAGGCCTCTGTGTGGGCATGGCCTTCTCCTGAGAATTCTGGGAAATCCGGTACTTCCTCCTTGGAGGCAGGATACACTTCTCTCTCTGCCACTCCCTGGGAGACTTTGCAGCTGACAAGACACATGGAACTACACCAGTGCCCTAAGTTGGAGAAGCCACATGGACCTATCCTGTTGCAACCAAAGCTATGAAGCCAGAGAAGCCACGTAGAAACCCCTGCCAGCACTGAGATGCTTACAACACCACTGGATCCAAAGACTTTCTGCCCACTGGCTTGTGATCTTCTACATTTGGTGTCATTGCATGTGTTTTGTGAGTCTGAAAAGGGCTTTATAGATTGGTATCACACATATGGGCTAATAATGGACTTATGGACTTGATCTGGACTGGGCTGGGATGTTTTCTCAATGTTCAATTGCTCTTGTATATAAATCTCTTTTTTTGTACACATATGTGTGTCCATGGATTTGTTTCTCTAGTCTACCCAGACTAACACACCAGCCAAATTATCTATCAAGATAGATGGAGAAGTAAGAGTCTTCCCAGATAAGGAAAAACACAAAGAACACATTAAATGAAACCCAGCCCTAAAAATGATCCATACCAACCCAGTATGGGCAGAAGAACAGCACTCACTGAGCACAAATAAGAGACCATCACACAAGAAAAACTTCACCCAGAGGGCAAACAAAGAGAAAACTGCCCCAAGATAACATTGGCTTAAGGATGGAAAGAAGTCAAGAATGAAACACACACACACATGCACACACACACATGCACAACATACTGATAAGAAAGGGAGGTAGTAACACACCCAACACAAAAGGTATAAGATGACATCACAGAGTCCACAGATGGATGCAATAACCCTGAATATCAATGGACTGAACTGAGGCATTAAAAGGCTGAGGGAGTAGACTGGCTTAGAAAACACAACCCGTCAATATGCTGCCTACAGGAGACACATCTCAAGATTACAGACAAAATTAGGCTGAACATCAAAGGCTAGAGAAAAACATACCAAGAAAACAGCAATTCAAAAGAAGCAGGGGTTGCAATCCTAAACTTGGATAAAATTGACCTCATAGTGCAAACCATAAAAAGAGATAAGGAGGGACCCTATATAATGCTCAAGGGAACTGTAGACAAAGAAACACTAAGCATTGTAAACATACATTCACTGAATGAGAGACCCACTAAATACATCAATCAAAAGCTCCAAAATATGAAAAAAGAAATCAAAGGCTCAACAATTATAGTAGGTGACTTCAATACACTGCTCTTTGAGAAAGATATATCACAGGGAAAGAAACTCAACAAGGAGGCTACATATCAAAACACTACAATTAGACAACTTGACCTGTTGGATATTTACAGACCTCTCCACCCAAATACAAAAAAAATCACATTATTTTCAAGCCCACATGGCACATATTTGAAGGTAGATGACATGTTGGGGCATAAGTCAAATCTACATTAATTTAAGCACATTGATATCATACAGACCTCTCTCTCTGACCAGTGCCATAGGCTGCAAATCAACAAAAGGAAGATGAATAAAACAAGAGCAAACCATTGGAGGAATAAATAGTTCTTTATTGCAAAGTTAGTGTTTATTGGCCCAGATCAGGGATGAAATTAGGAAATGTCTAGAAACCAACAAGAATGAGAACACGACATACCAAAGCTTATGGGACACAACAAAGGCAGTTATCCATGAAAGTTTCAAAGCAGTACAGGCACACATGAAAAATGAAGAGAGACTTATAATTGATATGCTGGCACAAAATTTACAGCAGCTGGAGCAGAGTCAACAGGACAATCCTACTAATAGCAAAAGACAAGAAATAATAAAAATCAGGGCTGAGATTCAGGAGGGGGAAAATAAGAAAACTATGGAAAAAATTAATGCTGCTCAAAGTTGGTTCCTTGAAAGGATAAACAATCGACAGACTGCTTGCAAACCTAACCAAAGAAAGGAAGGAACAAATTTCAATAGCATGGATGAGGGATGAAAGAGGGGACATTACAACAGACCCTAATGAAATCAAAAGGATAATTACACAGTACTATGAAGGACTGAACTCCAATGAGTTCAACAAGTTGGAAGACATGGACAAATTCTTGGAAAAACAATCCCTCCCTAGACTATCCCTGATGGACGTCAAGAATAATCTCAACAGACCTGTAGCAATAGAAGAAATAGACAAGGTTATCAAGGGCTTACCAACAAAAAAATATCGTGGACCAGATGGCTTCACAAGAGAATTCTATCAAACATTCAGAGAAGAACTGACACCAATCCTACACAAATTCTTCCAGAACATAGAAAAAGACAGCAAACTCCCAAGCTCTTTCCACAAAGTTAGTATAATTCTGATACCAAAACCAGGCAAGGATCTCACAAGAATTGAGAACTACAGACCAATATCCCTGATGAACATCGGTGCAAAAATCCTTAACAAAATACTGGCCAATAGAGTATAAAAGTACATAAAACAAATAACTCACCAAGACCAAGTGGGATTCATACTAGGGATACAGGATAGTTCAACATACAAAAGACCTTTAATATCATTCGCCACTTTTGACATGAAAAACTATGATAATATCAATAGATGCAGAAAAAGCATTTGACAACATCTAACACCGATTTCTGTTTTAGATACTCAAAAAAATAGGAATGGAAGGAAAATTCCTCAATATAATACAAGATATATATATAAAAAACCAACAGCCAACATGGTAGTTAATGGAGAAAATATGAAAACAATCCCACTGAAAAAGGGGACCAGACAAGGATATCCCTTGTCCCCACTCCTATTTAACATCGTACTGGAGGTCTTAACTAACAGCATAAGGCAAAGAAAAAATATCAAAGGTATTTGCCTGGGGGAAGTAAGAGGTGAAACTCGTTATTTGCAGATGATATGATTTTATATATGGAAAATCCCAAAAGCTCCACATGGGGAGTACTGGAAGCAATAGAGGAATATGGCAGAGTGGCAGGATATAAGATCAATAAGCATAAGTCTATCTGACTGCTATACACATCGGACAAGACCACAGAAGAGGGGCACAAATTGAAATATCTAGGGATGTACCTGACAAAAAAAAAACCCCAAAATATTTTTATGAGGAAAACTACAGAACACTATTATAAGAAACCAAGAGTGACCTCAACAAATGGAAAAATAATCCATGCTTGTGGATCAGAAGACTCAATATAGTAAAGATGTCAGTTCTGCCCAAGGCACTATATAAGTTTAATGAATCCTGATACAACTACCACCATCTTTCTCCAAAGAATTGGAAAAACTGATTACCAACTTCATATGGAGAGGAAAGAAGCCCAGAATTAGCAGAGAACTCCTCAAGAAGGACAGAGTGGGATGGCTTGCTTTACCTGACTTTAGCACATATTATACAGCCACACTGGTCAAAACCTCATGGTAGTGGTATAATGACAGATACTCAGACCAATGGAAAAGAACTGAAAACCCAGAAATAAAATCATCAGCATACAGACAACTGATCTTTGACAAGGGCCCCCCAAATGTCAAATGGGCACCGGATGCCCTCTTCAACAAGTGGTGTTATAAAAAATGGATATCTACCTGCAGAAAAATGAAGCAAGACCTTTGTCTCACTCTATGCACACGAATAAACTCAAGGTGGATCACAAACACCTTGAGGTAAAACCCTAAAAAACTAAGGCCATCAATGAGGGAATTGGGATCCATCTGAGAACTTTGGCACAGGGAATAATACATAGGCATCAGAAATACAGAAGGACACAAATACAGATGAGGCATAAATTGACAAGTGAGATATACTGAAGATAAAACACTTGTGTACATCAAAATAATTCACCAAGAGAGTAATAACAGAGCCCATGGACTGGGAAAACATCTTTAGCATGACACATCAGACAAAGGCCTTATTACTAAAATCTACAACATGCTTCTAGCTTCCAAAGAGAAAAAAAAGGAATGGAGGGAAAATTCCTCAATATATACACGTTATTTCTGAAAAAACCAACAGCCAACGTGGTAGTCAACAGAGAAAAGATGAAAACAATCCCACTGAAAAAGGGGACCAGAAAAGAATGTTTCTTGTCCCCACTCCTAATTAACATCGTACGGGAGGAAAAAAGATAATTGCCCACTGAGCAGGTGGGCAAAGGACTTGAACAGAAGTTTCACAAGGGCAGAAATCTGAATGGCTAATAAACATGATCATTACCAATAAGAGAAATGCAAATTAAAACAACTATGAGATACTCCCTAACACCCTCACAGATAGCCCAATTAAAAAAACTCAGAAAGTAACAAGTGTTGGAGGGACTGTGGGGCGACAGGGACTCTCATCCACTGCTGGTGGACCTGTAGGTATGTACAGCCACTATGGAAGTCAATTTGGCGATATCTAAAATAGATGGAAATTGAGCTACCACACGACCCATCAATCCTCCTACTGGGCATATACCCAGAAGAGGCAAGAAACAAACCATGGCCAGACATCTGTGCTCCGATGTTCATCGTGGTACAGTTCACAATGACAAGGAGTTGGAAGCAACCCAAGTTTCTATCAACAGATGAATGGATTTAAAAAACTATGGTAAATCCATACAATGGAGTACTACGCATCCCTAAAAAGCAGTGATGAACGCATAAAGCATATTGCCACATGGGAAGAACTGGAGGAAATTATGCTAAGCGAAGTAAGCCAAGCACAAAAGGACAAGTACAACATGAGTTCGCTGAGGTAAGCTTTAAAAAGCAAAAGGGGCATGGGAAAAAGCTACTGTATACATACATTACTGGGGTGAGCTCCAGGTAGTATGGCAAAAGCCAGACCAAATCCAGGGATACATATGGAAGCCAACTAAAAAGGAGGGGGCGGGGGCGGGAAGACATGGGTAGTGGGGGAACAGGGCACTAACACAACGAAGAGAAGGGTATTGTTTCTATTTCCACAGGGAAAGAGGGACCAGACTTCAACCTGGTGCTCCAAGATGTAAATGCAATATAGAGGCATGAAGCAGGGAACCAGTAGAGAGGTCTGAGGGGCTGGCCCCAATCCCAACTACATGGACAGCTGCCCCTCCCCCCAGAAGAATTCACTTCAGAGGACAGCACTAAAACTACAGGTCAGAGAGAGGGACATATCTGAACAGGGCACACAGGAGCAAATGAAGGGGGAGGAAGAGGGAGTGGAGCATATCCTGGCCCACCAAGCCCTGAGGACAATATTCCTGCTCAGAGCAGCCAATGCACAGAGAGGACCATAGGGCCAGCCCCACTACCAGACATGACATCCCTCACTGACCCATATCGCTACCGGGGGACAACACTGGAGACACAGTGTGGGAATTGTGCCTGATCTGATCCCACCACAATGAGGTGAAACATTAAAGGTGTGCAACAGAACAGCAAGGGGAGCAGAGCAATGAAATCCCCAGGGAATATCAGAGTGTGGGGCCAGAGAATGTCACCCCAGCAGACTGGTCAGCAAAAAGACCTTGAACTATTTATAGGTGTTTTTTTGGGTCGTTGGTGTTCTTGTTATTGCTTTGTTGCTTTGTTTTGTTTTGTGCATATTATTAGCTCTGCACGTCTATCTAGATAAGATAGGAGGGATGAACAATCTGGAGGAGAAAACAACAGGACAGATGGTTCTAGGGGGACATGGAGAGGGGGAGGCAGGGGAAAGGAAGTGGGTGTTAAGAAATACAGGGACAAGGGAAAAACAAGTGATCTAACATTGATGGCGAGGAGGTCTGGTAGGGCTTGATTAAGGGCAATGTAACTGAGAGGAATTACTGAAACCCAAATGAAGGCTGAACATGATAGTGGGACAAGAGGAAAGTAAAAGGAAATAAAAGAACTAGGAGGCAAAGGGCATTTATATATCTAAATATAAGCATGTACATATATAAATATATTTATATATGATGAAGGGGAAATAGATCGATGTAAAAATATTTATAGGTTTAGTATTAAGATAGCAGGTGGACACTGGGGCCTCTACTCAAGTACTCCCTCAATGCAAAAACACTTTGTTCTATTAAACTGGCATTCCATGATGCTCACTTTCCTGACATGATCACTGAAGACAAAGGAGGTGCATAAGCAAAGGTGGTGAAGAAAGCTGATGGTGCCCAGCTATCAAAAGATATAGCGTCTGGGGTCTTAAAGACTTGAAGATAAACAAGCATCCATCTAGCTGAGAAGCAACAAAGCCCACATGGGAGAAGCACACCAGCCTGTGTGATCACAAGGTGTCGATAGGATTAGGCATCAGGCATCAAAGACTCAGAACAAGAAAATCATATCATTGTGAATGAGGGGGAGTGTGGATTGGAGATTGAAAGCCCATCTGTAGGCAGCGGGACATTTCCTTACAGAAGGGTCATAGGGAGGAGACCAGCCAGTCAGGGTGCAGTATAGCACTGATGAAACATACAACTTTTCTCTAGTTCTTTAATGCTTCCCCTCCCCCACTATTATGACCCCAATTCTACCTTAAAAATCTGGCTAGACCAGAGCATGTACACAGGTACAGATAAGAGCTGGAAACACAGGGAATCCAGTCCAGATAAACTCCTGAGGACCAATAATGAGAATAGCCATACCAGGAGTGTAAGGGGAAGGTGGGGGGGGGGGGAGAACCGATCACAAAGAACTATGTATAACCCACTCCCAGGGGGATGGACAACAGAAAAGTGGGTGAAGGGAGACATTGGCCAGTGTAAGACAGTGGTTCTCAACCTTCCTAATGCCACGACCCTTTATTATAGTTCCTCATGATGTGGTGACTCCCCCAACCATAAAATGATTTTCGTTGCTACTTCATAACGGTCATTTTGGTACTGTTATGAATCAGGTGACCCCTGTGAAAGGGTTGTTCAACCCCAAAAGGGAGTTTGACCCACTGGTTGAGAACCACTGGTGTAAGACATGAAAAAATAATAATAACTTATAAATTATCAAGGGTTCATGAGGGAGGGAGGTTATGGGGGAAGGGGGAAAATGAGAAGCTGATATCAAGGGCTCAAGTAGAAAGAAAATGTTTTGAGAATGATGATGGCAACAAATGTGCTTGACACAATGTATGTATATATGGATCGTGATAAGAGTTGTATGAGCTCAAATAAAATGATTTTAAAATACATGAAATAATGGAGACATTACATACTTTTGAATGAAATGATTTAGTATGATAAGGACACCAATTTTCTCCATATTTGTTTATAAATTCAATGCAATTCTAAATAAAAAGTTACTGGATTATATTTTTCATGGCTGCAACTCCATGGACTTTGAAAAAGAAGTGCAAGAGGGAAGAGGAACTTGCTCTAATCTAACACACATCACAACATACGTCTGAGAAGCGCTAGAGACATAATCTAAGGCATTTGCTCACAATGGTGTTACACCAAATATCTATGATAACAAATATTAGTGTCTAGGTGTAAGAACAGACAAGTTGAGAATGTATTATGCCAGCAGAACAAAACACTTGAAAAGTTGAGTAATATCAAGTATTATCAGAGATGTGAAGAACAGGAATTCTACGTACTTTTAGATGATTATGTTAAAATATTTATGGTCTCTGTTGTTACCTGACAAGAACTTGGAGAGAAATCTGAAGTCTTTATTCAAAATAAATATACATAATCCCTATGACCTAGCCACGTAGTCCCTGAGAGGTAAATCTAGGAAACAATCGTCTGTCTACCTCATGGTCAACCGAGATACATGGAGATGTGTTCCCACAACATTTTTTAGAGTGGGGGAGGTGGGGGGCTGAAGGCAACTTCGATGTCCACCTCTGGCTATACATCCGATGGAATAATATGTACAATTAGACTGCTCGGAACAAGACCCCATTAGAAGGCCCTTGGTACTTTGGACGTTGGTGCCTTGGAGTGGGAGAATAATGGGGGATCAAACTTTAACTAATCAAGAAGCCCTGGCTTACTGGTTGGATAGACATTGGTGGCACTGCCAAGACTCTTCAGATCTGGTACAGGACTCACCTCCATGGAAGAACAGTGCCGAAGGGCAGTGCTTACTCGAGGACACGGTTCAGAGGGGTAGGGAAGAAGGAGGGAAAGAAACAGGAAGCACGGGGAGGAAGTGGGATAATCGACTGGTGCAATGAGGGCCTTGCAGCAGATGAGGTGAATCGGAATGTTTTATGCATATTCTTGGATGTAGAACCATAATACATCTTCACCTAATTTTCAATAAAAAGTTTTTTAAAAGAGCAGTTAGGTGCAATGGACTAGATGTCTCCACAGTAACATAGATGGAGCTTTGAAAAAATACAATGCCACATGAAAAGGTATAAGAAACAGAACGAAAAATGTAGCACAGTAGCATTTACATGAAATAAAGTACACGAAAGCAAAAGGTGTCTTATTAGAGCCCTTGAGCTGGAGCAAATAGAAGGACATGCACGTCCATCGAGAGTGGATCTGGAAGAGGAATGAAAGCAGGGAGGAAGGTGACTGTAATAAAACACAAAGCAAGCAAAGCCAGCGGGTGGGGCCTGGACCAGTGGTGACAAGCATGAGTAACCTGTCCTTGGGATCCTGATGAGACAACGAATGTGTCTAAAGTAAACATCTACTAGGCTGTATACATTTAAAAGCCCCAATTCTATAATTACAAAAGGCAGAAATGATATGGAGCACGTTTTCCTACGGAAACAAAATTAAGAACAAATATATAAACTCAAAATCCCTGACTACATGGAAATTTAAAAATACCCTGCTAATTAACAAGTGTGTCAAAAAGACAAAGTGCAATAAGCAGACTATTAAGAAAATGATGAAAATGAGAACTACATATTACGATCCCTAGGAGGGGCTCAGAGCTCCACGCAGAGGAAAATTCACGGCGTTAAGTGCATTTATTATTAATAAAAAGAAAAACGAGAAGTAAACAATATAAACATTCACCAAAGGAACAAAAGGACAACCCTAAAGAAAGAGGGAGAGAAAATAGCTCTATAAAAGAGCAGCTAGATATAAATTAGGAAAAGCAATAGCATAACTTAATAAAACACACCAATTGTATTAGGTAAAACCGATCGAGGTACACTACGTCAAGAAGTCAGGGAGAATTATCGTCGTGTCCTTTATGGGTGCATGGGGGAGCCTATGGAAATCAGAATAGAAATGGCTGATTTTAAAGGAAAGAAATGACATTCTAACAGGAACATGAAAGACAGCCCGAATCCATCAATAAGTGATAAAGAAATTTGGAGAGAACCGAGGAACGAGAATGGGGCAAGTACTCTATGCGTGGGGTCACTCCTTACAAGTATGAACCACCAATAGGTATCGGCGGGTTTTAATGAACCGTTTGATTCCCCGAGGCTAATCTAATCTTGAGGGCGCCCTGGTGGGTCCGGGGAGAATTCTTATTTTCTGTGTGAGACGGAGGTTGTCGTCCTGGTTAATGTCCCTTCTGAGCTGTCGAAATAAAGCCACACAACCAAACCCACTGCAGTTCAGTCAACTCCGATTCACGCTGACCCTGTCTGTGCAGATAGACTGTGTTTCCCGGGCTGGGGGGGAGCGGATCACCACTTCTTTCTTCTGAGGAACTTTTGGGGGAGGGGGGGCGTTTAAACTGCCAATCTTCCATTTAGTAGTCAAGCACTTTCCTGTTTGCATCCCTCAGACACGGCAGGGGATGAACATTCTAATAATAATAATAATAATAATAATACTGCCCTCAAACTCGCTGCCTCTTAGTGGATCCTGACTCACAGGCACCCAGAGGACAGAGGAGAACTTCCCCTGTGGGTCTCCCAGGTTGTCAAATTTCTGGGAGCAGAAAGCCTCATCTTCGTCCTGGGAAGCAGCTACAAACCCTAAAGCACAAAAATGAACAGCGACCAAAAACACAACCTGTGCACAATTCCTCGGAGTGCGTGCCAATGTGAGCAGTCCCCGAGGTCTAACCACTGTGCTCCTGAGATGCGGCTCACACGGACCCGGACGCATCCTGGACTTCGTGTCAATGGGCAGATGGGGGTGGAGGCAAGGCCTTGTGCTCATCTGCAGGAGCTTCGCGGGCAAGCCATGGAGAGTTAGGGCCCTTGAGGGGCAAACGCTCCAGGGAAACTGAAGCACAGAGAAACCCAACCAGCCCGTGGAGACCATCAAAGAGCGTATCTGTCTCACCCCAGGCCCCGGGCTGAACAAAAGTCTCCTCTGAGAACCGATAGCCCCAGGTTTGGAGTTTGACATTGCTGTCACCTCTCAGCATTCTGTTTCAGCTCCTTTGTGCCTATCTGTCTTTCGGGATGCTTTTAGGATGGTCCCCATCTCAATTACTCTGAAGTTTCATGATAGCGGGCTCTTCTCACCCATTGTTCAGGGTGATTGATCTTCTTTGAATCCCTGAGGCTTGTCCGGTTGTGTACCCTGAATTGACTTCATTCTGATGCACGACCCCCTCTGTAGGCCCTCTGGATCCCGCTGCCCTTGTTCTGCTAGGATAGTTGTCACCGGGGGTGCATTTTTCACCCCATCTTCCTTTCGTAGGTTTATAGCTTTTTATTCATTTAGTCTTATGCTTGTGGGATTTGGGGCAGGAACAGAGCTCAATGTGTGTGTTCAACTCACACCTCTAAAGACCTCCTTTACTCTCAATTAATGAAATAATGGACCGTGGTCATCTGACTTCCCCAGAGAGATAGAGAGAGTGGAGGAGGGAAGGCAGGGGTGGGGTGTGTGTTAATCAGTCCTTTTTGCCTCTACTTTCACTGAGACTGGGTAGCATGACATGTGCCCATGGCAAACACTATTTCTCTGGTGCCAGACTCATCTGTGACTCAACCTGATGGTGGCAGCAGTGTCCCCTCTTCTGTCAGCAGGGTGGAGGTACTGCTGAGAAGCTCTGATGGGAGAGAATTACTCAGCTGAAGGAGCGATTTCTCAATGAGGGAGAAAAGGAGTGGGGTCCTTGTTGTTTGAATGTCTAATTTTGTTTCTGAAATTACATCGCAAGACGAGGCCTCCGGTTGACAGCACTGTTCTAGGCATTGGGCTAAGGCAACCTACAAATGGCTTTAGTCTGAAATGGAAAGAAATGGAACATCCTAAGTAGTATAAAGCTAATACTTCTTCGGCAATTTGAGGGATTTAATGCCATCCCACTTAAGATTCTGACAGGATGCCTTACAGAACTTGATGAAATGATGTCAAAGTCATTTGTAAAAATAGCAAGGCAATCATGTTGAAGCGCATTTTAAAAAGAAAGCGCACTTCCATTTCAGAGTCAGAAATCTGGTTGTCAGCTTTTAGGGTTCTCACGCTCATCGAATCTACGCCAGCATCTCTCTCTGAAAGTATACCTGCAGTCCATTCATTATGTCCATCAGCACTTCGACCGCATCAGTCCAAGCGACCCCCATAGCCCACCCCGTGATCACAACATCCCACGACACTGCCCCCCCACCCCGTCCCAAGCCCTGCACATCCTGTTATGCACTCAGTATGCACAGGTAGCCCGTTACTCTTCAACCTGATGTCTACAGTGGCTTTTAATTGTTCATCTCCTTCCACCCTCCTCCTTGCTTACTTCAATTCATTAATTAATGTACTCTTCTTCAGCAGTATTTATTGAAAGCTTTCGATATGCCAGAGGATGAGCTCAAACTCCACAAAGCCGAACTCACTGCCATCAAGTTGATTCTGATTTATGGTGACGCTATAGGACAGGGCAGAACTGCCCCCAGGGGTTTCTGAGATGCAATTCCTGGAGGATGGGCCAGGCCCTGAGCAGTAATGAATGAAACCAGGCTTGAGGATGAGCCAGGCCCTGAGAAGTACTGGATATAGCCAGGCTTGTTTACTGCCAACCCCCTTCTGAGTTCAAAAGCAGCAAATAAAGTGTCAAAGAAACATGAAAAGGGATCCAAGCGTATCAGCAATTAAATCAATGCCAATTAAAAATAATAAGATCACGTTTTATAACAAGTGAATAGGCAAAATCAAAACCCAAATAGTTCACCCCAAGCCTGGGCATGAGGAGCCACAGACGTAGTCACTCTGAGTCAGGTGATGAGCCAGGCAAACGCTCTGGAGAGGAACCTGGCTGGAGGTCGCAAGAGCCACAAAGTCGGTATCTTTTCATCTGGAAGTCTCACTCTTGGAAGATCATTGTAAGAAAAGGGAGGACTGAATCCTCAAAGCACTTTTATTGCAGTCCTTACTCTATCAGCCAAGACTTGATGTGAGCTAACTTTTCTAGAAGAGTTAAACATTCTAGAAAGAAGAGTTCAATAAATTGTTTAGAGCACATCATTATAAGATCATGAAACATTTCTCAGGATAACAGCGGAATTCAAATCAAGTGCAAGATTTTAAAAAGGACTCAATGTGACCCAAAAGTGATACACAAACTCTTCAGCGGTTCTCAATCTGTGGTTCGTGATCCCTTTGGGTGCGAACAATCCTTTCACCGGGGTCGCCCGATTCATAACAGGAGCAAAATGACAGTGATGAAGTAGCAACGAAAATAATTTTATGGTTAGGGGGGAGGTCAACACCACATGAGGAACTGTATGAAAGGGTCACGGAATTAGGAAGATTGAGAACCACTGTTTTACATGGATGAAGTTTGTGCTGACTTAGGAAGAAAGGAAAATAATCGCTAAGAGTCGTGGCCTTTCATATGGGGAGAGGTAGGCATTAGGACTCTTAAGAATGAAGTGGCCCCATTGCAAAGGCAGCTGAGTTTCACCGTAAAATCAACTTGAATCATATAAAGTATCTTTTTCTAGTAGCCCCTTTTATATTGCACGGTGGAAGGAGGAAAAACAAAAAACCAAAACAAAACAACTGGCTCTTTGGGAAAAAAACTGTCAATATAGATTTGTTTGACGGTATTAAAGCTGAGGATATATCAGGAAATGGGTTGCTATGCAGTTTACAGGGTCTGTTGTTGTTGATAGGTGACACTGGATGAAGTGGTTCAGACATGTAGCCACCCCACGCACAGCACGACAAAACTCCACGTGGTCCTGTCTTCACAGTTGTTTCTAAGCCTGAGCCCATTGCTGCAGTCACTGTGTTGGCCATCTCATCCAGGGCCTTCCTCGTACTGCTGTCCCTTTGCTTTGCCGAGCACAATGCCCTTCTCCAGGGCCTAGTATCTAAAGCCTTTAAGGCAAAGTCTCTTCATCTGGCCTCTAAGGACCACTCTGGCCATCCTTCTTCCAAAACAGATTTGTTTGATCTTTCGGCAGTCTAGGTGACTTTCCATAATTCAGACACATCAGTCTTCTTTGGTCTTCTCTATGCAATGTCCAACTTTCACATGCATAGGAGGCAATGGAAGTTATCATGGCTTGGATGAGGTGCACATCTTAGTCCTTAAAGTAACTTTGTTGCTTTTCAACACTTTGAAGATATTCTGTGTGTGGTAGGCCGGGTTGACTAGAGAAACAAATCCAGAGGCACTCATTTGTGTGTAAGAGAGAACTTTCTATAAAAGAGCAATGGTATATTAAGAAAACATCCCAGCCCAGTCCAGATCAAGTCCATAAGTCTGATATTAACCCATATGTCCGATACTAGTGCATAAATCCCTCTTCCCACTCACACAGCACATGCAATGATGCCGAATGCAAGAGGATCACTGGCCAGTGGGTGGGAAGTCTTGTGGATCAAGTAGCGGTGGATGCAACTCCAGCGCTCTGGCTTCCATCAGCGTGGCTCCATGTGGCTTGTCAACAGGAAGGTGAAGCAGAGAGAGTGTGTGTGTGTCCTGCCTCCAGGGAGCAAGAGAGGAAGCTCCCAGAATTCCCATGAGAAGGCCATGACCTATTGACAGGCTAGACTCCACCCCTCTAACCTATTTATCAAGTTGACATGAAATTATGTAACTCCCGCACAATGCAGCACATTTACCCAGTGCAATGCACTGCTTGTTCTCCTGACAGCTGCTTCTAGGAACACTGATTGGGGATCAAAGCAAGATGAAATCCTAGACAACCCCAATCACTTTCTCCATGGAGTACACGTAAATAACGTTTAAACAATTTCTCAGTTTTAGTTTTTAATGTGGCAAATAGTGATAAATCTAACCCACATTAATGATAATTTTTAGCATGTAAATGAGTTCTGAAAAAAACCAACAAAACAATAAAAAAAATCTGACAACTTCTGTTCTAAGATGCCTGGGGAGACAATGGTACTCTCAACTACTAATAAAAGAGAGAGGGAATTGGCGTTTCCTGTGAAACATCTCTACATTTAACGACAAAGATTGGTATTCAAGACAGAATCACTCCTGGAGTGGTAAATGGGAATCCATGTAGTACTTAAAAAATGGTGGACAGATCCTTGGGAAATTTCAAGGTCCCGATTGGATCCTTCCTGTGCTCTTCCAAAGGGCTCCAGGCCCTTATGTGAACAAGTCCATCATTTCTCCTCCAAGGAAAGGCCTGAGCCTTCCACTCCGTGCTGGCCAGCGTGACCAGATGCAGGCTGGGAATCCGCCGCCTGGGTCACAACGAATGCCACTCTGATTTTAATGGTTAGCGCACAGTAACAGGAAGGCTTTGAGACTAAGGTGCTCCTGACCCAAGCCATGAGATCTCCAATCGTTTATCAATGTGGAAGCTGAATCATAAATAAGGAAGATCAGACAAGAGTTGATGCCTTTGAGTTATGGTATTGGCAAGGACTCTCCAGAGCATCATGCGCTGGCAGAAGAACAAACAGACCTTCCTTGGAGGAATGCTCCTTAGAAATGAGTTTTTTCTCTCTCATATTTCGAACATGGCATCCATCAGCCGAGACCAAGTCTTGGAAAAGAATATCGTACTTTGGGAAGTTGAGGGTCAGCAAACAAAAGGGAGACCCTTGGGGAGATGCACCGCACCGTGGCTGCAACCGTAACGATTGCGAGGAAGTGGCAAGGCTGGGCAGTTCTTTCTATTACATGTGGGGGTCGCTATGAGTGAGAGCCGACACAATGGTGCCTAACAACCACATTGGGAAGGCATCTGACACTTTCAGGCACTAAGGACCAACTTGGAGCATGCCAAGTTCTTGTTCTGTGCCCGTCCAAAGGGCTCCAGTAGACTCCTCAAGAAGTAATTACCGAATAATGTGATAAAGGATATTCTGTAAAAATTGTGAACTTTTCCCAACCAATAATGAGAAAAAACCTGATATGTAATACCGGACAATGGAACAATCATGTGGAATCTGGAACAGATGTCTGCTGTGTTTATTAAGAGACTCCTAACAACTCCACAGAAATTCTGTTGGATTTGGGCTTGATTTGGCCCAAAGGCCCAGAAACAATGGTCCCATATGCACCCTCGCCCCCTCACCCTATTTTGGGGGAAATAATTCTGGGAAATGACAGTAGCAGAACAGAAAAGAACAAAAAACTCCTTAAAATTACAAAAGACAAATAATGGGTCCTTAAAATTTTGTTTCTCTGGGTTAGTGGGTTAGAGGCACTGGGGAATTTTTTCCATCATAGATGTTCCAAGTGGGTTTTATCTCCACTCCCACCCCCTCCAGCCTGGTTCAAGTTTACTCACGCAAGTGTTCCACACCAGCTGAAGCCGATCAGGCCCAATCCCAGAGTAGGAAGATTGTAAGAGTATGAGGTTTCTCAGATCCCAAGCCCTGATTACATGTGGGTAAAATTAAGCAATAGCCCTCTGAATGTGCCATGAAATGTTGGCGTTGCCTTTGGGTGGGTGACTGGGAAGCACAGAGTCTGTGTTGGCCTGGGAAGACTCAGGCCCCCAACCACATGTCCTCCTTTCCCTTTTCCCTTGGGGCTTAACACACATCCCGCTTTTTAATCTCTTTCTCCATCCTGTCCTTCCAGCTGAAGCAACTCCAAAGTGAAATGACCACGACTGAAATAAAAAATGAGCTGGAAAACATGCTCAGTGCACTGCCCGGACATCCTGCCACCCAGTTAGAGACTGGGAGACATCCGGTTCTAAGGCAATCCAGGCCATGGGAGGATAAGGAGTTGGACAAATCTAGAATTGAATCTTAGATCTATGACACACATCTGGTTATCTCATGGCATTTCTCTGTTCACCAATGATCTATCTACTCCCACTAATAAACCGCTGGTTTATCTTAAAGATTAAATGATGGAACTTATGTAAAACATCTCCTCGCACAGTTAAGCCTGTTATCCAGTTACTAGAATTATTTGGGTTGTCACTCTCCCCACTAGCCTCTGGGTCACATGAGGACATGTCCCCCTTTGTTGTTGTTGTGGACTATTATATCTTTGGGATGGTGTGAACAGTCAACTAGCTCAGATGATAACTGACTGGCTGCAGGTTTGAGTCCACCCAGGGGCATCTTGGAAGATCTCTTCCTAAAATAAGCCATTGTACTCTGAAACACACGGGGAGGCTATGAGTTGGAGTTGAATGAATTGCAACTGCTTATTTTTTAAAAATTATATTACAGGGGCATAACATAATGCCTAGCATAGGTCAGGGCTTTTTTGACTCTGTTATGTGCTGAAAAGGAGTTGGTAGGGTTTTAATTGAGCATCTACTCCCAAATAGCACATTTGGGATCTCCTTGCAGCTCTCAAGGATTTGGTATTGGCTCTCTGGAGCATCTGAAGCCTTGGTGGCACAGTTGATTACGAGCTGAGCTGCAAACCACAAGGCCAGCAGTTCGAAAGCACCAGTCTCTCTGCAAGAGAAAGACGAGGCTTTCTATGCCTGCCTCGGAAATCTACGGGGCAGTTCTAGACTGCCCTACAGACTGGATGGCAGTGAGCTAGAGTATTTGTAAGATCTGGAGCCCAGCCTTAGGAAGGGGCCTAGCATCAGCAGGGAAAGGCTGATCTGGAGTCCAGCCTTAGGAAGGGGCCTAGCATCAGCAGGGAAAGGCTGTGCTGACCGATGACTCACATCTGCCACGAATGAGGATGCTGAGCATGTGCCGACCTTGGTCTGTGGAGTCAAGAGTGAGTTCCTTTGCCAGCTATTTCTAGCACAAAGAGACCTATTGTGTAATTCATGGACAGAGCCATTAAAGGAGGGCTGAGGTTGCTCAATGCCTGGCATGAAGATAAGCAGGATAAACTCAGGAACCCTTTTTGAATCACATCAGAATGTACTCACAACAATGCTATGCAAAGAAGTTAAAAGCATTCACAGCTCCTCTGCCCGTCTCAAAGAATTCACTGACCTGGACTGTGTGTGGCATGAGTCATTCCATAAGAGCAAGCTGACCTGATATACTTCCACCCTCTGGTGGCTCCCAGGGGCAGAGAGCACTCTGCTCTTTTCCCCAGCCCATCATGGGAGGGCTTTACTCACGAGGGTAATCCTTGGGATGCATTTTCTCAGACCAATTCCCATAGAACGTGAGTCGGTACTTGGCAGTTCCACAGGCACAGCAGTCTAAGATTGGCTTGTCAGTCACCCCATCAAAGGCGGGATCTGCAAGAGGGAGAAAAGGCAGAACCTGAGGCGGAAGCAATGGGCAGTGTTTGAGGCAGCAGCATCTTCCTCTCACCCAGAACCCTGCAGAAAAGAAGGCGGGGTGCAGTTTTCATTGAGTAACAAGACTTAGACCCCGATTAATACTTGAGCTCTAAGGGATTTTTTTTATACCTGTAAATATGGTCAAAATGGTTTTAAAGTAACAAAAAAAAAAAAAAAGGACGGCTTCCTTTAATAATCTGAGGAGATCCATGGGACATTTTGAGATGGAGACGATCTTGGGGCACCAGGGTAATATTTGGCTCAATTCTCCTTTCTGGGTCCAAGTGTCCTTTCCTCTCCCTCCCACCACGGGATCTCAGCATCACATTTTAAGAAGGATACGCATGTGAATATCTTCTCTAAGAATGATCTCTGGGCCAGATTTCCAGGGCCAGAGGTCGTCACCTTGACGGAGCAGTGAGGACAAGTGGAGATGTGAATGACTGTTGAGCAGGAAAGAGGGAGTGCTCGAGAGAGATGCAAATATAGTCACGGCACTTCTTATCAAGCTTTCTGAGACGTGCCTGGGACCGATGGAGTTTGGAAATATGCTCTTAGCTGAGGATAGAGACTGTCAGGAAAACCTTAGGAAGAGTCCCTCTTCACCTCCATTTTTAGCTGTGAATAGCTGATAAGTGGGGAAAGAGAGACTACATGAATACATTCAGTATTTCCGATTGTCAAGGCCACACCCCTAACTGTGCATTGTTGCTTTCAGTCTGTTGGGCTTCCTGAAGGAGGAGAACAGTGACTACAGATGCCACTTGCCTCCCTTGCTTTTTCTCCCGTGCCTCCAGCTGTATTAATATAAACGCTCTCTTCTTTCCCTCTCTTTTTTGGTTGCCAGTTGGACATTTAGTCTACAATCTTGTACAAAGAACAGTGACAATGAGCATAAACATCTTTCTGAGCACCAGGAAGAGTGGTTTTTTGAGTCCAGGTTTTGGAATTTTCTGGCTTCATTTGATTTGGGGAGGCAAAGTCAGTGGTGGGTGGAAGAATCCAATCTGGGCTCTAGGATGGAGACCACAATACAGGTCATTGGAGCAATAACCACAGTGGATTGAGTCTCCCTATTCTTTTCTATGTATTGCCTAAGTTGCTGATAATCATCCCAAGAGACAGGCACTTTGATTATCCCCATTTTACAGATCAACACACTGAAGTGGATTGGGTTAATTCGCTCAAGGTCGCAAGAAGGGTAGGCAGGTCTAGAGTCTAGGCCCTTTTGAATCCAGAGCACATGCTGTCCGGCTCTGCGCCACATTACACCCAGGAAGACGGTCCCTCGCCGGGTCTGCGTGACACTAGAGATAGAACAGAGGTTGTGTTGTGGCTTCTAGTTGTGCTATTTCATGGGCACTTCAAAAATTACCTCCCTTCCTGGCTCTGGAATTTCTGAACAGCCCCAAAGGCGTCTGAAACAATCTAAAGCAGAAATCACCGTTTAGTTCCTTCTTGGACTGTTGGGGGAGGCCAGAGGATTGTCATTTGGTGGGGGGGGGGGGCTCCCCTCTGTTGTATGGAAAGCTCAGTTTTCCTTTCCTGTGTGAACCACCTGTTCAATGTATGTGTTTTTTAACAACCCCCCCCCCAAAAAAAAAAAGCAACCCCAAACCCATCATACCAAGCTGATTCTGACACACAGCACTGCAATATAGGGTTTATGGGGCTGTAAATCTTTACCGGAGCAGACAGACTCGTCTTTCTCCCATGGAGCTTTGAACCATCAACTATGCGGTCAGCAGTCCAACGTTTACCTGACAGCGCCACCAGGCTCTGCATGTGTTACAGCCAAACTCACAGCCATCAAGTCGATTCCTACTCCTAGCGACCATGTGCAACAGGGTCGCACTGCCCTCTGTGAGTTTCTGAGACAGTGACTCTTGAAGGGAGTGAAAAGCCTTGGCTTTCTCCCACTGAAGGCCTGGTGGTTTCAAACTGCTGACCTTGCTGTCAGCAGCTTAATGCTTCACCACTCCACCATCAGGACTCTTTTATTTTATAGCCGGTAGCATAAGTCAGCATCTTCTAAAGATTTCTTCGTTTGCATCCCCGTTATCATAAATTGTGCTATAAAAACAAAACCAAGCTAAATCAGGCTCAGACCTAACCGACACAGGTTATGCTTTCGACTGTAACTTCGCCTGGTGCTATTCAATGAGGAACCAAGGACTTTTTTCAAAGATGGATCGCGTTACCTTCTCAAAAGTATGGGTAGTAAACTTCAAGATCTTTCCAAGGGCTCAGAAGCACACACTCACAATAAGCCCATTGGAATTCTAAAGGAAAATGAACTTCCAATTTAAAAAATAAGTGTTTAAGTTTGAACTAGAGGAGCCCTGCTGGCTTAGTGATTGTGAATTGAGCCGCTAACCACAGGGTCAGCAGTTCTAAACCACTACCTGCTCCTCGGGAGAAAGAGGAGAATTTCTGCTTCCATAAAGAGTTCACGGTCTCAGAAACCCACAGGGCCAGTTCTACCTGGCCTATGGGGTCACAGTGAGTCAGAATAGACTGGAGATCAGTGAGAAGTTTGAAATAAAAAATAAAGACCAAACAGGTATGCTAGTTCTTACTGACAAAAAAGCTTATAGGGCCATGCATAAGGGAAGTTAGGGTGGCAGAGCCTAAGGTCCCATATGGTGACATGAGGCCCTGGAGCAGCTCTTGACAGACCTTCTTCCCCATCTCTCCACACCAGTCTTCCACTTCCTTTTCTCCTCTCTCCCTCCCTGCTTTGCCCTTTATCTTTCCCTTGCGTTGTCTCCCCACTTAGACAGCCGTGACATGGTATGCATCTGTTTATTACGATCCCATTCTGGATCAGACTATGTTTTCCTTTGCTCTCGACTGTGAACAAATGTTTTATGGTGCTTTAAAACAAACCATAGATGGCTCTTGTTTTTCATCTGTGCAGTTCTTAATTTTTCCCCTGAGGATTAGTGACTTCAATTTGGGGGAAAAAAATAACAGGTACATGTTTTTCTCTCTTGTGCCTTGATAGAATGGATTCGACTCAACACGGAGACCCTGATGAGAGAGCTACAGATAATGAAGTGGGTGTATACCTTTCAGAAAAGTCTCTTAGTTCTATATTTGTAGCTCAAAGGCGTTCTTAATGTAACCTATTTTGCTGACGCATTTCATTGCGGGTCTGCTGTTCCTGGGGCCATCTACAAGGACGCCTAGTAATCCCACAGCCCAGGTCCTGCTGGGTCATCTTTTGGCCACGGAGTTGCCTAGGGTCAGCGAAAAAGAAGAAGGCTCTCAAGGAGATGGACTGACACAGTAACTGCACCAATGGACTCAAACATCCCAGCGCTGATGGGGACGAGGCAATGTTGTGTTCTGTACACAGGGTTGCTATGAACTGCCGCCTAACAACAACAAGTTGCCCTTGAAAGCAGTCTTTTGATACACATGCATTTGCAATCATTTTGCTAGAATTTCTTTCTGTCTGCTAAGTGATAGCTAATAGATTTGCAAGGCCATTTTATTGGCACTGTCTTTGCAGAATCTTAGCACATTCACAGCTTAGACAAAGGCTTCAAACAACAAGATTGAAGCACTGGAAAGTGCACTTTAGTTAATGATTGTTGTCAGTACACAGGGCTGCCAGTGAAAAGCTCAAAGCCAGGAAATAAAGTTGTCTTCTGACAGTCAAATGAACAGAACCTACCACAGAGGTAACTGACTATGGGCACAGGTCAGGAGCTGGCCTGTAAATGTGTGACTCAGAATATTTAAACCTCTAACTCAGGGTACCTGGTGGCATAGTGGTTAAGCATTGAGCTGCAATCCTAAAGGTCAGCAGTTCGAAACCACCAGCTGCTCCTTGGGAAGAAAGATGAAGCTTTCTACTCCCATAAGCAGTTACAGTTTCGGAAACTCACAGAGGCAGTTCTACCCTGTCCTATGGGATTGCTGGGAGTCCGCAGACTCAATGGCAGTGAGTGAGGACCCAGGGTTCCCAGGTACTATCTCACAGAGGGAGGGAGGACAGGAATACGGTTGCCATTTTGGAATCAAGATCCTTGCCTCTAAGGAGCACGCATTTCTTCTAAGACATCTCAGTTGAGATGTTCCCTGTTTGGAGAAAGGCCGCATGGACTTCAGAGCAATAGAAGAGCCACCCATGTTGGGAAAGGTGACTTCGTCTCTAGGCCTGGGGCAGATACGACCCTCATATGGGCGATCTAAATCTCTCTGCCTTTTCTGTTTCCATGTTCAACAAGCAACTGTTTAGGGCCCAGTTTCGGCTTTAGCTCATCTGTAGGGAGACAGCACAGTGACCTGCCAATGATGCATGCTATGAAATTGAGAGAGAGTTCCTTTGAGAGAGGAACCCTTAAGGACAGATGATAAACGCACTTGGCTGCTCACCAAAAGGCTAGTGGCCTGATTTCAACCAGTGGCCCCTGGAAAGGGAAGCCCGGAGATCTACTTCAGAAAAACGAGTCAGAAACCCTCTGGGGCACAATTCTCCTCTGACACACATGGGTATGAGTATATGAGTATATTTGCTCCTTGATGGAAAGTCAGTAGCTAAGGGCACTGACTCTGGAGATGCCTGACCTGCATTCAAACCTTGCTTTCGCCCATGAGCTGTATGACATTGAGCATGAGATTTAAAAACTTTGCTCAGGATCCTCATCTGCAACATACGGATGGTATTACAATACCATAAAGAGTTGGGTCAATGGCATGATTAATGCATGTGAAGTGTTTAGAATAGGGCCTGGGTTATAGCCAGAAATAAAAACTGCTCTCACTGCCATGGAGTTAAGGCTGACTCATAGCACCGCCAGTGAGGTGCTGACCCTATGATCGTTGACGGGAGTAGAAAGCCTTGTCTTTCTCCTTTGGAGCTTCTGGTGGCTTTCAACTGCCGACCACGAGGTTCACAGCCCAATGCGTAACCACTGCATTATCAGGGCTCCTCAAACTAAGAAATATTAGTTATGCTTTTCTCAGGAAACCTTTATCAACCCTTCTTTTCTTTAGTGTCTATGTCAGATAGGATTATTTCTTCTTGAAACATTTATTGCTCTAAAGGCAAAGAAAGATTTGCAAAGGTGAATTGGCATGCGATAGCTAAGATGGATAACAATAGAAGGTTCCCTCTTTATTTTTCAATTCTCTAATAACTTCTAAATAGCTTTAGATGTTTAAGTATTTAGTTCTTATGGCCGACTAATAAATAAGTTTTCAGATCCAGATGACAAGAGCTGGCACTTGTTTACTGTGTACCCAGGGAAGAAGGCTCCTGTTTACAGACATGAAGTCATATGGGCACCTGGCTAGGAAGGGCAGAAGCAGAATTGGAACCTGTCCCCCATACCCACTGTCATCTTGAATAGATTCCGACTCACAGCAACCCTGTGGACAGGAAGAAATGCTTCTTATTGGGGCAGGCAGCAGTATCTTTCTTTAGCGGAGCAGCTAGTGGGTTTGAACCACCAACTTGTGATTAGTAGCCCATAGTGTCACCAGGGCTCCTCAGATTCCAACCTAGGCCTATCCTAAATCAAGGTCACTCCTCTAATGTCTCTATCTTTTTGTTAGAATGTCTTCACCCCAAGGAGTAAAGAGGTTGATGTGCTTGTCCAAGCAAGGTCTGGATTTGCCGTTGTGGTAAAATCACAAGGTCAACATCCCCTTTGCATTCCCTTTCCCTGCTGATCTTCCCTGGAGAAAATTCTCACACATTGCCTGGACACCAAACAAGTTCCCACTGCAATGAGCATTCCAGAGACCCATTACAGGCTTTATAAAGGTGCACAATTGCACATTCCTTAATTAAGTCCTGTGAATTATTCTAAATAACCTCTTCAGAATAATCACTGTTTCACAAAAATAAGAAGACGATACCAATATAGGTACATTATCTTCCACCCAGGGAATCAAGCTGAGTAATGAGAGCTTACGGCGGATCCAATTATCCGGAGCACACAGCCAGATTAAAAACCGGAGCTACCTAAGGCAACAGAATCCAGAGGCGCCCACGAAGCCCAGTCGCCTCGGTTCCTCTCACAAATGCTTGGATGGAATGAGCCACCTTCTGTCCATCTTCCCCTGCCCCAACCAGAGAGCTCTTCTTACCTTGCTCACAAAGCTTCTTGGTCAGAGAGCCCTCGTCTTGAAAATAAATGATGCGTTTCTGTACGATGCTGGCCCTGTGGAAAAGAAGATACAGTGGGGTGGTGAGGAGGGCAGTTTGGGAGCCAGACCTGGTCTTTGCTTGGTCACCTTTGGGTTAGGCATCCCAGCTCCGTGTACCTCTAATTTGTCATTAAAACCTGGAGTCACGATCATGCCTACCTTGTGGGCCTGCTGTGAAGATTACATAAGAAACACATCATGAGCGTAGGGGCTACTGAGAAAGGACCCCATAAACACTCGCTGTTCTATCGGTGTTGGCAGGGATGCTCCGGCTAGAAAGTGAACTGAGGGCATTTTCAATCCATTTCCTCAATGGCTCCCTTTCACTGGACTTTTTCTATCCAACAATGGAGGCCATTTATAGATCGGTCAGATTCAAGTCATAGGAGCGTGTCAAATCTCTTCCTGACGGGAAGAAAGGAGTTTAAAAATATATTTTGATTTGTTCCGAAAATGTCATTCCACATCTTTCCTGAAAGTCTAGACAAAACTGTCTCCTACATTCTGAACCAAGGTAACTTCCGCTGATATTGCTCTCACTTAAACGCATCAAACACAGGACCTCAGAACTTGGAAAGAATATTCGGAGGTGGAAAAGTGTCTTACTTTTGACCAGTGCAGGCTTTGTCTTTCAACTGGGATTGCAAAGAGAGGCCACTTCTCCTTTAACCTCCTCTGCTCATTATTTCCTGCCAGCCTCACAGAGGTGGAATCCTGAAACCCGTCCTCCGGTAATTTTAAAGTCAATGGCAATTAAAATTGAGACCGTGCCAACGGACCTTGGGCCATTTCTATTGATTTTCTTTGGCAGTGTGACTCAATCAGAGGGTAATTTTCACTTCCCTTTGCCATATTTAGGAGATCAAGTGATGCTAGGACTATATTACAGAGTCCTGGATGGTGCACACCTTGACATACTTGGCTGCTCATTGAAAGGTTGGATTCAAATTCACTCCAAGGCACCTTAGAAGAAAGGTCTGGTGATTTACTTCCTGAGGTCAGAAGCACTGAAAACCCCAGGGAGTGCAAGGCTACTCGGACACATGGAGCTGCCATGAGTCAGCATGGGGTTGCCGCAACTCAGAATCGATCCAGAGGTAACTGGCGGTGACTCCGTTACAGTTGACTGCGAGGACCAAGTGATGGCGTCACGAGGTCTTCCTTGGGTCCCATCATCTCAGCCCCAGGAATGGGCTCAAGTGTGCGTGACTCTGCTGAGGACAGAGTAATTTCTAGATGGCCCTGGCAATGCCAAGATGCCTTTCCAAAGAAAGATTTACTCTCCCTGCGGCCTTGCACGAAGGAATACAATTCCGACAAGCTGACAGATGTCTTTTATATTCTTTCCCTACCCAAGAGAGAGGAGATGGTGAAACAAATAAATGAAATATGCTTCTTGTCTACACAAAGCTACTTTGATCATCTATCCATTCTGTTGATCATCAAGCTGGATACTTTCCTCAGACCAAGAGAATAACACTGCACCCCCAAGCCACACATTCTTTTTCAGAGCATACCGTAATCTACAATAACTCCTTCCCTGGTATTCCCCACCCAGAGATGTGCCTCCGGGACTCCCGTGCAGGACTGTGAGTAGACCCTGGGAACTGGGAACAGGGTCCCCATTCGGCTCCAACCAAAGGCTCTTGCCGTCACCCTCATTTCAACCAAAGTTGCCTTCCCTCAACTGGTTATATGAGAGTACGTTAAACCAAAAAAAGTATTGCTATAAAATCATAGACTCCTTTACTTGAAAAAATACCAAAACATGAAGCTATCGACTGTCTCTGGACACCTCTCCAATCCAGGTCTGCATACTTCTGACCGCTACGTCTCTATCTTGCCAACTGTCCTCCAAAGAGTCCCGTGCTCTTCCCTTTATGCCACGTCACAGGGGCCGTTTCCTCGTCCCTCAGGGACCCAACCATGTTCCTCTGAAATGCCCTGTGCGTGGGGAACAAAAGGAAGTCTGAAGAGGGAGCTCATGGCTGCAGGGTGGATAGAGAAAAAAAATTCTCTTATTGACGCCCCCCCTCCCCCTCCCACTACTACTCTCCAAGAACAAACAGGTGCATGTTGTGGGGGAAAACCTCTCTTGATACAACTTTCCTGGCCTTTTTTTCAATTCACTGAAAACGTTTTCATAAGAAACCCTCAAGATGGCCCTGTGTCCTTCCAGAAACTCTATTAAGATTGCTCCTTCAGAATCCCCCCGAGAGCCATGGTCATCTTCGGATCTGACTTCTCTGACCCAAATTTAAGTGGCCCAGCAGATATTGTTGGGGGTCACAATTTTGACTGGACCTTCATTTGAAAGCACCCTAAGGAGACAAGTGTATTGTTGAGAGAACTTGTCTGTGGTCAACCACGATTGCAGAGGTCTGTCTAAACACACACTGTTTGGAATAAACGGGAACATATATGAACTGGAGCCCCCAGTAGCAATACTTTTTGGCTTCCCCTAATCCTTATGGATCTATATTGTTGGGGGGCGTATTTGATGGCCATATGCTGTGGGAGGCGCCAAGGACACGGTAGTGAACAAGACAGGTGGGACAATGTCCCATTCTCGATGGGGGTGAAACATCAAAGTACTAAGCCGAGCACAGGAGGTCCTGACTATGCTGGGTTCGACTTGAAAGAGGGTGGGCACTAACTCACAGGGTCCTTGTTTCCATTATACTGTCATTTTTTTTTTTTTTTTTTGAGGCACCTGAGGGCAGGCAGTGGTATGTCAGTGATAGCCTTCTCATTCCATGTAGGAGACCCAGCTTCAATTCCCAGCCAAAGCACCTCCGGGGCAACTACCAGGCTCTGATCCATTGAGGCTCTGTGGCGCTACAGACGTGGCTCTTCCAGCTAAGCTGAACTAGGAAGAAAGGTCTGGAGATCTACTTTTGGAAGTCAGCCAACGAAAACCCTATAGATCACACAGCCCGGTCCCCTCGTGCACTGAGACATTATGAGTCGGGGCCAATTGAACCGTAGCCAACAAGAGCAGCAGGTGTAGATAAGAGGGAAAGGTAGACTTTGCCAAATCCTGTGCTGGGGAGAGAAGCAGGCTGATGGAAGGACCAATGAGTTCAGCCAGAGAAGGCGCTGTGAGGTGATCTAGGGAGATGGGCCCAGGGCTGCTGGCGCATGGCCTTTTTTTCCACCAAAGACAAAGGCTCTTTGAAGAGTGCATCCTGAGGAGTGAGATGATGAGAGTGTTTTTCCTTTTGGAAGAGAACTTGGCCGTAGAACAAAAATGGGCTATTGTGTGGTCACAGTGTGCAAAGCTCTCGTGCAAATTAGATTTCATTTCAATAAAGTTCTGTTAACACATGGTTGCAACGCTGCGGATCCACCAAATGAAACACAACGTTACGATGGTATGCAAGGTTCTTCAGCATTTCTCTCAGTCCCCCCTTGGGTTTTATGGCTTTATTCATCACCGTTTCATGCCAGGCTCCGTGCAGTCAGATTGAGTGAGGCTTATCCCCCTTCTGCATAACCCTGCCCCTCTCGAAGGCTTGTGCTATTTCCTCTCCCAGAATCACCCTCCTGCTCTTTGTCCATCTGGAAAGCCTCATCATCCCTTAATGCCCAGCCTGCCCTGGCATCTGTAACAAATACTCTGGCTGCTTCATCTCCTGCTGTGAATAGGACAGTGGGAAAGCTTGTGATTTAAAGGGATAATCACTGTTAGAAAAATTAAATAGGCCACACATTTTCCAAAAATATGCTTGTAAAAAATGTTGGAGGCCAGAGATAGGGGACATGCATTTCCTATAAGATTTCTCAGGTCCTTTCACTCCTTGATGCTGAAGCATCAAGTGCTTCTTTTTAAGAACACTTGCCATTTTCTGAGCTCTTACAACGTGCCAATCAAGGAACTCGGGGATGCTTCGCGTGCGTTTTCTCTTATCAATTACCCTTGATGTATGTTACAGGCCCTCAAGTTCCTCAGCCTAAGCCCTTATCTTTGGCCCAGATATGGTTTGAATTCAAGGGACAAAGCTAATATGGTGCGTATGTCATTTCCCATTTCCATGCAGTGAGCTCCGGCTCGTAGTGCCCCTAGGAACTAAAGCCACCACTGCCATCAAGTCGATTCTGACTCACGAGGACCCTGTAGGACAAAACAGAACTGCCCCTTTGGGTTTCCTAGACTTTAAATCTTTACAGGAGTAGACAGCCTCCTATTCCAGAGTGGCTGGCTGATTCAAACCACTGACCTTGTGGTTAGCAGTTCAGTGCTACACTGCCAGAACTCAGGGCAAAGCAAAACTGCCACAGAGTTTTTAAGGCTGTACTCTTTATGGTATCAGACACCGTATCTTTCTACCGAAGAGTGGCTGGTGGGTTCGAACTCTCAACTTTTTGGTTAGTAGTTAAGTGCTTGAAGCACTGCACCATGAGGGTCCCCTTTGTACCATATAATTATGGAGGTGTTCTATGCTATAGATTATATAACCCCCATATAATGAAGCACATCAAGACTCTGCAGCAACACTGAAAGATGTACATACTAAGAGGGGACATCAAAATGAAACCTTGTTTGGTAAACTGGTCAAAATGCCTTGCTTTCAAAGGAATTGGGGAGCAGGTCGTGGCCCACAAGTTTTATCCTGGTTGAACAGAGAGGGTGCAGTGAGGTTCAGGGACTTTCCCAAGGGCTTGAAGTGACCTGTCTCTCTTCAAAGTTTACGGTCCGGCTTACTGCTCAGAGTGGTGGTAAGGAGTAAAGTGGCCATGTCTATAAGGGAGGCTGGAGACTCGATGCATCTGTGTTACAGGTGGGCGAAGATGGACGGCCAGAAGAACAAACAAGGCTGTCTTGGAAGAAGGGCAGCCAGAATGCTCCTGAGAAGGGAGGGTGCTGAGGCTTCGCCTTCAATACTTTGGAAACGTTGTCAAGAGGGAGCCGTCCCCAGAAAAGGACGTCATGCTCGGTAAAGTAGAAGGGCAGTGAGGAAAACAAAACTGCCACAGTGGCATCAACAATCGGCTCAAACACAATAGCAATTGTGAGGATGACGCAGAACTGATGGGTGTTTCCTTCGGTAGAAGGAAGGTCACGGGCCATTATGAATCAGAACAGATTCAGTGGCATCTAGGAGCAGGAACAACATGGATATAAAGTACAACTGAAGTGTTATGATGAAATTGAACCCCGAATTGAATTGCCCTGTGCCTATTTTGATATCCCACAGAGCACACTGTGGAGAAGGGAACTTGATGGGTCAGCTTGGGACATGATCACCGGAAGGTGTCCCTGAAGAGATTGGCATACATGCTCATGCCCGGGCTGTCTTTTCTTCATGGTCCTCTGTGGGTCCAAGCCTGTGTGCAGATCAGGTGTCGAATAGACAGTCCCGCTGATCTGGTTTCTGTCCTGCTCAATCCCAATACTATTCAATTTCTCACGAGCATGATGCCTAACTCAACCCAACTACAGCGGTGTTTTCTTCAGGTTGCCTTCCCGGAGAGCCACCCTCTTGAGCGTCTCCTCCCACAGCACTGAGTACCTTGCTCTGGACATCTGCACATCTGCTTTCCTGTCTCCCGAGCTAGATGATCAGCTTCTGGTCAGCAGGGGTTGCCTTTCCCTTATTTTTATAGGGAGCCCCGGTGCTGCTGTGGGATAAGGCAGGCAGTTCAAACCTACCGCCACTCAGAGGGCAAAGAGGAGGCTGTCTGCTCCTCCAAGGACTGACTGTCTCAAACATCCCAAGGAACAGTTCCATTCTGTCCTATGGGGTGGCGAAAAGTCAGAATCATCTAAGAGCAGTGGGGCCGTTTGTTTGTTTGGGGGATAGGTATTTCAAAACTTGGATTCAACGAGGAGGATGGGGATTGGGGGCAAAAGGGAGGATGTGAGATGGAGCCACCTAGAAGACGCAATGATGATGATAGGTCTAGTGCGTGGCTCAGCCATTGCTGCCAAGTCAATTTTGCCTCAGGTCACAGAGTAAGTCTGGCCCATAAGGTTTGAACTGCTGACCTTTATGCCACCTAACCACTATGCCACCAGGGTTCTTTGGGTAGATAGATGGAGCTGTCAATCAGGAGAGAGGCAAGGAGAAAGGAGTAAGGATTTGGGAGTCACAGGTGCATACATAAGGAGTCCCTTGGTAGCACAAACAGTTAAGCACTCAGCTATTGTCTTAAAGGGTGGCCCTTTGGATCCATCCAGCAGGCCCTCAGAAGAAAGACCTGATGGTCCAAAAGATCCCAGCCATGGAAAGGCCTAGAGAGGGCAGTTGCACTCCGAAACACCCGGGGTCGTTATGGGTAGGAATGGATTGAACAGCAATTGGTTTGTTTTGATTTGGGTTCAGGGCATAGTTAAGGGCTGTAGCATTTGGGGTGGATGATGGCACTCAAACAGAGCAAGTGTGTCAATGGAGAGAAGAGGCCAATGGCCTGGAATGTTGCTAGAACCAACATACCCTGACAGACGCTCGGGCAGAGACCCGAGCCTTGGACAGGTTTGGTTGCTGAAGATGTTTCTTTCCATGCCCCGTTGGGCCAACGCCTGCAAGACTTTCTTTCATATTCTGAGCAAACACATTTCCCTTTGCGGCTTCTCTCATCAGAGTATAAAACTCAGCTGATATTTATAAATCACATGATAGTCCAGAAAAATAATAGCTTTACAAGATGAGAAAGCTGTTAGTAAGAATTCCCTCAGCACTTCAAAATGACAAATTTCTCCCATTCTGGGCTGCAATTTGGCAGCCCTGTTGCCCAGCAGTTCTATACTGAATGCTTCTTATCATGAGAGAGCGTGTTAAGGAAATCTAAATTAAATTTCTCAGTATGTTAGTGTCTCAAACTTTGGGATAGAAAGGTTCTAAGTATCTCAGTAATCATCCCCAACGTTTTCTTTTAAACCTGAAGGAGCCTTTCCAGAATCACTGTTCTGAGCCTCTCAGATGCGTGTCCCTTTGAGGTTTGAAGAGATTGACTTCCTGGCGGGCCTTTTTTCCTGGAAGAATGAGCCTGTTGGGGTGAAGCTAGAGCCTGCTAAGGTGTGGGTTTGCTGTCTAGGGCTGTAAAGGGGCTGGAGTCCTGCTCTTCCCCCAAAAGGGCAGGGAGACCTGGACAGGGAAAAGACTTGGGAGAGAACAGTTCTTCAGCAGCGGGGCCACTGCGGTAAAGAGATGATCCAGGGAAGGTGCTGGATCCAGCACATCGCACAGAGTAAAGACTTTATGTGGTGACCACAATCACTGTCATCCCAGCTGGGAAATCACCACTCCTCACCCAGTGCCTGCGACATCATAAGTGCTTAATAAACAGTAGCTGCTATTAGGATGGGTTTCAGGCCTGCCTCCCTCTCCATTGCTTGCGGAGACAGGAGAGAGCACCGCCCTGGTCAGCTGCCTCTGGCAGAGACAGGAAATGGGCAAAAGGAAGCTTGAGTTTGTGGTCTTCCGATGATCTTTGCCAACTCTCTATGCAATTCCAGTCAACTCCCTACGGCTGAGCATTCCCTGACAGGCTTTGCCAAGTATCTCTATGATCTCAGGGAGATTTTCCATCGAGTTGACCCAGTTCATAATGAGCAACATTTCATCTCTTCGACCACTGAAAGGAAAACAGACAAACAAACAAACAAACACTGGAAAGATCCAGGAAACCAGCGGTGGCAATAGCGTCAGGAGTTGAGGCCATCTGCCTTTTGACTCCACAGGGATGCTGGCCCAGTGATCACCTGGCCAGGGCCTCAAATGAATCAACAAACACGTAGAGTTTGCTTGCATCCCCTAGGAGCCCTGGGGGTGCTGTGGGGCTTATTCCGTGGTTCAACCCATCAGCCACTCTTCGGGGAAAAGATGAAGCTGTCTGTTACGGTAAAGATGCACAGGCCTGGAGCCGCTAAGGAAGAGCTCTCCTCAGCTGTCCAGGGTCACGAGGAACCAGAGAAACTCGATGACAGAATTGCTTAGTTTTGTTTTGGGGGTTTCTCAGGATCGAGAGTCCAGATCACAGAACGTTCCCCAAACAGAAATGCTCACTAGTTTTTACATGGCCTTGGGTGACTATAACAAAGTACCCTACACTGTGTGGTTCACAACAACCAAACCATGTGATTTGACCATTCCGGGGGCTAGAAGTCTGCCTTCAGGGTGTTGGGAGGGAAGATTCTTTCTTCTCTCTCCAGGTGCCGGTAACCTCCTGCATCTCTTGGGTGGTGGCTGTGTGCCTCCAACCGCTGCCTCAGTCTTCACATATCTGCTTTCCCTTGGCCTCCAGCGCTTCCCTGCTCCTTATACGGGACACTGCCAGAATGGATTCGGGCCCACCCTACCATAGAAAGGCCTCATCTACACGGACTGACTGCATCTGCAGAGACTCTGTGTCCAGATACAATCACGAATTCATGGACACAGAAGGGCAGAACTGGAACATGTCTTCCTAGGAGACCCAAACGACCCCCTAGCATGGAGTTAGGCAGGTCTCAGGAAATGGGCCTAGGTCCGGTTGCTCCTAGGCATCCTGGCAATCCGTGATATGATGCCCATGGAGAACACTGCAAGCTTATCTCCAGAACTTTATCTGTAAGGCACCCAAACCGCCCTGACTGGCGTCCCATGTTAAGTTTACAATCTATGCGTGGGGTCACAAAGCTATAGATTTAATGCCAGACCTGCTGCAAAATACCACTTGAAAGCACTGTTTTAAAAAGAGAGGATTAAGAGACTCTGAGTAAGTGGGCCTAATCTGAGCCACAGTGTTTTCAATAGCCTCATGCGCAGGGAGAAGACAGACAATGAAGGAAGACTGAAGAGGCATGGGTGCACTTGAACGACAGTGTTGAAAGAATATTGTCTGCACCATAGACTGAGAGAACAGATTGATTCAGAAAAAATTGTGCAGCAGAATTGCTCCTTAGAAGGGAGCATGGTGAGACTCTGTCTTGCACGCATTGGACATATTATCAAAAAGGACCAATCCCCGGAGAAGGACACTGTGTTTGTCAATGAGAAGGTCACCTCAATGAGATGAATTGGCGCAGTGGCTGCAACGTGTGCTTCAACACAGCAATGGTTGCGAGGAGGATGCAGGATCAGTGGTGTTGCCTTCTGTTGGACACGGGATCCCTATGAGTGGCAACCGACTTGATCGCACTGAACAACAACAACAGCAGCAGCAGTCTGCCGTCACTGCAAAGAAGGAATACCCGTAGCTGTCACAAGAGTGTTCACAAACATTGACCGAGCCTTTATTCTGTGCAAGGTACTTTCGAGAGGATGCCTGCCAACAAGGAGCTCCTAGGCCAGTCGGGGGAAATGAGAAACAGAAAAAGATAACTGGAAATGAATATTGAGCACAATAATGGGGCCCCAGGGGGCTGAGGGACAGTGACTAACTCTGCACTGCCGAGGTTGCAGAGAGGAGGCAGTGGTGGGGGCAAGGCAGCTCTGCACTGGGAGACGGGCTCTGGAAATGGAGTAACTCTGAGACCTGTTGTCTGTACATTCATCAAATTTAGTAACGTACTGGACCTGGGGCAGGAAGAGAAGATTGACTGTTAAATATTTTATTTTTGTGTATAAATAACTAAGCATTCTTCTACCCATATGAAAGCATTTAATCCTCACACCAACCCCATCAGGCAGGCATTATGCTCGACAGATGCGAGAACGAGGCAGTCAATGTTCAGTTAACTGACTCCCTGAACACATGGGCCAGTGACTAGAGAGGGGAACGGTGATGGACAGCACCGATTGAAACAAGACAGAGGAGGGCAAGAGCGGCTTTTTAAAAGAAACTCTGTGGAGATAATTGAAGCACCACATGCAGTTTTGAGAAATAATACAGAAAGATCCCTTGTCCATATTGCCCGGTGCCCCCTAATTAGTAAGATTTTATAAAATTATAGTATATCATAACTAATATAGTGACATCGTTACCACTCACCAGTCTTATTTAGATTTCTCCAGTTTCAGTTTACTCTGTTGTGTGAGTGCCGGTGTTTAGTATTGTACCATTTTATCACATGCGTAGGTTCTTGTACTGAACAGGTTCAACACACAAGAAGAGCTCATGTTGCCCTCTGATAACCATACCCACTACCTTCTACCCACTCTTCAAAGCCCAATGGCAGTGTCAGGAAAGGCTTACTAAAACCAAAGACTTAGATAAGATCCAGACTCTCCTAAGGTAGTACTCAAAATGTCTAGGCTGTAATAGAACATCTTACCAAGAATCATGTAATTCACAATTTGAGCAAAACAACCAGGAGATACCAGTATTGAAATGTTGACGATATTGGAAATGTCTGACCCAGATTTTAAAACAGTTATCATACATGTGTTTTAATAGCAAATAAAAATATGCTTGGTGCAAATTTAACTATTTAAAACCCAGCAAAGAAATAGAAGATACCAATAGAGTGAGGGAGAATTTTAAAACTGGTAATTCTAATTTAAAAAATGAATGAGTTCAATAGCAGAATGAAAAGGATATGTGCACTTAAAGATGGTACTATAGAAATGATCCAATCTGAACAATAGAGAGAAAGTAAACTGAAGAAATTAATGGATCCTCAGAAACCTGTGGAATTATATCAAAAGATCTAACAACTGTGCCATAAATGTCAGAAGGAGAGAAAGATAATGGACTGAAAAAATACAGAAACCAACCAAACCAAACCCACTGCCGTCAAGCCGATTGCAACTCACATTGATGCTACATAAGGTTTCTGAGGCTGTAAATCTTTATGGTCTTAAAGACAGCCTTACCTTTGTCCTGAGGAATGCCTGGGGCGTTGGAACTGAAGACGTTGCAGTTAGCAGTCCAAAGGCGATCCTGCAGTGCCACCTGAGATCCTTGAAGAAATGATAACTAAAGTCTCCCCAGGTTTATGCAAGACATACACCTATAGATTCAAGAAGTTGAGTGAACACCCTTCTGACACAATTGCTGAAGACAAAATGAGTACATAAGCAAATGTGGTGAAGAAAGTTGATGGTGCCCGGCTATCAAAAGATATAGCATCTTGGGTCTTAAAGGCTTGAAGTTAAACAAGCGGCCATCTAGTAGAGAAGCAACAAGCCCACATGGAAGAAGCACACTAGCCTGTGCAATCACAAGGTGTTGCCAGGTTCAGGTAACAGGTACCAGACGACTCAAAACAAAACAAAATAAAAAACATATTGTTGAGAACAAGGCAGATCAGACCAAAGACCCAAAGTCCATCTGTAGACAATAAGACATCCCTTACAGAAGGGTCACAGGGAAGGGATGAATCAACCAGGGTGCAATATGGCACCAATGAAACACACAATATTCCTCTGGTTCTCTGAGGCTTCCTCACCCCACCCCACCCCCACCACCATCATGAAAGTCCTGCCTTTCAGTTCTGGCTAGCCTGGAGCATGTACACTGGTACAGACATGACACATCCAGGTCAGATAAACCTCTCAGGAGCAGAAATGGGAGTAGCAATACTAGGAGGGTAGAGGGAAGGTGGGGAGAGGAGGGTAGGTAGGGGGAACTGACCGCAATGATGGACACATAACACTCCCCCACACAAAGTGGACGAACAACAGACAGATGGGTCAAGAAAGACAGTGGTCAATGCAGATATGAAAAGAATAATAATTTATAAAGGCTGGGAGGTGAGGAGGGAGGGGAAAAAAGTGGAGCTGATACCAAGGGCACAAACAGTAAGTAACTGTTTAGAAAATGATGATGGCAACATATGTACAAATATGCTTGATAAAATTAATGTATGGATTGTTATAAGAGCTGTAAGAGACCCCAATAAAATGATCTTTAAAAAGAGAGAGAGAGAGAGAGAAAGAAGTAGTAGTAGTAGTAGTTGTTGTTGAGGGAATTCCAAATCGGAAAAACTCAAGGAACATACGACAAGACACATCAACATGAAACCTCAAGAGAAAGGAAAACTTGAAGGCAGCCAGAGAAACAGAAAGCCTTACTTTCAGGAGAAAACAAATTACTAGATGGCCCTCTGAGGTCTTGCTCTGCTGCAAAGGCAAGACCTAGTGATCCGCATCCGCGAAGAATATAGGCAAGAAAACCCTGTGAAGTAGAACTTACCATCGGAGGTTGCCAGAGTCAGAAGCTTCTCAGTGCCCATGGGTTGGGCTTGGGTTTTAAAAGGAAGACAGATCTGAACGATAGCAGTAATACTTCATTGCCTGTTGCAATTACAATAAGAAAACAAATATCTCTCCTTGGTACAAATTATCTACAACTGAGACAGCCAGTGTGACCACCTTGGTCAATTCTCAAGTGGTCTCTTTCTAACTAAATAATGATCTTTACTTGGCTGTTTGGTCACAGCATTCATGGACCTCTATTTGGACCTATGATGGGCCTGAGGAGATCCTGGGGACACTTTGGGATGTTCAAAGTATCCAAATTTAAGCTATGTCTTTGTGTTGTGTGATGTGCTTTAACTCCATTTATTCACTTAATCATTCATTCAACAAATACATTTGAGTACGCTTTCTCCAGCTGCCCCCAAGTCGTCCTGGCTCCTTATGAGCCCTCGTGTGTCAGAGTAGAATCGTGAGTCATAGGGTTTTCCGGGCTGAGTTTTTCAGAAGTAGATTGTTGGCACTTTCTTCCAGACCCAATGCTAGCCCAGGGAAGGCAGTAGTAAGCCAACTATCAACAACAAAATCACAACATGCTCCAAGACAGGAGAACGACATGGAGCAAGTAAAGACCATTATTTTTCTGAAGCTACAATGAATAAAAGATGTTGTGAGGGGAAATAAAGGGAGAATTTAATGAGACTAAGATTTGAGGGGGTCACATGAATGGCCATCTGAGAGATAAGTTAAATTAGTTGACAGAGTGAGGCAGATCTTCTAGGCAGATATGAGAGCATATTTAAAGGCCCTGAGGCAAGAGATGGTTCATGATAAGGCTTCTGAGACTTGAGCTGGTGATAAAAGGTACAGTAAGGTAAAATGAAGGCTAAATTATACCATCCTAAGAAAACCATGCCTATGAAAATATGCCTGGCATCACTTAGGAGCCACATGCTACACAGGCACATATTCAAATGACTCTCACAGCACTCTCTGTGTTAGGGCCCTCTCAAATACACTCACTTCTAGCAAGTCAATGCCGACTCATAGGGTCCCTATAGAACAGGGTAGAACTACCCCTGTGAGTTTCCGAGACAAGAAACTATTTTCGGAGTAAAACGCCCCATCTTTATCCCACAGAGTTGGTTTCAAACTGTGGACCTTTCTGATCACAGCCCAACGTGTAACCACTACTCCACCAGGGTTCCTCAGTTAGAGCCCTAGTTGAGAAAGTATCTACAATTGCTGAGGCAATTCAGAAGTAGAACAGAAGTGGCTGGGATGAAGTAGAGGTGGAGGTAGCATTGGGGGAATTGTTGGTAGGAATGAAGTTGGTTAAAGAGAATTTCTTGGAGAAGATAGTACTGGAGTTGAATTTGGAATTCCAGAGGCTGAGTCTGCAACTGTGGCAACCTGTGCGGTGGTCTGAGCTAAACACTAAAGAGAGACCCTTGACAGACCTGGCATCCGAGGACCTGGAGGCAATGGATCAGTCTAAGGAGCCAACTCAACCAATCATGGAATCAGCTCCAGGAGAGCCAAAGTGATGCACACACTCTTGGCACTTGGATTATTACCAGAATATGGCTCAGGTTAATTAGGTTCATAAAAAGATTATAATCCATTTACGATATTCTATAATCATGGGATTTCTGTAGCTCTTGATTAAAGTTGCCCTTGACAAGAAGCTTTGGTAGTGTTGTTGGGTTAAGTGTTAGACTGAAAAACACAGGGTCGGCAGTTCAAATCCCAGACCCTTGGGAGAAAGTTGCGGCCATCTGCTCACATGTAAGAGCCCCCAATAAAATGATAATAAAAAAGGATGTACAGACTTAGGAGCCCTGTCTAGGGTCAGGATGAGCCAGAAGGGACTTGATGACAATGAGTGGTTTGGTTTGGGGTTGGACTAAAACTGTATCTACAAGGACCTCCTTTTAATTTTAGCAAAACATTAGAGGAAGACCTATTTTCATCTAAGAACTCACTGTCCTTGAGTTGATCTTGACCATAGCAACCCTTAGGACTGCTCCTTTGGGTGTCTGAGGCTGTGAATTTTTGTGGTTGTTGCTAGGTGCCATCGAGTTGGTTCCAAAGATTAGCAACGTTATGCACATCGGGACACTGCTGTGCCCTCCAGCATTCGCACGATTGCTTCTACGCGTGAGCTCCTTGTGGCAGCCATGATGTCAGTCCATCTCTTGAGAGCCTCCTTTTTGTCACTGCCCCTCTCCCCATGTCCTTCTCCAAGGACTGCTCTCTGTGGATGACACGTCCAGAGGATGTAAGATGAAGTCTTGCCGTCTGTATTAGTCTAGGTACTTTGGAGAAACAAATCCACAGCGACTCATGTATAAGAGAGAGTTTTATACAAAGAAAATGTGCATCACGAAAACATCCCAACCCAATGCTGCCCAAGCCCACAAGTCCAACATTAACCCATTAACCCAACACCAGTCCACAAAGTCTCCACCTCACAACACAGAGGCAATGATGCCGACTGTAGGAGGAAAGCTGAGTCAGTGAACGAACAAGCATCTCAGCACTAGCAGGGGTCTCCACATGGCTGCTCCAGCACCCAGGGCTGCATTGGGATAGGTCCATGTGGCTTCTCCTTGGGGATGTCTTGTAGGAAGTCAATCTTGCAAGCTGAAGCAGGGAACTGCTAAGGCAGCTGCACCCAGTGCAACCATCACAAAACAAGAGACCCGAGAACTAGAAAGGCGAGGAGGCTTCACCACCCATTTATCCCTCAGCCTTTCAACCAGTACCACATGCGATTATCGGCCAGGCTGGCACAATTAACTAACTCACTGTCCTTACCTCTTCCAGTGCAGATTGGTTTGTCCTTTCAGATGCCCATGCTACTTTCCACATTCTTCTCCAGCATCACAATTCAAATGCATTGGTTCCCATTGGGCCTTTAATGCCCATCTTTCACATGCATATGAGGCCATTGAAAGTGTCATGGCTTGGGTCAAGCTCACCTTCATCCTCAGAGTAACGTCCTTGCTTTTCAGCATTCTAAGGCGGTCTTGTGCAGCAGATTTACATAATGCAATTTGTCTTTTGGTCTCTTGACTGCTGCTTCTATAAGCATTGATTGTGGATCCAAGCAAGACAAAATTCTTGAAAACTTCAACTTTTTTCCATTTATCATTATGGTACCTATTGGTCAAATTGAGAGGATTTGGGTCTTTTTTACATTAAGACATAATCCGTACTAAAGGCTGCAATCCTTAATCTTCATTAGCAAGTACTTCAAGTCTTCCTCAAATTCAGCAAGCAAGGTTGTATCACCTGCATTCTGTAGGTTGTTAATAAGCCTTCCTCCAATCCTGATGCCACATTCTTTTTCATATAATCCAGCTTCTCTGATTATTTGCTCAGCCTACAGATGGAATAAGTATGCTGGATGGATACAATCTCATTGCGTACCTTTCCTGATTTTAAACCAATCAGTATTCCCTTGTTCCATTCACACAACTGCCTTATGCTCCATGTGTAAGTTCCGAATAAGCACAACCAAGTGTTCGGGAAGTCCCTTTCTTCTCAAGGCTATCCATAGTTTGTTATGGTCCATTCAGTCGAATGCCTTGGCATCGTCAATATAATACAAGTAAACATTTTTTTCTGGTACTCTCTGCTTTCAGCCAGTCTGACGTCAGCAACGATATTCTTTGTTCCACATCCTCTTCTGAACTTCTGGCAGCTACCTAAGTACTAAGTACTGCCGAACTGCTGTTTGATGATTTTCAGTAAAATGTTACTTGCCTGTGATATCAGTGGTATTGTTCTATAATTTGAACATTATGTTGGATCATCTTTCTCAGGCACAGATATGGATTTTTTCCATTCAGTGGGCCAAGTACCTGTCTTCCAAGTTTCCTGGCAAAGATGAGTTAGTACTTCCAGTGCTTCTTCAGTGTGCTGAAATATTTCAATTGGTATTGCATCAATTCCTGGAGTCTTGTTTTTGGCTAATGTGTTCGGTGCACCTTGAACTTCTTCCTTCAGCACCACTGGTTCTTGTTTGTATGTTACCTCCTGAAATGGTGGAATGTCAGCTGGCTCTTTCTGGTCCAGTGACTCTGTGTTCATTCCATCTGCTTTGGATGTTTCCAGCATCATTCAATAGTTTACCCATAGAATCTTTCAACATGGCAACTTGAGACTTTTTTTCCTTGAGTTCTCTGTTTAAGATCTGCTGGGCATATTTTGGTTTTGTAATCTAGATCTTTACACATTTCGTTATACTATTTGACTTTGTCTTCTTCAGCTCCCCTTTGAAATTTGCAATTCAGCTCTTTGACTTCCATTTGCTTTAGCTGCTCTATCATTAAGAGCAAGTTTCAGCATCGGTTCTTACAGACACTCTGCCATTTTATTTCTTTCAAAGGACCTTTTATTTTCTTCATGACTGATGTTCTTGACATCCTCCTACAGCTTATCAGGTCTTCTGTCATTAGTGTTAAATGTGTCAGGTCTCTTCTTGAGATGTTCTCAAATTGTGGATAGACTCAAGGCCATATTTTGGCTCTCATGGGCTTGTTTTAATTTTCTTCAGCTTTATTTTGAACTTATATATTAGCAATTGATGGTCTGCTCCACAGTCAGCCTCTGGCCTGGTTTTGTATTGTTGAAAAATGGTGTTTGCAATGAACAAGTCATTACTTTTGCAAAATTCTATCATGTGATCTCCAGCTTCATTTCTATCACCAAGTTCACATTTCTTAACCACGGTTCTTTCCTCTTTGTTTCCAACATTTGCATTCCAATGCCAATAATTATCAATGCATCTTTAGTCCCTGTTTGATCAACTTCGGACTGAAGTTGTTAGTAGAATTCTTCAATTTCTTCATCACTAGCTTTTGTGGTTGTTGCATAAATTTGCATAATAGTTGTATTGACTGGACTTCCCTGAAGGTGGATAGATTTAATCCTATCACAGACAGCACTGTACTTCATAATTTATTTTGCAAAATCCTTTTTGACCATGAATGTCATGCAATGCCTTTGATTGTGTTGTTCTTGGCATAGTTAATTATATGATTTTCTGATTCAAGATGGCCAATACCAGTCCATTTCAGCTCTTTAACACCCAGCATATCAATCTTTATGAGTTCCATTTCATTTTTAACGACTTCCAGTTTTCCTAGATTCATACTTTTCACATTCCAAGTTTTCATCATTGGCAGATTTTTGCAACTGTTTTTCCTTACCTGGAGTCGTGCCCCATCAGCAAATGAAGATCCTGAAGACTCCACTCCCACAGGCTTTACCAGACTCACATCACCAAGGTGACTCCACTCTGAGAAATTAGCTCTTCCTCAGCCTCACATCAAGTGTCCTCCAACCAGAGGGGCCCACCTTCCAGCACGATCTCTGACAAAGTGCTGCTTCCATTCATTAGGCCTTCAGTATCTGACATGGTTTCGAAGCTCTACATAAGGTTTCAACAGCAACTTCCTCCGAAGGGGGACATGAGTCCTTCGTTGTTGTCTGTTCTTAGTCTGGAAGTTCCGCTGAAATGTGTTCACTTTGGGTGACCCCGATGCCATTTGAAATACCAGTGAGACAGCTTCCAGCCTCACAGCAATCCACAAGCCACCACAGTATGAGCAACTGACAGACCAGTGTCAGTTTGAAATCTTTAAGTTCACAGAAAGTCCCATTTTTCTCCTGTGGAGCTGCTGGTGGGTTTGAACTGCTGAACGTCAGGTTAACAGTTCAATGAACAACCCACTATGACACCAGGCACCTTAAGACCTACTGTAGTGCTCAGTTTATTTCCTCTGTTAAAAATGGCCCTGAGAATAACAAGATTACCATGGTTCCCTTTTTATTTATTATCATCCAAATGTGGACCTCAGCTACATCATACATCTTGTCAGTATGCACTACTCTTCTAGCACCTTGCAAAAAATTGAATGGAAACTTCACAAGGAATTGTTTTCAATATTAAACCCACCTACTCACTGACATCAAGTTGATTCTGACTCATCTTGACCTGATATCTGGTTTCTGGAGCTGTAAATCTTTACAGAGCAATTGTCTCCCTTAAAGTCACTGGTGGAACGCCCTGTGGTTTGCTGGGTGCTGTTATTCAAGTACAGCTTTCCAGTCGATGGCAATGGGCCAGAGCAATACTGTGATGTATGCATGGGGGCTGTTCCTTTTCAGCAGCCTCCATAGCCCGGTCACTGGTACATGGGGAAAAAAAGTCACTGGTAGATTTGAACCACTGACCTTGTGATTAGCAGTCTAAAGAAAACTTACTCAGAAGCACCACCAGAGCTCCTAAGAGAGACATAAAAAGAAAATAAGAGCACTAGATGTGCCTTAAAGGAACTAATTTAGATACAAAAGGTACTAAAACCAGGAGGAAACTCATTTACTAATGTGTTTGGTTAACATAACAAGTGCCACAAAGCTGTGTTTGGAATTGGAGATACAAAGAATAAGACAGTCTGTGTGACATCAAATATTTGGCAATTTGATGGGAGAGAGATATGTAATCTATTGATTCAGAATACTGTACAGCAAATCCTAGGGTCTCTCCATTAGCCTTGGAGCCGCAGTGATGTAGCGGGTATGCATTGGGCTGTTCATTTCAAGGCCAGCAATTCAAAACACCAGTCCCTCAGAGGAAAAAAGACAAGGCTTTCTACTCCTGTAAACTAAAAGGAAGAAATAGGAGGCAAAGCTATTTATAGAAGTATAGCTATATGCATACATACACATATATATATTTATTTATAATGAAAGGGATAGAGGCCGGTCTACGTACCTTTATATGTTAAGTATTAAGATGGCAGGCATATTTTAGGCCTCTACTCAAGGTCTCCCTAAACACAAGAACACTTTGTTCTAATAACCTGGCAGTCTTTGATACTCACCTTCCCATCACAACTTCCCAGGTATCAAAAGATATAGCGTCTGGGGTCTGAAAAGCTTGACGTTAAACAGCCATCTAGCAGAGAAGCAAATAAGCCCACATGGAAGAAGCACACCGCCTCTGTGATCATGATGTGTCAATGGGATCAGGTTAGCAAAAGATCCAAAACAAACAATTATATCGATGTGAAAGAGGTGGGTTGGAGTGGAGACCCAAAGCCCATCTTTAGAAAATTGGATATTCCCCCAACAGAAGGGTTACAAGGAAGGGGAGATTCAACCAGGGTACAGTATAGCACTGACAAAACACAAATCATTCCTCTAGTAACTAGAGTCTAGTTCCTGAATGCTTCCTCCCCAACCCCACCCAACCCACTACCATGACCCAGTTCTACCTTACAAATCTAGCTAGATTGGAGTACACACATTGGTACAGATAAAAGCTCTGGATACATGGAATTCAGGACAGATAAAACCCTCAGGAACACTAGTGGGAGGGAGGGGAGGGAGTTGAGGGGGAGGGGGAGAAAGAGGGAGCCCATCACAAGTTGGATATATAGCCTCCCCCTTGAGAGATTACCACATTAACAGAAATGTGGGTGAAAGGAGACAATGGATACTGTAAGACATGAAATAACAATAATAATATATAATTGATCAAGAATTCATGAGGGTGGAAGGGTGGGGAGGGAGGGGGTAAAAGAGGAACTGATACCAAGGGCTCAAGTAGAATGAAAATGTTTTGGAAATGTTGATGGCAACCCATGTACAAGTGTGCATAATACAATCGAATGATGGGTTGTTATAAGATTTGTAACTATATGTGACCTCCTCCCTGGGGGACGGACAACAGAAAAATGGGTGAAGGGAGACGTCGGATAGGGCAAGATATGACAAAATAATAATTTATAAATTATCAAGGGCTCATGAGGGAGGGGGGAGGGGGAGGGAGGGGAAAAATGAGGACCTAATGCTGGGGGCTTAAGCGGAGAGGAAATGTTTTGAGAATGATGAGGGCAATGAATGTACAAATGCGCTTTACACAATTGATGTATATATGGATTGTGATAAGAGTTGTATGAGCCCCTAATAAAATGATTAAAAAAAAAAGATTTGTAAGAGCCCCTCAATAAAATGATTAAAACAACAACAACAACAAAACCCCCAACGAATTACATTCTTGGAAACCCACAGAGGCAGTTCTACTCTGTCCCATAGTGCTGTTATGACTTGGAATTGACTAATGGCAGTGAGTTTGGTGTTTTGGTTAGACATTTTTCCATATTCCTTTCCTCGCCCGTGATTACAGCTGTGCGTTTTGTTTGGAGTAGTACCAGATAAGCCACGTGTAACAACCCTGTTTGTAGTTTCCCACCTTTCTTGTAGCTGGGGATTGGGGTGAATCACATAACCCAGATGTAGTCTTGGTAACATGGGGGACTTGCAGGGTGGAGGGGCGCGGTTCTGAACAAGTTTTGCTTTACAGATAAAATAAATGAATGAAAGCACCTGGCCTGTCTCATTTTCTAGCCTCTGAAACAAGGCAGATATTTTGTCCCCATGAGGAAAAGACCCAGAACAATTACAGAGACATTGCTCAGCCTGCTGGAACAGCTCCAGCAACCATCTTCTACCTTAGACCTTCCTGTTAGGTGAAAATAAAGGGCATCTCTATTTGTTGAAGCCATTGTTAGTCAGGTTTTCTAATAAGCACTACTCTCAACACCAGAGATGAGTTAGTCAATAAGCTAGGTAAATACTGGCGTACGTGTGTTGATTAACAAATATACAATGAACAATTTCACATGGTTTCACTAAAAAGTAGTAGAAATCCTTGGGGGGTACCTACTAGACCACTGGATGGAAATTGGCCAGCCTTTAGGGAAATCTTAAATAAACTGGCATGAGCAAAATAAATAGCTTACCTGTTTCAGTCCAAGTTATGGATATTCTAGCAGGTAGGCAACTCTGAGTACTGCACTGAACAAGACCTTTCCGCTTTCACTCCCTATTTTTCAACCAAACTAATAATCATTTCTCGGTATCTTTTGACCCTTAAAGATTCCTCCCGCTGGCTTATATTATCCATGACATTTCTTAACTCTGCCATGAGATATTTTTCTAATTCGTGTGCCTAGGGTGAAGACAACACATCAGAATACATACATAATTAGGTCAAGAAGCCTTCTCTTAAGAAAGTCCACACTACTCTGCCCAAGGATAGACATATGAGGATGAGCAAAAAAGTATTGCTGCTCGAATTCCAGCTCTTATTTGAAATATGTTTCTCAACAAAACGTGTTCAAAAAATGTCCACGTGATGACTGAAGACAAGTTCTCTCAGAAATACACTTACTTTCATGTCGCAAGGGTGCCTTCAGTGAAAAGGATACGTTTGGTGTCCCGTGGAGGGAGGGAACTGATTTTGAAGTCAGAGCTAATAGCTTATTTTAAACAAAACTCAAGTGAACAGCTTCCTAAACCATTGGTGTTTTGTAACAAGTGTTTGGGCATGTTGTCCCATACTAAACAACGGTTTTTAGATGGCTCATGCATTCTCAGGAAGGTCGCGAAGACCTCACAGATGAGCCAAGAGAGGGATGACCATCAGTCTGGACGAATGAAGAAGCAGTGGGCTCGAGTCCAGCAACTCATGGAAGAAGACTGCAGATGACCATTGATGGAATAGCTATTGAAGGTGGGACCTCATGTGGGCCGACACTTTCCACAAAGCAAACGTCTTGACCTCAGTAAGCTTTCCACTGGGTGGGGGCCCACAGTGGTGCCTGAAGATCAGCCACCTCAAAGAGCTGATCTTTCCACCAATCTTTTAAGCAAGGTCAAAGCTAAGGAAGATGATTTCCTGGAGCTAATCATAACTAGATCATAACAAATATGGCCCAGAGAGCAAAGACCAGTGAGAACAGTGGCTTCCGAAGGTGTCTGCTGGGCCATTAAACTCAAGGCAGAGGGGTCAGATTAGGAGGCGATGGTGTCTGCTTTGGGGGATCCCAAAGGAGCAATGGGCATACTTTTCTTAAAAAGTGATCACAGGTGCTCATTATGAGAATGCCTTAAAGAAAAATGGAAACCTGTTTTTGAAAGAAAGCCCAGGAAAATCGGACTGACATCCTAAGAGTGTACCTGATCTTTGTGCCAGGGTGGCAGTGGCTTTCCTTGGGGAGAATTTCATTGGGAAACCTTACTCCATTAGCCCTATAGCCCCGATCTTGCCCCTTCAGCCACCTTTTTGTCCAGAAACAGAATATTTAAAGGAACATGATTCGAATACCCTATGGATGCCCACACTGTCACTAGAAGAACGCAGAATTCTTTGGGGGAAGGGTGAGAGGAATGGAAATACTGTCCTCACAAGTGTATAGAGGGAGGTGGAAACCCTATCAAGAAACAATAGCTTCACATTGTTATAATAAACGTTTCTATGGCTTTGTAGCCTTACGTTTTGACTCACCTTTGCCTGGGTTCTAATAATTTATTTTTCAGTCTGCCTTAGTACATTAGTCAGCATTTGGCAACAGGATTATTTACTATCTAGGATATTTAGGGAGAATGGTTAACGTGCTGATGTTTGCCAAACATTGGAGGTTGGAGCCCTACCCAGCGGCACCTCAGATCGACTGCCATCTACTGGGTGATCTACTTCCTGCGATGATCTCCAAATCATAAACCCACTGCCTTAAGGTCAATTCTGACTCATAGCAACCCTATAGAGCAGGGTACAACCCTATAGGGCATGGTTCATCTTTATAGGGTATAGCAGCCCTATAGGGCATGGTACATCTTTATGGGAGTAGAAAGCTTCATCTTTCTCCCATGAAGCAGCTGGTGGTTGCAAACTACTGACCTTGTCTATGATGCTACCAGGGCTCCTGAAAAAAAAAAATCAGCCTTGAAAACTCCACAGACCCAATGGAGTTCTGCTCAGACACACCTGGAGTCACCATCCATCAGAATTGGCTTGATGACATTTGTTTGGGTGTTTTTTTTTTAGGGTATTACCAGTCAGAGGAAAACTGACAATTCACAATTTTTATGATATTGCTGAGCCCCGTGGTCATTAACGTCTCACCCAGTTAAGCTTGCAGTCAGCAGCCTGTCTCATGTTCCCCATCCATCTACAACCCACCAACCTGAGCCCTGGGACTGCGCCTCCCTCTTAGTCACAGCCCTGAAGCCCAGCAGAAGCTCGAGACAAGCCTTACTGAACATGGTGTTCTTCATGTGACAGGTTCCAGGATCATGACGTGCTGTGCACTGTGTCCACGCGGTCTTCTCTGAGCCAGGGTTTGTAGCTTTGATGTGCTTCTCCCAGGGGTTCCTGACCTGAAAATCCTGAGCCCCATCATCAGGACCGAAGACCATGCTCTTAGAGAGGGCAAATGGTCCGACTGCCATTGCAGTGGAATAAAACCGCCAAGGAAAAGTCATGTCTTTTTTCTAAAGATTAAGGGTAAATTTTTATTCCAAGCACCCAAGGCTTCAATCGCTCTCTCTCCAGACTACTTTGTGATCCAAAATAGAACCTGTCTGGGCTGGGGAACAAGAGCGAGCATGAGAAGCCTTGCTCCCAGGTTTCTCGGGCAGGTTTGGGGCCGTCTTCACGGCTCCTCGGCAGGGCGTGGGTGTAATCACATAATCGCCCCAGCCTCCAAGGTACAGGAAATGCTGCCACAGCACAGGCTGGGTTCACATAAATCACTGCTCTCGGGGCCTCCCCACACCATGGGTCCCTGTTAAGAGAGAGGCTGCAGCCAAAGCTGGTGCTCTCAAAGGGAGCCTAGGCCAGGAAGCACAGTCGTTAGGCAAAGGCTCCTCCCCTCCTTCCCATTCACAGAGAGCCATCCTGACAGTCACCCTAGCTTTGCTGCTGTGGACAGGGGAGCTTCCTGTAGCAGACGAGTGGGCACTCCCCCTCTAAGGTGGGTTATGTGTGGGTAAGGGGGTGGGGAGGGAAGGTGGCTAGGGCTCTTAGCAGTAGATTCATGGCCTATGAATAGGTTTCAGAGACTCCTTAGCACAACAAAACCCCTTGCCATTAAGTTGATCCAGACGGACAGTGGCCCTACATAGGGTGTCCGAGACTGGCCATCTTAATGGGAGTAGACAGCCTCCTCTTTCTCTTGCAGAGAGGCTGGTGGGTTTGAACCTCAACCTGGCTGTTAGTAGCTCAGTGCTGAGCCCACAGTGCCACCCTGGGCAAAAAACAACAAAGAAACAATGGAAATGTATGCAAGGTTTGTTCCGTTTTTCTTTTTGCTGCTGTTGTTGAGGATCTACCTAGCCGACTATCCGGCTGTTCAACGATTTCTACATACAATTCGGTGACACAGATTGCTGTCTGCAATGGGGGCCCTGTTCTCACCCTCCTTTCCTCACTCACTGCCCCACGGGGTTCCTCTCTAATCTTTAATCTCTCGATTAGAGAGGAAATGCCTGTCTTGGGGGAGATGCTCTACCAGAATCCCTGCTTTGAAAGAAGGGGGTCATGATTTCCCTGCCTGTCTGTACCCAGCACAGCTCCTTCCACTTCGAGCCTCAGGGAGGTCCTGCGTGGAAGATTAAGTAAAGAATTCCGAGGGACAATTACTGTGGAGCCTGACAGAGGTCTCTGCCTTCTTGCCGACCATGCAATGTACCTACCCTCTGCCGAGGATGAATCGTCACCTGCAGCACATTATCATTTCTTTCCATGGATCATTAGCAGTGAGGACATCATAGGTGTCTCTGGATAGCACAGTCAAACACTCAACTACTAACCTTGAGATTGGGGGTTCGAACCTACCCAGAGGTGTCTCAGGAGAAAAGGCCTGGCTACTTGCTTCTGAGAGGTCATAGTTTTAACCTTTGCCCCACGGAGCGGTTCTGCTTTGTACACCAGGCTCACCAGGAACAGGAACAGACTGGAACAGGAATGGATTGGCTCGGTTTTTTTTGTTGTTTTTTTTCCCATTGTGTTTAATGGCATCATAGTCGTGACTATACCACTCTGACCCGTGGTCCTGACATGAGCAAGGCAAACTCCATTTTGTTTCCCTTTAAATTTTGAAATGTTTTTGTCTTAAACTTTGTTTTGAAGATGAGCAAGGGCAGTGAACGGCACGGACCAGGTGAAGAACTCAGAGTCATGTGATTTGAACAAGAAAACCAACTCCAGATGCCCGCCCACTGGTAGAACTTCCCGAACTACCAGATCGGGCCACTGACTGAATGCACGACTAAGCCGAGCGGTTTACCTTAACGAATACACCCTACCAGGGGCAGACACGCTTCAGAGCATCTTCGAGAGAGGGCACCACGCCGCTCTGAGCTCTGCACCGTAAGCTAAGCCACCTGTGATGTATTGCCTGACGTGTGACTGTGCATGTCAAACGAAGTTAGAATCTATCCTGAGGATAAAGTGCGTTGTCCCTCTGACGAATCGACGTGTGAATTCAGCATCATGACAGGTCTCAGGACTTCGTCCTTCATGCGTGCTCAAGACAGGTCCCCAGCACTGCGTTTGCACGTGGTAGAAAGCTCCCAACTCCCTGCCATTGAGTCAAGACTGACACAAAGGGACACCATAGGGCAAAGCTGAACTGCCCAAGGGAGCTTCTGGGGCTGTTAACTCTTTATAGGAATAGAAAGCTCAATGTGTCTCTCACGGAGCTGACCTTAAAGATCGCAGCCCAGCTCTAAATCACTCCTCCACCAGGGCTCCTACACACTCAGTAGCCACTTTCTCAAGTATGATTACTCTAAACCCACACCTACATGTCGCGATCCTGATCACCTTTCCTGTCTGATACCCCTCTCTCCCTCACTACCTAACCTCTCAGTTTCAGGCAGCCCTGCCATTTCACTATGAGCAGAGTGTACACCCTAATTCCCTGGCTCTTCTCAGCTACTCAACCAACCCGGGATGCACCTCCCTTCTCTCTCCTAATCCGATCCCCCTCTCTGTTCCGCTCTTCCAGGAGCCTTCCTCACGGGATCATCAGGAATGACCTGCATCTCCCTCAGAGTTCCAGAGCACGGCTTCTCTTGGTCACTCGCTTGGCACTCGGCCGTTGGGTCTTCTGGCAGGAAGATCTGGCATTACTGTGCTTATGCTTTGTCCACCTGAAACATGAGGGCAAAGGTTTTGCTGTGCCCCGTGCATCCCCCAGCACTGAGCACATCGGGTTTTTCATGCAGGAAACACTCAAGGAGAGTTTTTTCACAGATGTTTTAAAATGTGACTTTTCCTATCTTCAGCATGTAGTGTTGAGCGTCTGCCATGTGTCCAGGGTCTGGCAAGAAGAAGAAACTCCTCTACATTGGCAGTGCCACCCAGGCTGCCGCGTAGTCAGCAAACACGCCTGGTCTGAGTCATGGGACATTTCCTGCCACATACAGGCCTGTTGTATCTTCTTTTCTCTGTGGCCACTAGGCTATTTGGCTGACAACAAAGATTGTTCTACATAGCAACCATGCAGGTTGAATTCAAAATCCCTTCACCGTGTTGCTAGGTAGGAAGATGGAGGGGGGAAGGGAGCACTTCAGTTGCAGAGCGAATCGGATGTGCAGATGTTGTCGAACTGGGATATGCTCTGCTGTTTGTTCGTCATGACGAAGTAGAGGCCATTCTGCATTCGACTTGGCGTGTTCCTTGAGTTAACCCTTGGCAAAAGCCATCTTGATATTTGGGGCTCGTGTTTCTTCTTTTCAACCTCTGCCACCCTCTTTCAGCATCTGACCTCAAGTGAGCACTTGACCGTTAAGCTACTGATCACCGAGAGCCCCACAGCGTCCCACCACAGCAGACCACGTGCGAGCTACAAAACCTGCGCATAATGTACCATGCTTTCTGGCCTTTCTCCGAGAAAAGGCTCGCAGAGATAAGTTCAGAAAGAAAGGAGGAAGGGACCGAGAAAAGAGAGGGAAACAGAAAGAGAGAAGACATTGTTTTTGTTTTTTAACTGAAAAAATATGGAAGATAAATTAGTGGCAATTCATTTTAATACAAAGTGGAAAGCAAGAGACTAATTCAGATCCATGAGCCAAATACTGATTTGAGAAATGGCAGCCACTTCTGGGTTGCCTCCCACTAACTGCCCAGCCCAAACTCAAGGCCATTGAGTTGCTTCTGACTCCTAGAGGTCTGATGGGATGGACCATGACTGCCCCTGTGGGCTTCCAAGACTGTCCATCCTGATGGAGGTAAAAGGCATCATCTTTCTCGGGCAGAGTGGCTGATGGGTTCAAACAGCAGCCCACCACATAAACCCACTATGTCACCAGGGCGCCAACTGCCCTGTAACCTTTAAGCCTCTCTATTGCCAAAACAAAACAAAAAGAGGACAGATTAAGATAAAGTGGGTCACTTACAGCCAGATCAGTGTCCAGAGAACAATTTCTGCTCCTCTTTGGGACACCCTCTGTGCACCAAGTCCCATTAGGACCTAGTCTGACTGTGGCTGATGAGGGGACTTGCCACGTTACCCCACCCCTTGCACCCCATGCATTTGTGCAATACACTTCCGGCACTGATGGCCAACTATGCATAACAGATAGCATGTGTACTTCTGCAATCTGCACTTGTTTTATATGGATCCTGTTGGACTCTTTTGGGGTTGTCATGGTGTTAGAATTCATCCGCATAAAAATGAAGTTGTTTTGATGTCTGTCTGCTATCAGAAAACTGTTATTAGGAAAATCACATTAATTAGCAACAGCTGAGAGGAGGATGGGCTCTTCTGGATCTGCAGCTGCAAGGCTCGTTGCATCTGACTGTTGACTACATTTTAACAATTAACAGAATAGATAGTCGCCAAGTGTATCTAATCACGTTAATTTTGTTTTCCTCTGTTTGTATTCCTATTTGGGACTGGTAGTTAATCCACATTAAGTACTCACGACACCAGAAGCACACTTTCCAGCAGTGTCAGATTACTCCATATACATACAGGAGGCATAGCTGTCTTGTTCTTACTTACTAATCTGTAGTGAACAATCTCACTTAAAAAAATTTTTTTAAACCACATCAAAGATTCGACTTCTAAGTGTGGCTGGCATGTTTCTCTCTTGCAACCCCACAGCACCTGCCATCAGAATTAGAGTCTCTTCCAATTTGCCATCCCTGCTAGGGGCAAAGCACCAGGAAGCAGGGTAAGCCCGGGCTTACCTTGTTAAGACGAAATCTAGACTGAGCAGTTTAGTGTGTACCCATCTGTAGTGAACCGTTTCCTGGGTTTTTCACCACATCAAAGACTATCTCTGGTTCATCTCTCTACCTTCAGTGCTCTGTACGATGGCTGGGGCCCATCAGACGTCTGTATGAATTCAGCAGTATTAGTCTAGGTGTCCGGCCTTTATCACCAGCCAAAACCAAAACACCAAACTCACTGCCATCGAGCCGATGCCGACTCAACAGTACTGGTTGTTGGTTGTCACTGTGTTCACGTCCAACTCACAGAGACCCTGCACTCCCCACAAGGAAACGCTGCCAGGTGCTGTGCCGTCGCTATGATCTATGCCTTCTACTGTTGGGATCTATCATTTTCAAGAATAGTGTTTTAGAAGTACAGCACTAGGCTTTTCTTCCTAGTCTGCCTTAGTCTGGAAGCTCTGCTGAAACTGGTTCAGTATCCAACAGGCAAGCCATCACTGACCGACAGGGGGAAGCTATGCACGAGGCGCCTGGTTAGCCATCCAGGACGTCCTGCATGGAAGGCAGGGATTCTACCACTGAACCAGCAATTCTTCATTGTATCTGTCATCGCTTGTACCCAGCGAGTGCTCACTCTGAACCAGGCACTCTGCTTATGCATGACATATCACGCATGACATAGTTCAGGAGGGCTCAGCCTGTTTGCTCATTGGAATCATTTGGGAGACCCCGGTCCAAGAAAGCCCCAAATGACAGAGCTGTAGAGACAGTAAAAAGTTCAGTAGTTGGTAGGCACAAGAGAAGGGGGTGAGGCAGACGTGGCACGCAGGACAGTTAAGGACAGTCTGCATAACACTTGAATGGTGAGTACATGACATCAGGCATTTGTCAAAACTCACAGAATGATGCAACGGAAAAAAGTGGATCTAATGAAGGGGAAGCTCTGCTGGTGTAATATTGGGCTGCCAACCTCAGAGTCAGAAGTTCTAAACCACTAGCTGTTCCCTGGGAGAAAGATGAACCTCTCTATTCTCCCATTGCACGAGGGGAATCTGCTACACGAGACCTCTCACAGTGCGGAAAGGCAAGGATGTTACAGTGAAGACGAAGGCGGACCTGCCCCAAGTCATGGTGTTTTCCACACACGTGAAAGTTGAAGAATCGATGCATGTTACCTATGGTGAAAGTACCACGGACTGCCAAGAGCACAAAGCTGCCTTGGAAGGACAACCAGAATGCTCCTGGGAAGCAAGGGCAGTGAGAGTTCAGCTCAGGTCTGCAGCCACGTTATCCGGAGAGAGCAGTTCCTGGAAAAGGACCTCCTACTTGGGCCAGTGAGGGGACAGTGAAGAAGAACAAGACCTTCGATGAGTGGACTGACACAACAAGACCCTCGATGAGTGGACTGACACAATGGCTGCCGCGATAGGCGCAAACATAACAATCGTGAGTATGGCGCAGGACTGGGCAGTGTGTCGCTCCATTGCACCTAGGGTCACTGTGAACTAGAACTGACTCAATTGCACCTAACAACCACAACTCCTTTAAAGAGTAACAGTCTCAGAAACCCACAGGGACAGTTCCACTCCTCCCTATGGGGTTGCTATGAGCTGGAATTGGCTCGATGGCAGTGAGTTTGAGTTTTGAATGTAAACTAAGGATGTTACTCCCTCAATGCAAGAACACTTTGTTCTAATCATCTGGCATTCCATGATGCTCACATTCCCGGCATGATCGCTGAAGACAAAATGGGTACATAGCAAATGTGGTGAAGAAAGCGGATGGTGCTTGGCTATCAAAAGCCATAGCATCTGGGGTCTTAAAGGCTTGAAGATAAACAAGCAGCCATCTAGCTGAGAAGCAACAAAGCCCACATGGAAGAAGCACACCAGCCTGTGTGACCATGTGGTATCGATGGGATCAGGTATCAGGCCTCAAAGACTCAGAACAACAAATCTTATTAATGTGAATGAGGAGGAGTGCAGAGTGGAGATCCAAAGCCCATCTGTAGATAATTAGACATCCCCTTATAGAAGGGTCACAAAGAAGAGGTGAGCCAGTCAGGGTGCAGTATAGCATCAATGAAACATACAACTTTCCTCTAGTTCTTGAATGCTTCCTCCTCACCACTATCATGATTCCAATTCTACCTTACAAATCAGGCTAGACCTCAGCATGTACACGGGTACAGATAAGAGCAGGAAACACAGGGAATCCGGGACAGATAAACCCCTCAGGACCAATAATGAGAGAAGTGATACCAGGAGGGTAAGGGTAAGGTGGGGGGAGAAAGAGGGAACTGATCACAATGATCTACATATAACCCCCTCCCTTGGGGGATGGGCAACAGAAAAGTGGGTGAAGGGAGACATCGATCAGTGTAAGACTCAAAAAAATAATAATTTACAAATTATCAAGGGTTTGTGAGGGAGGAAGGGAGGGGAAAAACGAAGATCTGATACCAAGGGCTCCAGTAGAAAGAAAATGTTTTGAAAATGATGATGGCAACAAATGTACAAATGTGCTTGACATAATGGATGTAAATATGGATTGTGATAAGAGCTGTATGAGTCCCCAATAAAATGATAAAAACAAAAACTAAGGACTTTAATTAATAATGATGTATTAATATTGATTCATTAATGATAACACAAGTACCCCATAGTTGTACAATATTAAAAATAATTAATGATAATTAATAAGTGTGCAGGAGGAAGACAGGTATATAGAAACTGCACTTTCTACACAATTTTTCTCCAAACCTAAAGCTTCCCTGCAATGAGAAGTCTGTTAAAAGAACTGAGTCTACAGAATGAATAGTGTATGTTAACTCTGAGCTCATCTGCCTGGAGACTGGAAGAATAGATGGACCCCAAGCGAATAGGAGAAAATGCGGGACAGAACCTCAAATTCCTTTTTAAATTCCAAAACAAATTGATGGGACTTCCTGAGACTCTTGTCCTGAAGCACTTTTTACGCCTTGAACAAAAACTGCCCTCTGAGGTCACCTTTTAACTAAAGGGCAGATTGATTGACAGTACAAAGACCACCACCCATGAGTGTTGTTCTCCCTCCAACCATGATCTCCAGGAGACCAAACTGCCCGCCGTTACTTCAAAATGAAGACAAGGCTGTTGGAGGCAGGGGAAGTGGAAAGGCCAAGACAGAAATGTTGAGGACTGTCCCTGAAGACCATGCGCAGATTGTTGAACGAGAAGCCATGCTTCTGTGCAAAGCTCAATGGGAAATACAATAAAGTATTTTTGAAGAAAATAAAAATAACATGTACGCATGTATATCTATATATATACACACACACATATATTTAAAAGTATAGTGACAGTAATATACATGCTTTGCTATTGTGTCCATGTTATTTAAAAAGGTTTTTTTTATTTTAAAGTATTGGTGTCCTGATTCCATCCAGACCAATGAGATTAGAATTTCTGAGGCAGGGCCAGAGTCCTGGTGATTGTAATAAACAGTGGAAGTGATTCTAATATGGATAGAGAATCACTAGTCTAGAATTGCGTCTTTCTCCCCTGGGAGAAATACATTATGACCTCCATTTAAAGATGAAAAAAGCCAAAGCACAGAAAGAGCCATATTTTCAAATTTCCTTACCAGTTCACATTTATTTGTAACCCCCAACTCAGTCTCTTGGTCCCTCCACAGTCGTTTGTAGACAGGAGCGAGTGGCAAGAAAACACTTGTTCTGCACCCCACAGCTGTAAACAAGTGTGCCTTCTGAGGTCTATTGAGTGCTTGTCTTGCACGTTTTTTGTGCGTATGTTGGTGATTTTGCTGTTTACAATGTCCCCTAAGCACAGTGCTGAAGTTCCCCCAGAAGGCCCCTGAAAAGCCCCCTGATGGAGACCCCTCTGGGGGAGCTTGCCCTCATGCCTCTCTCCCCCTGAGGTCAGAGGTAGCCATGCTCATGTACCCCTTTGATTATGGAAAGAGTTGGATCTTCTGTTTGGGTCTGGGTAGACCCTGTTATTATCACCTAATCAAAATGTTGTTTCTATAGCCAACAGCTTTAATGAGATTGCCGACAGATCCTTGTGCTAGTTAAGTTTTGTCAGGTCTGAGTGACAGTGTTGTTGACTGTGGGTGTAATGTTAATGTATCATACGCACACACGCACACACACGAGGGGGTACCAAAAAATAAGGATTTTTTAAAAAAGATATGTATTTTTTTTACAAAACAACCTGATCACCTTCAAAGCACTCTCCATTACACTTAACACATTTGCCAAACCTGCGATTCCATTCTTGGAGACATTTTTCAAACTCAACTGTTTGGATGGCTGACAGGGCCTTCCTTGTTTTTCCTTCACCTCTTCTACATCATCAAATCACAGTCCTTTCATATCCCTCTTCATTTGTGGAACCCAAAAGAAGTTACATGGAGCAAGGTCAGGTGAGTCAGGTGTGTGGGGCAAGAGAGGCATGCTGGTTTTTTTGGGTTTTTTGTTGCCAAAAACTGGCACACAGGTATAGGCATCATCAGAACAAAAAATCTTACATAGTGAATGATGGGGGGAGTGAGGAGTGGAGATCCAAAGCCCATTAGTAGGCCACTGGAGATCCCCTTGCAGAAGGG
>NW_022103958.1:37991910-38009866 GCF_000313985.2 Echinops telfairi
ATGTGCTTTACACAATTGATGTGTGTATGGATTGGGATAACAGTTGTATGAGCCCCTAATAAAATGTTTAAAAAAAAAAAAGAAAATATGCATTGAATTAAAGCATGAATAAAAGAAAGAAAAACTGGCACACAGATGGTTGCATGTGCAGGTGCATTGTGATGGCAACAAAACAGTCCCCCATCTGCTACAAATCAGGCCTTTTTTTTGTTTCACACTGTTACATAATCTCTTCAGAACCTCTAAGTAGACAGCTTGACTAACAGTCTGACCTGGTGAAATTGACTTCAAATGCACACTGAGTAGACATTTTCATCCCTTTGGGAAGTTGACTGACACCCAGAATGAGGTTTCTAATAATCAGCATTTCATCTTTTTGAAACGAGAAAAGCACTCATATACTTGAGCTTTTCCCATAGTGCTGTCCTTGTAGGCTGTGTTCAACATTTTTTCCCGAGAAGAAAACAAAATTTCACAGCCACACACTGTTCTCTTCAATCGGCCATCACAGACAACGACGTTCAAGCAAAACTGCTTTTATGAAAAAATGTATTGAGACTGAAGAGAACCTTCCCAGGTGACGCCACTGGGTGCACTAGCTCAGAGCAAGTTGCTGAATGCTTGCCTAATGGGAAAAATGTGTACTATGAAAGCTCCACTCTGCTCAGCACAATTCCGGGGTTTTTTTTGTGGGGGGGATCCCCCTCATACATATATAAAGGATATATACGTATATATATATGAAGTAAGTAGTATATAAAGTATCATATCAAATATATATCTCTCGAGTAAGTAGTATGTCTATAAAGCAGTGTATATAGATATATGTAAAGTACGCGATCTTTAGATGACAGAAAGACAAGGTTATGAGTTGATCTGTTGATGAAAATGCCATGACCAGAGACTCACAGGAACCTATCTTTCTATTTCCTTTCATCGCAATGATTCAGTACGTGCTAATTCAACATTCGTAGGCTTAGTTAATAAACTACAACTACCATAAATACCAAGAATTGACTGCAACTTGTTGAAGTTTTTATAGCTCTTCTGAGGTGGAGACAGGATCAGACCAATGAGATTAGCACCCAATGAGTTTACCAACCCACCCCATCCCAGATCCACTAGCTTCTTCTGCCTCCCACATGAGAAGGAAATCTCAAGTTAAAAAGGCCGAGCAATGCCCTCATGAAGAGATCACTGAAGATATGGGTGCTGCAGCACAGCATGCTGAAGAAACTAGATGGTATGCGGCTATCAGAAGGAATAGTGTCTGGGGTCTTAACGTCTTGTCTTCAAATAAGCAGTCATCTAAGTGAGGCATTCATTTGCCAAGTGCACACAGAGATAAAGTTGAGGGGTAGGAATAGTCTTCTTATCGGAGAGCACTGTAAAGTCAATTATGGCAGATGTAGTTGGGTTCAAATGGAATACCTTACCTATCATTTGATCGCCCTTTTGGCCCATTAAAGTTGTTTCAATTTTAAAAAATGCAAAAATGAAATGCATGTGGATTTAGCCTTCAGTGAATCCCCTCTGACCATGGGCCAGGGATGTGAACAGTCTTGCTAACATGCAGACTGCATTGGGAAGTGGACTACTGCAGACTCAGTTAGGCTAAATGATAATGCCTTATTATTTTTTCTGTTTTGACCCATTTTAAATGTGTTCTTGTTTTTAATATTTTCTGCGTTCTTTTTGATTAAGGTTTTTATTTGTTTTTACTTTATTGTTGTTAGCTTAGGGTTTTTTTAAAAAAAATGTTTTCCTGTATATGAAATCCAGGCTAGATAAATCCATAAAGACAGAATTAATGGTTTCTTGGGGGTGTATAGTAGAGGAGGTTGGGAGGAAATGTGAGCTTACAAAGATGAGTTCAAGAATGAAGAAAATTTATTGTGATGGTGATTGTTCAATTCTTCTTGCTGTGATTGATCCATAGAATTGTGTATGTAAGTTATATGTCAATAAAACTGTTAAACACACACAAAAACCACTGAGCAAAGATAGTATGTATGTGTTCCTAGTATTACAAAGTAGTGTTGGATCATCATCAAAGAAAATGTGTGAAGACCCAATAACCTCTTCTCTATTTTTATGAACCCAGGTTTCTAGCTTGGCTGCAACCCTGCGAAGCCATGTGATGGAGCTCAAATCACCTGACCTCTCTGATCCATAATTTTCTTCGCAAGAGTCGTTAGGAGGTAAAGTGGGAAGGGGACGCTGAGTTACTTTGACAACACAAGGAAGCACCTTTAGGTCTTAGCTTTTTCCCATATGAGTTAGTTAATTGTGCCAGCCTAGCCGATAATCACATGTGGTGCTGGTTGAAAGGCGGAGGGATAAATGGGTGGTGAAGCCTCGCCTTTCTAGTTCTCGGGTCTCTTGTTTTGTGATGGTTGTATCGGGTGCAGCTGCCTTAGCAGTTCCCTGCTTCGGCTTGCAAGATGGACTTCCTACAAGACATCCCCAAGGAGAAGCCGCATGGATCTATCCCGATGCAGCCCTGGGTGCTGGAGCAGCCGTGTGGACACCCGTGCCAGTGCTGAGATGTTTACACATTCACTGACTCAGCTTTCCTCCTGCAGTTGGCATTATTGCCTCTGTTTTGTGAGGTGAAGGACTTTGTGGACTGGTGTTGGGTATGGGTTAATGTTGGACTTGTGGGCTTGGGCAGCATTGGATTGGGGTGTTTTCGTGATGCACATTTTCTTTGCATAAAACTCTCTTATACATGAGTTGCTGTGGATTTGTTTCTCCAAAGTATCCAGACTAATACACCATATTATAGCATGGAAAACAGATTCGTAGTGGAGAGGTCCAGAATGTGAGCCTTGACTTGTCTGACCCCCAGTGCCCATGTGCAAGAGGCAAATTTAGTCCAGTGGAACATTTGCAACCTGTCAGGAACCATCTAGAAAAAAAGGATTCCCGGTTGAGTCTGCAGTGATTGCCAGGGAGATGTGGTGAGGAAGGCTCTCCCTGTCTGTGGAGGAATAATTAAACTTTTCTGTAAAGAGTTGTTTCAGAGATGACTGTGGCAGCAGCCCCCCCCAACCCTCCCTCCCTCCCTGCAGCCCCTTAATTCCCTGTCACTTCCTGGCTTGCTTCCAGGGGCTAAAGTGAAAATGGAAACAGTATTCTTGTTCCAAGGAGGCCTTGGCATTTCAAGTGCTCAGATGAATATTCATGTTCTGGTCCCTCAGCCTTCTCCTCTCTTATCCCCTCCCCCACACCTAGCACAAGCCTGGCACCTCGCAGGTGCTCACCGAAGGCTTGCCAAATGAATGCTTGGGTCCAGTAGGGGAGTTGAGGTTTGAGGATGGGAAACAACACCTTGAGGCTCCTTCCCACCGGAGGCCAGTGGCTTGCTATGATCCACTTAAGGGAAGGTCTCTTCCACCTCTGCCTTCCTCACACTCCCTATCCTGGACTGGGGGCCCTGACACACTTTATGACCATGTTCCTACACTGTCCTTGCCTTTTCCCTCAAGGCCCTTTGGGGCCTGATTTTTAACCTTTCTTTGTCCCTTTGCCATCCACCACTGTTGCGACTTGCTTAGGCTCACCCAGTCCGGCCCAGGCCCGGGGTTTACTCCTTCCCGTGGAAGGTCTCATAAGACTGTTGGGCGTGGTGGCCTGGGCAAGCAGCGAGTGGGATGAGAAGAGAGATTGAGTTACCTGACCCGCACAGGGCAGATTGCAGTTCACAAGCACCTTACCCCTCTAGGCAGAGAACTATTGCAGGCTTTCAGCTCCTGGGGTGAAAGATGAATCACCCTTGGGTGAATGAAGTCTCATTGAGTTTGTACTCCTAGACTGTGGGAGATCAGAGCCCAGATGCCCCAGCGCTCAAATTCCAGCTCTGTCACTTAACCCACTGTGCCCCAGGAGCTCATACCTATGATGCCGGTCTTGTGCCTCAGTTTCCTTCTCTGTGAAATGGGAGATATAAAAGCATCTGCACTATAGATTTGTTGGCATCTATTTAACTATTTGTGTTAGACAGGGTTGACTAGGAAAACAAGCCAGGGATATTCATATATGGATAAGAAAGAGCTTTATACCAAAGACTAATTGTATATTAAGAAAACATCCCAGTCCAGTACACAGCAAGTCCATAAGTCCGATACTAGTCCATAAATCCCTCTTCAGACTCACACAGTCACATGTAATGATGCAAAATGTAGGAAGATCACAGGTTGGTGGGTGCAGAGCCTTGTGGATTCAATGGCAGGGGACACATCTCCAGGGCTCTGGCTGACATCAGTGTGGCTCTATGTGGCTTGTCAACAGGAATGTGACGCAGAGAGAGTGTCCCACCTCCAGGGAGAAAAAGAGGGTTCCTGGAATCCTCATGAGAAGGGCATACCTACAAGGAGGCACCCTTAGGCTGTGACCTAATTGACAGGCTAGATTCCACCCCACTCACTCTTAATATCCTCAGGTTGACGTGAGATTATGTAACTACTACACTATCATTGTGATTATGGTTAAGAAACTATAGAGACAATGCTGAATACTCAGAGGCGAGATGTTTTGACAAAGGAGGGGAAAGGGGGAGGATGGAAATAAAAAGGGAGAGTCCTGTCCTATGGGAGTCTTGGGGTAGTACAAAGAGTTAGTGTCTTCATTGCTAAGTAAGAGTTCGGAGTTCAAGATCACTCAAGTGTCTTGGAAGAAGGGCCTGGCGATCTACTTCTGAAAAACATCAGCGACTGAAAACCCAATGGAGCACAGTGTTCCATTCGGATACGTACACTATTGCCATGAGTTTGATTTGACTGGACAGCAGCGGTCATTGACTCCCACTCAGCAAAATGTCCTACACGGCCACCTTTCCCCGACCCCACTCCTTCCTGCTCCACCCACGTGTTCCCTGTTCACTCTGGTCCAGGGTGGTCCTGAATTCTGTGTAGTGCCATTACGAGGCTTGGTGCCACCCAGTGCAATCACTCGTGGTGATACTTCCACCCCACCCCCATTCTCCTGTGGACCTTCTCCGATACCCTCCCTTCCCATATCAAATCCTTGGAGATGTTTATTATCCATTTTGATCATAGTAGAATATGTGATAAATAAAGATGCAAATGAATTAAATGTAATGCCTCTTAGATGATATGAATAGAAACAGCAAACTTGTTTTGTCAAGTCTTTCCACATTGAATTCGATACTGTTAGCTGAGACGCTCCCAGTAACTGAGCAGAAGGCTTTTTTGAGTGTTTGCTTTCCTTTAATAATTGATTCATTCTCAAAAAATGGATCAATTAAAATATATTTTTTTAGATATAGACTCAGAAGCACTACTGACCACAATACTGCAGCTCAAATGCCAGATAATTTGTCAAAATGAGAGATCTCCAAATTCTCCACCGGCAGAGGAAACCAAGAGATTTATAAAGGGGCCATCGTGACCGCTCTGACCAGAGGTGCATTAGAGGGTTCAAAAAGTACACCAGCACAGAGTTTAGCTGTGTAGGTATGATGATACATGTAAGCTATGGAAACACTGTACACATGTTTATGAACAGTCATTTGGGTGGTACCCTCCTGTGTTAGACTGGGTTGACTAGAGAAACAAATCCAGGGATATTCATATATGTATAAGAAAGAGCTTAATATCAAAGAATAATTGCATACTAAGAAAATATCCCAGCCCAGTAAAGATCAAGTCCATAAGTCTGATGTTAGCCTATATGTCTGATAGTAGTCCATACATTCCTCTTCAGACTCGTGCAGCACATGCAATGGTGCCACGTGCAGGGAGATCACAGGCCAGTGGGTGAAAAGTCTTGGGGATCCAGTGGTGCTAGAAACATGTCAGCGTTGGTGTGGGTCTCCACGTGGCTCCTCCAGCTCTCTGAGTCTGGCTCTTCAACAGGAAGGTGAGGCAGAGACAGAGAACGCTTGCAGGTCTCGGCAAGGCTGCCTGTGGCTTGCCAACAGGAAGAGGAAGGCAGAGAAGGAGCGTGTGGCCCACCTCCAAGGAAAGGAGAAGTTGCTCCCAGAATCCTCAGGAGAAGGCCACGCCCACAAGCAGGCTTCATCAGGCTGTGACCTGATTGACTGGCTAGACTCTACCCCTTCACTCTTAATACGCTCCAGTTGACACGAGATTATGTAACTACCACATCTCTCTTACAGTGGCACCCAGTTTGGCCTGTACCCCCCATGCCCTCCGAATGACACCATGGATTCTATTCCTTCTGCCCCTCCTCCCTGATTATCATCAGGGTCAGCTCAGGAGCTGCCCTCTGTACCTTCTCTATCACCCTCCACACTGGGGTGGACACCCGCCTGTCCCCTCTCGGGGCTTCCTCTGAGGGCAGCCGCTGCCTGTTGGTCTGTTTCCCCACCACTGTGTGAGTTCCTGCTCAGCTCTGCATGCCTGGTGCCTGGCATGGCGCCCGGAGTGGGCTGGGGGCACTCCCAGCAGTGTGCTGTAAGAATTCACATGCAGGTGAATTCAACCCAGTGTCTCAGGCATGGCGAGGCCATACCTGTCTTTTTTATAGGGCAGAATGTCTTTTCATCCAAATCTTAGTGGGCACCTCAGGGAGGAAACAGCAGGAAGCCAAGGTAACTGGAAGAAAGAGGAGATGGGGACACGCAAATACAGCCTGTCTCTTTTCACTGGCACTTGCCTCCCCAGCCCATTGAATGGAATCTTTTAAAATTCGACAGGGTTTCAATCTCACAGAGAAACGGTAAGCACAGTTCCGGTGATTTTGCTGACATTGAGCCATCTGAGGGTGAACTGCTCCTTCAAGTTCTTTCATGTGCAGTTTCTACCGGCGAGGACGTTCCCCAGCATGGTCACTAACACAACCACGCTGTCAGGACCTTAGTGTTGCCACAGCACTTTCATTGCCAGGGAGCTGACTGGGACTCCTAGCAACTGGATAGGCTGGGGCAGAACTGCCCCTGTGCGTTTCCAAGCCTGTGAACTCTTTACGGGAGTAGAAAGCTTCATCTTTCTACCTCAGAACTGCTGGGGGTTTTGAACTGCTTTCCTTATGCGTAGCAGCTGGACGCTTCACCACTCCTCTGCCAGAGCTCCTCAGATCCTCACACAGCCCTCCCCCCACTCACTCACCGTTGGACCACGGTTCTTCAATAGCGAAAAGATCTAGTTTAGAATCACAGTGTTGCTATGTGGTTTTATGCCTCTTCAATCTCCAATCTCAGGCAGCGCCTCGATCATTCCTGGGCTTTTCTGGCTTTGGCATTTTTAAAGAGCACTTGTCAGTGCTTCTGCAAGATGCCTGCGCTTGTCTGATGCTTCCTCCTGACTGGACTTGGTTAGGCATCCTTAGCAGGAGCATCACGCAGGTGACGTGGCAACCTCTTGATGGCATCGTTTCAGGTGGTACCAAACAGCCACGTCGAGCCTTTTCGGGACAGAGAGCTGCCAGCCTTCTCTGCTCCGAAGTTCTTGCTTTCCCGCTGTAGTTAGCATGCTGACAGCAAGGACTCTGGTCGTTTATACATGAAAAAATTCTCTCGTTCCCTAATAAGGTTTCCAATGATTCGTCTACTTATGTAATTTACCTGTTTACTAATTTATATCAAATGACAAGTAGTTTCCCCCGGTTTTAATGGGTCGGGTGCTCCTACCCTTACAACGGCCTGAGAGCTTACTGCCCACATGGACAGGTGCTTGTTCTTCTGCCAGTACAGACATGGTATGCTAGTTGTTCCTGGTCCTGCTATTTGTGTGTGTGTGTGTGGGGGGGGGGGGGGGGGGGGTTTGTTTGTTTTTAAATTCGGAATGAGTATGGCATTTTATTCTTCTTTTTAAAAAGAATTTTGTATTGGCCTATAATTCACATATCATCCAATTCAACTGTTCAATTGCATTAAGAAGAGTTGTGCAATCATCACCACAATCGATTTTAGATCATTTTCCTCTTCCTTCCATTTCACCCTTCTTGACGTCACTTATTATTCTTTACGGGAATTGGCAAGGAGCGAGCCAGCCAGCAACAGGAAGTGGAGGCTAGAACTTCATGAATTTCAAAGCCAGGGGAAAAAAACCCTCTTAAAACCCCATTTATTATTATTAGTTTAAACGCAAGAGACTGAAATGCATTTCTTCTGGGGAGCATAACGTCTCTGTTTTGGAAAACAACCCCAGTAATATAAACCAACCCCCAAAGCGAACCTTTTACTGTTGAATGGAGTCAGACTTATTGCAACCCCACAGGCCAGAGTAGAACTGCCCTGTAGGTTTCCGAGGCTGATCTCTTCAGGGACACTGAGCACCACAACACTCTCCCACTACGCAGACCGCTGACCACCAAGGTTCCTCAGAGCCCTCTCTAGGTGACGGAATGGCTACACATTGGGCTGCAACACAAAAGGTCATCCGCGGAAACCACCCACCACTCCTTGGCAGAAAGACAGGGCTTTCTACTCCTGTAGGCAGTTACGGTCTCAGAAACTCTAGAGGCAGTTCTAGCCTGTCCTCTAGGTGGCTATGAGTCCACATTGCCTCAATGACAGTGAGAGGTTTTGTTTGTTTGTTCAGTTTTTGAGAGCCTACCAAGTGTCAAGCACTGGTCTAAGCACTTTACATGTAACTTATCTGACTGAGCCTTAGCAGCCTTTCATAAGTACTCTCTTATCCCTATGCTATAGGGGAGCGTCAGAGGCACTGGGAGCTTAACATGACTGGCCTAAAGTCATCAGTAAGTGGTAGAGGCAGAATTCAAACTCAGGCATCGGCCGTCTGGGGCCAAGTTGGGTCTGGAATTTGGGAGGGAAGGAAACTGGCTACTGAGGCAGGAGCAGGAGACAGCCAATGATAAGCCCATGCTTGTGGGTCCAGAGAGCAGCCATACCCAGTCATGTAGGATTCCTGTGCTATAATTTCCTTCTTGTACTCCCCATGTTTGCAGCAATATCTTGTTAGCTATTATAATTGGCCTTAGTTGTGATGTGGGATAGCACAGGACAGGCCTGAGTCTAAGACAGCCTGAGTCTTTGCAGCAAAGACAAGAGAATCTTGTCTAAACCTAGTTGGATGGTCAGGTGGCCGGCAATGGCTATGTTTTGTTTGTTTGTTTCTTTTGGGGGATGCATGTAACAATTCCCTAGAGCTCGTGGTGGTACAAATAGTTAACATGCTCAACTGCCAAGCTAAAGGCTGAAGGTTTGAATCTACCAGAAGCAACTCAGAAGAAAGACCTGGTGATCTACTTTGGAACAGTCAACCATTGAACACCTTTTGGAGGTTAGTGGGACTCTGACACAGGTGGGTTCACCATGAGTCAACAAAGACTCAATGGTCGCTAACTTGATCACTCAGTACCATCAAGTTGATGAGCTGATGACCACTCATAATGCCCCCATAACACCAGGGAGAACCGCCCCGGTGGGTTTCTGAGAGTAGAGAGCCTCCTCTTTCTCTCACGGAGCGGCGAGTGGTTTTGAATGGCTGATTTTGTGGTTAGCAGCCGGAAGCATTGCTTACCATGCCACCAGGACTCCTGGTTCTTCATAATTCCCTGATTCTTGGAAGGTCAGGCTGGCAGAAGTCTGGAAGACTGGTCTTTTTGTAGTTATGCAGAACTTGATTGGTGACCAAAGAATCGGCAATAATCTATCCTTTTCATATAGCAGGATCAAGGACAGCCCTTTTGCTGGCGGTGTTGGTTCTGATCCAGAGCGACCCAATGAGCGACAGAGTGGAACACTGCCCAGTCCCGCTGCTTGCGGCCATCGTGCGGCCGTGGGGTCCTCCATCTCCTTGAGGACCGTCCTCTCTGTCTCTGCCCCTCCACCTGACCAGACATGATGTCCTTCTCCAGGGACTGCTCTCCTGACAAGCCCAAAGGATGTAAGATGAAGTCTTGCCCAATACCTTTTTAAAGTCAAACTTGCTCCTCAGCATCCATTGGTTCTGTTTAGAGACCCCTCTGATGTCTGGAGGGGTCCCCTGGTAGCACAACTGGTTAAGCCCTTGACCACTAAAGGGACAGTTTTGTTTGAACCCACCCAGAGGTGTCTTGGGAGAAAGGCCTGCCAATCTACTTCCCAAAGTTCACAGCCGTGGAAACTCTCCAGAGTGCAGCCGTGCTCAGCAACACCAGGTATCGCCAGGAGCCAGACTCTACCGGATGGCAACTGGTTTTTGGTTGGTTTGTTTGTTTTCCTGTTGCCTCTCGCCCTAGCTGGGTGAGGATGTGGTTCATCCCTCCATCAAACAATGAATTAAGAGTCAGGCTCTGGGACATTTGCAGATGCTTCTTCGGCAGGACAGCCCATACTACCATTGTCACTAGTGAAGCCGGCAAGGTGCGTCTTCCATCTCAATGCACGAAAAGGCAAGTCACGAGATGTGCGGTACTACATGCAGCGTGGCACTACAGGAACTTTGTCAAAGAGGCACTCGCTGCAAGTCCTTGACCGGACGGACAATTGGGAGAGGAGAGTACAGAGACAAGAGCCACGTGAGGCGGCCACAGGCCATGGTATTCGTCTCCCAACTGTTTTCCAAAAAGGCAGCGCTGAGCAAGCAAACCGGGGAAGGGAGTTGACCAACAGCATAGCCAGAAGATCGCCCCAAGCTTGATGGGCTGCAACAGTGGCCTTGTTCCTGTCCAGAGATGCATCAGATTCCTGCATGGAGCCAGAGAGGCATGTCATCGCAGACATGGAGACCGAGTCGCACCCTGTGAGTGTGCACAGGTCCAGCGTAGCAAGCGCTTGAGGCCGTGCCACCAGGAAAGGGTGTTAGCTCCCTCAGTGGTTAGCTCACTCGCTCCCCAGTGGAGAGACCAGGCTCGGTGCTGAGGTTTCCATCTGGGGTTGCCACTCCCTGATTCTTCTCTGCTCTGGAATGCTTTTCCCGGAGGGTGGCTGGGCCTGTGGCTCAGAGTCTGGGTGTAATTACCATGAAGCGTCGTCTGACTTCAGAGGGAGGGCTGGGATGGTCTTTGGCTCATGTAGAAGATGATAGCTAAATGGTCCCTGCACCCCAAACTGCAATTAGAGCAATTCTGATGTCATCGTTAATCATGCCGATTTATGTTTTGAAAGGAAACCAAATGATGGATATAATGATTATTTCTATTTCTGCTTCCCCCTCTCTTTCTCCTCAGAAAAACTGGCAATAGCACTGGAGTCAAATTAAACATCTGCTTGAAAAATAAACCAGAGTGCTGATGACAGCTGCTCCGGACTCACAAATGCACCACAGCTGTCAGACTCCTAAATTAACAATGATTTTCATTTATAAAGAACGGAGAACTAAGAAATAAAGGAGCTCCCTGCCCCCCACCCCCCCCTGCTCTGTTATTCCTGCTTCCAGGGGCTAAGTGTGAAATGTTAGGGGAAAGCCCAAGGAAAAACATAGCTGAAATCAGCCTGCAAGAATTACTCCTGAGAGGAAAGGGGGGCTTTCTTTCTCCTGATGGAACCCCCTTTCCTCACTGAGCATACATTTTGGGCAAGCAGACTTGCAGAGAGGCAAATAACTCAGGCCCCACTCGTGAATAGTTAGAACTGGATGGTGAGTAGGTGGTGGGGTGATTGAACGGCATCTTTAGCACTAAGAACCCTCTTCTCATCTTGGGAGCACCCTTTGCATCTTCCTTGCTTCTCCCAGATCCAGTGGCCAAGGACAAGACGAAGCCCAGGTATGTGACTATGGGACACAGGCTACATACCGAGTGGAAAACAATCTAATCCAGTCATTTCAGTGACAGTATAAAATAGGCCCTATGTTTTCACACGTACTTCATGAACTAAGAGACCAACATAGGTATGAAACCATTTCTTTGTTCTTTTTAACTCTTGTCCAAGAATAATGACCATCTGTGCTGGGCTACAGTACCAATAATGTCCCAAGGACAGATGAAATTCAGGGTTGGGACAATATGTTTATTGGGTTCATTGCCTGGCTAAAAACATCATCACCACCACCATCACCACCAACAAACCAACAACAACAACAAACCAACAAAACCCAACAGCCTGCCTGAAACAGATACATGTATATCAATGTTCACTGCAAGGCATGTCTCTTAACAGAAGAATGGTATAAACAAAATGGAGAAGATTACATACAGTGGAATATTATTCAACCATAAAGAGAAATGAACTTCTGATACATGCTATGACATGGATGAACCTTGAAAACAAAAGTGAAATAAGCCAGACAAGAAAGAATAAATATTCTATGATCCCACATATATATGAAATATCTAGACGAGGCAAGTGCTTAAGGACAGACAGCAGATTGGTGGTTTGTAAGGGTTGGAAGCAAAGGACAATGGATGCAGTAGGCCTAATGGGTATAGAATTTCTCTTAGGGGTGATGAAAAGGTTTTGGAAAGAAATGGTGGGGATGGTTGCAAAAACAGCCTTCCCCTTCTTTATACCAAATCCCAGGTAACAAAGATACCCCATACATGTCATCTCATGCAGAAAAGAGAATCAAACTAACAGTTTCACTAAAACAGAAATACTGTATGAACACAAATGCCCAGCCTCATATAACACAGATATACAACCCAAGTTGAGTTTCTTAGGGTCAAAAAGTAAATCTGGTGTATAATAGGGCACTTTTTCACTGCTGCTCAAAATTCTATTTCTAGCCTCTGATCATTTTCATTATGTCAAACATTTTATCCTGACCAGGGCAGGGAATAAACACATTGGCAATCCTTGCTCCATCAACGGGAGAGAACTGATTGGTCCTCTTACTCCCGGAGAGCTGGGTACCACAGGGGAGGGGCATGCTCTCCCTCGTGCCCTCCAAACTGTAGTCATCTTATTGTGGTGCCCCCGTCCCCTGAGCAAGGCTTCTGCTTTTCCACCTATCAGATTGCTGTGCTTGCAGTTCTGGCTAGATCCTATTCCTTTGTGGTCTACTCTTCCTGCTTAATTCCCTGCTATTTTATCCGCTGGTAGCCAGCTTGTGCACCTGGGCCTGCAGCTGTTAAATAAAATTCTGCTGACATTGCATTGTTCCCCTGCAACTGGGCCACCACTGGCCTGTCAGGAAGCCCTGGTATCTGGAATTCACCTGCTGGCTGGTTGGCAGTAGGCAATCCAGGTCTTCCTGAATCAAGCTGTCACTGACTCTTGCGGCCATGGTGTTAGTCTTCCAACCATTCTCCAAAAACCAGCCACTCTAGCTGGCTTGGGGTTTCCCAACCCCTTTTGTTTGGACTTCTGGCTAGTGTTTCTGAGGCCTACCAGCCTGCTTCAAATGAAAACCATGCCGACTTTCGGCAGCGAAGCCTGTGGCAAGCTTCACCCCGCCACATCAGGTCCTGCTAACCCTGCTAGCTTCCTCTAAATCACACACAGAGTCTATCTCATGTGGGTTTTCTATGTTATTAACGTCAAAGATTATAGGAGTTGGTGGGCCTTGTGAAGTTTTGTGGGTGCTCCCTAATTTCTCCTTGATACTTAGTCTCTCTTCCCACTAACAAGCCCTTTTCTTGCCAAGACCCTGGGCTTGATTTCAGGTTTCTAAACAGTGTGTTGCCTAACTTGGGGAGCAATATCTTCCACCTCCAGGCAGTTCTTTAATGCTCTGATTAATACGGGGGTTCCCTCCTGCTCCTCACAGGCCAAGTGGGGCAGGAGTGGGGGTCAAACGCAGGCAGAGCAGTTTAAGTGCTTAGTTAGCGACAAACAGAAATGGGTTTTAGTCCATCCTCATCACTTAAACAGCGGTTCTCCGCCTTCCTAATGCCTGGCTCTTTCACACAGTTCCTCACGCTGTGGGGACCCCCAACCATAAAATAATTTCTGTTGCTACTTCATCACTGTCATTTTGCTACTGTTATGAATTGGGTGACCTCTGTGAAAGGGTCATTCAACCCCCAAAGGGGTCGAGACCCACAGGTCGAGAACCGCTGACTTGCAAGCTTTGTTCCCTAGAACATAAACTTTCTGAGCCTCAGTGTCTCCATCAACCAAATGGGAAGAATATCGTTAAGACTTCATAGGGGTTTATTAAGATTACACAAGGTGTGGAATACCCTTAGCATGATGCGTGGCAATACATTTAAACCACTTACAACAAATTAGTCCTAGAGGAATTACAACCAGAACTTTCTTCAGGAGCAAATATGAGAAGACGTTGATTTACTGACCAAAATATACTGAGGATGGTGAAGATGGGGCAAACCCGGCAGTATTTTGTTGTTATACCTGTTGCTGCTGTGAGTTGCCTGTGAGTCGCTCCAACACACTGTGGCCCTCGGGATAACAGAGTGAAACATGGCCCGGTCCTGGGCTCGTGTGCGCCAGCCCACAGTGGCAGCCACTGTGTCCATCCATCTGACAAAGGGCCTTCCTCTTTCTCACGGCCTCTCCACTTTCCCAAGCAGGCTGTCTTTCTCCAGGGTCTGGTCTCTGCTGATAACAAGTCCAAACTATGTGAGAAGAGGCCTCCCTCTCCTTGTCTCTAAGGAGTACTCTGACTCCTTCTTCCAAGACGGATATTTGTTCTTTTGGCAGTAAATGGTTCTTTCAATATTTTTTGGCAACACCATAGTTCAAAATGCATGGAGTGTTCTTCAGTCTTCCTGATTCAATGTCCAACTTCCACATGCACATGAGGCAATGGAAAGATGATGATTTGGGGTAGGTGTACCTTAGTTCTCAAAGTAGCATCCTTGCTTTTCAGCACATTAAAGAGGTCGTGTGCAGCAGATTTACCTAATACAATGCGTCTTTTGAGCTCTAGACTGCTCCTTCTTTAAGCATTGATTGTGGGACCAAGCAAGATGAAATCCTTGACGAGTTCAATCTCTTCTCCATTTAACATGATGTCACCTATTGGCCAAGTTGTGAGGATTTGGGTCTTCTTTACATTGAGTCCCAATCCATACTGAAGACTGCCGCCCTGTTCTTCATCAGCAAGTCCTCCTCACTTTCAGAAAGCACCGTTGTGTGATCTGCATATTGTAGGTTGTTAATAAGCCTTCCTCCAATCCTGATGCCACACTTTTCTTCATATAAGCCAGCCTCAGCATACAGATTGAATGAGTATGGTGAGAAGATTCAACCTTGAGGCATATCTTTCCTGATTTTACATCATGTAGTATTCCCTCATTCACAAAACGGCCTCTTGATTCATGTACAATTTCCTCATGAGCACAATCAAGTGTTCTTGAATTCCCATTCTTCTCAAGGCTATCCATAGCTTGATATGCTCCACATAGCTTAATGCCTTGGCACAGGCAGTAAAACACAAGTAAACATTTTCCTGGTATTCTCTGTTTTGAGCCAAGATCCTTAGGACACGAGCAATGATGCACCTTGTTCTACCTCCTCTTCTGAATCCAGCCTTAACTTCTGGCAGCAACCTGGCAGCAAAATGTTACTTGCATGTGATAGCAATGGTGTTGTTCTATAATTTGAGCGTTCTGCTCACTTTTCTTTGGAATGGGTATAAATATGGATCTCTTCCAATCAGTTGGCCAAGTAGTTGTCTTCCAAATTTGCTGACATAGATGAGTAAGTGCTTCAAGTGCTTCATTGGCTATTGAAACATTTCAGTTGGGATTCCATCACTTCCTGGAGCCTTGTTTTTAGCTAATACTTTCAGAAGAGTTTGAATTTCTTTCTTAAGTATCATTGGTTCTTGATCACATGCTACTTTTTGAAATGGTAGAATGTCCACTGGTTTTTTTTTGTTTTGTTTTGTTTTGTTTGTTCAATGACTGTATTCTCTCCATCTTCTTTTGATGCTTCCTGCATCATTCAATAATTAGCCACACAAACAAAAAAATCTTTCAACAATGTAACTCAAGGCTTGAATTTTTTCTTTCGTTCTTTCAGTTAAAGATAGGCTGAGTCGTTCTTCCTTTTTGGTTTTCTAACATAGGCTGTAGACATTTCATTATAATAATATGTGTCTTCTCGAGTTGCCCTTTGAAAATTTTTCTTCAGCTCTTTGACTTCATCCTTTCCCCCCTTTTGTTTTAGCTGCTCTACAATTACATGCACATTTCAGGGACTTTCCTGACATCCATTTTGATCTTTTCTTTCTTTCCAGTCTTTTAAATAGCCATTTGCTTCATAAATCTACGATGTTTTTAATGTTCTCCCGCAGGTCACCAGGTCTTCTGTCATTAGTGTTCAATGCATCAATCTCTTCCTGAGATCGTCGCAGCATTGGGTTGGGTCATAGTTTGGCTGCGGTGGACTTGCTTTGATTTTCTTCAACTTCAACTTGGACTTACATAGGAGCAATTTATGGTCTGGCCCACAGTCAGCCCCTGGCCTGGCATTAGCTGCTGATACTGAGGTTCTCCCTAGTCTCTTCCCATTTTATGTAGATAAAATGATCTCTGTGTACTTCATCTGGAGAAGTCCATGTGTATAAGTTGCTTTTTGTGTTGTTAAAAGAAGGTATTTGTGATGAAGAAGTGATTGGTCTTGCAAAATTCTATCCTGCAATCTCCAATTTCATATCTATCACCAAGGTCATATTTCCCAACTACTGGGCCTTCCTCTTTGCTTCCAACTTTTGCATTCTAATCCTCAATAATTATCACTGCATCTTGATTGCATGCTTGATCAATTTCAGACTGGAGACATTGATAGAAGTCTTCAACTTCTACATCACTAGCTTAATGGTTGGCACATGAATCTAATATTAGTTGTATTGATCGTATTTCCTTGTATGCAGATAGACATTATGCTATCCCAGACAGCATTCTGCTTCAAGATATACATAAGTCACTATAAGTTGGGGCTGACTAGATGACAACTAACAATAAAAATCATCATCATCTAGATTAATCAATGTATTAGAAACCTCTCCATGCCTCTTGAAGATCTCAATTCATTGCAAGAGTCTAAATAGTATTCTTTTGAATTACACCAGGGAGTTACCGTGCATTTTTTTCCTGAGAAAAATAGTCTAGCTCTATCATTTGTTTGAGCCACTCTGTCTTGTTTCTTCATGTGAACTCTAGTTGTCTGCTTCCTCCAAATATTGTAGTGTTAATGTATCTGCATTTAATTGATGGTGTTACATTGCTTAGACCTTAGGCCTCACCACCTTCCTTCAGGGGGGTGTAATAGAGTAAGTGAGTGTGTGCTTTGTTCTGTTTGCTGTTCCTATTACACACTTGAGAGTCAATTCAACTAGTGTTTTCAGCTGTCTATCAAAGATCATGTGCTAAAAAGAGTAGATAGTGCCCCTTGTCCAGATGTGGCTCGAGGAGGGGCAGATGTGGGTGGGCTGTGTGGCTGCTATCTTCTATCAGGTTGGATAAGAAAACAACAATAAAACACAAGAGAAAAAACCAACCAACAAACAAACAAACAACAGCCAAGAAAGTAAATAACTCATTTTTTAAAAAGCAATCAGTAGAAAGCAAGAAACAATAGTAAGAAGAAAGGATTTAATAACTTTCAAAAAGAGGGAAGTAAAGTAAAAAGGATATTAAAAAATAAAAGAGAAACAAGATGGAAAAACAATAGAAGAAACAAAACCAGGGAAGATCAAAAATGAAAAAGAAAGGAAATCATGAAAAAATAACTTAAAAGAAAAGAAAAAAGGGAAGGAATAATATGAAGGGATGAATGGAAGAAAGAAAAGAAAAAAGAATAGCAGAGAAAAAATAATTTAAAAACAAGGGAAGGGAAAGTAAAGGGAAAATAATACAAAACAAAGATAGGAGAAATTTCTGTGGGATGCTGGGCACCTAGTGTGGACTGGCCCCTCTGTCCACCTGGGAGCTCGTGGGATGGGTTGGGAGTTAATGAGACACCATTCCTAGATGGAGTTCCTGATCCGGAATTACCATAGTTAATGATAATCTGGATGAGAGTTAGGATCAGATTACTTGTTTTTGGAAGGAATTTTTTTCTGGCCCGGCAGGCAGTTGGTGGATGGACAGTGGAGAAGAGGGTGAAGGGAGACGTTGGACGGTGTAAGATATGACAAAATCATAATAATTTATACATTATCAAGGGTTC
>NW_022103958.1:38009966-38011935 GCF_000313985.2 Echinops telfairi
GGGGAAAAATGAGGAGCTGATACCAAGGGCTCAAGTAGAAAGGAAATGTTTTGAGAATGATGAGGGCAACAAATGCACAAAAGTGAATGACACAATGGATGTATGTGTGGATTGTGATAAGAGCTGTACAAGGCCCCAATAAAATGATTTAATTATTAAAAAAACAAAGAAGAAGAGAGAGAAAAAAAAGGAGTTCTCACCCACGCAGGGATGACCAGGGATCCAGCACTGCATGTTCTGCTGGTCTGATGAGGAGCGTCCAAGATGCCTTTTGCGGACAACTCTGACTGTGGGCACCTGGTGGGCACCAGGGGTGGGCTTATCACTAGTCATTAGGTGGTTGAGGGAGGGGACTGGCCACACTTCTGGTCACCAAGAGGCATGGGGAACAAGAAAGGATCCTAACTTTGTCACCAGCCATGGTGTGCCAGACCACTGTCTGAATGGCATACTAATTGTAAGAGACGATTGAGCCCACTAGGCGAGCTGGCAGTTCACTGTGCTGCCTCCTCTCTCACCTTGGTTCATTTTCTTCTCCTAGTCAGCACTCAATCCACTTCTCTGTCCTGTCCCCTGGCACTCAGGGTTGCAGGATTATCATCTGTGTCCATGTAGTTAGGTCTCTCATGTCTTTGTTATAGAGGGTCTGTGGATCATGTCTGCCTAGTTACCCTTTGTTGGAAGTCCTCTCCTGTTAATATTCAGTGTCCTGAGACTTCTGAGAAAGGGAATGTTACGAAAGTCTACAATCTTTTGAGAACTCCGTTGGATAATGAAATGATGGTGCCCAGTCAAAAATCCAACATGCTCGTCCCTGATCATTTAATGAGGGAAATAACCAGCTCACTGAATACTATCATTGCCCACCTTTCAGCTAACAGCTAAGCTGGACTATAAATAACTTCAAGTTAGCTCAGTTCGTTCAAGGTCGAATGTGGCTCTAAACGAGTAATTACAGCACAAAAAGGTCTTTTGGTTTTCAGCACTTTTTGGAGTTCAGAATTGCAGGTGAAGGGCTGTTGAGATGATTTTGTGCTTCCCCCTCCACTGAGATGCTAGCAAGGGCAGCCTGTGTGTGCTCAGTGCCCGCACCCCACACAGGAAGCATTGGGTACACACACAGCACCAAGACAGCGAGCAGACAGGATGGCTGGAGAACTGGGTTCAAGGCCAGACTCTGGGGAGGGATGTGAGGAGACGGAAATGCCCTGGCCAAGATTTTGGAGTTTTTCTTGAAGACAGCTGGGAGCCTGCTCAGGTAAATGGTATGGCCTGTGTGAAGAAGGATCAGAGGGCCAGGGACCTGGGTTACCAATTAGGAGGCTATTGCACCTGGAAGGCACACAGTGACAGTGTCTGCAAGGAGACAGTGCATGGAAAAACAAGCAATAGAAGAGAAGCCCCACTGACAGGACTTCACTACTAATGGTGTCAGGAGAGAGGGAGAGGTCAGAGTTCAGCCTGACTCCAGCCATACAAGTCTGAGATGGCAGAATGCAGGATTAAGATCACAGACTCTGGAGCCCAGCTGCATCTGTTTAAAACTCAGTGTTGTGGTGATCCTGTGACCTCAGGCAAGTGACTAACTTTTCTGTGCATCCACTGCATAAAGGAGCCCTGGTGGCATTGTAGATTATGCATTGGACTGCTGACTCTAAGCTCTGTGGTTGAAACCTACCAGCCTTCCCTTGGGAGAAAAAGGAGGCTTTCCATGCCTCTAAAGATTTAAAGCTTTGACCTGAAGTCTTAAAGACCTGAAGATAAACAAGCAGCCATCTAGCTGAGAGACAACAAAACCCACACAGAAGAAGCACACCAGCCTGTCCTGACTCGATTGCTGAGGACAAAGTGGGTGCATTAGCAAAAGTGGTGAAGAAAGCTGATGGTGCATGGCTATCAAATGATATAGCATCTGGGGTCTTAAAGGCTTGAAGACAAACAGGTGGCCATCTAGCTAAGAAACAACAAA
>NW_022103958.1:38012238-38023589 GCF_000313985.2 Echinops telfairi
ATCATAGCATCGTGAATGTGGGGGAGTGCAGAGTGGGGACCCAGGGCCCATCCGGGGGAAATTGGACATCCCCTTGCAGAAGGGCTGTGGGGAGGAGAGGAGCCAATCAGAGTGTAGTATAGCAACGATGAAATATACAATTTCCCTCTAGTTCTTAAATGCTTCCTCCCCCACACCATCATGATCCCAATTCTACCTCACATATCCGGCTGGACTGGAGGATGTACACTGGCCCAGATAGAAACTGGAAATACAGTGAACCCAGGCCAGATGACCCCCCCCAGGACCAGTGGAGAGAGTGATGATATTGGGAGTGTGGAGGGAAGGTGAGGGAGAAAGGGGGAATGGATGACAAGATCTACATATAACTTCCTCCCTGGGAGACAGACAGTGGAGAAGTGGGTGAGGGAGATGTTGGATGGTGTAAGATATGATAAAAATCATAATTATAAATTATCAAGGGTTCAGGGGGAGGGGGGAGAGAAGAGGGAGGGGGAAAAACGAGGAGCTGACACCAAGGGCTCAAGTAGAAATCAGGTGTTTTGAGAATGATGATGTCAACATATCTACTGATGTGCCGGACACAAATGATGTATGTACGGATTGTGAAGAGTCGTGTGAGCCCCTAATAAAAGGATTTAAAAATCAAAGATTCACAGCTTTGGACACCCACAGGGGCTGTTCTCGTCTGTCTTACAGGGTCACTGTGAGTCAGAGTCAAGTTGATGGTAGTGAGGATCTACTTCATGCGGTTGCAAAGTAAGGAAGCATCCCTAATGCACTGAGATCAGAGCTCCTGGCTGTCATTGCGGCCTGTAGCCACTCATTATTTCCTATGGCTGAATTCCCTAAATGGGTCACCAAGAGACTGGCCCCACAGGAGAAGATCTATGCAAATCTCAGACCCTCTAAGGAAGAGGCGAGTGGGTGACAGACATACAACTCCCCGGAAGATTACAGGACCACTCCAGGACAGAGACTCTCGGTCAGACTTCAGAGAAGTGGCCTTTCCTGGGTTAAGTCTGTAGACGTCCACTCTTCTCACACGAGACTTTTCTTTCCATCAGTTGCTACTGCGCTACAATGGCTTGTATCATCCGTGCAAAGGGAGGGACATACGAATTCATTGTCAGGAGGAGACCACGGGAAGGACTGATGGAAAAGCCTGTGGTGTAGAGATGCTCACAAAATGCACACCTTTGCATCCAGTGTTTGATGTACACGGTGTCCAGTGAGGGCAGAAGGGTCCCTTGTAATTGCTGTGCGTGCTTCTCTTCCCAGCCCTCCCTCCGGAGCGGAGCGACACACAGCCAAGAGGGCTTCAGAAGCACCCGCGACAGAGGGTTAGCCAGCTCTGGAGCTGGTTCTGCCAGGCTGCCTCTCCCCAGAAATGTTCCCCAAATATTGCAACACCGATTCTCCTTTTCTCTACTGAGGGCTCAGCGACAGAGTTGGCACGCCACACCTTCCATCTGTCCCCAACCTTGCTGCCAGACTTCCGTGTCCTCATCAACTTTTAGCAAACCTTCCTCCCAGTCTGTCAGTCATAACCACGAATGGCTCCTGGCTACTTCTGAATCAAGTTCAATCTCTTTATCATGGTATTGGAAGACCTCTGTGATTTGGCACCAGTTTTTTAGCCCCCAAAGACTTTCTACTCTTGCTGTCTGCAAACGATTACTATTACTGTTTCCAAACCAAAACTAAACTCACGGCCATCAACTCAATGCGACTCATCTGACCCCCCCTTGTGAGTCTGTGAGACTGTCACTCTGTTTTAAGGGAGTAGAATTCCAGCTGCTGAACTTGCAGATAACAGTCCAACATGTAACCTGTCACCAGGGCTCCTGGATGGTATGAAATATGTGAATAAATAGAAAGATATTCCAAGGTATTTACTGGGAAGACATATTACTGGGCATGTTAGGGTTCTCTAGAGAAACAAACCAGTACACTAATGACTTTATATCTATAGATATAGAGATACATATAAAACATAAGAAATAAACAGTTAATTAATCTATAAAGCAGTACAAATGGCTCAGTGCAACTCACTCCCGTGAGACAGTTGTGAAACATTGGCAGTCCTTCAAGTCTTGAGGGCCACCAGGTAGTCCTCTGTAGAGCAATTCAGGCTATCCGGGCACAGGCAGCAAACAGAAAGGCAGGTCACCAACAGTCAGCCAGATGACAGGGTCTGACAGTCCCCAGCTCAAGCAATGTATACTCCAGTAGTGTGGCAAAGCAGGTCTTAAAGGAATCTCAAACTACAGTGACACAGTCCACGGGTTAGGTGTCCCACAGGTAGTGAAGCTTGCAAATTGAGGAAGAGAACAAGCTAAGGCAGCCGCACACTGAGCATCAAAGAGCAAGACACAAGAAAGGTGAGGCTCGCTGAGCCATTTATCTCTCTGCCCTTCAATTAATCCCACATGTGTTCATTAACCATGCTGGCACAATAAACCTACCTATCACACTGGGATACTGATTTTTCTTACTTTAAACTATTAACTCATTACAACACCATTTAATATCCCAGTATAAGTTCTTACGGAACATGACAGGCTTATTCTATGATTCATCTGGAATTGATGAATCATTGTGACCCTGCTTGAATGGCCATGGACATCAACATTAATGGGTGATGACTGGCTATAAAAAATAACATAAAATTATAAAGTGATGTGGGTCACATGGAGGAGTAGATAAAAAGATCGACAGAACAAAAGTGACTTGTATGGAAATGGCCTATGTGATAAAGTGATATACCAAACCACTGAGGAAAGTACAGACCATTCAAAAAGATTGGGGACAACGCTAACCATCTGGGGGAAATAGGTCAACTTCCTCTTTACCCCTGTGCTGCACATCTTTCTGTTGCTCCTTCAACGATCTGCACCTAGACTCTTTTGCCCAAGAGGCTCGTCTACATGGACTATAGCATCGCAATCGATTGTACTCATAGTTGGGGTTGAGTCAAAGGGGGATACCAGCGGGGAGATTGGAATGAAGAGCGGGAGGTGGGGATCCCCTTGGTACCCTTAACCAATGGGCTCCGGAAGGTGGGCCTCTCGGTCTCCTCCGCTCGCTCTTTCAGGCCTGTGCTGGTATTCTGTTTGTAATATTGTAAATAGACCCTTGATATCATAGCATTCACAAAATTAAATTCCAGGAGAATTAGGGAACCAAATTTATTTTAAAATCTGAAAAGTTTTAATATAAGAATATTTAAAAATACGTATGTCCTTAGATGTAAGAAAAGGTATTTTTAAAGAAGACACAAAGTGAAAATGAATTAAGAAATGACTGATATATTTGAGTAAATAAAAATTTAAAACTTTTGGGTGATTAGACCAAAAACCAAACCCATTGTCATCAAGCTAATCCTGGCTCATAGTGCTCCTATAAGCTAAGGTGGAAATCACTGTCCCGGGTGACGTCCAGGGTGAAATTCTTACAGAGGCAGACTGCCACATCTTCATCCCAAAGAACAGCTGGTGGGTTCAAACTGCCAGCCTGCTGGTTAGCAGGCCAGCACTTAAACCAGTGCGCCCCCATGGTGCCTTTTTCGAAGCCCACAAGCAAAGTTCAAAGGAAGCAGAAAGAAATAGTTGAAACTTACAAGAGTGGTATTGCCTAGAAATGCTACAAATCAATATTAAAAAGACACGTTATAAGAAAAATAGACCAGGATATGAAGAGAAAATTTCACAGGAAATACAGATGGAATAAACATATGAAGAAATGTTTTATATTACTAGTACTAGGAAGATGAAAATTAATTCTCCATATCACTATTAACTCTGCGATTGTCCGAATGTTGAAGATGGATACTCTCCAGGGCTGTTGAGGGAGTAAGGAAATAGGCTTTCTTGTTCACGGTCAAAGAGGGTGTTTTAGTTGGCAGGCGTTCTAGAGAAAATCTGGCAGTGTCTAGGAAAATTATAAATGTGCATCTCTTGTGATCCCAGTTTTGGGCACTACCATGCACAAAACTTGCATATTTGTTCCCAGACGCATGTACAAGATTGTAGCATTATTTGTAATTGTAAAGAAATTGGAAATAATCTAAATGTCCACCAACCGTGGGATAAATGTGATACATTCACGTCATAGATAAGGCAAGGGTTTTTCTGTTTTTGTTTTTGAATGAAGTAGATCCTTATATTACTGAACTGGAAAATCTAAAACAATAACATTTTCTTTAAAAAGGGGGAAATGGCTCAAGTTTTGGACATTACATAGACCATGATACCATTTGTGTTAACTTAAATGCTCCGAAAAATAAAAACGATGTGCTTTTCTATTAATGTACATGCATGTAAGCACACAGAGAAAAGTCTAAGTACCCACCAGACTGTGACCTGCTGGTAGGAGACTGGGATTTACTGGAGGGGGGCAAGTGTGTCAGGGCGTTTTACTCTTTTTGTATTGTTTGATATTTGACAATGCGGATATGTATTTATGCCATACCTATGACATTTTATATCTTTAATGAATCATTGTAGCTTAGATTTAACAGCTACAGAAAAAATAAATGAAAGAAAGAACAGGAGTTTGGGAGATAAACGGATGTGTGACTTCAAAAAGAAAGCCCCGTGCCCTGAGACCTGCCTACTCTTCGGAAAAATGGGGTAGTTTCCTGTGAAGGTTAAGGTAGATAAGCGGTGCTCAACCTGTGGGTTGCGACTTCTTTGGGGGTCGAACACCACTTTCACAGAAGTCCCCGATTCATCACAGTAGCAAAATGACAGTGATAAAGTAGCAACGAAAAGAATTTTATGGTTGGGGGTCACCACCACCAGAGGAACTGTAGGAAAGGGTCGCGGCAGGAGGAAGGTTGAGAACCATGAGTCAGATGCACAGCTGAGTCTCTGGCAGAGGGAGAGACTTGACCTTTCCTCTCTCCCCCATTTGACTCGTGAGAACCCCCGGGACGATGAACCTACCTCTGTTGCCCCTATATCCTGGGTGCCTGTGCAAACAGAGGCTCAGTTACATCTGTCGAAAGAGCGAGTGAACAAACAAGCCACATGTGTTCGTTGTTAAGGCATAAACATATGTTCACATATGTTTATTGTTAACGGGTAAACAAGAGATGCCTTTCCAGCTTCCACTTGGAAGATCAAATGCTTCTGGTTTGTGAGAACAACAAACCAAAGACAAGCAGGAACCGAGGCTGGGGGCGGGCGGGGGGAGTAGGGCTTTGGAGCAGGCAGATTCATCACACAGATCAGAAGGGTTCAAACGCTCTTCTTTAGACCCCAGGCTCTGAAGGGACTGCCATGGGTGGGATGGGGGTCCTGGAGAGCCCAGCTAAGAACCCAGTCTTCATGCAGACCCTCTGAACCTAAAGGAACAATGGTCAGACCACACATGACAATAGAACTCTGACCCCAACTTCCCAGCAACCAGCCTGGAAGACAAAGCACAACTGTAGCCACCAGCCGGCAGCTTCATGCCCAGAGTTTGCTCACTTCCTCCCCGCCCGTTTGTATTTTGGGCTTTCAGTGCTGGTGGTTGTTCCGAAGCTCTCTCCCCAAAGGCTGGAAGTTTAAACCTCCCAGTCGCTAGTGTAACCACTAGGCTATCCTGAAATTCCCAACCTCTCTTTGTAACAAAAAAACAGTGAGCAACACAACCGAAACCAGTAGCCATACAATCTATTCTGACAGAGGGGGACCCCACAAACTGCAAAGTAGAACTGTGTTCCACAGGGTTCCCCAAAGCAGATGGCCCGACTAATCTCCCAAGTTTCTCTGGGTGGGTATGAACCACCAACCTTGTCGTTAGTAGTTGAGTACGCGACCATTTGAGCTGTCCAGGAACTGGGACTCACTGCATGTAGGCCTTTACATCTCTTTCACGTGGATCTCGAGGGGCTTCCCAAACTGGGGAAGGTTAATCAAACTGCTCAAAGCATCCAAGTCAGGACACTCCATTTGGGTTAAAGTAAAAGAGAGAGGTACCCATGACGTCCCATGTGATGGCAGGAGAAGGGAAGCCAGACCGACAAGCAGCTCTGTAGGCAAAGCTGTGGGGAAGGCCAGGTGAAGCAAAGTGACAAAGGTTTCTTCTTGGCAGGCCTTGGTAAAACCTTTCACAGGTTGGGAGTTGGGAGCCTGCCTGAGTGGGAGACAGGAGGCGGTGTTTCCTGAAGGTATTTGTCCACAGACGCTGTTTGCTGCCCACCTCCAGAGCACCATTCTTTGACATACAATTTTGGAGATGCAAGGTTTGGTGCAAAGTTAACTTTCCCAGGGAAACAACGATCCAGTGAACACCTCAAATTCTATTGTATCCTACGAGGAAGGTCGATAGGAAGTGGCACAGAGGGTCATTTTGATGGAGAAAGGAGCTAGGATCACATAGCAGAGTCTAGACCTGGTAGATGCTATTGTTGGGCTGGGGTCGGTCTAGGTACAGTTTAAAACCATTGAGCATTTCGAGAAAAGAAAAAGTGTCCAATTCCAGGAGGAGGACGTTAAAGCTTTCCTGGTTCATAATTTTCATGGGAGCTACCTTAGGCTCATCACCCCTTGGAAGATAGCCAGGAAAAGAAAGATTCAGCAAGTTGTAGACCAGTCTACAAGTCCAGAACCTGCCAGGATGGTGGGCTACAGAAACCGAGGCAAGGATTCCCGCCCACCCGCCACAGGCTTTCCTTATAGCTAATGCCCTCAGCTTGGACTTTCCAACTCCTACACGATGAGAAAATACCTTTCTGGTCTTGCAAGCCACTCCCAGGTGCCGCTTCTGTTACAGCAGCACTGGCCAACCAGACAATGGCCCCGAATTTGTTCCTCGCATTTATCCACGTTAGAACACCTGAGCACCAGCGAAAGACCCTCGCACCCCCAGGAAAGCCACTTCCTTTTCTGCAACTACATCACGAAGCCTGTGATCAGCACCAGAGAAGGGAAACAGAGGGGCTACCGAGATGTCGCCGCGACTTACTTTAGAATGACACAGCCTGTTCCCATGGGTGGCGCGATCCAAAACACCTGGATCCGAGTCCTCCTGCGGGGCGTGCTCTCGGTCACAGCCACGGGGCAGTTACTCATGAACTGCGTTTCTTCTTCGTCTATGATCTATGGAAAACCAAGGGAAAACCAACACATTAACACGCACTGTCCATTTGGGAGTTCCTGAGCTGACGTGCCCTTACATTGATTTGTAAACGGGTCATTATTGCCTTAGCAGCTCTTTATCCACAAATGCCAGAGTAGTGTCTGGCACAGAGGCCCAGTCAGTGCTTGTTTGAATTCGCATCCTCTGAGGACAAGGATTGGACACATCCTCGCCTCTGCTCCTTGGGACCCTGGATCTTGAGTCAGCACTTTGAGGAAGTGGCCACTAGGTGATGATCTTGCTTATTTAGCTAAAACAACCTGCGTCCCACTTCTTCAGGGGAAGAGAGGGAGGATGGAGGAGGCACAATCCAGAGCCAACACTCTTTAGTTAGCCAGACTTGGCCATTCAGCTACCATTTTATCATGCAAAATTAAAATATTAAAAGAAAACATCCCTTTGGAGGAAAGTACATAAAGTCTCCCAGCTTCATAGCACTTTTTACTTAGGCATTCTCTATGTCCTGAATTTGTGCTCCATATTTATGTATTGGTGTTCTCCCAAGTTAACTATCCTAGTTTTTCAAGACACTGCAAAAAACCGAGTAGCCGGCACCAGGCCCTGGGGCCGTTCCAGCAATGCCCCTGCCTGCTGGCTGTTGAGTCTGCTGCCAAAGCTGCCTTCCCATCTAATAGGACCACGGCACATAGTGGAATCTTTTGGGTCTTTGGGGGAAATTATCTAAATCCAAATGGTCTTCAGTTCCAACTCCGATTGATGAGCTTGAATGCACCCAGGGAGAAAGAGACATCCGTTGGCTTGCATCAAGATGACAGCCCTGGACATCTTGGGGGGCAGCTCCCCTCTGTCCTCGGAGTCCCGATGAGTCGGACCAGGTCAATGGCAACAGCTTGGTGAAGCAGAGCAGGTCGATGCTCCATGGGGTGTTCACCGGCTGGTTTGGTGGGAGTGACTCACACAAGGTCTTTCTCTGGGTGGATTTCAGTTAGGGGCTCAGTGCTTATCCGTGAGCATGACTCCGGGGTGCCAAGGGGAGAAAGATGAGGCTGTGGGCTCCCACAGAGCTGTACAGCTTGCAAACAAAAAGGGGGTTCTACTCGGTCCTGGAGTGTTGCTCTGGGTCAGAATTGACTCAATGGCAGGGAGTGAGGGGTGCCAATGAAATGAATAGGGAACATTTACTTAGTGCGTAGTATGCGCTAGGTGGCACCTGGATGGTGGCACTAGCAGTTCATCCTCGACTGCTAACCTGGAAGTCAGACTCACCTCAAAGCCTAACTCACCCAGGGGCACTTCCTTTGTAAAGATGATGGGGAAAATCCTACTGAGCACAGCTCTGCCTTGTAACCCAGGGATTGGAACGTGCTTGATGGCAACAGGGTTGTTTTTTGTGTTTTGAAATGTGCTAGACATGGCGTCAAGGGCCTTGTCTGAATTATCCCATTCGTCTTCAAAGAAAATCATTCTACCCATTTTGTACTTGTTTCTTTTTTTTAAGTCCTGTTTTTTAAGAAAACCAGTAAAAAAGAATCAAGTCACTCCAACTCTTTCATTTATCCTACAGCCTCACTGGTACTTGTTACTACTGGGCTTGCCCATTGCTTCCAATCGGATCATTATAAAGTCATACCATAAACTGCACTATCTCTGCATCATTTATCAGGGTTCTCCTTCTGTAGAATCTGCCACGTTTCTCATTTGATTCTCTCTCTCTCTCTGCTGATTTATAGGAATTTCAAGAGTTGAATCCCTCGTCACTTAGAAATATTTTCTTTTCTGTCAAAGTTATTCTTTATTTGAGAGAAATAACTTGGCTCTAATGAAATCCATCAATTTCTCTCTGATGGGTTGTACTTTTCTGTTCTTGTCTAAAAAAGCTGAGAGGATATAGTCTCTGATGTACTTGTCTATTCGCATTGGGGTTTGCTTTTCACAGTCAGTTCTTCAATCCATTGGGAGTTTTTTTGTTAATATGATATAGTGGGGCTCTGATTTTATTTTCTCCACATTGTGAGGTTTTTTTAAAATGTGATTTTGGAGAAAGCTTACATAGCAAATTTAATTTTCACAGAACAATTTTTATCCATTTGAGGGTGACCCAGTGACACCGATTGTTATACTTTTCAAAATGGGCCAGCATTCTCATTATTTCCGGCCTAGTTGTTCTGCTTTACTGACCTAGCCTCTGGTCCTCCACTCCCACCACCTCCTCATCTTTGGTCTCAGATAAAAGGTGACGATTAGATCTCATTAAATGAATGTTTAGGAGAATACAGTACTCATAAGAGAGATATGTATTTATAACTAGACAGCAATAACTGCATATATAACTATATGCCACATACATATATTTATCTATCATTACTCTGTCTTTGGGGTGACAGTGGCCTCCAGGAGTGGTTTACATTCTAAATTTAAAGGTATTTCTACCGGTCCAATAAGTCTGGCCTTTTTATAGCATTTGAGTTTGGCTCTACACTTTCTACCCATTCAACTCCGTGACAATGAGTTTGGTTTGGTTTGGGATCCAGGACTATTTCTTGTGTCCCTGGTTGGAACAGTGAGTAATGGGAGCCAAGCTCCATCTAGTTCTTCTGGTAAGTGTTTGTTGTCTCTTTTGCTCCAGATGCACAAGATCAATAGTTGTACCTTTGGTGGCCACCCACAAGCTTTGGAAACCCCCAACACTATCATCAAATAAGGATGTAGACATCATCTTTCTGATCCATGCTATGCTAACTAACTGTTTTTCCCTCTCCACCTGAGACTAGGGTCCCATGTTCTCAAGCCCAGTAATCCAATCCTAGGAGGTGTTTGATTGCATCTTGGAGTGTACATTGCTGTGCCTGCTGGGGCTTTATTTTATGTATGATTTTTCACATAATACACATAAACACAGATTTGGATAAGTGAAAAATGATTGCTACTAAGGTACCAATTCATATATGCAAAACATTTTGAACCATGGATCCCAAACCAAACCAAATCATTGCCACTAAGTTGAATGGGTAGAGTTGAATAGCCAGTAGATGGCTATAGACATGCCGACAAGTTCTCTCAGCAACAGACTTGTTTTAGTCTCTGTGGTAGTTACACAGTCTGGTGTCAATTTGGGACCGGAGAGGATTAAGAGGGAAGCGGTGGAGCCTAGTCTGTCAATGGGATCATAGCCAGTGAGGGCTCTGTGTGGGCATGGCCTTCTCCTGAGAATTCTGGGAATTTCTGATTTTCCTCCTTGGAGGAGGAAGACACATTCTCTCTCTGCTTACTCCCTGAGAGACACTTTACTGACAAGACACATGGCAGTACACTGACAGACCCCAGCCCTGGGACCTGGGGGAGCCACATGGAGGCCCCTGCCAGAGCTGAGATGCTTACAACACCACTGGATCCAAAGACTTTCTACCCACTGGCCTGTGATTGTCCTGCACTCGGCGTCATTGCATGTGTTTTGTGAGTCTGGAGAAGACTTTATAAATTGGTGTCAGACATACGGGCTAAAATCAGACTTATGGACTTGATCTGGACTGGGCTCTTTTCTGAATATTCAACTGCTCTCATATACAAACCTCTTTCTTATACACATATGCATGTTTACGAATTTGTTTCTCTAGTCTACCCAGACTGACATAGTCTCATTAAGGCACCTTCAAAAAACAAACAGAAAAAGATAATCATTGTACCATGGGAAGAAACATTTTGAGATCTGGGCTAATATCGACTTTTTTTACAAAACTCATGTGGACATCTTCCCAAATTATTGAAGCTGTGGAGTAAGTTTATGTGAATTCTGTTCCACATATAATAATAGTAGATTCATCATTTTAAGTAAGGTAAGGACGACCTCAAAGATGAGCCAAGAGACTGATCACCACCAACCAGGAGGAATGAACTGGCTGAAGTCCAAAAACGTGTGGAGGAAGACCACAGAATTACCATTGACTGAAAGCTGCAGACATTGGGATTTCAATATTTTCAAATTTAAGTGAATATTTTGGCCCCAGCAAGCTATTGGCTCTAAGGGCGTCAAAAACATTATGAAAGGATCAGCTAGCTCACAGATTGGATATGGCCATTAAGCTCGAGGCTAATAAAGACAATTTTATGGAAGAAATTATAACTGGGGACGAGTCTGGGATTTACCACTTCAATCCAAAGGAGGAGATTCAATGAAAACAGTGCTTTTTGAGGTAATCTGAAAGGTGTCAGATCCAAGGGTTATAAGACTGTTTTTTGTTTGTTTTTGCGACAGTGATGGT
>NW_022103958.1:38023689-38026033 GCF_000313985.2 Echinops telfairi
GAGGAGACTGCAAATGGTAATCTTGATGGATTTTTTCAAAGGACACAGGAGGATCATGAGAACTTTTTTTTTTTGAGAAGAAGATTTAAGAAAACAGAAACCAGAATGGGTGAGAAAAAAGAGCCAGGAATGTTGCAACAGGAGTTTTTTCCACTAGGACAACATACCTGGTCATGCTTCCAGGGTAGCAAGAGCTGTCCTTTGGGAATTTCACTGGGAAACCGTACCCCAACTACTCTACAGCCCTGGTCTTGCCCCTTCAGATTTCTTGTTTTTGTAAATTCAATGAACACTTAAAAGGAACACAGTTTGAACCCTTCCCGAGGCCAAAACTGCCATTTGGCATGCTGTCCCCTGACGAGCACAGAATTCTGGGGGGAAGTGTTAAGAGAAATATCACCTGTAGAAGTGCATACACTTAGGTGGATATGTTGGGAACAATTCTTCACATTTTGATATTTTTGTTTGACAAAGGTCCCTATGACTTGAGAGCAATACCTCTGACTTACCCCTGTATACATGTCCAGAGACTCACTTATACATTCAAATCCAGATATTCATAAGTTCTTACCCGTATACCTATATGCATATGCATCTACCTTTCAAATCTCACACCAATTTTTGTTATTACTTTTGGTGTTAAAGTGCCTGCACTGTGGCTTTTACCCAAATCAACCTTTATTCTTGTGTGCTTGTTAGTGTCATCTTTCACCCTGGTCCAACTGTGCTGACTCCATCCTTGCTCAGTACGGCCTTTCTTAGCACCCAAACCAACAAATGTCTGTTATCTAGAAAATGATTCCCCTTCCCTATTCCTGTCCCCTCTGGTATCCCCCCAAAGTATGCTGCTTCTTGCAGGCATACCTATTCTTACCTGTAGGTCATCATGAGATCACATGGTATTTGTCCTTTTGTGTCTGACACGACAATGCCCTCCAGCTACATCCACAGGCACTCAAGCCACGTTAGACCAATCATAATAATACACCTTAGACACATTATAAAGAAGGAGATTCCTAATCTGTTTGCTCTCTTCTCCCTTCACTCATCTATGAATTCTTAGTGAAAAAAATGTTCATCACCAGAAATATATTCTCTCTCTCCTGCCCCTACCAAGAGGTGAACCCAAGATGTTTTAACGCTGAGTACATTTTGAACATTTCTCATTGAAAAACAATATTTTTCACTTGTGATGGGGAAGAGATTTGCTAGTATGGGGGTAATGAACTTTCCATTAGATATCATCAGGAAGGAATATGTAATAAACTCCACTTTGCCAAATCCACCCAGAAGAATATATGGGCCAGGACCAAATTAGCATAGATCAGCAGTTCTCAATCTGTGGGTCTCAACCCCTTTGGAGGTTGAATGACCCTTTCCGAAGGTTGCCTAAGACCATCGGAAAACACATATTTCCGATGGTTTTAGGAACCGAGAGACCGCTCCTCCATCCATCTCCAGGCAGGTCTGCCCACATGCAGATATGCCCACGTCTGAGTACCCGGCGTGAAAACTGTTACCCATGCTACACCATGCTTCAAGACAAAATGTCATTGATTTGTCATTAGAAATAAATATTTCACAATCTATAATTACACATTGTTTTGTGACTAATCACTATACTTTATGTTCAATCTGTAACAATGAAAATACATCCTGCATATCAGATATTTACATGACGATTCATAACAGTAGCAGAATTACAGCTATAAAGTAGCAATGAAAATAATTTTATGGTTGGGGATCACCACAACATGAGGAACTGTATGAAAGGATCGAGGCATTAGGACAGTTGAGAACCACTGGTATAGCTGGTAAAGAAAAATGCCGAAGGGTGTCTAAGAGGGTGTTCTGAACTTAAGAGTGATAAGAAGCATTCTGGAAAGTTTCATCAAGTAGTAAGACTTGATTTCTGCTATTTCATCCTTTACTAACATATTGGGCTCCTGACCGAAAGGTTAATAGTTTGAAGCCGCCAGTCCCCCTGTAGGAGAAAGATGAAGCTTTCTACTCCTGTCAAGTGTTAGTTTCCTCGATCCACAGAGGCAGTTCTACTCCGTCCTACTGAGTCGCTGTGAGTTGGCATCCACTGCTTTCCATCTCTGGTTTTCCTCTGGTTACTCAAGATCAGAAAATTAAAACATCACAACAGCATAGAAGGCTGTTTCTGAGAGTTAGCTTGTTTTGTTTTGTTTGGGGTCTTTTGGTCTTAAGTGCCAAGCCAGATACTTAACTTTACATCACTAAATTTTTGATGGGACAGCTAATTTCCATTCTACAGATAAGGAAATGAAGCTCAGAGTGATCTGGTCTGGGTTTTGCCCAAGACAGAGCCCCTCCCCCC
>NW_022103958.1:38026932-38031330 GCF_000313985.2 Echinops telfairi
CCCTCCTGGTATAGCTACTCTCATTATTGGTCCTGAGGGGTTCATCTGTCCTGGATTCCCTGTGTTTCCAGCTCTTATCTGTACACGTGTACATGCTCTGGTCTAGCCAGATTTGTAAGGTAGAATTGGGGTCTTGAAATTGGGGTGAGGAAGCATTGAAGAACTAGAAGAAAGTTGTATGTTTCCTCGGTGCTATACTACACCCTGACTGCGTCTCTTCCTTGTGACCCTTCTGTAAGGGGATGTCCAATTGTCTACAGATGGGCTTTGGGTCTCAACTCCCCCTCATTCACAATGATATGATTTTTTTGTTCTGGGTCTTTGATGCCTGATACCTGATCTCATTGACACATCATGATCACACAGGCTGGTGTGCTTCTCCCACGTGAACTTTGTTGCTTCTCAGCTAGATGGCCGCTTGTTTATCTTCAAGCCTTTAAGACCCCAGAAGTTGAATCAGGGGAAGATGGCCAGCAGATAGGTAGCTCACGGCAGGAGCTCCGAGATTGGTGAGTAGGGAGTGTTGAGGGCAGAGTAGGGGTACCAAATTTGTCTGTTCGATTCCCAAGACCACTCAGAACATCTCTCAGACCCAGAGGTGGACTCCCACCCATAGCCAGGGCTCCGCGAGGGCGTGGACACCCGTGGTCTCTGGTACAGCGCTCCACGCGCCCGCTCTGCCGGGACCTGCGTTCTGCCGAACCTGAGCACCCACTCCTCGGTGCTCCTTGGAAAACCGCCAGTCAGTAACCCCCACCCCGCATCAGGGAACCCGGGGCCTGTGTGTGTGCTCCAACCAGCATACCCGCCCCCCATCCCCTGCAGATTCAGGCCCCCACCCGGGCACCCCTCACGGTCCAGCAGGCCAGACCCTACCCCCTTCTCCCTGGAGGCACGCTCCCAGCACCACAGCCAGGCAGAAGGCAGAGACTGAGGACCTGCCTCCGGGCTCTGTGCAAACCGCAAATCAGACCTTCCCGCATGCTGAGAGGTCACAGCCCAGGGGAACCCATGCCATCACTGCGCTCCTTGCAGATCCGCCAGCCAGCCCCCTCCCTGGTCCTCCTCCCCCCACCTGCCCCCCTATACAAGCACCCACGCACTCAGAGATCCCCATCCTATCACACTGCTTCAGGCCAGCCAGGCAGAGGACCCAAGTCTGGCAGGACTTTCTACAGCTGCGGCTTAGGAACCCAAGCCTTTGAGGCTTCCTCACTGCACTCTCCCTTCTCCCCGCTCACTCTGTCCGACCCTTTGGGCTCCAAGCTGTGCATTTTCACACCAGCTGCGGCCCCCCTCCCACCTGCCTACCTGAGGGAAGTGCCCCTAGCCAGAAACAGATCACCCAATCCCCAACCCATCCCCTAAATACGCCCCCCTGCACTGGGGCCAATGCTTTCTATCAGACTTCAGCTTGCACAGCTGCAAACAGCCCCTAACGAGACCTGAAGGTGGCTGGAGCACAAACCATAGGAGGAGGCGAGAGGGAATCCCCAGCAGGACAAAGGTGATGCACAACCCCTCAAAGCAGTTGGCTAAAAGCAGCCAGCTGAATCACCAACCTCCCAAAGAGAGTTCAGGGCTCTGAGACACCCGGGAAAATGGCACCAAGTGCCCACAAATCGAACAAAAACCATCAAGCTGCCTCCACAGCTTCAACAAGCAAAGAGACACAAAACCCAATGCCAGAGGACCACCGGACCTAACAGCTGTCATAGAAAGGGCAGAGGTTGACCTCCCACAGAAAGAAATCTTCAGAATGCTGCTTGGAGCCATGCAGGACATGAGGGAAGCATTACAGAAAAAGGTTGAAATGATAGAGGAACTAAAGGCTATGCACAAAAGGGAATACAGGAGTTAAAGGGCGAGATAACAAAAAATAACAACAAACTCACGGACTTCGCCCAGAGAACAGAGGAGGCAGAGAACTGCACCAGTGACCTAGAGGATTCACAACAGAAATTAATAAACGTGAGAAAAAGTCTAACAAGTCCATCAGAGAAGCTGAAGAAAACCTCAGAGCTATGTCTGACGCTATGAGAGGGAACAACATCAGAATCATCGGCTTGCAGGAAGAATCCACATCAAGGAAACCCACATCCAAAATAGTGATGGTATGCTTGGAGGAAAACTTTCCAAACTTAATGAATGAAAACCAGGCAACTCTCAGGAGGCTGAAAGAACGCCAGCTAGACTGAATACCCAGAAGAAGTCACCAAGACATATAGTTGTTAAACTATCCAACTATGAGGAAAATGAGAAAATCATGAGAGCAGTTAGAGAAAAACAGGCAAGCACATATAAAGGCAAACAGATAAGAATATGCTCAGACTTGTCAGCAGACACTATGAAGAAGAGGAGACAGTGCAGCAGCATATTCTGAAAATTGCAGGAAAATAACTCAAACCCAAGAATACTCTATCCAGCGAAACTATCTATCAAAATTGATGGAGAAGTGAGAGTCTCTTCCCAGACAAGGAAAACCTCAAAGAATATGCTAAAAGAAACCCAGCACTGCAAAAGATCCTCACTGACCCAGTATGAGCAGAAGAACAACACTCACCAAGCACATACAAGAGACCACCACACAGAACAACTCCACCCAGAGACCATCAAAGGGAAAACAGCCCCCAAGATAAAACTGGCACAATGATGGAAAGAAGGCAAGAATGAACCGCAAACACACATATGCACAATCCACGGAAAAGAAATGGAGGTAGGAAAGCACCCAGCACAAGAGAGATAAAATGACATCACAGGGTCCACAGATAGATGTAATAACCCTGAATATTAATGGGTTGAACTCAGACCTTAAGAGACAGAGGCTAATAGACTGGCTTGGAAAACACAAACCCTCAATCTGCTGCCTACAAGAAACATATCACAACATTACAGAAAAAAAACAGGCTGAGAATCAAAGGATGGAGAAATTATCAGGCAAACTCTAATTCAAAAAAAAGCAGGGGTTGCAATCCTAATTTCAGATAAAATTGACCTCCAAGTGGAAAGCATAAAAAGAGATAAGGATGAACACTATGTAATGCTCAAGGGAACATTGCATAAAGAACCAATAAGCATTCTAAACATTTACTTGCCAAATAAGCATCAAGCAGAATATGTCAAGCAAACACTTCAAAGGATGAAAAAAGAAATCACCGCCTCAACAGTTATAGTAGGTGACTTTAATACACCGCTCTCTGAGAAAGATAGATCATTCGGAAGAACCTCAACAAAGAGACTAGAGTTCTAAACACTACAATTAGGCAATTTGACCTGATAGATATCTACAGAGCTCTCCACCCAAACAAAAAGGATTCACATTCTATTCTGGTCCACATAGCACATTTTCTAAAATAGACCACATGCTAAGACATAAGACAAATCTAAATAAATTCAAGCACATTGATATCATACAGACCTCTCTTTGACCACTGTGCCATAAGATTGGAAATAAACCAAAGGAAGATAAAGTAAGGGCAAACCATTCATTGGAGAATGAATAACTCTACTGCAAAAGGAGAGCATACTGGTTCAGATCAAAGATGAAATTAGGAAATTTCTAGAAACCAACTAGAATGAAAACACGACATACTAAAATTTATGGGACATAGCAAAAGCAGTCATCAGAGGTAGTCTCATAGTATTACATGCACACATAAAGAAGGAGGAGAGGCATATGATTGATACACTGACACAAAATTTACAGCAACTAGAGCGGAGTCAGCAAGAAAATCCAACTAACAGAAAAAGAAAAGAAATAATAAGAATTAGATCTGAGATTCAGGAGAGAGAAAATAAGAAAACTATGAGAAAAAACAATGCTGCTAAAAGTTGGTTCTTCGAACGGATAAATGGAATTGACAAACCTCTCGCGAATTTGACCAAAGAAAGGAAGGAACGCATTTCAATAGCAAGGATGAGGGATGAAACAGGGAATATTACAACGGACAATAGTGAAATCAAAAGGATAATTACACAGTACTATGAAGGACTATACTCCAATGAATTAAAAAACTTGGAACACATGGATGAATTCTTGGAAAAACAAAATCTCCCCAGATTATCTCCAATGGCCATCAAAAGCTTCAACAGACCCTTTTCAGTAGAAGAAATAGACAAGGCTATCAAAGAATTAAAAATTAAGAAGGCTCCAGGACCAGATAGATTCACGGGTGAATTTTACCAAGCATTCAGGGAAGAACTGACACCAATCCTACACACACTCTTCCAGAACATAGAAAAAGATGGCAAACTCCCAAATTCCTTCTATGAAGCAAGTATAACTCTGATCCCTAAACCGGGCAAGGATCCCACAAGAATTGAGAACTACAGACCAATTTCCCTAATGAATATTGATGCAAAAATCCTTAACAAAATACTAGCCAAGAGAATACAAAA
>NW_022103958.1:38036331-38118544 GCF_000313985.2 Echinops telfairi
ACCATCAGCTTTCTTCACCACATTTGCTTATGCACCCACTTTGTCTTCAGTGATCGTGTTGGGAAGCTGAGCATCATGAATGCCAGGTTATTAGAACAAAGTGTTCTTGCATTGAGGGAGTACATGAGTAGAGGCCCAATGTTCGTCTGCTCCCTTAATACTAAACCTATAAATATATGTACATAGATCTATTTCCATTTCATTATATATAAATATATTTAAATTCATACATGCCTCTATTTAGACCTCTATAAAGTCCCTTTGTCTCCTAGTTCCTTCCTCTATTTTCTTTTACTTTCCTCTTGTCCCACTATCATGTTCAACCTTCATTTGGGTTTCTGTAATTCCTCTCGGTTACATTGCCCTTGATCAAGCCCTACCAGGCATCCTACGCCCTCCTCACCATCGATATTAGATCACTTGCTGTTCCCTTGTCCCTGGGTTTGTTAACATCCAATTCCTTTTCTTTGTGTTCACATACTTCTTGTGTTCTGAATTTTCTACAATGATGACATATCTTAAAAATAAACCTCATTACAAAATTCCATGGATCACATTTGCATGTTCTATGTAAGTTATAATAAACCTGGGGTTCACTTAGAAAATTGCAGCTGAAGAAACAAAACCAAATCCCTTGCCATCAAGTGGATTCTGATTCATAGCATCTCTACACAGGGTTTCAGAGACTGTAAAGCCTTAAGGAGACTAGACAGCCTCAGCTTTCTCCCTCAGAATAGCTGCTGGGTTTGAACTCCTGACTTTGCAGTTAGAAGTCCAAGGCCAGACCTAAAGGAAAATAAAAATGGAATGATATACTAGCCACCACTTTGGGAGAGATTAGTTAGTAAGGCCGGCTGCTTCCCTCCCTGGAAGTGAGGGAAAGATTTGGGATCCTGTGATTGGTTCCCACTTACCCTGTTTCCCTGAAAATAATACTGTCTTATATTAATTTTTGCTCCCGAAGACACACTAGGTCTTATTTTCAGGGGATGTCTTATTTTTCCATGAAGAAGAATATGTTACACATTTATTGTTTATTGTTTTATTAAAAGAGACCTCGCACTTCCTGTCTGCTCTGGCTGTGCTGCAACCAACAGTGAGCTGTGCGGTGGCATCTGCCGCTACGGTCCAGAGTCCAGAGTTACAGTAGCTTTAGGGGGCCTTATTTTTGGGGGGTGCCTTATATTTTAGTGAGGGACAAAACTGTAAGTAGGTCTTATTGTGGGGGGGGATGTCTTACTTTCGGGGAAACAGGGTATCTAGCTAGGCAAGACAGTTGGGTAGAGCAGATTCAGATGCTAGTCAAAGTTTAGACAGAAATACAAGATTTAATTTTAGAATACCTGAAGTGTATTGTTAAGGCAACTGTTTGACCCAAATAGTCATGACTTTACAGTCATGTCCAAACTCTTTCATTTGTCCCAATCTTAGTCCTTAATCACATGCCATCTCTGTTTTAATAACCCTCGGCACAACTCATGCTTTCTCTTAGGGCGTCTACTCCCTTCTCATTCTTTTCTTGACTTCATTTGTCTTCTTAAGCTTGAACGCACAATACTCCTGTTCTAAATCTCATCTTGGCTACCTCCTCCACTCTAATCTGAATTCTCTCTTCTGATTTGTAGTCTCACCTTTTCTGGCTGAAGAGACACATACTTCAGAAATGAGCCTGAACCAGGTATCAAGGTACTGGATGAAATTGAAAGTGTGCCATCAAGTGGGTGAACCATGCAAGTGGGACACTTATGAGGACACTCTTTAGTAGCCCACACAGGGGCAACAGGGACATTTGTCTTCAGGCAACAGAACCCCAGGGTAGTGGATGGTATCGGGGCTCCAGTTACCTGAGAGAGAAATTAGATCAGTGGAGGAGGAACTTTTAGTGGCATTTCATATCATAATCCACAATTTATTTCAAAACTATCATCATGTTGAACACTTTGTTGTTTTAATTTTAAGATTATTATAATCATCCCTCATGGCTAAATTTCATCTCTCTAATTTCTCTGGAAATGAAATGAATGAAAGTTATAGTTGCTGAATTTGTCCAGGAAGGAATTTTGAACCACGTTAGTAGAATATGAGAGAGAATCCCAAGAAAATAATCCTAGATATTAAATCACCTCTTTCTTGTCTTCCCAAGTATATATTTTTTATTTAGCCTAAAAGTCATGAAAGTAAAGACAGCTGCTTTGTCTTTATGAAGGAGCTTTTAATATTCTTAAAAATTAAAGTTCTGCCTGTTAACAGTAGAGAGGCGTCCGCACAGGCAGAACAGGGGAAGTCACCCACACTGCACTGCTTGGCTTCCTTCTGACGCGATCTCCACTCACACGTCCTCACTTTTACAACCATGTGCTCATCATGTATGTGTAATGCTGTAGCCTGTTTTTCCCATTTGTCCTAGCCCCCCGAGACTTCCCCAGGTTATCTGAAACTCTTCAGAGACATGCTTCCAGTGGCTGTGGTGCCCGCATGACTCGGCATAGATTTGAAAGTGGCTCTTCTTCTAGTCTGGACAAACTTGGGTCCAAATCCTGTCCTCTTTTCCAACATACATCACCCCCTTCAGGCCTCCATTTCCCCTCGCCAAAGTTGCTCACATCGTTTCCTCTCTTAGGATCTTTGGTATGAGCACCGCTTCTAAGAGATTCTTATTTTCATCTTGGCCACCGTGTACCTCTTCGTCTCTGGTTTCTCTTTCCCAGAGCCAGCATGAGAGAAACCAGCTGACGAGCCCTGCCGGGGTTCTGTGGCCACGAGCATCTTCAGCTGCAGGCTCCTTGGGCCCTCGCCCTGGGCGCATGGCCTCCAAGACACGGAGGTTTAGTTCAGAGAACCAGTAGATGGTGTTCCTGAGAACAGATGAATGAATCCTCCAGGCCACCTGGGTTGGTTCACTTATCAGGAGCAAACACAGGGGGCCAGGCTTGGAGCAGGACAGGTAGGTGCTCTGGGCAGGCGAATAACCTGCCCTCCTTTCACCATGAGATTTACCCTTCAGCCATTTTCAAGAGAGGCTGAGTGCTGGGTGGGAGAAAGCAGTGGAAAAGATCAGGGCCGAGCACTGGAGGTCCACTCTTTATGTCCTGAGCAGATCACCTCTCCCTGAGGTCACAGCTCACCCAGCAAGAAGAGGCCTGGAGACAAGGGACCCTCCTGCCTTGAAAGCCAACTTAGACAACATCTCTTGTGTTGTCATGTATGCTGTCCTGGTGGTCATGGCGATGGCAAAGGGACTGCTTGTAAGCTGCAGGACTGGCACATTTCTTAAGGTTTCTGGTCCAAGTCTCCAAGACCACACTCCCTGCCATCGAGTCGATTCGGACTCATGGTCTGGGTAGAACTGCCCCTGTGGGTTTTTGAGACTAACACTTTTCCCCATGGAGCAGACGGTAGTTTCAAACTGCTGACTTTGCAGTTAACAGCCCAATACATAACACTGCACCACCAAGACTCCTCTGGATCAAGTCTGCTTATCTGTGAAACCTGTTGCCTAATGGCTGATTTCTCTGAATCACATTGCCGCCTCTTTCTTTTGACGTGCCTCGGAGAGGACTGGAAACTCTAGCCTTTGGAAGAGATGCTGAGGGAGTCAACCACTGGTCCCACCCAGGGACTCCCTTCTGGTTAAAGTAGGAGATAATAATAACCCATGCCTCCATGGGCCTCACGTGTTTAACTGAAGTCATGTTCAGATGACAAACACTTAGAGAAGTTTCTGGCACAAAGTCCTAATAAAGTATCATTCTTGTCTTTGTTGTTACCCTCATGGACTGCTTGCTCTCAACAATTCTGGTAAAGACCATTTTCCCGAACTCATTTCATTTCCAGCAACATTTGAGTGCTCTTTACAGACTGGCAGCCCGGGCACCAGCCCAGATGGCCTGGATCTAGGCCAGTTTGGCTTGGGACCCTGGAGAACAACGGCAAGACTTCACTGGAACCGGTGTGTGTGTGTGTGTGTGTGTGTGTGTGTGTGTGTGTGTGTGTGTCTGCACGCTTGAATATAGGGGCATTGCCCAATCGCCTTATCCACAGTGTAGTCACTGTTAAAGGAAAAGCCTCATCTTTCACATAACTGGGAGATGCTGGAAAAGAGTGAGACGGGCTTTAGATGAACTACCTGGAGCAGGGAGTTCTCTGCAAGGCCCTGAGTAGTTCAGATGGTTTATGCACTTGTCTGCCAACCAGAAGGGTAGGGGTTCAAGTCCACCATCAAAAAGAAAGGCCTGGTAATTGACACCCCCCACCCCCCCAAAAAAATCAGGTCTTGAAACCCCACGGAGCACAGCTCTACTCTGAAATACACGGGGTCACTAGGAGTCAGAGGGACTCAGTGACAACTGTTTTGAGTTCTGGGAGTTTTCACTAAGAGTAGCGATATCTCCATTAGCAACCACCAAGGACTGAAGGTAGAATCCCCGAATCCCAAAGAAATGGGCCTCCTGGGCTCTTGAGTGATAGCACAGGGCAGCAGTGAGAGCCTGTCTGGGCTTTAGACCCAGGCATCCTTATAAACCTACCAGCGACAGCCCGTGCAGCACCGAGCAGGGCTGCGCTACAGGATTTTCTTGTTTGTGATCTTAATGGAAGAATACTCTCGGCCTTTTGTTCTGGAGTACCGTTGGGTCGGTTCCAACTGCCAACCTGTAAATTAGTGGTTACCTAGGATCTGCTTGCTCAGCCGAGGGACCTGAAGCCAGGCACACCTGGGCATCTTCTCAGTCCCTGAATGGCCCTGAATAAAGCCCTTCCTTTGTGTCTCTGTGCCTCAGTGTCCTTATTTGGCTGTGCGGGATGAAAGGCAGTTGCTCCGTGTGCCGAGGAGAGCTGTAGCTGCCGTGGTTAGGCCCCCCCTTAACGGTGAGACAGTTTGAATTCTGAAAGTGACGATCACACCACGGACCTTGACAGCACCTAAGGGCCTGGAGCTGGTACGTGACGGACGTATGTGTGCTGCGTAGCTGAGAAGATTCCCCTCTACTGCCTGCAGGAGCCAGGGGACACACGGTGCACAGCTGTGGCAATAAAGCCCAGTGTTCATGGAGTTCGCACTGTGTTCATGCTAACACTTTCTTTCCATTTGTTCCCCTAATCACACCAATAATTCCGTGACATGGGATGTATCCTCGTGTTACCGACTCTGACTCTGGGCGAGGAAGCGAAGAGTCTGGGACCATGTGCCGCAGGGTACCAAAGGCAGGGCTGGTGGTCTGGGTCTTAACTCATTATTCCTGCCCTTTCACTTGAAAGACCTGCGTTAGCTTCAACTCAAGGTGAGAACATCAGGATGACAAATAGGTTTCAGCAAATAGAATCATATCATTGGGTTATGTTATACTAGCTAGTCTAATGTCTCGAAAAATAAATCAGCCTTTTAAGTTTTATATTGCACTACAGTTGAAATGCTTAATAATTATTGCCAGAGAATGGTATAATGCCGTACTAAAAATGAGTAATTGAAAAGTCCATCAATGTAGATGAGGCATCTTCTCCCTGAATTGCCTTTGAATACTTTACACAATTATTTCATTAAGATTTATGCTCAGCCCAGCAAAATGTATGTCCCTCCATCACAGTCTTCCTGAAATTGTTGCTCGGGAAGCCTTTTCATCGTGTGCTAACACCTCCTGAAGGAGTCCCAATGGCAAATGGTTCAAGCACTCAGCTAGCTGCTCAATGAAAGGTTGGCAGTTCAAACCTGTGAACTGCTCCATGGAGGGACAGACACGAGGATGCACTGCTGTGAAGATCACAGGCTAGGAGCCTATGAAGCAGTGTTCTGCTCTGTCCTCAGCGATCCACCGGCACCCACCAAGAACCCCTCCCAGGGATACAAATGTTCAAGCACGCAACTACTGGCCAGAAAGTTAATGGTCTCAACCCACCCAAAGGAATTTTAGAAGAAAGGGCTGGCAGATTTCTTAAAGAGCGATCACTGTCTTGACACCCCAGCTCAGTGCAGATGGGGGTCACCGTGGGCTAGGGACAACTAACGCAACACCACCACCTCCTGGGATGGCTAGGTGAGTGTCTCCTCTACAGGAGTGGGGTTTCCATTGTTCGACTTCCCTTAGGAAAGGGAAAAGTTAGGCGTGAAGAGGCAGTTTGCTGAGGTCCTTCCACACGCTGGTGACCATGTTGTGATGATACCTGTGTTCACAACATTAGCAAAATGACAGTGATAAGGTAGCAATGAAAATAATGTGATGGTTGGGGGTCACCACAACCTGAGGAACTGTACGAAAGGGTCACGGCATGAGGAAGGTGGAGAACCGCTGCTGTAGGGAAAGAAGAGTGGAGGGAGTGCAGACTCCGAAGAAAACTGATTGCAGCTTTCTGGCTCCTTCAACAGAGGAGTTGTTGATCCCGCCTCCTCCGTCCTTACAGTGGCAGCCCCGTGGCAGGGAGCGAGCCAGGCCTCTCTGCCTGCGTTCTTTCCTAAGGATTTGGCCTCCCCAGCCTTCCCAGATGATCCCAGCCTCCAGCTTGATCAGAGGCACATGCTTATCATTGCGCTTCTCCCAAAAGCCCACGGAATGGGAGTTCTTGGCAATTTCAGTCCCTTGGCAAGTGCTTTCTTGCTGGTCTCACCCATGTCAAAGCCCCCCCCCCACATAGGGCAAACTAGAGAAGGGGGAGACTAAAAAGGATGGCAATCCCTATAGGATTGGTTTCCTTACAAGCAAGGAAAACCCATGTGTGTTGCATTTGAAATCAGTTGCTGTCCAATTGATCAAGTTAATCCCGACTCAGCTGACACTGTATTCCAGATTAGAAGTGTACTCCACAGGGTTTCCAATAGCTGATTTTTCTGAATTTGATCTCTCGTCCTTTCTTCTGAGGCACCTCTGGGAGGATTTGAGAAGCCTACCTTTCAGCTAGCACTGGAGCATTGAACGGTTTGTAGCACCCTTAGGAGATTATGGGGAAAAGGAGGAGGGGCTCTCCAATGCTTCCCCAACCTCGCGGAAGCCAGTGGCATTTCCAGTAAGACTAACTCAACGGATTTTTCTTTCCCAATCCCCCATCCCCTTCGCCCGGGTGCTCGGCTGCTCTCCCAAGTTAAGTCAGCAGACATCAGCACAGGCTCAAAACGATTTGTCTTTCCCTCCCTGTCTCCACCCCTGCCTGGAGAGAAAGTTGGGTTCGGCTAAGAATGTTTTCAGAAGAGGCTTAACTAGGTCATCAGATGTCTCCAAGCCCCAGAATATAAACGTAGTGTCAAATTTCCCTCTCATTTTAGAGTGAAAACAGCAGACATCATAGATTTATATTGTACTGAATATGGTTCACATCTGTGAACTACTCTATGCCCTGGGAAAAAGCGAGACTTTGATCTAATTATATTTTCACACTAAGTATCTCTCTCAAGGAAGTGGATTTATGGTAAATCTCAGCGGCTATTTGTCAAACACATCCAATGCGGGTGCCAGCCGGTAGGTACTAAGCCCTTGCAACACTAATTAAATATTTGAGGACCATGTTTTTTGTGTCTGTGTGTCTAAAGGTGGCGCGCTAAGGGAAGCATCCTGATTGAATCAGGCAGAAAGGGGGCCAGGCATCTCCTGCTGCAGCGGCAGGCAGGCGGAGCTGGGAGCGGTGAGCGGGCAGCACAGGGCATGGCTCTGCCTTGCTGAGGAGCGGCCCAGGTGAGGGTTCACCAACTGATGGATGACAGGAGAAAGCTCGTTCAGATAATTATTAGCGTGAGACTCAGCGGTTGTCCTGTCAACCTGGTGTGCACAGATAGGAGAGTACACCATGAGGAGAGGACTTTAGGGGGAAGGGCTGGGTAGACGAACAAAGGACACCAGCTAGGAAGTGCTGGATGAGGGGTTTCTGCATGGTCAGTGGTAACACATGGGTGTTAACCATTGTTTGCATTTGTTACAGCTGCCCTTGCTGCACTGGGTTCTGCTCAGGGTCTCACTTTCAAGGTCACTTATCTGGGAAGCCTTCCTGAAACCTCCAGGGCCAGTGCTGGGTACATGTGCATACTGGCCCTCTACTGACCCACTCTTGTATCCTGCCCATCTTGCCTTACCGTGGCCTAAGACTGAACCCAAATGGTGAGGGCTGAACCCCAAGCCAGGCCAGTGAAATCAGCATCTCTGGCAATGGGGCCAGGGAGGCAGTGACTTCTTGAAGGTCCCAGGTGATTTTGATGGACGGTTAAGTTGAAAGCCCCTGAGTTTAGTCTGCCATAGGTGAAAGCAGGGGCGGTTTCTACCTGGCGCATATTTGCATTACCAGTATCGAGAACAGTAGAGCACGTCACAGATACTCAATATTTGTGGAATGGATACATGAATTAATAAACACTTTAAGAGAAAAAAAACACCTTGGTGACATAAAAGTTAAGCAGTTGGCTTCTAAATAAAAGGCCACTGGTTCAAACCCAGCAGCTATTCCATGGGAAAAGGAGTGGCCATCTGCTTTGGTAATAATTATAGCCTTGGAAACTATAGAGAAGTCTTTCATTCCCCTATAGGATCACAAGAGTTGGAATCAACTTCATAGCACACAATTATTTTTAATGTAATTGATTGGTTTGGATTTGGGGACACAAACTGATTCGTAAAGGTTAAATACTTGACCTATGGCAACAGTTGCTATAAGAAGAAATAGAATAATCAATTCTATGGTAACAGGCTCAGTCACTGGCTCTGGCACCTAGAGTTGGGTCTGAAGCATAAAGGGAGCTCAGGATAGACTTATGAAATGAATAACTGTATTTAGGTTTCTGACTTTAAAATCAATCTCTCTCCACTACATCTTGCTACCAGCCCTGCCTCTGCCATTATCTGTGTGGCTTTGTGCCAAGTCACATCTTTCTGGATCTCAATTTTCTAAAATGAGAAAGTTGGATGAGATGCCTTCTGAAAGATTCCTCCATCTCTGATCACATATCCCTATTTTATCATTTCCAAGGGTGCAAATCCAGCTGAGATGTCAGCTCCTTACCCCACACAGCAACAACCTCAGTCCTGGTGGTCTTCCTTCCACAGTTTGCTTCGCTCCTTTCCGGCTTCCTCTTTATTACCTTGCTCCGCAGGCAAGGGTTCCCAGTAGGTAAGCTGGTTGGCAACAGCTGACCTCCATCCCCTGGTCAGCCCTCCCTCCAAAATAGCACATCCATAGCTGGGGAGATGTAGTTATTAACTTACCATCCTCCTCAATCCAATTCCAGAGAAAAGCATTACTTGGTTGATGTAGTTGTAACATAAAGGAAGAAGGGAACTTGCAGATGTTAATTATCTACTGCATGCTTGGAATGGTATTTATGCTATCTCATTGAGACCTCGCCATGGTCTGCATCTCAATTTTACCTCCATAATATTTCTCTCCACTTGTTCAGCCAGCACTGCAGAGCACCAACCTCCCATAAGCCTCCTGCAGCAGCCTCCTCTTGGCTTATCTCTCGGCTTCCACACTTGACCCCTGCCATCCAGTCTCCCCACAGAAGCCAGAGTGCATATTTAAAACATTAAATCACACGATGCCACTTCCTTGTTAAGCTTCCCATGGTTTCCCAGTGCGCTTAACTCAAATCCAAACTTTCCAACAGCAGCTCACAAAAGCTCACCTGATCTGGCCATGGCCCACCGCTCAGACCTCACCGGCTGCCCGTGCGCCTCCTCCATGCTGCCCCAGCCTCTTAAGCACGCGGAGCTCTTCCTGTGCCAGAGCCTCCAGGGGTTTCCTTTGGAGGCTCCCTCCTACACGATCCCACCGTAGCCCGTCGTGAGTTAAGAAGGCAAAGCCCAAGGAAGAGACCTAAGCTATGCTGCGGAGCTCTGTGGCCAGTGGTCCCCCAGCTGAACCTGCTTTTCGCTGGGCTTTTCCCCTGTGCTTCCTCGATTGCGGTGGCAGGTGCAGACGCTTTTGCAGAATGTGGGGGAGGGACCCAAGGTACTCCCGCCTCCTCTTCACCCGCATGGTGAGCGCACCGGTGCATCGTGGCATTTCCGGACAAGCAGAGCACTAACGTTGGGTAAAGGGAGTTAGCATGTTTTGAGCTGTGTGCCCGGCCTGCTGCACCCGGCTCAGCACAACCACCCTCTGGGATACGTGCGAGGCTCTTCGTTTTACAGAAGGACACTGAAGCGCGGGGGAGTTCATTTCCTCCAGAGCACACAGCTTAAGGAGCCACATTCTACTCCCTGCGGTCTGACCCCTTATAAGAGCACATTCCTGTACCAAGAGCATCCTTTCTTGAGAGGGAAAAGGACTCCAGTGTAAACACCGATGCATGGGTAAATAATGAGGAAAATAGAAAAGTGAGAAAAGGTTGCTTTCCAAAAGCACATTTGAAGCTTCTATTTATCTGTGCTAATTGTAATATGATAACAAGTTGTTCTTAAATGTTCATTAAATTGAATCCCCTAAGGACTTCTATGTGAGAGCTCATTTGGCTGATAATTTTGAATTTCCAAATGTTGTTAAAAAATAACCAAATGTGTTTTCTTTCAGAACATCTAGTTCTATAGAATGGCAACCAATTCAAAATGACCATCTGTTTAATCAGTGCCCCCCCGCCCCACCGCCCCCTTTCTTTTATTTGCCAGAACCACAAGGTCAAACTTCAACAGGGTCACCTGCTGAGGCCCCACCGGGCTCTTTTTCTGGAAGTGTGTTGCCAAGAGAACAATCTCGCTTTCAACAATAGAAGTACAATCAATGGCTGCACAAAAGATCTAAGGACAATGGGAGATTCGTGGTTGAGTTAATTATGCTCCGGGTCCCTTTGTTCTTTACAGACCCAAGTCAATGGGTGATCAGTGAACTTTAGAATGCAAGTCACACAACAACATGTAGTTGAATTTTGCTTTAAGGGGCAGGGAAAAGTGGGGGTTTTTTTGGACGGGTGTGTGTTTCTGTTTTGTTGTTTTTAGGGACTCCAGTGACTGTCCTCCAAAAAGGACTTCATTTATATCAGAAGTAGCCACACTGTCCCTGTGTGGACAGGAAGGATCCAGCAACAGGGTAGCAATTGGGAAATACATGTCCTGTTCTCATATCTCACATATTGTGAAACGCTGAAAACTTAACCTTTCTGGGCTTCATTTTCTCATGTAAAAATGACTTCGATGGGCCCAAATATCTTGTAGTTCTAAAATATTATCATTCTCCTGCAGATTCAGCCTGAGGAGCCCTGGGGGCCTAGAGGTTATGAGTTGGGCTGTTAGTAGTCTGGTCAGCAGTTTGCAATCACTGAGATTTTGTTGAGAATCAGTTGCTCACTATGGGAGAAAGTATCTCTCTGGCCCTCAGCCCCTGGGCCTGGACTCTAACCTGTTCAGACAAGTAATAAATCGGGCCGCTAGCTGCAAGGTCAGCAGTTTGAACCCCTCAGCCACTTCTTGGGAGAAAGATATGGCTTTCTATTCCTTAGACAGTTATAGTCAATCCACTGGGCACAATTTTATTCTACCCTATAGGATCACTGTGAGTGAGAAACGACTCAAAGGCAGCCAATCAGGCTTATCAATTCCCAAAGTGTGTGCCAGACTGTTAGGCAAGCCTCATTCTGTAGGGCAGCGGTGCTCCACCTTCCTCATGCTGCGACCCTCTCATACAGTTCCTCATGCTGTGGTGAACCCCAACCATCAAATGATTGTCGCTGCTATTTCAAAACTGCAATTTTGCTACTGTTATGAATCTTTGTGTAAATATCTGATAAGCAGGATGTATTTTCATTGTTACATATTGAACATAATTAAAGCATAGTGATTAACACAAAAACAATATGTAATAATATATTGTGAAATATTTATGTGTTTTCCGATGGGCTTAGGCGACTCCTGTGAAAGGGTCATTCGACCCCCGAGGAGGTTGTGACCCACAGGTGGAGAACCCCTGGCTGAGACACACCTGGTTCCACAAGTCAGACTCCTGCCTGAAGGCGTTGAGCTTTACTCCTCCCTGGGCTGAGAATCCCACCACTCTGACATGCTATGGCTCTTGCTTCTTCTGCTGTTGCTTCTCTCTTGCCACAGCTTTCTGTGTCTGCATTGAGAAGGCCCCGTACCCCGGATCTCAGGGGCAAAAAGACTTGCTTGGCTCCTGGCTCTTCATTCGTGACGGTTGTGAGATTCCTCCTCTTCTTGCTTCTGAGATGGCTCATTTCAGACCCCGTAGGATAGCAATCACAGTTAACTCTCTGTACAACAACTCACAACTGAATCATGGAGACCCATCAGCATCTTCCCCTGCTTTCTCTTACCCAGACCCCTCAGGAAGAGATTCGTTCGGGGGGAGTTACAAAGACGATGACCGGAAGAGCCAGCAAGTCAATGATTCTCCCGTAGATACTTACGTTGACAGTTCGCCACGGGTATAAGAAGAAACACTGCTGAACTGTGGAATCATATTATTTTGTTATTCTTGAACCTCTTCTTCCCTTAACATCTCATAGGCAGCTCTCTCTTTCTAAAAATATAGACCTACCTGCCATTTCTTCTGAAATGTGACAAATTTAAGTCAATGCATTTAATTTGTTTTGGTTTCTTTAATTCTCAGAATAGTGTAAATGGAAAAATTTCAAACTCTATGTGCTGGTGTCAAACATAAGAATGATGGGGCCAACATGCATCCCAGGAAGCCAGAGTCCAGAATGTAAATAATTTGTTCGTAGGAAGAATATGTAAAGATGTAAACCATTTTTTTCTGGGGAAAAGATGATTATGACTTCATTCATATATAACCAAACTGCTTGGTATTGACCACTTAGGTGGTAACTCCCTCCTTCCAAGCTAAGTGGCAACTTGTACATTTTAAAGGACTTCAAGTTGAAGTCTATATTAGGTCTAGTCAATCACTAATTCCATACCTTCCCTTTGCTTTCTATGCATAGAATCTCCTCTTTCCAGTGCTTCTTATTCTACACAGGCCTGTCCAGTTCAAGTTACACTATTTCTCAATAGAACTATTGTTCTTGCACTATTCACAACGTATGGGATTTCTTTGTTGCTATTTCTGGTGTTAGAAGTGGGATTCTAGAAGTACATTATCTTTGATGATCCTAGGGGCATCCAGATAAAGCGTCAACTGAGCCAGTGTGGGGTCAGGATTTCTCAGGAATCATTTGAGATAAACATCCACCCACCTAATAATAATAATAAAATTCTCTGAAATCCAAAGTCTTCTCTCTTCCTTTGATAGCTCTTAGCATTTCATCATGAATTTGTTTTATTTCTTGCAAGAAAAAAGTTGTTGGTTTCTTTGTGTTTGCTATTGTCTTATAAAATGAGGAATACACTCTGAAGGAGATTTGAATGCACCATGTGAACATCTCATTCGCTGCACAAACAAGCATTATTTGTGCTCTTGACTATTTGGGACAACCTTACTTAAGACAGTTTGGAACTGTGGCCACCTTGAGCTCCTTTTTTCTCTCTCTCTAAGTTAATCATTCTCTGTCCAAACTCAAAACCAAACCCACAGCCAAACGTACTTGCTTCTGACTCATAATGACCCCAGAAAGGATTTCTGAGATTGTAAATCTTTGTGATAGCAGATAGCCTCATCTTTCTTCTGTGGAGTGGCTGGTGGTTTGAACCACTGACTTTGTGGTTAGCAGCCCAATGTTTAATCCACAGAACCAAAATCGAAGCTCTCAGACTAAACAGTGCCAATGAGATATCTATTGTAATATAAGATGTCTTATATTGAAGACTCTAAGAAGCATCAAGGCAGTAAACTGCTTTCCTGCAGGCTGAATAAAGAATTAAGAATTAGCAATGTTACATTTCAGCTCCTAGCCTTGCTGTTGGTTGCTACCCCTTTATACCCTTCTTTGCTTCTCTACTAAACACATTATCTAAACTTCCTTTTCCTTAAAAAAGAAGCAACCAAACCCTCCCTGAAATGTCCCTATACTGAATCTTCAGTAATAGTAAAATTGCTGAAGATTCTCCATGTATCACTTTCGCCTTGTGGACATGCTCAGGATTATATAACATTGTGCAAGGTTTGCATAACTTTGGGGAGAACATCTGTAAATTTTCTGAAGAATTTTAAACCCTTGTCGAAGCCTACCCACCTGAACATCCTAATTTAGATGTTTGTTCACATGATTGCTGTCCTGGGGGAAGCCCAAGGGTGACTAGAACAGGCAGAATGCAGAGGCTCCAAGGACATTTTAACCTTCAAGATGAGAGGGCTTTGCAAGCTTATGGGAAATGGAGTTAAATGATAATGCAGTTTTGGCATGGATTTTCGGAAGCCCTTTTGTATTGATACCATGGCCACGAGTTACTGGGAGCCTTGGAGGCACAAGTCAAACTTGCTACAGCACTGGCCTAAAAGTCACTCTTGTAAACAAGATAAAGATGCAAATGCTTAAGATTAACAGACTCAGCTTCTCCCCAAATTTTCTGAACACTGTAACTTTGATCATGCCTCGTATCACTGGAACTTTCTATGCTGTTTACATATTTGGTCTTAAGCCTGAGATGTCAACCTTAGCCAAGTTGAATTGATTAGACTGGGATGCAACTCCTATAGTCCATCCAACCAACTTGGCCTACAAATGTTCTCAGACTCTTGAAGCTGAAAGAATCTCTAAGACGAATAAATTAATAGCCTGTCAGCGGGGATGATTACAATTTCCCAGTCAAAAGAAAAATCCTAAACCTTCCAATGGTACAAAGGTAGATATTTGTCAGTATTGTAACAATCCTGGCCTTTGGAAAAATTAATGTTATAAATTAAAATAATAAAATAAACAAAAAACTGACATCCATCCGATTGACCAATTTATAACAGCCCTCACGACAGAATAAAACTTCCCCTGAGGGTTTCCAAGAGTGTAACTCTTCATGGGAACTGAAAGCCTCATCGCTCTCTGCCAACGACTGACACAGCTCTCCTTAAAAAACTAGCAACAAAACTGACCATCTAATCACAATGACAAGGCCCCAGGGACAAAACAGATGCCTTTCTCATAGTGGTTCTTAATCCTCAAGGGAAAAACAAAAAATATTTATTAAAACAGAACCTTGCCAATTTTTAATTGACACTAGAACTAAATTACATGCTATCAACCCACCTGTTTAAAAAAGTCCCTTCCTCAGAGTACTAAAACCTCAAAATTGAGGAATAAGAATCGGGAATAAGTGCTGGTCAGTTCTTACTCTGTTCTGATAGCCTCGGTCCTATTGAAGAGTCATACTCTTTTCTGTTCAGTTCTGATAACCTGTGATCTAGACCAGGGGTGTCACACTGGTGGCCGCGGGCCGCATGCAGCCCCCAAGGTAATTTTTTGTGGCCCACGATGCTCAGAAATAAAATGAAAATAGAAAAAAATTGTTATGAAGAAAATAGCGCTAGGGGAGTTTAAGGCAATACCACACACACAATTCCCTCGTTAACCCTTTAACTGCTGCAGACAAGTAGACACATGGGCCAGGGCCTTTCCTGGGGCCTGTGGACAAGTAGAAACACACTGCCTCAGTTCCAGCAACGTTTCGAAGTGGTATGTCTGCCACTCTCAGTGTCACGTCACGTACACAGATCCCAACGCTGGAAAGGTTCAGAAGAGCACTCTGGGTTGTGTTGTGATGAATCAGACCTGGCGGCAGTGCTAGTTAACATTTTTGGAGGGAAGCCATGACGATCGTGCATCATGCTTGTCAGCTGTCCAGCATTTTGTGTTTTTTGTGAGTTACTTTGTTATATTTTCCGGTCACAACATAAGAGGTAAATGAAAACTAGTAGGAGGAAAGCGCTGGCAGGTTTCAGGTAAAAAAGAATCATTTTAGTTTTATAAATACATTAAATAAAATAAATGTTTAGATAAACCAATTATATAGTGTTTTAATTATCCTATCCATATTCCTGAATCCTCACTTCAAAACAGAAATTTAACAAAATTTGTAAATGTGATGCAGCCCGCGTGAATCTTGCCTGTTGCACCAAATGGCCCGTGTTTTAATTGAGTTTGACACCCCTGATCTAGAATAACCTTGTTATTCTGGTGAGAAGAGATCTTTTATCTAGTGAAAGTACAATTTACAACTTAATGAAAAGGGTGAAATGTAATCAAGTCTACCTGATATTCCTAAATCAACAGAGAAGACTGAACTAGGTAACAGGTACGAGAAGGCATTGGCTATGCAAGTTCTTGTCCTGCTTCTGCAAAATTCACTTCAATCTATTCATCATCCCTCCGAATCTTTCCCCAACTTCCTGCAATGTTATAGGTTACCAAATGTACAGGTAGAAGTTGGGCTTTGTCAGCTAAGGCAATTACAATTCAAATGGATGTACCTAAATTTCAGCCCCAAAGTCGATAGCATCTTCTGTAATGAGAAGTCAAAGAAGCACTCATTCCCATAATACAAGAGTTCTGTTTTAAAGGCTTAATTGTCCCTTGTACCGGTCCTCATCGTACTTTGGTTCTTCCAGTTTAAGACAACAAATAATGAGGATTGGAGATTTGTTCAAGATTTGTGTGTAATCAACTGTATTGTTTTTCCTAGATTCTCAGTAGTCCCTAATCCTCTGTTATTACTTTTCCAAGGCCTACAGGTGCAATTCATTTTCTTTTACTGTTGTGGATGTTTGTAGCACTTTTCCCAATATTCCTGTGCATTCTGAAAGTCAAAATCTGTTTGCTTTTACCAGTTTAAAATTAACAGTTTACTTGGAATTTACTAGTGCCCCAAGGATTTATTGAATCTCCACATCCCTTTCTCTCAGATCCAGCACACGGATTTGTAGCCTTTACAGTTTCCAAACAAATCCCCATTCGTTTCTGCAGCATACTGACGATTTGCTAGTTTGCTTAACCGCCCACCAAGCCCTCTTTGGTGACAGTGTAGCTTTATTAAACATCTGGCTGCCGGTGGACATAAAGTTTCCAAAGAAAAATTGTAATTAGTATAGCCTTCTGTTAAATATTATGGACCACCTAATTTCTGCAGAAGGCATCTCTTTTAATCCTAAACAGAAAGAAGAGATTTGTGCCCTTTCTATATTCAAAACAAAGAAACAACAGGGGTTTCTAGGTCTCTGGGGCTCTTGTCAAAACTGGATGCCCAGGTTGTCTTTCCTGGGACTCCTTTATGGAAGTTTGTAAAAGCCTCTGAACCGATTCATTCCAAATTATACTAGAAGAATAAAAGACTGTAGTTCAATTAAAAGGGGTTTTCATGAACATTCCTGCTTCAAGTTTTCCTAATGACGATGCAGATTTTCCCTGAAAATATTTGGAAATGCTTTAGGCATGTTATTGCTGGTATTAGATGCTGTCAAGTTGGCTCTGACCCACAGTGACCCTCTGCACAGCAGAACGAAACCCTGCAGCACGGTCCTGTGCCACCCTCACAGCTCTTCCTATGCCTGGGCCCATCGATGCCACAGCCATGCCAATGCATCTCCCTGAGGGCCTGCCTCCGCTTCAGTAGCCCTCCCCTTACCAAGCACAATCGCCTCCTCCAGGAAGTGGTCTCTCCTGACAACCTGTCCAGAGTATGGAAGCCAAAGTCTTGCCAGCCTTGCCTCTAAGGAAGACTCTGGTCTTACTTTTTCCAATACGGATCAGGTTGTCCTTTTAGCAGTCCATGGTACTTTCAGTATTCTTCTCCAGCACCACAGTTCAGATGCATGCTTTAGGCATACTAGCATAAAAACACCGAGGACAACAAAGAACTATGCGCTATTATCACCTGCAGTTTGACCATGTATGTAGCCAGGGGATCCTCTGCTGCCATAGGGCTAAAGCTGCTCCTGTGCAACTAATAGAAACCATAGCAACGATGGTGCCGGGGAACTTTTTAGATATGTGCGTACCCTATCCTGGGCCAGCCTTACTTAATTCAGCCTTGATTACAAGAGCTCTCTGCCAACAGGCTCGCCTCCTAGAAATTGTCTTCCTGGCTACATCTATATAGACTACATTCCATGGGCTGTTTAAATTTTTCAATAGTTGGATTTAAACAACCTATGGAATGTCCTACTTGCATTCCAGGCCTGTGCTTGAATGCAGCTAGATTTTATTAAACTTTCACCCTCAAATTGTTATCTATATAGATTAGTAATGACTTATAGATTTTTCATATTGGATAGATCCTGTACTGACTTAATTAATGTTCTACAGTGCATCTCCAGGATCTAATATCCATTGAAATGGCTACAGAGAACTCACAGACAAAATTTACGATTAAAGCGTTTGCTAAGGAAGTCAACAAGTTGTAATGTCAGTGAGACATGTTCAGGGTGGAGTTGTTTATCAGGACACGTTACAAAATGCTGTCAAGTCCGCTAATAAATTCCCCAATGGCATACTACTCTGCTCTAAGCCTCAACCCCAAAGCATGCAGCTTCAGCTCCATGGGTCAGATGCCTGACTTAAGTGTCCAGATACATCCCAGTCCAGTAAGCCTCACCCCAAGGGTAATCGGCTCCACTTCTGTGGGTCAGCAAGTCCACTTCCTTGATGAAGTGTCCAGAGGCATCCCTCTCTGAAAGCCAGCCTCCTGCACAACATCCCTCCTCTTTACTTGCTCCTTGGCTTAGGAAAGCCATGGCTCTGCCCCCTGCTTTGGCTCCTAGCTCTGCTGCTGCTCCTTGGCAGGATCCCTGTCTTCTGAATCCAGGAGGGTCACTGTACAGGGATCTTGGGTCCAGAGGAAGCGACCCACTCCAGGCTCTTGCTGGTAATAAGATCCCCCTCCCTGCTCCGCAGGGGGTTCATTTTATAGCACTCCAGGGAATCCTGTTCTCGATTACTCACAGGTGAATCTTATCAGTCTCTTCTCTCACCTTCTTACCAGAACCAGGCAGAGAAATGTCATTTGGTGGGTGCTAGAGACTTTGACGAGAAAAGCCACATTAAATAAGTTACTGCCCCTGCAAGATCTTCCTCTGCCTTTATAGCAAAGAAATTTCTTGAAAATATCATATCTACCTCGACTCAAACTCAACTTACTGCCCTTGAGTCAATTCTGACTCACAGTGACCCCTAAGACAGGGTGGAAATCCCCCCATGGGTTTCTGAGACTGTAAATCTTTATGTTTATGTTCCCAGAAATAGTACTCATATTATGATGTTTTATATTAATTATATGCAATGTGTACTATCTTGTCTTAATGCCCTTGTTGATTTCCTAACAAAGATTATAAGCAATTGGTTTTCTTCTTGGTGTCGATGGTGAAAAAACATGCAACTAGTTGGAAATCTTTATATTCCTACTTGTTTCTATTATGGTAATTATAAAATGTTGCTTTTCTTTAGCTTAGTGAATTGCATCCATGAAATGCTGTGTTTCAAAACCATTGACATTTCACATAAAAATCATGTTGGTTTCACAGACTTTCACAATGATGTGCTAGTTAATCACAACTCTTTTGTCTCCCTGTGTATGTTTTATCTTATACCTATCAATCTAGCTGAAGAAATGTTCCTCTAATACAGTCTTGTTCATTAAGAGTTTCCCCGTAATACTAACTCACCCTGAAGATGAGGCCTATCTCTCCAAGATGAAGAAAATATTTTTTACTAACCAAAGCTCCTCAAGAAAACAAAGTTCTTGCCACACAAAAAAAGTAACCCCATTGTTGGTCAGCATCCCTTAGAGAGGTTTGATGAACAGGGAAAATGAAAATTTTAAGTTTCAAATTTGAGGCATTTGTGGAGACCTAAGAACAATGGGTCTACAGAAAAAAGTGAGGAGCTGATAAAAAGGGCTCAACTAGAAAGCAGATGTTTTGAGAATGAGGAGGGCAACAAATGTACAAATGTGCTTGACACAATGGATTCCTGTATGGATTGCGATAAGAGTTGTGTGAGCCCCCAATAAAATGATCAAATTTAAAGGAGAAGAAGAAGAATGGGCCCAGGATGCATTCCCAGGAAGCAGAATGTCGCTCGCTCACTCACGGTCATTGAGTTGATACTGATTCATAGCAACCTGGGTAGAACTGCCCCTGTGAGTTTCTGAGAGTGTAATTCTTCATGGGACTAGAAAGCCCCGTCTTCCTTTAGAAAGGTCAGTAAGGAAGCCATTTGTTGACAAGAAGAATGTGTTAAGATGTGACACAAAATTGGCATCATGACTGCAATTGAACTGGCTGAGACCACTCACCTAGCTGATGACTCCCGCACTCACTCCTAGCCCAGTGGCTGACCTTTACATTTCAAAGGGCTTACAGTCAAGTATCATGAACTCCCTACCTTTCTTTTGTGTCTTATCTAAGCAGACCCTCTCCACATTAACTGGAAGTGCTTTGTGTTTTCACTTCAGGATGCCTAGCTCAAGCTGTGCTTATTATTCCGCAATAAAACTCCTTTTCTTCACAGTGTGGTGTTTCTTCTTTGACAATGGCTCTATGAAAAAGTACTGTAATTATCTCATTTTACAGCTAAGAAAACTGAGTCCTAGAAAGTTTCCCAGAGAGCTGGAATGGTGCAGCTGATAAAGGACAGATCCAGAATTCTAACCCAGACTCGAGGGCTCCAGAAGTTCTGTTCTTAGCCACTGTGCATAGTATTTCATTGCCAAAATCATCATTTATTTTAATTAGTCATGTATCAATGGACATTTAAATAAATTACTCCCCCCCCCCTTTGCTAGTATGAGCAAGAATGTCCCATGTATACAGAGTAGATCTGTGCTCCATACAAATTTCAAGGCTACGACCACTCAGAAGCAGATTGTCGAACTTTCTTTCCCCCAAGGCACCCCTGGGTAGACTCAAACTACCAACTGCTTGGTTAGCGGCCAAACACTTAACCATTTATACCTACAGGGGTCTAATTCTGTCTATCGATTTAATTCCTAGATGTGGAATTTAAGAGTTAAAAGGTTTGAGCAGTTTACATTTTACACATTGCCAACCTGCTCAAAAGGCTGAATTCATTCACGCTGCCACCCACAGCATATGGCGCACACTGTCATTCTCTTCTCAGCCCTTGGACTACCGAATCTGCTCTGGCAACGTTCACAATTACATCCTTGTTACCGAATTTGACAGCTCTTCACAGTCCAACTCCACTCAACAGAACGGCCTCAAGGACTCAGAGACACTCGTTTCCTGGGTTCTTCTTTTCTCTGGCTTGTCCCCCTCCCCTCTCTCTTTTATGTTTGGAACCTCTTCCCTTGCTCCTCTTTCACTGTATGACCCTTGGAGGCCAGAAATTTTAACATTCTATGTCCCCTTGTCCCCTTCTTGCTCTAAATGCTCCCCCCCGCACCCCCCCCCACCAATCCTAGTTGAGGCCAGTGGAAAGCAATTGCTGTCAAGTTAGCTCTGATTCATGCACGCTCACGTGTCCCAGAATAGAACTGGCTCCGTGGGCTGTCAATGGCTCATTTTTTTGAGGTAGATCACCAGGCCTTTCTTACTAGCCACCTCTGGGTGGACTTAAATTTCCAATCTGTAGATTGGCAGAGGGTTATGCTAACTATTTGCACCAACTACTCCGGGATACCCTAGCGGTGCCAGACTTTCTAACAACCTGCCCAGGGGCTATGCTCTCTTTTTCTGGCCAAATCACCTCAATTTTGTTCATGCGCTTCGTGTGACCAGCCCAAGAGGATGAATCATGAGTGGTCTGAGCCACTGATGGCAAGCCTGCCACACTTCTTTGTAGTTACGGGTGACCATGGGACTCAGTTCTGGCCAATGCTGCATCATGGAAAGTCTTCTGGGGGAGTATCTTGGAGTCTCCTCTCTGATCGAAGGCCAGGCATGAAGGGAAGCATTTTCCTCCCCACTCACCTCATTCTCTCTTATTTGGAGTAGCCTCAGTGAGGAAACAATGCTTAGAGCTACAGAGCTACAGGCAGTGTCTGCGGGTCATGAAAGAAAGGCCAAGAGAAGCACAGAGCCACTAATTCAGAGACGTGACAACACCAGGCTGCTTAAAGAAGGCTGAAGACACTTGTCTCCACATTTCCTGTGAAGCAATGTATGATTCCAAGAGATACACCTAGATTAGGTTTTCTGTTTCTTTCAGCTAAATATCTCCTAACATATACACGTTAGTTATCTTACCCTCATACTGTGCTGTGGCTAACACACCAGCTTCCTCTTGTGGGGCTCAGAAGTACAGATACTGATCAGAATGAACAATTTATCACGCATCTGCTGTGAGCTAAGAATGAGGCTCTGATGGCACAGTGGGTAAGTAGGCAGCTGCAAAACTGAGAAGTTGGTGGTTGGAACCTATCAATCATGCCCAGAAGAAAAATGTGGCAACCTGCTTCCATAAAGACTTAGAATTTCAAAAACCCTCTGGGCAGTTCTACTCTATCCTATAGGGTCACTATGAATGGGAATTCAATCTACAGCAACAGGCTTCGTTTGGGTCATGACCTAGGAACTGTTCTAAATGAGCTACATCCTTACCTGTCTGTATCTGTAGCTACTTACCTGTATCTGTCGCTATCTATCATCTCTCTCGACCTATTTATCTAGCTACCTTTAAATATCACTACAACTCTACAAGGTACATTCTATCATTCTCCCTTTTTATTAATGAGAAAATGGAGGTACAGAAGGTTAATTAACCTTCCCAGCATCATCATCTCATCAGTGGCTGAGTAAGGATTCAAACCAGGGCAGTTTGGTTCCAGATACCAACACTATGCGATGCTGAGCCTCAGCTGCCTGGATGGAAAGGGATCTGAAAGACAACATCTCCCAAATGAAGCTCATCCTTCTCCTTCCCTCATAAATGGGCCCTTCCTTCCTTCGTCTCCTGTTAGCCAAGGCAGAAACCGCAGAGTCTTCTTGAACTCTTGTGTCTCGCTTCTCTCTCAACATCCAATTAGAATATGCAACTTTTTCTACATTTTGTTTTTTTTTTAACTTTTTCTACATTTTAAACATAAGCCTATCTCACCGTGCCTGTTTACATGAGTAAACAATAAATGCTGGACATTTTTACCCAAACAAACTAACAACTCACTACCATTGAGGCAATGCTGACTCTTAGAGACCCTATAGGACAGGTTAGAATTACCCCTGTGAGTTTCTGAGACTGTCTTTCTCCCATGGAGAGGCTGGTGGTTTTGAACTTCAGACCTTGTGGATCCCAGCCTAACTCCTAACCACTCTTCTTAAGCGGCTAGCTCCTCCTACTTGTCTTTCTTATGCAAAATCCTCCAGCCTCCTGAATGTGTTTGATCTACCTACCTACTGATCTGCAGAACTTTGGGCCTTTTTATATGGTCCCCTTTGCCTTGCAGACCCTCCATGGCAAGGTCCCTAACTAATTCCTTTGTAGTTGATGCCACGCATCACAAGAGGCCTTCTCTGATTCCCTCCCCTCCACACACCGTTCTCACAGCAGGTTGTGCAGATCTTCATCACAGCCTGTATCAGACTAGTTTAATCATCAGTGTACTTATCTGTTTCTCTGCCCTGTCAACATCTCACTTCCAAACCAGGTGCTAAACTCAGCAGGAGTAAAAGGCAATATCTCAAATTCAGTTTTCCCCTTTGCCCTAGTCCCTGCCCTTCTTTGGTTCTCTAACTCAATTACGGGCGCCATTAAACTAGAATTTTCCATATCATCTTTAACACCCCCCCCCCCCTTATAAGCAAGCTTGTAGCTCTAAAACAGCGGTTCTCAACCTGTGGGTCATGACCCCTTTGGGGGTCGAATGACCCTTTCACAGGGGTCATCCGATTCATAACCATAGCAAAATTACAGTTATGAAGTAGCAAGGAAAATAATTTTATGGTTGGGGTCACCACAACATGAGGAACTGTATGAAAGGATCACGGCATTAGGAAGGTTGAGAACCACTGCTCTAACATGCTGTTTGCATAAGCTCTTTCTTCTCCATTGCCATGTGATTACCTGAGTGTTTTAAGATCCGTGCTTTAAGATGGCTTTGACAGAAGTAGATGGAATCGCATTGGGGATGTAGCAAGGGCTCTCTGCATAGCTAAGAGTTGAAAGATGGTTCAAATTTGAGCAGAAGGCCTTTAGCAGCTTGTAGATTGAATATACCCATGCACCATAACACATTTTGCCCTTTTCTGCTACAAATGACTACGACTCAACTATTCTAGGCAGTATCTTGCCCCAGGCTTATTTCATAAGAAAACCGAGTTAAAGAATTGTTCAGTAGCTCTGGCAAAACCATATTAAAACCAAATAGAGTATAAGCTAATCAGTCAGCAAGTGGTCAATAAAATATAACATGAAACTCAGGATGCAGTAATAGTGAGCTGCACGTTCCGAATAATCCAGAATGTGTGAGTTTTATCCACACATTACAAAGATGTAACAAGTGCAAAAACATAGGCTTGGTTGATGTCATGTAGCCTTTATCAGAATGGGAAATTTTCCTAAGGTAGCTCGTGAATCCTAACTATTCAACAATTAACTCTTGCAGTATGCTGAGTCGCTAGCAGAGTTTTAATGGTCTTCTGCTCGAGTTAAAAGGCAGAATGGTCCCATGAAATATGCCTGGACTTTGGATTAAGTGGCTCTCTGTCCCTTCTTGACTGGGCATCCTTAGGCACAATGTTCCGTCTCCACTGCTTCACCTGTCAAAGCTACATAAGAGCTCTGATGGCCCCATCACAGGACTAACGTGGAGCTTGGATGAAAGACTGGATGTGGACTTTAAGCTCCGTCCAATTTTCTAGAAATGTAAAATGCACTTTGAAAACAGGTCAGTCCATCTACAGGATAACCAAAGGAGAACAGAAGTTTCAGTAACTGTTTTCTAAACAGAAATCAAGATAACTAAGCTAGTAAATGCCCAGTCTAGAAACAATGATATTGATTTAAAACACAAACAAAAACCTTTAACACTGGTTTTTTTGCTTTATATCATTTTTGAAAGATATAATGAATGAATAATGGTTTTAAAAATCAGTATCTTTCATTAATTGTATTAGTTGGCTCTTTTTATGAATTAGAGTTGAAAGTTTTCCTCTTAAGGAATTTAAGTGTGTGTGACCTCAGTGGGCTTCAACTCAATGAAAATGTTTTATAGAGACAATGCCATTATTTAGGCATTAGTATCTCGTTATACTGGGCTGTCATTTCAATCTCACCTTGCAAAGTACCTTGTAATATTTGCTTTAATAGTGACTGTTCTAGAGAGGAAGACTACATTTCTCATGGAGGCGTAGGAAAATCCAACACGTGCCAGGAAGGTCATGGGCAATAACAACGGCTCAAGACCAACACCTGAATGTCCAAAAGTCTCCCTCAGCACCTTGCAACCCAGGCCTAGCTGCTTGCTCATGCGGTTAGATGCCACCCAATCAGTGCTAACTCAAAGCGACCGCGTGCCCAATGGGTTAAAATTCTGCCTAGCCCTAAGCCATCACCAGGACAGTCTGATCCAGAGGCTTTTCATCCACAGATCTGGAAGCTCTGCTGATACTTACTCAACATCATAGGACCGTGCAGGACCCCACTGACAGACGGGGTGGCTGTGCAGGGCTGCACTGCCTGGGACCCCACTGACAGGGTGGCTGTGCAGGGCTGCACTGCCTGGGACCTACTCTGGGCTCCTGCGTGGAGGGAAATGAGCCTGCAGATGCACCACTACCACTCATTCCAAAAGGTCAAAAGGCTGCTTGGCAAAGTTGGAAGGCTGCCTTTCTCTCCCGGAAGCAAAAAGCTGTCTCTTGTGATCAGCTGCCATGCAACATACATAGAAATCTCCCTGGCCAAGTGCAGTGCCAAGAGTTTAGTAGCTGCTCAAAAAGTACTGCCTGGGTTGAAATGGGAAAGTAGCATATTATCATCTGTGGTGTCAAAGCCAAGATTCCTATTTTTTTTCCAATTGAGTCCCCAAAGTACTATTAAGGATGATCCCTTGAAAATTCTATTTTGAAAGCATTAATTTTAGATTAAACTAGATATGGGCTATTTCAGATTCTTCTGGAACAGGGTTGGGTATATATTTCTTCTTTTAATGGGTGTATGAAAATTTAACAGGGAAAAACTTAATCTAACTGAGAACTAACTTTAAAGCACCATTAGCAATAAATGAACAGTATATTCAGTTGATTAGCATTCAAATTTAGGGGGAATATAACCAGTGTTATAGTTATATACAGCCTTTCCCCAATAAACAAACGGAGAAGTTGACTGCTCTTTTGACGCAAACATCTGCCATATTGCGTACCCTTTTGCCTTCTTGCTGAACACGCAGATAGCGTGAGAGGCTCCATCTAACAGATCCGTTTGCTTTAGCCATTTAGCCTCTCACAGGCCAGCACAAGTGGGGAGTGTGCAGCTCACAGAATCTCCTTACCAACTCCTTAAGCCACTTAGTCTCTTGGCACTTAAATAAATCATATTATGCATGAATGCATAAAAAGTGCTTAGAACATAATAAGTGCTCCTGCGAGCTGTAGACAGTGTTATGCTACCCACAAAGAAAGGGAAATTTGCCGGGGGTGGACGGGAGCTGGATATCATCAGGAGCACAGCGTTCAGGAACTGGACAGGAATTGCTTTTATTACCAACCTCTACCCACCCCATTCCTCTCCCATCCCTTCCCCTGCAAAAGGACCTAAGAAGAATCCATTCCAAGCCTGGGTAACAGTCAGGAACCAGTCATGAATTGCCCCGCCCTGTGTGCGCTCTGCAAGGTGGACCAGAAGGGAGAGCAGTCACATTTCAGACTCTTTTTTGGAGTCCTGGCAGCATGATTATTTTCCCAGCAACTCGGCCGAGGCAGGTGAAGTCAAAAGCAACTAGGCCTTGACCCTGGACCCGTGACCCACTGCATGTAGCCATCAGGACTGGCTCCACTCCTAGCAAAGGACGCCACCGAATAATCAGCATCACTTTCCATTGAGATATTGTCAATGGCCTCTTGTTCTTTGTCAGTGGAAACACAAAAACTTGATTGATGGGTGTAACTTTACCTGTACTTATACATGTACAGCAAGCAAGTCTTTGAAATAGCGATTTGCAGATTCCCAAAAGCTCTAACCGTGTCCACGCACCTTAAATCAGTAACCCCACTTCTGGGAGACCATCTTAGTAAACTTATCTAAACCATAAACTTTTCCTGATATAAAGTGTTTCAAAGTATTTATACTATGTGATGAAAACAGGAAATAATCCACAAGCCACATACCAGTGAGGAAAATAAGGGTTAAAGTAAATGGGTCACCCTATAATTGAGGCACACAGTGGATCCCCTGTAAAAGTAGTATGGACATTATACTATAGGGAATATACGGAAGTGGTAAACGTCATAAAAGTATTAGTGTAAAACGACCTGAATGACCTTGCTCTTGTTGTGTACTATAAAGTAGTCTAAACTCCTAAATATAAATTGTTTAATTTCTTTCTGGCATGTTCAGATGATTTAGAATTCCTGATTTCAATTTACCTCTCCTTAAGGGAAAAATGTCCTGAAATGTCCTTAAACGGTAATGTAGTGAGCGTTGTGCTCTTTAAAGATAAACCGATAGTGCATCAAATTGCCAACAGATTAGATAGAGTAGACAGGAAGCTTAGAGGGCAAAGGAGCTATGTTAACGGCAGAGGAACCACTTGGAAATGACAGGTGAGAATGCTTGCTCAGGTCCCAGAATGTAGTCAATGTTCATTTGTACATGTAGAAACTGTTGATTTTCTGTTGTGTATAGTCTCAAACACAAACGGAATATATGTTTTCCAGTTTTAATCTAGTGAGATTTCTTCAAGTTGGATCAACTGGTTGCTCAAAAACCAGAATGGCAGCGTATTCAGGAACAGCAACCGAGTTCTGGACTAAGATCACGAAGCTCCCAAACTACATTAAAAGCAGCTGTCCAGGAATAGCTTACTCAGTACCTAGGCAACCTAGCTAATGGGTAATTTCAACTACACTATCATTCGTGAGTTTGAGAATTTGAACAACCAATTGCCACAAAACCCATGAGCTCCCCATCCTTGAAACAAATACGTCACACAGAATGACTACGGGGGGTTAATTTATAGTCCCTCTCGGAGAATGGCTACAGAACGATGAGGACCCTCCTTGTCTACCTGCGGCCCGCTGTGGTGGGGTGCTGGTTGACGCCTGGCGCCCCGCTGCAGAGCCACCTGTTCCTGGAGCTTTTCAAGGCTGCGACTTTTGGAAGCAGATCACCAGGGCTGACTTCTGAGATGTCTCTGGGTGGGGTTGAACCCACCACCTTTCTGTTAGTAGTCTGTCCCTTCACTCCTTGTCCTGTCCAGGGCTCCTTCTTTACAAATAGAATCAGATATTTATTTCAAAATCCCTTTTAACCAAAACTAGGTGAGGAAAGCCTTGCAAGTGGAAGTCGAGTCGAAGGGGCTTCGTTTTCCCTGTTTCTTTGCCTCCATGGCCACCCATCTGGGGAATTTACTGATGAGACCGACACTGCGAAACAGAGACACTAGAGGATACGGAGTAAAGACTCTGGACTCAATAGCACGCGAAGTCCATGGAAGAATTAGCAGAAGTTGTTAGACAAGGACCTACCAGGGCTACCTGGGGACATATTCCCAGGCTCCTACCTCATTTTGAAGGGAAATCAAGAATCTAGGTTCAATCGGAGGGAACTGAGTTAGTCACACGTGGAATTACATGTAGAAGATGTGATTTGGTAAGTGGAGAGCAAATGTTTTGAGAATGACGAGGGCAATGAATGTACAAATGTGCTTCACACAATTGATGTATGTATGGATTGTGATAAGAGTTGTATGAGCCCCTAATAAAACGATTTAAAAAAAAAAGAAGAAGATGTGATTTGGAAGATAAGGTTGCTGTCAGAAACAGACCCAAAGGAAAAAGATTTAAGAAATACCGAAGTGCACTCATTTGGGATCACTTTGTGCAGGAATAAGCAACACCTCTTTAGTGAGGCTGGGTATATAAATATACATATTTTATATTTAATAACTAAGGGAAACGTGTAATTGTAGCCATCCTTCGAGTTTCTTTAACAACAAACATTTATTAATTAACCATCAATAACCAATTTTTGTACTGGGCCCGGTGGAATCCAAGATAATTTACACATGCATTGCCCCCACTCCCCCTCCCCCACTGCCACCAAGGATTGTAAATGGAAGTGCAAATGGAAGTAAAATCCTCCCAGATGAGGACAAAAAGCAAAATAACTAAGCTCACGACCATTGAGTCTGACTCATCGTGACGCTACAGGATAAAGTCGAATGTCTCCCATGAGTTTCCAAGACTGGGAAGCTTTGCGTGCAGAAAGCTTCATCTTCCTCCGGGGTAGGAACCACTGAACTAGTAATTATCCGCCTACTGAGTAACCCACCAGAGCTCCTTGATGGAGGCAGGGGAGCCCAGAGGAGGAGGTGGCTTCTACTGAAGGTCAGACTAGAGGAGAAGGGACAAAAGGAACTTTACAGAGTGACCATGAGTTGAGACTTAAGGAGTTGATGTTTGCCAATCTTCCAAGCAAACTGGGTAAACCTGGTTCCTACCAAGAATCCCAGAGCCCTGGTGGCATAGTGGTTGGGAATTGGACTGTGATTCGCCAGGTCTGCAGGATGAAACCTCAAGGGGCTGCATGGAAAACGGGGCTTGTTTTCTACTCCCTACCATTAGAGTCTCAGAAACTCCCAGGGCGGTTCTACCGTGTCCTGTAGGATCACTAGAGGTCAGTATCAGCTGGAGGACAGTGAGATTGTCGGTGTACTTAGAGTGCTGACTCTCGGAAGGAGAAAGTACTTTGCACGGTATTTCTGAGGGTGTGGGTGTTGGAGCTCCAGATAGCTCACTGGGGTTAAGCATCAACTCCTCTCGGCAGAAGGAGAAAGCACCGCGGTGCCGTGGCATCATCTTGATGGGGTGGGGGGGAGGGGCAGCTTCATCTGCAGTAGAACGAAGTGCTGGGAAATGACAGTCACCTCTCCGGGAATCTCCAGACAGACAGACAGACGACAGCAGGAAGAGCTGGCCTGGCTCAGTGCAAAGACCATGGGCAGAGGACCAGAATCCACTGCACATCGAAAAAGAGAGATCCGTGCACCCACCTCAGTTTTCTCCGAGTGCTTGGATGCTGGGAAAAGATGCAAGCAACTCGATTGAGCAGCAGGATCACACTGAGATGAGTGTGGTGTGTTTCCCCTAAACACAGGCCCCCAGGCACACACACACTCACTCTTGTCGGTTACCTGTGGGTTTGTGTCAGCAGGAAATTTCCACCTCTCAGTAAACCTTCCTCGTTCTCCTTAAGCCTCTAGGCTAGCCTCTAACCCTCCTTCACTTTCACCCCTCTGGCCTCAACTTCAGCTTCAAGTTCCCTGCACCCTCATCCTTCCTATCTTATTGCTGCCCGCTCCCATCTTTAATATCTACCACTCCTCCTTCCCCAATGGCTCCTAGGGTGATCTTAATCCCATCCCCTCTTCTCCACTCTCTACTCCTCCTGTATCTTCAATTTTTGTTGTTGTTGTTGCTCAATTTCAACCACCACCTAGATTTGAATAGCCAGCTGGAAGTCTGTCTTGGGCTTTCAGTCCAAATCCCCAACTGAGGGGGAACATTTCCTACTAAAGGATCTACTGATCCCTCACCATGTGCAACACTGAACCATTATCTTCTCCTCTGAAGCCTTTCATTCTTCTACATCGGATCTCAGCAGCACTGTTCTCTCACCACCCATTTATTTTTCCTTGTAAATGTGCATCTGACAGCAGGCTAAGCACTGGGGATGGAACGGTCTTCGTCCTTGGGAAGTGTGTAATCTGATAGAAGAGATGGACACTAATAAAAAAATGCCAACTACAAGCACAATGATAACCGAGCGGGTTTCTACATGGGAAAGATACACATGCTATGGGAGTAAATCACGGTGCTGGAGAAAGGGGTGCTAAGGACAACTTTGTCAAGGAAGTAACCTGTATCTATGAGCAGAGGTCTGCAGGCTAAGTAGGTATTAGCCAGAAAAAGTTAAGTTGGGTTGGAGATGGGATGGGAGGATTGTTTCAATCAACGGGAAAATAGTTACTTACAAAGACCCTGTGACTAGCGTATTCTCAGTGCATCCAAAGTCAAGAGAGTAAAGAGGAGATAAAAAGAGTTGGCGAGATTAGCAGAAACCAAACCTTTCTGGACCCTATCATCTACAATAGTTTATACTGCTGTTTTCCTGAAAATACTACTCAAGTTATTTGACTACATTCAACAAACATTGATTATGCAACAAACATTTATTATTAAAGTGACTCTGTACCAGTCACTTTTACAGATAGTAAGGACACACCACTGCCAGGTATGAAACGCGGGCATAGGAAGGTCAGTGTGGCCCTCTAGGGGTACATGCTGATCGACTGGCCTAACCCTAGACTGTGAAGGGAAGTTGGTGGGTTAGAATGAATTCAGAAGCTACAATCAATAAGAATTAGAGATCGATCCATCAGGGGATGGAGCTTTGTTCAGTGTGAGATGCTGCTATTATGTTGTTATTATTGTTATTTTAAGAAGGGAGACAACTGAAAGAAGAAACAGATGAATTTGGTGGAAGGGAAAGACCTAGTTAAGAGAAAGGAACTGTAAAAGAGCCGAGGTGTCCGAGAAGGTGGAGGGGAACGTCACCGCGGGAATTGGACGCTAGGAGCAGGAGTGAAAACAGCATCACGCGGGGAGGACAGCTGAGGAAAGCCGCAGATGCCCACACGTCTATTCGCTTAGTGACTGCATGCTACGGATCTGGATCAGTGACTCCCCTTTTCTCTTTTTCCTATGAGAAAGACATAAGGTCTTTTTTTTTTTAAGAGTGATATTGAAAGAAGTGGAGAAAAGTTTAGAAATTTGAGAAAATCGTCATTAAAAGGAGTGGGGAAGAGAGAACTTTCCAGAGTAATTTCATCAGATTGCCAGGCATGTCAAGGGTCCACAGAGGGCAATGATCCTGAGTGGATATGGGTCTGTCAGCTGGCACTGAAATGTGTGGGGCTCAATACAAGAACAATAAAAAAGAAAGAGAAGAGATGTGTTCGCTGAGGCTTAGTGTCCTGCTAGAGAGTGCTAGGTGGTGGTTATGGGCGATGCAAGAATGCTGCTGACGTGAAGAGCGAGGAGGGAAGAAGAAGGAGAGGGTAGGTGGAGAGGGAGACAGTAGAGAGCTCAGTGGATGAGCTTCTGGCCAAGCAAAAAGTGGGAATTCTGCTAAGCCCTTCGTTTGCCCCTGCACTCAACCAGTCAAGTGAATGGCCATCCTAGCTCGCCTTCTTCGCCTAACTCTGGCCCGTATAGCTCACTCGTACTGGGGTCTTGCCACAATCTCCAAAGCCATCTTCCTACCTCCTACTTTTTCCACACTGTCTTCCAGATGATCCGTTATCTTCCTAAAAGGTAACCCTAACCGTCACATTGTTCCCCGGCGTGCAGCTCTTCAATCCCTCCAGCCCCTTCCCAGTAAGCTAAGAAACAACAACATAACACAATGTTTGTCTCCAATTGCTACAGGAGTAAAGCACTTTTCTCCTTCACCCAATGTAACACCTGTCTACCCCCCACCCCTCACCCAGCCTGCTGCTTCATCTTTCCTCCTTTGTCCCCCCCCCCTCCCCCTTGGTCACCTCCATGTCTCTACTTTGGTATGAAAATCTGTCTCTCCTCCTCCTCCTCCTTCTTCACAGTGTGGAGGGTTAGGGTAAAAGCTATTGAGGGATTTGAAAAGTAGCTTAAATTGATCATCTGAAAGGTAAACTCCTACCTAGTTCATAATAAAAATTTTAATTAAGAAAAGGGGGGGGGGTTAAAACATTCATTATCCTAAACTGACCTAGACAGACCCTGGCTTCGATCGTCCTCCTCTCCTGCCCTCAGGTACAGCCCCAGGGCTTTTTGCCAGTCTCAGGTCACACAGGCTTTTCATTGCCTCGAAGCTTTCACTCATGCCCGCCCCTTGTCCTAGATGGTCCTTTCCTTGCTTTTGAGCCTCAGTTAAAGATTGGTTTCTCCCATACTCCCCTAAGAAAACTTGCTGACCTTTCAAAGCCTTGATAAAGGAAATACCATGTTAAATTCTCTTCATAGAATCAATCGATTTGATAAACCTTGTGAAGCTGGCACTGTTATTGCTCCCATTTTACCAGAGGAAGAACATGAGGCTTAGAAAGGCCATAGCATCAAGTGGTAGAGTCAGAATTTGAACCTGTCTCTTGCACGCTAGACTGTGAGCCCTCACCACTTTATTACACTACTCACTTCAGCTAGCAAAATCCTCTTCTGTATTCTAGAAGTTCTTTGTGCAGACTCTCAAGGCATTATGATGATGGTTATAAAAATTATAACTTAGGCACGTTGTGGCACTTATATGTGCTAAGCCCTCAAATGGCTGGGTTCACAAAAATGACCTCTTTGTTATTTCGGAGTTTTTTTCAGACTAGGAAACGGAAGCTAGGAGAGGTAAGATCACACAGTCAGCACACTAATTTGGAATCCCCCATACTTAACTTATGTTCTATCTCAGCTCAGGGTCTAGAACATCCCAGTAGGCAACAAATGTTTAAGTGAGGCATACATGGGAGTTATTATCACATAGCTGGCACTTCAAGCCACAGGAATTGATGAGCCTAATTTAAGAGTGTGGAGAGAGGATAGAAAATGTGACAGGACTGAGATTTGGGGAGCATACCATTTAGAGCAGTGATCCTTATCCAAGGGTGGTGGTGCTCCTGAGATTATATTTGGTAATGTCTGGAAACATTTTTGGTTGTCCTCACTGGTGGGCAAAGGCAGGGATGCTGCTAAGACCCCTACAATGGAGTCCTCCACCTGGAGCAAAGAATCATCTGGCTCAGAAGGTCCATGGTGCTGAGCTTGAGAAACTACAATTGAGAGATCAGTCAAGGGGGAAAGCTCATGAAGACGCAGAGAAAGAAAGAGGAAGAGAAGACAGGAGTGTGCTTTAGGAAGCAGGGATGGGTCAGCCCTCCCTGTGATGCTGAGAGGAGGTGCAAGAGGACGGACCACCATCTTGGGTAAAGAGCTGACAGCTTGGAAGCCACCAAAGAAACTAGGAAGAGCCATTCCAACAGAGTATCAGTGCCAGTGCCAGTTGCTGTCCACTGAAGTCTGACTCATGGGGACCCCAGGCCTATCGGAGTCGGTCTGTACACCATGACATTTCCAATGGCTGATTTTGGAAAACAGATCACCAAGTCTGTCTTCCAATGCTCCTGTGTGGATCTGACTTGCAGTCTTTTGGTTAAAAGCCGGGTCCATTAATTGTTTGTAACACCCAGGTGGAGTAGTGGGGGGTAAATGCAGGCTGGTGAATGGAAAGGGAAGAGGGAGAAACGTGTACAGGCACAACTCTTGATATGTGATGAGAGTGTTATAGAACTACCTTGCAAGACATTGAACTACCTTACAAGACATTAAACTACCTTGCAAGGTAGTTCTATAATGCTCTCATCAATATGCTCTGTCTAAAGGAGGCTGCAGAAAGGAGGTAATGGATGGAAGGGTGAGAGGGTCAGAGGATCTTTTCTTTCTGATTATTGGTAGAGGACACTGGAAGCACTGCCTTAATCAAGTATGGACCACAAGCCAACCTTCTCAACAGTGACCTGGCTCTTACCTCCCCTTGGCTTAATGCTCATACCCACCCATCTTCCACTAACCCCCTGGGTTTACCAGCTCTGGGGAAACCACACCACCTGCTCACTTGGCACCTACAACCAGGCTCTTGAGGTTTGATGGAGAAAGTTACAAATCCATCTGATGGTTCCTGACAGGAAGGTGTGTCTTCTAAGCTGGATCTTTCTGTTGCTAGGTAAGCCTTCCACTCTCTGCTCGCGAACTCCCAGTCATTCCTCCTGCACTCGTTCCTCCACCTCTGTCCCCAGCTTTGTCCTTTCTTCTCTGCAGATGAGCTTGGCTCCTCCTGTTAGAGACACACTTGTTGAGTCTGTTTCAGGCCAGACTCTGAGCAGCCTACTATAGGTTTCTTGAAGCACGGGTGAGGCAGGGGGTGGGTGGGGAGGAGAGGGGGGTCTGTAGACCATCTGTATCCAATTCACCTGGTTTTTATGAACAATGCTGGGTCCTCGGGCACAGGAGCAATAGAGAACAGAGGCATGCCCGAGACAATTGCCCTGAGACCCAGCCTATCCCTCGATCCTTCCAGAGCACCTTTCAGCGAACTAGCAGAGCGGCACAGACACACAAAAGGATATCACTCCTGAGATCGGTGTCCTGCTACAAACCATCAGGCTGAGACCTAAGCACAACATAATTCAAAAGCAAAGATGGCGAGGTCGCAGAGCAAGGAAAGTGCACTGGAAAGGGAGCACGGTGACCACCCGAAGAGAATGTTGACCTTGTGAAGAATGTAACTAATGTCCTGGAACGATCTGTGTCAACGTGTCGAATGGAAGCCGAGCGGACTGGACCAACTTCCACCCCAATGCAATAAAACATATAAGAAAAAAGGCATAGCACTGACACCACCACACCATTTGTAATGCCCTCCGTCTCCACGCCTCTCTCTCACTCTCTCTCTCTCAGACTCCCAGAAGAAATGATCTGTAGAGACAGGGGAGCGAGAGCTCTACGATACACAAGCACTCAGGTGATGTAGACATTGTTTATAACTTGAAAAGTGTCCGTATATACTATTCAATCTTTTCAATAATCCTGAAAGAGCTAAGTTTTGGTTAATGCCAGACTTACATTGAGGGCAGCCCAGGTGAACTCTCTCACCGGGTTTCTCCCCCATGATCACGTTGCTGCATGCTTCCTTTGCCTTCCCTCTCGGCTCCAAGAAAGAGTCGTCCCTGCCTTGATCAAGACAAGCCCCTTGCTGCTGACCTTGTTCTCACTGATGGTGACCCAGGCGTGTCAGCATAGCGGTGTGACCTTTCAGAAGTAGATGGGCAGGGCTTTCAAACAACTAACTTTTCAGTTGGTAACAGGTCTTAACCACTCAGTGACTCCTGATAAAGGTTCAATTCTCTTAAAAGTGTTGCCTTTAATCCAATTCCTTCCCCACCCCCTCCCTATTATCTCTCTTATCAGTAACAGGGAGGATGATGACCATAGTCGTTCTCATGGCTACCCTTTCTTGATCATTGACTATGTTCCATGTACTCATTATAATAAGCCTTTTTCATTTATTATTTTACCTTCATAACAATGTTTTGAATTAACATCATTCTGACCGACAGGTAAGGGAACTAAGGCCCCCAGGTGAAATGAAGGAGTAAAAGCTTATGCAGTTGGTAAGGCGGGGAGCAGGTATGTTGCACTAAAATGATGAGATGGGACTGGAGCTCAGGTAAAGTTCTATATCAGGGTCCAGAAAGATAATTGCATAAGTACAGTTTTTATAGGAGATATTGAAGGCACTGCCTTCCTTCCAAGCCTAGACCACAGGCCAGCCTTAGCTATGGTGCTCTGGTTTCCTCCCCTTGGCTTGGTAGATGTACCTTCCCATCTTCTACTGTATTCCTGAGTTCGTCAGTTCAGGAAAAGCTACACCACTGTTCACTTGGCTATTGTACCTAACCTCTGGAAGGAGGTCAAGAGTTGTATGTTCACATGTGTACATGTGTTCTCACATTGGTACATATGAAAAATTCATGGGCTATCAGCTGACTTTAAGAAGCAAAAGCCTAGAGGGTGGATCCCACAACTTTTGTCTTTGCCAGACAGCCAGTGTCGTCGCCATTGCAAAAAGAACCTATGGGTTTCTGGAGCTGCATTTTAAAGGCACACTTCATGTGCTTGTTCATTGTGAACAAGTCACAATCTTACTCAACACCTGCTGCATGCAGGCATTGTCACAGGTACTGAAAATACAGGGCTGAGCAAAGTCACCACTCCTGGAGTTCGCCTTGTGGTCGGGGAAATAGCGGGTAAGCAACATAGAGCATGTCAACCCAAACGGCCAACTTGCTGCCCTGGAGTCATTGCTGAGCCCTGGCTCCCGCTGGGTTTCCGAGACAAGGACTGTTTCTGGAAGCAGAAAGCCCAACCTCTCTCCCGAGAAGCTGCTGGTGACTTTGAAACGCTGACCCGCTGCTGGCAGCCCAGCTCACAGTCACTCCCCCACCAGCGCTGCTCTATCACACGCCAGGGGCCATCAATCGAATGAAGAAAACGAAATGCAGGTAAATGGACTGGAGAGTAGCAGGGGGTCTTCCTTTTATAAAGCATACTCAGAGTTGTTGGATCAAAGTGACATTTGAGCAGAACCAGAAAGAAGTGAGGGAGTAAACCCGCGGAGAACTCCGCGAACAGCATTTCATCCATGCCTCAGCTGAGGGGTGCAGCGCATCCGATCTGCAAATGATGGGCTGAAAGGACAGTGACTGAGTATATCTGATAAAAGATACAAAATCGAAATGAATCTTGAAAGGCTGGAGATGGGCCACGCGGAAAGGCCAACTTAACAGAGGAACAATCTAAGGTCCTGACCGTTATTCCAAGACGGCAATGGGACAGACACAGGGGTGGGGAGGTGAGGGGCAGTAGCCACACGCTGGATGGGTAGGCACTTTTCCCCCAGCCCACACGCTGGCCTGCCTTCGCACAAATGCCTAGGAGACATCGGTGCCAGCTGGACACACGTTTTGTGCCCAAGCAGGGAAACTAGACAAAGTAACTTGGCCAATGTAATACGTTCTCTAAACAAAAGTTTGAATCAGACGCCTACACAAATTCCTAACGGATCAGGTGTGATGGAACGTAATATAAAAATATGTGTCCAGAGTCTAAAATTATTCTCTGTAACCCAGAAGCAAAGGAATGCTCTAGAACATAGAAATACAATGTCCACGAGGGCTGGAGTCTGTCTCTGTTCTTCACGGCTGTGTATCCCCAGAGCCTGGGGCATATTTAGCAGACGGTAAACCCACTGCCATGGAGCCAATTCCAGACTCAGAGCTGTCCTCTTTAGGGGTTCTGACTCTGTAACTCTTCACAGGAGCAGGCAGGATGACCTGCCTTACCCAAACAGACAAGGAAAAGCCAGGTTTATTAACAGTTACCAGTGGTGGGAAAAGGCTCGTGGGGGGGTGGGGGGTGCAGATTAAGGATGATGGGAAAATCTCACTGATTAATGGTAGGATGGTCCAGTTCTTTGCTGTCATGATTGACAATAAGTTGGCTATACACCAGGAAAAAGGTGAATTGGCAAAAATTGTAAGATAGATCTATGTACTGAAAGAAGAGAATAGCTGCCAAGGCTGCTTATGTACAATCAGACGCCTCATGGGATTTGGTTGCTTGGGTTGGAAGTTTAGGTTCCGTAGAACATTGCTCTAATAGAGTTTAGTGCTTCTCTTAGAGCTCCCATCTCCTTCCGCAGTGCCCGGTGTCATGAGTGCCATCGAAGTCAGAGCAACAGGCTTCTATCAGCCTGTAGCAACAGAAGGCGGAGAGGCAGGAAGAGGAGGAGGCTATAGAATGGGTTGCTAACTGCCTCCATGAAAAACTGCCTCTTTGGCCGCGAGACCAGAAGAAATGGGTAGTGGTTGCCTCCCGTGACTGAACATTTTGATCAAACACTGCATTAAAAAACCTGGGTCAAATGGTAGGAAATGCAGAACATAATGTTAAAGTGTCATAAACCCTTAACTTTCTGGAGCCCAGGGGGCTGCAGGAGCCCCTGAGACTATTGTCCTGAGATCATCTTTAAAACTTAAAAAACAAATACCACAAGACAAAGGATAGATTACATTAACAAGTAAAAAAACACCTGCTCTTTTTACAATTATCTCTATGGAATTCTTGTGACAAAAGCTACTTGAGAGATTCATTAGGACCCTCCGAGGGCAGTGAGTTTATGTTAATAGTTGACGAGCAATCCAGAAGCGGAGCGTGAGCGATGCCTGCACAATGTGAAGATTGTGTAAACGTAGAAACCGTTGAATTGGTGTGTGGGCTGCCGAGTCCACTCTCAAGAGCACAAAGTGAAGCGAAACAGAGAAAGGACTGTGTGGAGCACAGTCCAAGCCTGACCCACTCGAGAGCTTGTGGTGAACAGAGAGAGGGGAAGAGGAGAATGGAGCAGCCCGAGTGCTTCAGCGAGCGGTGTGGTGGGTGTGAAGCTCAGCAATGGGAGGAAAGCCGGACTGAGAGTCCAGAAAGGAGGAAGGAGATGGTGTGGAAGGGCTGAAGCCAGGAGGATGCAGGCGTCTCTGAAATGGATAACCCCCATGTCATCTTGACATGATAGAGTGAACATGTCAGTCCCAGAAAGAACCTTAGGGGACCACGTACATGATTTCTGTCTTCGTCTCTGGTAGGTATGGGCCCCGGGAACTACTAGCGAAGCAGAAGAGAGAAAGTAGACCTCAGAGGTTTCCAATGTAAAAGCAAAGATGTCACATGATGATTAAATGGTGTCTGACCCAATCCATGTTCTTTACAATCACCTCATACGCATGCAAAAGTTGGATCATGGAACCGGAAACTAAAAGAAGAACGGATGCATTCAGACTCTGTTATGGACAAATACTATCAAACATAACATGGAAGACCAAAAAGGACTAACGGGAAAGAAAGGAAGAATTAAACGCCGCTCTCCCTTTCACCTGGTAGAGCTGGACAGTCAGTAGTATCTAGAATGACATTCAACCCGGACCCTTGGTGGCCCACTGCTGCCCACATCCTCCAAAGAAAGGAGTTGTGATGTGCTGCACACAGAGGCCTTGGCAAGGGCACTGCAGGCCACTAATTCAGAACGAAGACACACTGACTGACAGTGTGTCCAGGCATTGCGTGGGGCTTGAGCATTCAACATACACGATTTCATCTGACACTTAGAACAACCTGACCATCCTTATATCATAGACAAAGAAACTTAGGTCCAGCGAAACTAAGTGACTTCCCCATTCAGCTAGTACTGGCAGACTCTGAATCCAGGGTTGCTGATTCCAAACCCCTGTCTTTCCACACACGCACTGTATATTCTAAATAGTATTCTAGACTTGAAAAGGTAATCAGATGCAGCGTCCTTTTTTAAAATTTTAAAATCATTATTATTATTATTAGGGGCTCATACGACTCTTATCACAATCCCTACATACATCAATTGTGTAAAGCACATTTGTACATTCATTGCCCTCATCATTCTCAAAACATTTGCTCTCCACTTAAGCCCCTGGCATCAGTTCCTTATCCCCCCTCGCCCCTCCCTCATGAATGCTTGATAATTTATAAATTATTATTTTGTCATATCTTACACTGTCCAAACTCTCCCTTCATTCACTTTTCTGTTGTCCATCCCCCAGGGAGGAGGTTATATGTAGATGTTTGTAATCGGTTCCCTCTTTCCACCCCACCCTCCTTATACCCTCCCGTTATCACCACTCTCACCACTGGTCCTGAAGGGATCATCCACCCTGGATTCCCTGTGTTTCCAGTACCTATCTATCTGTACCAGTGTACATCCTCTGGTCTAGCCAGATTTGTAAGATAGAATTGGGATCATGATAGTGGTGGGGGTGGGGAGGATGGAGGAGGGAAAAGAAGCATTTAGGAACTAGAGGAAAGTTGTATGTTTCATCATTGCTACACTGCATTCTGACTGGCTGGCTCGTTTCCTCGCCGAGACCCTTCCATAAGGGAATGTCCAATTGTCTACAAATGGGCTTTGGGTTTCCACTCCGCACTCCCCCTCATTCACAATGATATGATTTTTCTGTTCTGATGATGCCTGAAACCTAATCCCTTTGGCACCTCGTGATCACACAGGCTGGTGTGCTTCTTCCATGTGGGTTTTGTTGCTTATGAGCTAGATGGCTGCTTGTTTACCTTCAAGCCTTTAAGACCCCAGATGCTATATCTTTTGATAGCCGGGCACCATCGGCTTCCTTCACCACATTTGCTTATGCACCCACTTTGTCGTCAGCGATTGTGTCGGGAAGGTAAGCATCATGGAATGCTAGTTTAATAGAACAAAGTGCTCTTGCATTGAGGGAGTATTTGAGTGGAGGCTCAATGTCCATCTGCTACCTTAATACTAAAGTTATAAATATATGCACATAGATCTATTTCCATAACCTCATATATAAATATATTTACATATGTACATGCCTTTATTTAGACCTCTATAAATGCCCTTTGCCTCCTAGCTCTTTCCTCTATTTCCTCTTACTTTCCTCTTGTCCCACTATCATGTTCATCCTTCATTTAGATTTCAGTAATTCCTCTCCGTTACATTACCCCTGGTCATGCCTTACCAGGTCTCCTACACCCTCCTCACCACCGATTTGGATCACTTGTTGTTCCCTTGTCACAGGGTCCTTTTTGAGCCAGAAAAAGCAACCTAAAAATAGGGACTCTTCCTGCTGTCAGTGATAACCTGTGTCCCTACTACTACTGCCATCAAACCCCAAGACTCCCTTCAAAAAGACAGGAGCTCAGATATACTTACATTTGTGTGTGTGGAAAGAGAAAGACCTTAGTTTGGCCCTCTAATTGCACTCACAGATGCACAAAAAAATGTATATGTTAACATGCTCATTATAGCATTTTTTATAAAAGTCAAAGTGGAAAAAAAGAAGAAAACTGGAACAACTTATCATGCCCAAGAACAAAGAATTGGTTGGATCAACTATAACTAAATGATATGATAGGGTATTATAAAAGCATCAAAAATCATGTATGGAATGATATTAAATGATTCAAATATTCTCATAATATAATAAACCAAAACAAACTCACAGCCATCGAATCGATTCTGCCTCATAGAAACCCTATAGGACAGGGTAGAACTGCCCCTGTGAGTTCCCAAAACTGTAATCGTCATGGAAGAAAAGCCCTCTTTCTCCTGAGGAGCTGGCTGGTGTTTTCGAACTGCAGCCCTTGTAGTTAGCAGCCCAAAGCATAACCACTATGCCACCAGGGCTCCTATACCATAATATAATAGCCTGTGAAAATGCAGCTTTATATACTGTGTGGTTCGAATGATGCTAATATTTGGTTGAACAAATAATATATACATATGACTATAATCTGGGAGGGAATCTGCCCAGACCTTAATAGCGATTATTCCTAAACTATTATATATTTTCTTTCATTATACTTTTCTGAATTTATTCCTTCTTGACTTTCCAACCCAAAACAAGTATGTTCTATTGAAAGAAGCAATGCTGGTCTTGATAAGGAGCCTACTTCCCAGACTTGGGGTGTGCCTGCTTGAAAGTGTATTAGAGCTAAAAATTCTGATCACGAAGGTTTTGAAGACTATGGTTACAGTGAAAGTCCCAAATCCACTTTCAGTCTGAAAGTAGAATAAGCCTTTCTTGCTTTTTTAAAAAAATTTAAGGCTTATTTAGCAATTTATTCTCAGAGTCATCAGTGTGGTTTGGAGAGGGATGACGGTGGTTTGGGGCTGCCTGTGAAATGGCTCCTATTGGAGTTCCTTGCGTGTCCTTCTCCATAATTTTCCTTTCCTTTCCTTTTTTGACCATTCATTAAATAAATGCATTTATTTATAATGTATTTTATATTTTTCTTTAAACCATTTTGTTGGGGGCTGGTACAACGCTTATCACAATCCATCTATACATCCATTGTGTGAAGCATGTTTGTACATTTGTTGCCATTATTATTCTCAAAACATTTTCTTTCTACTTGAGCTCCTGGCATCAGGTCCTCATTTTTCTCTCTCTCTCCCCTACCTTCCCATCCTCACGAACCCTTGATAATTTATAAATTATTACTATTTTTTTCATGTCTTACACTGTCTGATGTCTCTCTTCATCCACTTTTCTGTTGTCCATCCCCCAGGGAGGGGGTTATATGTAGAACATTGTGATCGGTTCCCTGTTTCTCCCCCCAGCTTCCCCTTCCCCTCCTGGTATCACTACTCTCATTATTGGTCCTGAGGGATTTATCTGTCCTGGATTCCCTGTGTTTCCATTTCCTATCTGTACCTGTGTACATCCTCTGGTCTACCAGATTTGCAAGGTAGAATTCGGATCATGATAGTGGGGGGACGGGGGAAGCATTAAAGAACTAGAGGAAAGTTGTATGTTTCATCAGTGCTATAATGTACCCTGACTGGCTCGTCTCCTCCCCGAGACCCTTCTGTAAGGGGATGTCCGATTGCCTACAGATGGGCTTTGGGTCTCCACTCCACACTCCCCCTCATTCACAATGATATGATTTTTTGTTCTGATGATGCCTGATACCTGATCCCTTTGACACCTTGTGATCACACAGGCTGGTGTGCTTCTGTCATGTGGGCTTTGTTGCTTCTGAGCTAGATGGCCGCTGGTTTACCTTCAAACCTTTAAGACCCCAGATGCTTTATCTTTTGATAGCCAGGCTCCATCAGCTTTCTTCACAACATTTGCTTATGCACCCATTTGTCTTCAATGGGTGGAATGTCTTCATTATGGAATGCTAGTTTAATAAAACAAAGTGTTCTTGCATTGAGGGAGTACTTGAGTAGAGGTCCAATGTCCATCTGCTACTAAACCTTAACACTAAACCTTTAAATATATGCACATAGATCTATATCCCCATAATCATATGTAAATATATTTATATATGCACATGCATGTATTTAGACCTCTATAAATGCCCTTTGCCTCCTAGTTCCTTCCTCTATTTTCTTTTACTTTCCTCTTGTCCCACTATCATGTTCAGCCTTCATTTGGGTTCAGTAATTCCTCTCCATTACCTTGCCCTTGATCAAGCCCTACCAGGCCTCCTACCCACTCCTCGCCAATGATTTTCAGTCACTTATTGTTCCCTTTTCCCTGTGGTTGTTAAAACCCACTTCCTTTCCCCCGCCTCCCACTCTCCCAAGCCCCCCAGGAACCATTGGTCCTGTTGTTTTCTTTTCCAGATTGTTTATCCCGCCTATCTTATCTAGTTAGATCTGCACAGATAATAACATGCACATAAAAACAAGACAGAGCAAGACAAGGCAACAAAAGAAAAAACAACAACAAAAAGAAAAGCCTGTAAATAGTTCAAGGTCTGTTTGTTGACCTTTAGGAGTGTTTTCCAGTCAAATCTGATGGGGTGCCATGCCCTTGCCCTAAAGTCTATTTTTGGTATTCCCTGGGGACGTCATTGCTCTGTTCCCCTTGTTGTTCTCTTGCACACCCTTAGAGTTTCGCCTCAGTGTGGTGGGATCAGATCGGGTGCAATTCCTGCACTGCGTCTCCAGTGTTGTCCCTGTAACACTATGGGTCAGTGAGGGACGTCGTGTCTTGTAGTGGGGCCGGCCCTATGATCCTCTCTGTGCTATAGCTGCTCTGAGAAAGAACATTGTCTTTAGGGCTTGGTGGGCCAGGATGTGCTCCACTCTCTCTTCCTCTCCCTTCATTTACTCCTTTGTGCTCTGATCAGACGTGTCCCTCTCCCTGAGTTGTAGCTTTAGTGCTGTCCTCAAGTGAATTCTTCTGTGGGGAGGGGGGGGTGTCCATGTAGGATTAAACCTTTCTCTGTGATCATTAACCAGCAATGTGAAAGGCCTCACACTCCAACTGAGTGCTTTAGAAAGTGGATTACTACTACTCCCTTAGCCAGTGCAAAGAGGAGTGGTCTAGCGCTTAGAGCCTTGCCTGGGTGGGTCCCTTGATGGAATTTGGAGTACTAGAGTCCTATACTCATGAGTCACACCCTGACTGCCTTGGTCAGAGAGCCATGAACCAATCTTGTAAGCTCTCCTGTGTAGCCAACTGTATGAGTTCCAATCATGGTCCCATCCCCATGGCCTGGTTGCAACTGTGATCTATGGATCTGGCACCAATCATGCTTTCGTGACAGTTTCCTTTGCCCTTGCTTGTCCTATATAACCTTGTTCTTCTCTGTAAACCTTTGTATAGCATGTGGCCTCGTGCCAATGGTCTCCTTCATCCGGGCGAATTGCCTTTCTCTTCATCTTGTTTCTGTATTGCTTAAGATTAACACATTTTTCTCTGTAAATCATATTTGTGAACTATAAATTATATTTGAGGTCTCTTTGGTCCCTTCAAAGGACCCCCTGGTGGCATTGGGCTGCTAAACTTAAGGCTGGCTGTTCAAACCCACCAGCCACCCATCAGGAGAAAGAAGAAGCTTTCTGGTCCTGTAAAGATTTCCAGCCTTGGAAACCCACAGGGTAACATGGGGTCCCTAGGAGTTGGCATAGACTCTGAGTTTGTCCCCTACAACTGAAGGCAATGTGGGGTGTCTTTTTCCTGGGAGAGCCCGAAGACTCATGTGCGGTGCAGGCCCTCTCACTCTCCCTACCAATGAGTTTTAGAGGACACTTCACCAGGAACCTGGAATGTCAAGCAGAGTGAAGGAGTTATTGACTAGCTTTTAGAATGTGCTCTTGTGATGGCTCCCTTGGGCTCCCAGGAGTGAGCTTCTGAATGGAAGGGGCAGGCACAGCATGCCATTCATCCTTGCATTGTCCATTCCTTTGTCCCTTTTATATTCATTTACTCACTCCATATAACTCCTACGGAGCTCTCACTAGGATCTGTGCTCTTGTCAAAGAAAATAGGGGTGTGTGTGTGTTGGGGGGGTGCTGTTGAGTCCATTTCAACTCATAGTCACCCCATGTGACAGAGGAGGGCTGCCCCATAGAGTTTTCTAGGTGTCAATCTTTATAGGAAGAAAGCTTGGTGACACTCTGGGTTAAGTGCTGGGCTGCTAACTACAAGGCTGGCAGTTCCAACCCACCAGCTCTGTAGGAGAAAGATGAGGCTGTCTACACCCACAAACATGTACAGTCTCAGACACCCTATACAGGGTCACTATGAGTTGGCATGGATTCAAGAGCAATGGGTTTGGACTCTTTACAGGGACAGGTTACCAGATGTTTCTCCTTCAGAGCCGCCAGGTGGGTTCAAAGCACCAATCTTTTGGTTGGTAGTCAGGTGATTTAACACTGCACCAACAGGGCTATGAAACATTAAAACGGACCAGTTTTTAAAATAGAGGTTCGAGGGTAGACAAAAATAGCCTTCATTCTTTCTCCTCCTCATCTGGCTGTAAACTTCAACTACCCAATTAAGCAGCTCAAAAGGTATTATCTCTTCCAATGGTCTCTCTTTATTTCTTATTCTGTACCCTCTCCATGCTTCTTGAAAATGATTGTTTTCTTATTTGCACACATGCCCTGATAGCACTAAACGTGCCACAGTTCACTTATTTCTATGTAAGACTCTTTATGCCGGCATAGGTGAGGATTTCTTTCCCTGGGGGTAAACTGATGCTGCTGCTCTAATAGGTGAAGAAGCAGGTAGCCAGCCTCTCCTACTTGTGATCTGCCAGTACACGCTGTGTCCGTGGTTGGGAAGCTCTACTATAAACTTAGACTTTGTAATAACTCAAGAACCAATCTCCTTCCCCTCAAGTCGATTCTGTGTCAGGGAAACTCTAGAGGACAGCGTAGAACTGCCCGGTGCCTTGACATTTTCATAGGAATAGACAGCCATCTCTTGCTACTGTGGAGAAGCTGGTGGATTTGAACTGCCAACTCTGCAGATCAGAGCCCAATGCATAATCACCACAACACCAGTACTGCTTGACCTCCTAACACAAGGGTCTATGTCTTATATGGAGGTCAATGTGAGAATTTTGCTTTCCATGGGGACACCTGGTCTCAGGGAGACTAGGAAGAAATTTCTGGCAATCTGCTTCTAGAAATCAACCATGCCGGGCCCAGCGTTCACCCCATTGTGTACAGAGTCCCCATGGGCTGGAAGCTGACTCAATGGCCGCTAACAACCGCTGCAACAACAATGGATATCTAATTTATTCATCTCCATATCCTCCTTAGCCTAACATATTGCCTGTCACATAATGATTAATATGTTAATGAATTAATTCTGCATATATTTATTGTGTGCACACTAGGTGCCAGCCTACGGTTGCTCAGTAGAAATATAGTACTGAACAGTGTGCCCTACAGTTTGGTAGGGTAGGACAACATTAAATCCAAAATACAAAAATACAGAATTGTATATTATAATAGTAACTCTGGAGGAAGATTAGAGGATACTATAAATACTGTGGAATTACTTGACTAAGTGAGTGAAAACACACAAATAATTATCATTTTTTTTTGTAGTGCAGTGAATTACTTTGCTATTCTGGCAATAGTCTGAAACTCCCACCAAATGGGGTAGGGTGATGCAAATGTAATATTGGCAATAGTCTGAAACTCCCACCAAATGGGATAGGGTGATGCAAATGTAATATTTAAGGTGGAGGACACCCTTTGGAGGTGGGACCTTGCAAATGGAACCCTAATGAGAGAATTGGTCCATTTTGCCATCTTATTACGCTTTAAAAAATGTGTGTATGGATTGGGATGACAGTTGTATGGGCCCCTAATAAAATGTTAAAAAAAAGAAAATGTTTTGAAAATGATGATGGCAACCTATGTATAAATGTGCTTGATACAATAGATGTATGGATTGTGATAAGTGCTGAAAAAGCCCCCAATAAAATGATGTGTTAACAACAACAACAACAAAATGCGCCATCCCAGAGCCATGAAGAGGGAAAGAAGAGTCAGTAGTGGAGCCCATCTTTGGACTGAAGATCTCTATGTTGACCCTCCTTTAATCCAGGGGACAGAGAGCCATGAAGCGGAGACGGCAGAGACAGGGAGAAGCAGTGGCAGAGCGGCACGGGCACGGGCAGCAGAAGCGCAAACAGATGGGAGGTTGTACAAGGGCTTCTGCCCACAGAGCAAAAGCCGAGTGCCTTTTGGTAGGAGCCCTGCTGGCAGAGTGCCTTTGAGCATCTCTTGGTTGAGTTAAAAGTGCTTTTTGGTAGGAGCCCTGCTGGCAGAGTGCCTTTGAGCATCTCTTGGTTGAGTTAAAAGTGCTTTTTGGTAGGAGCCCTGCTGGCAGAGTGCCTTTGAGCATCGCGTGGTCGAGTTAAAAGAGCTCTATAACCCTTGCCCAGAGCAGGACAGAGGCCAAGCCAAGGACATAAGGCCAGAGAGAGGCATGCCTGAGCATTCCTTATCCTGAATTTAAACGGTTACTTCCTTAATAAGCCACCAAATTGTATTCCCTGTGAGGTCTGTGTGGCTATTGTAATTCATTGTAATTAGAGAAGCAGAGGTGCCATGGGAGGGAGGACTGATGCCAGAAGTGGTACAAGGGTTGGAGGGTGAAGGCCGAGCTGACCTCTGGCTCCAAGGACCCGGTCTCCAGCTGGTACTGCGAGTGTGTCTCTCTCCCTGCAGGGAGTCAGGAGGCCAGGGGCCGTGCCTCCGTGTCATGGCTGCAATTATGCCTGCTACGACTGAGTCTTTAGGAAGAAAGATCTCGCCTGCCAAGAACACGAGTATTGTGGGCTTTCTTGGGAAGGAGAAAACTGTCCCACAAAAACCCAAACTCATCTGCTCGGGATATGCAGCTGTCGCGGCGAAGCAGGGAGCTCTGTTCGTTTCTGTGGTCCCAGCTTAGGACGACTCCTTCTGAGTTTGCTCATGGGCAAGGGAAAGTCATCGGGTCTCTGTGATTGTTTCCTTATGTATTTAATGTGCCATACCTCCCTTTCCGTTCTAGTGCAGCCGATTGCTTGGATCGAAGTGGGAGACATTCTGTGTGTCTCCCTTAGCTTTTGTCTTGCTAGATTTGATGGAGCCGGTCCATCTGCCGAAGCCGTGTGAGACCCAGACAAAGGCAAGGGCTCCTTACCCCTCGCGTGTGTGTGTGTTATCAGAAGGTGAGGGCAGCCGGAGAGCGGCCCGTGTTCAGGCTACAGCAGAGAGAATTTTTGTGTTCGAAATGACACGTTAAAAACATGAAAGGGGTTCATAGCTTTTGCATTTATAACACAGTCCAGCAACAATTTTTTTTCTTGGTGTCTTGGTTTTGCGGCCTGTTCCTGGGGTTATTTGAGGCACTGATTCAGAAAATGGCATTGGATAGACGGCATCGGCTCTAGTTTCTTAGATAAGGCTGAATTTATAAAATTGTAGTCCACACTTCAAAGAATAAGACCTCGTCTGCAGAATCGAGATGCTATTGTGAACTCTCTTCTTGGACTGGGAAACGTATGGATTTTAAATCGCCCACCTTTCTGTCCACAATGATCTTTTGTTTCACAGCGATTTGCCTGCTTCCTTTCCTATAATGCACGCAGTTCTGGCCTCAGATCTTGTCCCTCTTCCACCTTCCCGTGAACTCCCATAGCTCCCAGAGGGGAGGCCTGCGCATCGCTATCGCACGAGGTAAAGACAGCGAGGGCGATGACGGTGACTGCAAACAGCTTCACACGATGAATGCTTTGACCAGAATGAATTGAGTGATCTGATCAGGGACTTAATGAAATATTTCCAAGGAGGCTTCAGAATCGCTTGCATCCAGACTAAAGGAAAAGAAATGTACTTGGGCTTGGAACAAAAATTACATTTCACTGAAGGAGAGAAAAGTATTTGCTGCCATTCTTTACCAAAGACAATGCCTTCGCATTCTGTAGGGATGTTGGAAACCTTCTGAAGAAAATTGGTCTTTCAGAATATGATCCAAGTGAGTGGCATCTTTTCATCAAAAGTTCAAAATGGAGTTTGAAATGTGTTCTTTTAAATAATGGCAACAAATATGGCTCTATTCCAATTGCTCACTCCACCAGATTGAAAGAAGAGTATAAGGCCATCTCTTTAGTCATGAAACATATAAATTACTAAGTACATCAATGGGTGGTTTGTGTAGATTTGAAGATGGTTCAGTTTCTTCTTGGTCAACAAAGTAGCTACAGAAAGGAATCCTACAAAGAAATCCTTGCTTTTTCTGCCTTTGAGATAGTACAGCCAACCAGGAACATTGGGCACAGAAAGATTGGCCTCTGAGGGAATATAGGGCATTGGAGGACAAAATATCATCAATGAACCTCTGGTAGGATGAGGTAGAACCACACTGTCGCCACTACAGGTAAAGCTAGGCCTCAGGAAACGGTTTGCAAAGGCTTTGACTAAGGAAGGCTCTTGCATTGAATACACAATGCATCAGTCACCTTGACTTGCGGCGGGAAAACTGAAGGCAAGAAGGTTTGATGGTCCACAGAGCAGACTACTTATAAGTGACTCTGCATCGGTGAATGAAATCGAATCACATGCCTGGTCTTCATTTGTTCTTGTTGTGAACACTTGCTTGGCAACAAGAAGGCAGGCAAATCCACACAATTAATGGTGGACATGCTCTTTCATTTCAACAGGTTTGACTATCACCCAAGTGTCAACATCCATTATCTAATGTCACATATGTTGCTTTCCAGAAAACCTTGGTTCCCTAACTGAAAAGCCAGGTGAAAGTGCTCACCAAGACATCAAAACAATGGAATCCAGGTAACCTAGGGAAACAGGATGTACGCACGGGATGGCAGACTATCGCTGGACTCTTACGTGGGATTGTCCAAGCAGAGCCCACTCTCCGAAGTCGTACAAAAGAAGCTTCTTATGTGTCAACTGACTGGAGAGTTTGTATCCGAAATCTGTGCTTTGGGTCTGAACTAAGTAGATTTTCATGTAGTATACATTTCTTTTAATTTTTAATATATTTGCCGTATGCCTAAAGGACAATAATTTAAACAGTATAATAAAGTATCTTGATTTGTAAAGAGCAGAGTGAAGAGTGGTGTGGGGCGTGCATTCTGTATCTCAAGAAACCTGAGCCACTGAGGGAAAACCGATGCCATTGTTTGGAACCAGCAGGTGAAATATACCCAGGAAGGAGTCTAACATTGCCACCTCTAGGCACAATGCCAAGGCAGGGGGGAGAAAGGTCTGATGCCAGACACAGATTTTACTCCATTATCTCGGATGGTGAATGGCAGATAGGACACCCTCCTCTCTTATCAAGAGAATGAGTACACTGAAGTGAATGTAACAAATTCACTTTTCCTATAAACATAGAAAGCATTCCTGAGAACCAGCTCATGACAGCATTTTATTTTTAGGAAAGTACATATTTGGCTCCTCACATGTTCCAGAACACAGGAGATCTAATAAATAGTTTATTTCGTGATAAAGAGAGTGAAAAGAAGTTAAAGAGAGGTGATTAAGAATCTTGAAGAATTAGTCAGGAAGAGATGCTTGTTTGTATGAGATGGATGGGAAAATCCACTGACATACAGGCCTTTGTAATGAGAACGTCTCCCAGGGGCTGGCAGACTAGAGCCTAAATTGGTTGATGCTTTTAGAAGTTAACTTAAATATAAAACAAATTTCTGGAATTATAAATGTGTGGCTTAGAGTATAGTGTAAATACTATGCTTAAAATTCTTTCAATAAAGACTTGAGTGCCTACTTTGTCTTGGGCATAAGTCTGCGTGCTGGAGACACAGCAGCAAAGACAGATAGAAACCGCTGCCCCATGGAGCAGATAGTCTAGTGCTTGTAGCGTCAGCTCCCACCTCCAGGCAACCCACGCATACTTATGGTGAAGTGAAATCTCCAAATACGGCTCTTCTATCCACATCTTTCGTGAAACACTAATAAAGGGGATTACTTAGTTTGGGTTGGCTGTCAGGGAGAAGTAACTGTGCCGTAGGAGGAATGGTTGGTGTCAGGACAGGGTAAAGAAAGATGGAGGGTGGTGGTAAGTCTGAATTCTGCCTTGGTCTTGGTCTTGGGCTAGTTCAGACTTGGAGTCACCTCCCTTGTGTTGCCAAAGGAGATCAGATATGGCCTCTGTGCTATCTTAACAGCAATGGTCTGCTGCCCCACCCCGTGGCAACCTGACAGTTGGCTGTGGATTGGGTCATTGTGATTCGTCTGGTTTTCATTAGTTAACTCTACTGTATTTCACATCTTAGCGTGGAACTCAACAGAAACCTGAGCAGCATCACAATACCATAGAAGCAAGCTTCCACTGACAGATGGGTGCTGGCTTACATGGGGGCACTGGCTGCGAATGGAACCCAGATCTCCTGCATGGGAGGCAAGAATCCTACCAATGAACACAGACTACTGGAACAGGTGGATAATACACTTATTCGCAAGTATATCCATGGCATATCAGATTAAATAAACTTAAGTAGAGGAGGAGGGCAGGGAATCTAATGTAGAAGTGGAAGGAAGAGAATATTTTAAAGAGGGCCAGACTTCCCTGGCCAAGGAATATTTGAGCGGAGTCTTTAAGGAGGTCAGAGACAAAGGCAGGCAGCTGGCTAAGACAAAAGCATTCCAGGGAGCAATTCATTTTTAGTACTGCAATTTTAAAGGGTCGGTGGGTTGATTTTGCATAGGCCATCCGATTCCTGAATTTCTGCCACTTTCAATTAACCCTAAGTAGACTCATTTACTCATCAAAGAGAGAGCCCTGTGTCTTTCTTCGTCTTCCTCCCCTGGCAGCCAGAGACAACTAGTCTGCACCAGTGCTACTATGTGGGAACCAGGGCGAGCAGACCCGTCCCTTTCTCTTTGGGCCTTGTGCCTGGAGTGGTGAGAGCTGTAACTCTTATATCACCTAAACCCAGAAAAGCCGTGGTTCTGTGTTTGGTTGCTAACCAGCAGTTTGAAACTATCAGGCACTCCATGGGAGAAAGATGGGGCTTTCTACTCCCGTAAAGAGTTTTAGTCTAAGAAACTCACCAGGGCAATTCTACCCTGTCCTACTGGGTCGTAGGATTCTAACTCCTACAACCAAGGTCCAGCTTCTCTGGAGGAGAAAGATGGGGCTTGCTACTCTCATAAGGAGCCACAGTCTCAAAAAACTCACAGAGGCAGTTCTACCCTGCCCTATAGGGTTGCTATGCGTCGGCATCAGCTTCATGGAGTGAGTTGGTTTGCTGTTGTGGTACTTGTCCTTGGTGAGTCTAGGTTCTCCCTGTAAAGCCTCATGCCCTTCGGAGGAGAACAGCCCAGTCTCCAGGTCACTTTTGGAATAGGAATGCTCCTGGAACTAGGAATGCCATCCTTAACCTGACTTAAAGCAGTTAGTTGCTGCAGAGTCGATTCTGAGCCATGGAGACCTGTGTGTGCAGAGAACTGTGCCCAGAGTTCTCAAGGCTGTTTCCTGCTCGAAGCAGATCAGCAACCCTGTCTGCCGAGGCAGCTTTGGAGGGGGATCGGCCTGCCAGCCTCTCAGGCCCAGCAGCCAGGGACTCCCAAAGAGCAGAGAGTTAGCATTTTGCTGTTGTTGAGCCATCAAAGGTGCCACATTTGGAGTGAGGGTGTTAAAAGAGGAAGTTTTTCTATCTAAATCTTTGTTGCTCCGTATATACAAGGGCTTCAGCACATTCATAGAATAATTCCATTATCTTTCAATTCCATTTTCCCCAAAAGCTATGTATTTAAATATTTTTAACAAAACAACCTTATTACCTTCAAAGTACTCTTCATTACACTTAACACATTTGTCAAATCTGCGATTCCATTCTTGGAAACATTCTTCAAACTCATCTCTTTGGATAGCTGTTGACAGCACTTCTCTCTTTTTTCCTTCACCTCTTCCACATCATCAGATCTCTTTCCCTTCATGTCCCTCTTCATTTGCAGAAACAAAAAGACGTCGCCTGGAGTGAGGTTAGGTGAGTCAGGTGTGTGGGGCAAAAGAGGCATGATGGGTTTTTTTGCCAAAACTTGGTGTACTGAGATGACTGCATGAGCAGATGCATGGTCATGGTGGCAAAACCATCCCCCTGCCTGCCACAAATCAGGCTTTTTTTGTCACACACTGTTATGAAATCTTTTCAGAACCTCTAAATAGAAATCTTGATTAACAGTCTGACCTGGTGGAATGAGCTCCAAATGCCCTATGAGTCAACATTTCTGTCCTTTTGGGAAACTGACAGACATCCAGAACGAGGTTTGTCATCAGTCGACGTGTCACCTTTTTTGAAATGAGGAAACCACTCATACACTTGAGTTTTTCCCGTAGCTCTGCCCTTATAAGTTGTGTGCAACACCACAACAGTTTCTGTGGCATTTTTCCTGAGCAGGAAACAAAATTTCACAGCCACATGCTGTTCTCTACAATCAGCCATCACAAACAACGAGGTTCAAGGAAAATTGCTATTATGAAAAAATTCACTGTGAGCAGAGAGAACCTTCCCAGGTGATGTCACTGGGTGCACTAACTCAGAGTGAGTTGCTTGATGCTCACCTAGTGGGAAAAACGCATGCTTTGAAAGCTCCGACTAATGGAGCTTTTGTCCATTTGGGGTGGGGAGGGCGCCCCTTCGTAGCTCTGATTCCTCTTCCCTCCAACCTTGGATGGAGTGCTAAATCAAGAGGAGCTTACATAGTAATGGCCCAAAGGCAGGGCAGGGGTGGAGGTGAAGGGTGAGAAAATCCCTGGCTCAATGGTTAGCCCTTGGCAGATGTTGGGTTGCTTTGGCCTATTGACTTTGCTCCCTGGTGGTACAGCTTCATCATCAGAAACTTGGGGATAACAACACCAGCCTCACAGGGTGGTTGGGAGAATTAAGTAAGATGATGCCTACAAAGCACCTGGCACAGAGAGTGCTACTGTCAAAGGCCATGGAAGCCTCATTATTTCACTCAACATGTACACACTGGTGAGGAGCAAGGATCTGAAGCCGGAACGCCCGGGTGTGAATCCCAGCTGTAGCCCTTAACGCTGGGTGGTCTGAGCAAGGCTACCTAATTGCTCCAAGCTACAATGTCCTCATCTGTAAAAAATAGGATAATAATTCTTACCTCATCATGTTGCTCCAAGGGGTAAATGGGTTCACAGATGGAAACCATTTAGAACACTATCTAGCACCCAAGCACCGAGTAAGTGTTAGCTGTCATTGTTATTACAGGCTAGGCATTTTCACATTAAAACAACAAAATCTCACTCTGATCCCTCTAGGGCTGGTGGAAGCCGTGAAGAGGATAGATAGGAATAGACAGATGCGTTGATGTGATGGTGGGGGAATTCATGTTGAATGGGTGGGGTTGGCATCCCGTACAACAACGGTGTTCAAATTTGAGCACGTTTCAGAAGCACTGGGAGGGCTTGTTCAAACAGATTGCGTGGGGGAGAAGGGGCATAGCGATTGGTCTCTATTCTGGAGCAAGAGAGGAGAAAGAAGAGTCAGGGATAGAAGGAGGACATGAAATGCAGGGTTAGTTGCCTCCATGAGTAACTTACTCTTTGCCATGAGACCAGAAGAAATGGAAGGTATTCGTGGCGAGTTTATTCAAAGAATTTATCGACAAATGCTAGTCGAAAGTGGGAAAATTCAGAACATAATTTCAAATACTCCTGGACTCGAGCCTTTCTGGAGCACTGGATGGGCACTGGAGGAAGCCCTGAAACTATTGTCCTGAGATCATCTTTAAATCTTTTTTTTCCCCCAGGGCTGGAAAGTTTTTGCCTTATTGATAGGGAAAACTTTTTCTTTTCTTCTTCTTCTTGTTAATCATTTTATTGGGGGGTCATATAGCTCTATCGCAATCCATACATAGATCCACTGTGTCAAGCACATTTGTACATTTGTTGCCATCATCATTTTCAAAACATTTTGTTTCTACTTGAGCCCTTGGTATCAGCTCTTTATTTTTTTTCCCTCTCTCCCTCATGAGCCCTTGATAATTTATAAAGTATTATTATTATTATTCATGTCTTACACTGACCAATGTCTCCCTTCACCCACTTTTCTGTTATCTGCCCCACTGGGAGGGGGTAATAGGTAGATCATTGTGATTGGTTCCCCCTTTATCCCTCCCTATTGTGCTGAGATCATCTTTAAATCTTAAAGCAAACATATCCCCAGAAAGTGTCTTAAAAATAAATAATTTAGCTTAATTAATAATAATTATTATAATAAAAGTCTGTCTTATGAATTCTGCTCTTTTAGAACTCTCTAGAAGGGATCAAATGGAAAACAGTAACTTGAAGGATTAGATAGAAACTTTGGGGGAGGGGGTGCCAATGAGTTTCGGTCAATGGGGAAAGAGCAGCTCAGACGAGAGAGTGAGCATGGTAGCACAGGTCCAAGAATGTAATCAATGTCTCGGAATTCTACATGCAGAAACGGATGGATTGATGCATATTGTATTGTGAGGGGGAGAAAGAGGGGGCTTCCTCTTTCTGAAAGAGCTACAGTCTCAGAAGCCCACAGGGGCAAGTCTGCGCAGTCCTACAGGGAGGCTGTGCGTCAGCGCTGAGGGCAATGAGTTTGTTTCCCTTTTTTTGGGGTTATGTGTACTCTCAACCACAACCAAATTTATAAACAAACCTACAGTGGCTTGCCAGGCCCCACCTCAGGGTTTTTGACTTGGTAGGCCTGGGTGGGTCTGGATAATTTGCATTTCTAGTCAATGCCCAGCTGGTGCTGAAGCTGCAGATTCAGAGACTGTACTCCAAGAACAAGTTCAATGTAACAAAACAAAACGCCAAGAGAAAGAAGAGGGGTGACGGAGATCCGAGTTCTAAACAGTGCCCTACAGGACAGGGCTAGGGACAGCAGGCAGAAGAGTTGTTCTCTCATTCGTTTCAGAAATATTCACTCATTGTCGCCTGAGGACAGGGCCCTGTATTCACCGATCAGTTGCAAGGAGCAGGATTAAGATAAGCAGAAACAACCTTGAAGCAGGGAGGACGGCCAACTTCTTCAAGTGCAGGAAAGAAAGGAGACCTGCTCCCGTCAGGCCTGACTATAAGCAGCTTGTTAAAACAGTTCCATGTTACCTTTGGTGAAGACTTAGAACACGTGGTCTTCTTGACCCCCCTATTTTCTCCCACCCCCTGCTTCTTTCTCTTCTTAGGACATCACCCTTCCTAACAGTCAGGGATGAAGCCTCTCAGCTGCCAGAATCTGATAATTGACCCAGCCTCCGGATAAATTAGTATGCGGCCCGGGTGTGTGTGGGTGTGTGTTATATTTTAATGGTTTATGGGCTGCGTTCGTGCATGAATCTCCCTTGTTCCGTAATGACAAGCAAACGGATGCACTGTCCAAACACCCGTGCCAGTAATTTGTTTGCTAATAGGTAGAAGCAATAGATTTTGGAATTAAACACCTGATAGCTAGAGAGCCCTGACCTTCCTATTTCCTAGTCCCTTGGGCCAGTGATTTAACCTCTCTGGCTTCAATGTCCTGATCTATATGTAAGATTGTCAGATGAAGACAATAGTCCCTATTGACTATGGTTGTTTTCAAAGTTAAACTAAGATAAGGTAAAGCACTTCACACAGGGCCTAACAGTACTAATTACCCAAGAAATATTGGCTGCTGTTAATATCAGCATTGGCTCCCTTCTTCAGCTACCTACCAAGAAGCTCCTGCTCTCGAGGAACACAGAGAGGCGTTGCAATGACCATGGGATTCACAGCCCCAGGGGAACAGAATCTCCATCAATGAAAATGTTTCACCACAGAGATTAGAAAATCCAACCTGCCCACAAAGGACCCAAAGATGTCTTTGGGTGAACAAGACACTTCGGGACTTGGCCAAATCCTTACATTGTACCAGAGTCCCCAGGAACCACGTATATACTCGAGTATAAGCCGCCCCGAATATCAGCCAAGGCACCTAATTTCACCACAAAAACTGCATTAAAAAATGTGCTGAAGAACTCGGCTTGTACACGAGTTTATGCATCATTTCCCCGGACTGTTGGGCTGTTTTGTTTTGAATCTCCCTTCGATGTATGAAAATGCCAGATAAAGATGAACTCCACAACAATGGCAACTCGAGGTGAGAAATGGTCCCAGCACATTTGGCCAGGCCTCCTCCTATGACGGCGGCCCCAGTCCTTCTGGGATCTGGTCTGACAACTGGCCGGCCTCTTTCCCAACCTTGGGAAGGGGATGCTGTTCCCGCCGTCTCCTTGGAAGACGATTCCACGGCGACATATGACTCCCTGCCGGCGCCCCCACTTTGGAGGTTCCCTTTCTTCTCCTGACCCACTTTCGTCTCGCTGCGCCCTTTTGTACAAAGTCGAAGGACGCCTCCCCTGGAAGCGGGAGCTCCGTGAGGACTGACATTTAAAGACCATTACCACCTCTTAAACTCAGCCCCGTTCGGTTAGCCAAGCAAAGCATGTTTCGTTCTTTTAATCTTCCATCATAAATCAATCTCTTCATTCCCTTAATAGTCCTTCTCCTGTGCTTTGAACTCCCTCCAGTCTGGCAGCCCTGAGCTCTTGTGCTGTTTACGCTTGAGCATTACCAGACCGTCAGGAAATTATGGTGCAGGAAAAACCCTGGTCCAGGTCGAGCCAGGGTCCATCAGTGCTCGGACTGCCTGCTGCCAAATGGCACTGTGAGCCCAGAGGAGGGCGCCCTCACCTGCACTGCAAGCGCCCCCTGTCTGGTGGCCAACCCCGTGGGCGTGAGGCCTCTGCTGCTGTCCATTGGAGGTCTTTTACGGGAAATCGTTCTGTCACACCTGGGCAGTGGTTGTGGGATTTGCACGAAAAGCCACGACAGATACTCTTCTCTCCTTTGCTTCCATCTCCTCACTGCGCCCACCTTCCACTCGCCTTCAATCTACCTGGAAAGGGAGGCCACTGGGCAAGCCTAGGAGAGGCCCTACCTGGAAGCTCCCGGCGTGGTCTTCTTCCTTATCACCCTCTCTGTTCTCTTTGAGAGCAATTAATGTGAATCCTCTGAAGTAGGAGGGCGGAGCAGCTGAAAGCGTCACTGTGGAGAGAGAAGAAAGCAGGTTAAAAGTATACGGCTCAATGGTCTTCCACGTCTCAAATCAGAGGGAGGTGAGTTCGGCGACATCCCAGACCACGAGGGCCAGCGGGGCGGGGAGAGGATTTTCTCGTTCAGTAGAAAACTTCTCCTCTCGCCCCCTTCCTTCATTTCAGACCCTGCTAACTGCCTAAAATAAAATTCTCACCAGGGAAGTCTTAAACCAGTCAAGGTGGGTATCATGGAAAGACCGTTTAGTTGAGCAAAGTGTTCTTATATTAAGGGAGTACATGAGTGGAGGCCCAATGTCCATCTGCTACCCTACTACTACACCTATAAATATATGCACATAGATCTATTTCCCCCATAATCATAAATATATTTACATATGTACATGCCTTTTAAAGTAAATTCACTTAACGGGTAATATTTACGAGATTTTAAGAAATGCCATTTTGGGGAAGGAAATTTAGTCTTCCAAATTCCTGAAACTAGTTTCAGTCCCGAAAATGAATCTCTAAAGAATAAAATCACCATCCTGGATAACGTAGCCGAGACTGTGAGCCATCAGTGCAATGCTATCCCAGAGAAGAGTCCTGAGACACAAAAACGGCGAGTCTCGCTCTGGCATTGGTCGGTTCACCCCATGTGAGTGAAAGGGCCTTCTGATTGGCTAGTGATAGCTATTAAATGTCAGGCGGACAATAAAGCAAAAGTGACGAGTAAAACCACCGTAACATGAAACTCTGCAGAGTCAAGTAGAAGACTGCGGTCCTGAGATGAGGACACGGAATTGGAATCTCGCAGGACAGACTGACAGAGAGCCCCAAAGAAAATTAGGAGTGTCTAGGGTTTGGGTGGGTGAATTCAAAGGTAATAAGACAATTCTAGAGTGACAGGGGGACAGGGAACAAAGTAGCAAACAGTATAGGTGCTTCATCCAGATCTCCCCAAATTCCTCTTTGCCATTTGTATGGGTTTGTATGTGGCCCTGATGTTGATGTGTCTTTGCCTCCAACCTCTAGCACCTGTGACTTCTTATTAGTCTTTCTTTCTTTCTTTTTCTGGAAGACCAGCCTCAGGTTTGGTTTCTGGCCAGAGACTCTCCAGTCCCTTGTATTAGATGAAGACAAAACTAAGTGACAACTTGCATTCCAAAATGCCTCTATAGAATCCGAAGGACACTCTCCTGAAGGGTCACCGTGCTGCTGGGTTCCCTCCCTGCTCTCCCCTGCCCTGCTTGCCACACTTTCTCATTACTTTCCCCCTAGCATGTCTTTAGCGACTCATACAGCCAAATCCTCATCTGAGGAGTCTGCTTCTGGAGAACTCAGCTGAGAGAGAGAATCAATGTCTGCCCTCATCACTGCCTTCCTGGTGAGGTGTGAACTCCACAGACCCAAAGGCCACCAGACGGCCTCTCCAGCTTCACCCGTATACCTGTTCTCCTGCCTCTCCACATTGCACTCCTAGGGTTCAAGGGCAGTGTCCTGAAAAGGAAATCCCTGGTCGGTGCAAATATGCTTGGCCAATAACCAAAAGATTGATGGTTCCAGTTCACGCAGAGATACCTCAGGAGAAAGGATGGATCTCCTTCTGCAAGATCAGCCACTGAAAACCCTACAGAACCCAGTTCTTTTCGGACACACCGGGGCAACGTGACTTGGAATCCACTCAACTGCAAACAGTTTACTTAGAAACATTTTTTTCTTGAAAGGTCTTAACATTTCACTTGCATGGTCTTGAAAGGTCTTAACATTTCACCTTGCATGCTTTTTACATGTTATTCATAGACCTGAAATATTCCACCTCCCCTGTCCCTGGCAATCTCCTTCAGCTATCAGTTCAATGGTCACTTTTTGTGTGACGTGTCTCCTGATGTCTCAGATGACCCTGGGGCTCTTTTTGCTTGGACCCAATTGAAATGCAAAATAGCTTCGGAACTGGCACATTCTACTTCAGCGTCTAGCTCACAACACCAGAATGAAGTTTAAATGAAATAATAAAGGAAAAGCCCTTGAAAACCATGCTCCATATGTAATGAAGCCTTAATAAATGTCAGCTGTTAGTGCTGTGAGTGATGAGATTATCCCATTAGTTATAGCTTGTGTTTAAGTGTTTGTTTACTCACTTGAAAGTCCTTCAAGGGCAAGGACCACAGCTGAGCTCAGCAGAGTGATTAACATGGAGTTGGTATCCAATTAAATTCACTAAATAGCGTTTATAGACTGGCATATTTTAAAGATGTCAATGCTCTTCAAATTGATCTATAGATTTAGTGCAATCCGAATAAAATGTCCCAACGTATTTTTTTTTTATTTTAACCTTGACAGGCTGATTCTAAAATTTATATGGAAATGAAAAGGGCCAAGAATCTCCAAGACTATCTTGAGAAAGAAATGCGAAGTTGGCGAATTGACACTACCACATATGAAGCTTTCTGAAGCAATAAAGTGAAGGCGTCGTGGGATGGCGTAGTGAGCTCCAGGTTGGACTGCTAACCATGAGTGTAGCGGGTGAGAGCCACCAGCTGTTGTGCAGGTTAAAGGTGAGGCTGTCTGCTCCCATAATGACTTACAGTCTCAGAAGCTCTGTGGAGGTTGCTATGAGTCAGAATTGGCTCGATGGCAATAGGTGCTATATAGTAAAGAAAGAAAAAAAGACCAGCTGAGAACCCAGGGGGGAAATACACAAATAACTAGAAACTTCATATGTAATATAAATATATAAATATGCTTTATATATAATAAAAGATGGACTACAGAGTTCTCTTTTCACTAAACGGTTCTATGACAAATAGGTAATCACATATAAAAAGGTGAATGAATCTTGGCCCTGACAGTACCCACAAAGTAAGCTCCAATTAAATTGTAAAGCTCAGTGTAAAAGCAATAAAGTGTTAGAAGATAACACAGGCTAATATGTTAAAGACATTGGAGTATGAACGTTATTAAAAAGAAAATAACAAAGCTTTGACAATAAAGAAGATAAATTAATGGCATGGTATCTAATTTTGCTTATTGAAAGACACCACTAAAAAAAGAAAGAAAGCCACAGCACGGAAGGAGATATTTACAACCCATGAACCAAGACTCGACCTTTATCTAGAATACATAAAGAAATTATTTTTTCAGATAAATAGGAAAAAAAAGATAACCCAATAGAAAAAACAGTAAAAAAGAGCAGGAACTAATACTCCATGCAATAAGATGTCCAAAGGGCAAGAGTACATCTGAAAAGGTACCTGATCTCATTTGTGAAAACACTGAAAAACAACCCCCCTGCCAGGGAGTCAATTCCAATGCACAGAGACCCTCCCTAGGTAAGGTTTCTGAGCCTGTAAATCTTTCAAAGATCAAATAGTCTCATCTTTCTTCTGTGGAGCAGCTGGTGGGTTTGAGCCAGTGACCTAGTGGTTAGCAGTCTAATGCTAAAATTAACAGCACCAACTCCATTAGTCAAAAGGGAAATAAAAATGTAAAACTATGATACAATACAACCACACATTAATATGCTAAAATTTAAAGAGTCAAAATAATATCAAATATTGAGAAGGTAGTAGAAAAACTGGAATTCACGCACACCACTGATGGAAGTGAAAATTAGCAATTATCATTGGGAATCACTGCGACAGTATGTATTAAAGCTGAACGTACATGGACTCTGTGACTCAGCAATGCCATTACTACTAGATCAACAGAAATGAATACATATGTGCAACAAAGGATATCTATAGGAATGTTCACAGAAGCATGATTTGTGACAGTAGCCAACTGGAAACACTCAGATGTCCATCAGCAGTTGGATGGATATTGTGTCATATTCACATAACCCCTTATAGCAATAAAAATGAACAACTTACTTCCACACACAATAACACATGTAAAATGCCACAAACAATGCCACTGGAAGAAGACAAATAAAAAAAATACAAATGGCAAGATTCCACTTATGCACATATATTTTAATGAAGCTAAAAATTCAAACAACAAAAGGCAACATAGTCTATGGTGATGGAAGTAGGAGAGTGGTTATACTTGAAAGAGAAATGTGATTGATGTGTTAGTCCGGATAGACTACAAGAAAAAGTTCATGGACACTCATATGTATATAAGAAAGAGTTTTATATACAAGAGCAATTGAATATTCAGACAACATCCAGCCCAAGCCAGATCAAGTCCATAGTCTGATATTAGCCATTTGTCCAATACTAATCTATAAAGTCCTCTTCAGTCTCATGAAACACGTGCAATGATGCCGAGTGCAGGAAGATCACAGGCCAGTGGGTGGAAGGTCTTGTGGATCCAGTGGCAGTTGAAGCATCTCAGCACTGGTAGGGTTCACCACATGGCTGCTCTGGCTCCAGAGCTTTAGTGTACCTCCATGTGTCTTGTCAATGGAAATGTCTCGCAGGGAGAGAGCATGTGTCCCACCTCCAGCGAGCTATTTATCTCCTTAGCACCTCCAAATGAGGTCATCAAGCTGCGACCTGATAGCAAGCTAAACTCCACCCCTTCACTCTTAAGTCTCAAATTGACAACAGATTACATAACAACCACAATTGACTTGGAGGGCACTTGAGGGATGCTTCCAGGATGCTGGTTCTGTTTTATTTCTTGATATAAGCACTGGTCCAAAGCTCAAACTCACTGCCACTGAGTGAATTCTGACTCATATAGATGCTATAGCACAGAGCAGAACTGCCTCTGAAGGTTTCCAGGACTGTAACTCTTTACAGGAGCGGTAAGCCTTATATTTCTCCCTAGGAGTAGCTTGTAATTGGCTGTCCTTACAGTTAGCAGCCCAATGAGTCACTACGCCACCAGGACTCATGACATAGGTGTATTCATCATGTGATAATAATTCACTATGCTTTGAACTTTTCTCTGTGCCAATTACATTTGGATAAAAATATTATTAAACGATGTTTAAAAACCAAACAAACAAACCCACTGTCATTGGGTCAATTCTGACTCAGAGAGACTCTATCAGAAGAGGAGACCTGTCCCTTTGTGTTTCTGTGACTTGAAATCTTCATGGGAGTAAAAGGCCTTGTCTTTCTTCTTTGACTTGGCTAGTGGGTTTGAACTACTGACCTTGCCGTTTTCAGCTCAAAGCATAACCCCCTATGTCATTGGGGCTCCTGGAACAGTCTTTATTAATGACAAATAACTATCTTTTTTTGGTACATCTTTGCAGTACCTTTAAGGGGTTAACTATAAGCATATCTCCCCTCTGCCCAAATGCTGAATTCCTGCACATTCTAGACGATGAGGGCTTTACTCTACCTTATTGAATACAACAGCCAAGATGGAGGTTCTGGAGGCTGATCTCAGTGTGGATTTTCAATCTGTAATCATCATTAGCGAAATGTGATTACACAGTATAATTTGAAGGAAGAGAGGTGCCCCTCTCCCTCCAGATAACCCCACTGCATCGCTTCCTCCTGAAAGGAATACATGTGCAGCATATTTGGAATCCCAGTAAGGACTGAAGATGACTGCTTGGCATAAATAATAGAATCTTCTCTCTGATGACTCCTCCCAAGTGCCTCCCAAGAGAGGCCATTAAGAGAACCAAGATATTCAAGGAAAATGCTTATAGAGGATTAAAAGAAAAGATCCACTTGGGGCCATCCTCTGAGCTCTAGGGAATTGGTTAAGTGAAAGATTTAGGATTCACATCTCAGAATTACCACTTATTGACTATGTGATGACTGGAAAATTCCATTAACTCCCCTGTTTCCTCATTTATATATATAAAAAAAAGAGGTTAGTTCTATTGGAACATAGGAATGCAAAGTGAATACAATAAGCATTTAGCACTGTGCTTGGCACTTGGAAAAGGCTCAAGAAAAGGGGATGATGATGATGATGATGATGATGATGATGATGATGATGATAGAGAAGATGATGCTCAGCAGGCTAATTAACCAACAATTAGCTTCGAAGAACTATTCCTCAGGGACAAGATTGAGCCCCACCAAGAACAAAACAAAAAACTATAACCAATGCTAATGAGGAACCACTGGGAAGATTTCAATGACGATGATTGGCTTTGATGATGCTCCCAGTAGAGCACCGTGATAGGGTGGTGTCTTATACAAGGGATTGACATCCACAAGGATGAAAAAGTGTCATGTGACTGTAGATGGAGGCAGAGAATCTGTAAACAGCCAAGGAAAGGAAGAAACACAGAGGGTTCCGAAGCTGAAAGAGAAGCTCTTCCCCTAGAGCCAACAGACGACGCCAGTCACTGCTCTGATTGGAACTTTCAACTTTCAGAACTGTGAGAAAATAATACATTGTTCTTTAAAGCCACCCACGCTACAAAACGACCAAGGCTCCACAAAACCATGAAGGAATTTGAGCAAGTCCTTATAATGGCTGAAGTCTTCTTGCAGTCCAAATACCTAAGGCGGAGTACCTCTGAGAACCTCCTGACACAATAAACTCCCTGAATACTCCTTTCTCTTTCCTGGATAGCACTCTCCCAATTTTAATTAAAAATTGATTTCTACTATAAATCGCTCAATGCTCATGTGCTCTAAAAACCTGCAAACTCCCTGACAGCAGAGACCAAGCATGTCTCGACCTCTTTCTTATCCATAGTCGATGCTTGATACCAAGCCCAAACTCATGGCTACTAAGTAGATGCTGACTCAGAGTGACCCTAGATGACAGGGTAGAACTGCCCCTAGGAGATTCCAAGACTGTAACTATGTACGAGAGTTAGAAGCCCCATCTTCCTCTCAGATGCTCAATAAGCACTAGGCAAATATGTGTTGAAAGAAATATGCGTTCACGTGTCTTCAAAGCATAGTTTGCTCTTTCCGCCTCAGGGTCCTCCTCCATAGTCCACATGAGTTATCATTTGTAATCTGACGATCTTCCTCAGCCTGTCACTTACTGACCACTTGCTTTGGGCCAGTCAGTGCTAGGTTCCTGGAAACAATGCAGACAGACCTGGCCTATGCCCTCTAGCTGAACATAGCTGTGAGGAAAAGATACGGTTACTAATGTGAAGGGGTGGCAAAGTTTAGAGGTGCTCTGGAATCCTTGAGGAGGGAGCATCTGAATCTCCCTGGAGGCGTCAGAGGTTTCCGTGAGGAGGTGGGATTTGAGCTGAAGTTTGTTCTGTGGACCAGAGAAGCAAGCGCACGGTCCCGCCATCTTGGCTCTGGAACCCAGAAGTCGTTCTGCATTTCATCGGTTGAAAGCTGGCGTCGAGTGTCTGTTCCGAGGTTAGAGAAGTAGGAGGAGCAGGGAGTTGCTTGTCGACGACTTTGGTGCTTTGTGAAAAAGTATGAATACTTCCCTGGATGCGACAAGGAATCACTGATGAGTTGAGCTTGGGAAAATCATGTTCACATACATGTTTTAGGAAGGTCAAACTGGAGGTTGGGTAGCCCGGAGTAGGTTGTTTGGCTCTGTTCTGAAACCTACCTCAGAGGCAAAAATCCCTCTGACCTGCCCTGTTTTTATGAGAACTAACATTTCATACAGGAACTTGGCCTCAAATCACCACTCAGGGTAGGGTTCTCCATATTCCTGGATAGACTTACCATAAGAATATCCCACTCATATCTAAGTGCCAAATAGCTTTCTGGTCCCTAAATTTTGGTGTATCAATCATCTAACACAAACTCTGATGAATCATTACCTAATCAAGCTTCTATACTCATAACTCTCCCACTACACCTGATATTTTGTCAGTCAAAGCTCAAGATCAATGAGAAGGTCGCGAGCCAGATGCCGGCTTTAGTGCACCTGGCACCCCCACCACTGAGTTACTGAGGGGCTTCCAGCTTCATGCCCAAGACCTAGTCCCAACAAACTCCAGTTTCTGTCATAACATGCAACATGGGAATTATTAGAACTTCTGGAGTAAATTCTTAACTAAACTGCAGTAGTCACCTATCTTTCAGCACAACTTTCAGAATTCTGGGGAGATGCCTCTTCCATGCTTAAATTAGACATTGGCCTAACACTTCAGCACACATATCTAAGATCAGGCAGAAGATTTGCTGGTGATGACCCAGGACCTAGCTACTAGGTGACAGGAGGGCTGAGAGGTTTGTATGCTGGGGCTGGATCATGCTATTTCCCTAGATGACCATCTTCAGACAGTGTTCATAGAGGACACATTCCCAGACAGGAAGACATGTCTCCCATGACAAATAAAAAATCGTGGGAGGCATCGTGGCATAATGAACGGGGCTTACAGATCTGTGCTCAAATCCTCCTTTATTGACTAGCTATCTGAACTTGGGCAAGCTACTCCGTCTCTCATTGGCTCCATTTCTTCACCTGGGAAATCATGATGACAGTGTTTACCACCTGCTATTATTATGACAGAGCCCTGGTGGGGTAGCTGCTATGCATTGGGCAGCGATCGGAATGGTCGGAGTTCAGAACCACCAGCAGCTCTGCGGGAGAAAGACTGAATTTTCTTCTTTCCATAAACAGTTACCATTTCAGAAACCCACAGGGGGTTCCTAGGAGCATCGAATGAATATCATTGACAGTGACTGAATATTATTATGACACTCAATGACCCATAGACAACACCATGGTAAGCAGAGGAAAGATGGAAGTTGTCAAGCACTTCATTTAGTTTGGATCTACAATCACTGCTCACAGAAGCAGCAGTCAAGAAATCCAGGGTCTATTGCCCTGGGCAAATCTGCTGCACCAGACCTCTTGGAAGTGGTGACGAGGAAGGATGTCACTTTGCAGTCTAAGGTGCACCTGACCCAAGTCAGGATATTTTCCTTTAGCTCCATGGCATGTGAAAGTCAGAAAATCCATCAGGAAGACAGAAGAAGAGTTAGTGTGTTCGAATAATGGTTTGGGGACTGCCAGAGCAACAAATACATTTGTCTGGGGAGAAGTATGGCCAGAATGTTCTTTAGAAGCAGGGAGAGTGAGACCTTGTCTCGTGTACCTGGAACATGTGACGAGCACAGTGCGGTCTCTGAAAAGGGGCATCACGGTTCCCAGAGCAGAGGACTAGAGAAAGGGGGGGAAGCCCTCCAGGCGATGGATCGATGGCGGCTGCAACAATGGGCTCCATCCAACCCGGCCACCTTTGTGAGGAAGGCACAGGGTTAGGCAGTGTTCTGGAGGCTGCTTTGGGTCAGAACACCTGGACAGCACCTCGCAAGGACATTATCATGAAAGTTAACAAGTTAACATCTATGCTATTAAGTATAAATGTTTGATTAATCAATAAAATATAACTAAATAAATGTCTCTTCTGTTAAATAGAGCTCATTGTTATCCTCTCATGAATTTGTCATGAGAATTAAAGAAGATGATGTAGGTAAAGCATATTTCGGCAGCCTAATATTTCCCCCATGTGTTATCCTACTGTGAGACAGCTGAACATCAATTGAATTGTGTCCTGGGCTGAACAACGTGTGGGTAGAAAGAGACATGATGTGGAGATGTTCCAGAGGAACTGGGTGAAAGTCGGCCAAGAGATGGACTAGGTATATATATGGATGCGGGCAGGAGGTCTTAGGGCATAGAGACTGTCATCTCCTTACTCCTTCCCTTACTCCAGCCATGCCACCGTTGTTCGGGCTATTCATCATGGTCTTCCTCCTGAAGCCTCAAATCACAAAGTGACTGTCACATTCATCAATGTCTAGACCTAATTTCTCTTGGCATGTGATCCAAACTGGCCAATCGGAATCCTTCCCTGTAATCTCTGTTTGTAGTTAAGAGGAAAAGGAACTTTTCTTTTCATCACAGAACCAACGGAAGCACTCTTAATTGAAGACTATTTATAGAAAGAGAGCGTGAAGATACTACGGAGAAACACAATCAAGATCAGGAAGATGGAAGAAAGCAAGACAGCAGAGGTGGAAGGGAGGAATGGGAATGATAAAGAGGGAGACCTAATGATCACCCTCAGCCTCCCAGATCCAGTTCTGCCTGAGCCAGACTGGAAAAAGCCACCCTTGGATTTTCCAGTAGCAAAGAAATGCAGCCCCTTCCCACTTTTTTTGCTTTAGTGAGTTTGATTTTGTTCTTATTCCTTGCCCTGACTAATTTGGAAACAAATGCAGAAAATAATTTTGTCTAGAAAATGAGGAAAATAAGAATCCTCTGCAGGCCAAGGGAAGCACAGTTGTGACAAAATCGACTAGGAGGTATGCAATTATCAACGAGATGACAGCAAATCGGGTGATTTCAGAACCACTGAACTAGCTGTCAGCTAAGGGTTACCAGAGGGCTCGGTCCTCAGCTCTGGCCTGCTAAACATTCATATAAACGTCTTTGATAATGGCTTTTAAATTCTACTTATCAAAATTCTGGATATTCCAAATCTAGATTGTATGGCTAAATCATCCAGTAACAAAAGTCCAGATTCATGAGCGGTTGACGGCTCAAGGGAGGGACCCAAACATGCTGTATTAAGTCTACCGGGGAGCCATGCCAAGTTTTATATTATGTCCAAGGAATAGTTATACCAATATAGGTTAAGGAGATAGGAGGTCTTGCCAGAAACTTACAGGAGTTTGAGCTGGCTGCAAGCTCAGTGTGATCCCAGAGTATGACACAGCTGCCGAAAGAGCAAACTCAAGACCTGGCAAGCCTGACACAAATACAGTATCCAGGACGAGGGAGCTCATGATCCCACCGTGTTCCGACCTGATCCAAGCACTTCTGGAGCACATAGTGCAAGGGAACAGGAAACGGGATCCTACAAAGATGGGTCCAAAAGCTGGTCTTTTAGTCAGAAGAGAAGCCAAAGTAGCAATCGCTTCACCAGAAGCCAAGGTGCAGCTATTTGGCAAAAGGAAAACTTTATTTTGGTTAAAATCAAAGGACAGAACGTAGGCTGTAATGCCAAATCTGTGGACGTTACAGAGAAAGGCAACTTTGGCATCAGAAAAATAAAACTACATCCTCTGTCTACTTCTCCATGGCCCAGGGCACGCACGGAGTCTCCTTTCTCTAGCCAGGGCTTTGCCAATCTGTGAGTGGTATCCCTTCCAGGAAGCGCATCGCTTCCCTGTTCCCCATCACTCATTTCCACAACAGGGGAGTAATGCTACCAAGTGTGGGCCGGGAGACTGGTGCCCCAGTGTAAGAAGCTAGGGTAGAGATGTGACCAGGTTCCGAAATATGTGTGTCATGGGGACAGCTGCTGGAGCTCTGCTTGAGGGGAAGTTAGTGCCTTTGGGCCACTTTCCCTCTGTATCTTATTCTCTTAATTTAAAAGAAGGAACAATTTTTTAAAAGAAAGAAAAGATATAGTTTCTAGAATCCAGACTTTGGCCAGGGTAGAGCCCAGGAAGCTGCTTTTACCAAAGCCCCGCTGATTGAGATGCCAGGTCACACTGAGAAGCAGCACAAATGACCCCATCCAAGGCTGGTTCTGGGAAAAGTCACTTTAATTGGTGCCTGGGTTGGATGGCTCAACAATTCCCAGCAGCCTGGGGCAGAACCTCTGCCCTACTTATCCATAAGTCAGAGCCCGCGCGTCTAACGTTGGCAGTCTTTTCCCCTCACTCTATTGTCTGATGTTTTCCTGTTATTTACCTCTGAACCAACCAGGCACACAACTGCCAACTCTTCTCTCAACAGTTTTCTCCCCAGACCCAGGCCATCTGCCTGGTCTCAACCTTTGCCGATGTCCCCAGAGCCCTGGGCATCCTTTCTGTGGACTGCCACCACCTGTCTCCCAGTCCCTGCTGCGCCCCATCTCTGGGGTTGAGGGAGAAAGACTGTCCTGCCCTCTCCAGGGGGGGGGTCTCACACCAGCGTTTTGAGTTTGTTTGTTTGTTTGTTTGTTTGTTTTGTGGAATAACACACGAATTCTTTTTCATTGTGGCCATTCCGCCTGGGCGTCATTCTGGGGACTAGGGAGAAACTGGCAAACAAAGCAAAGAAGGTCTTCTCACAACATTGGAATTCTAGCTCAAAGAGGAGAAACATGATCATTCCACACAAAAAAATCTCTCAAGTCTATGAAGAAATGAAATCAGGCTGAAACCATGGGAAAGATATTCTGGTAGCCAGAGAAATCTGTCCTTATAGACAAAGCATCTGATCCTGAGACTTAAAAGGCAGGGAGTCAGCCATCAGAGGTCTGGGATGACCATCGCAGGCATGGAGGAAAGCCAGCACAAAGACCCCCAGGGAGGAGTGCGCGCTGGTGTGTCGGGAAATGTGAACGGACAGTGCCGGTCTGGCAACAGCAGAATAAGGGTGGGGGTAGGGGTGGGGTGGGGGTGAGCAGAGCTCTCCCTCCAGCATTTGAATCACTACTCTCTTCAATTCTTAGGTCCCATGAGCCTGCTTACCTTCTCAAACTTTTCTGTCACACAAAGGGGTCTGTTTGGGGGCTCGTTCCTGCCTCTTCTCTCACCCAGTCCATGAGACCTATTTGTAACTATCTGAACTATAATCGTAGATGGGATTCACGTTGCCCTCGGGTCTCCTGAGTCTCAAACAGGTAAGCAGATGTGGGTAGGCTCCTGTTTCAGTTTCCCTGAATTTGTATGAACAGGTTTGGACATTCTGTGTAAGTTGAAAGTCTTGTCTACACAGACCTCTCAGAAACACAGAAAGGCTTGTATGTGATATCACATGATGGCTTCTTGCCATCGCAGGGGTTCCAAGAGAGGTGCATATGGTGTAATCCAACACAACTCTGTACTGCTGGGAAAAGGGAGAGAAATAATACTTCCAATAATTGGGGCCACTTGACCCTCCAGTCACTGAATGTGTATGCCTGAGGGAGCATGAGATGAGGCTACCAGTCCCTCACTTCATCCTGCAGTGAGTCTTTGGTCATCCTCATTTTCAAGTTCAAGAAGAAACAAACCAATGTTTTTATGTGGCACTCAATGAAGAGAACATTGATCTCTTTCAAGGCTTGGGGGGAAAACGAGAAGTACTCGACTTATTAGGAAATGCCAATTCGTTTCTTTCCCCCACTAACAGAAAGATCTAGAGGAATGCATAAAGAAGGTAAGATGGAAGCTGGTGTTTGTTCGATAGGTGATCTAGCATTTTAAAAGATGTTCAAGGAATAATGTTTACTCAGGAGATTTTTGCTTTGCGCGGGGCTTCTTGAATCTAACCTTCATAGAGAAGATCGGGCTCACTCTTGTCAAATGTTTCATTCTCAGTGTATGCCCCAGGAGGACTTCTCCTTCTCCCCGTTTCTTTGGCTCTCTCTTGCTTGATTCATGACTTTTAGTCCCTGTGTCCTTCCTCTTCTACTGAGGGAGGGAGTGAGAGTGGACTGGCCATGCTGTTAGATTGGCCCCGTATTTTCTTCTCATTCCAAAATGTAACAACAACACCCCCCCAAACCAACAGTCCTTCTTCTAGGGATTCATTTAACAGGAATATCAAGTTTCCATGCTATCTGGTAAGCCCCCCTACCTGACCCCTCACTAAGTGAGGTCACATGAACTATTGCGTTTTTCATAACACTATGTATTCAAACAGGTGGAAGAGCAGTGAATCAGCCCTCAGGTTCATTTCCCCCTTGACTATGCTAGAAAATGCATTTCTCCTCCACGGTTTAGCTTCCTACTCTCTGGGTTTCCAGTGCGGCTGTAAAAGAAATGCCCTGAAGAATAGAGACCTGCGTTCTCACAGCTCAGCACGCTTCATGTTCCGGTTGCTGGGTGCTATCAAATTGACACGGAGCACCCCCCTGTGACAGAGCAGAGCTTCTCCCCAGGTGATGGGAGCACATGGCCAGGCCTGTCTACCATGGAGCTGCTAGGTGGGTTTGCACCAGCACTGAAGTCCGAAGCCCAGTGCTTAACCACTTGCACTACCAAGACTCCAACAAATCTGAATTTAGGGCAGGGCCCATGGTGGAGGTCCTTGGTGGGCTATTTCAGCATCTTGCCACCAGCAATTCTCAGAGGCCTGGGCTGGTACATTCCTCTGCCTCCGTTGCCTGCACTGACAGTGCTGTCTCCTTCAGTCTTCGTGTGTTCGCTGCCTGTGCTATAATTTGGAAGTAATGACGTTTAGGATCAATTCTACGCTGATATGACATCGATGGATTGCTCGATGGATCACATTAAACTGCATCCTATTGCCACGTGGTAGATGATTATATTATATTCCAAACGACCTAACTAAACCCACTGCCATTGAGTTGATTCTGACTGAGAGTCAGGGGTTCAGAGGCTGTTCATCTCTATGAGAGCCAAGAGCCCCCTCTTTCTCCCACGGGGTGGCTGGTGGATTAAAAGCGTCGATGTAGTTGGTTAACAGACCAATTTACCCTATAGCACCACCGGGGGTTTTGATTAGATTATATCCTCACAGGGGACACAATTCAATACATAACAGCCAGCCAGGCCTGTAGAGTTCCAGTTAAATGTTGTGTGGCCCAGCCTCCCTAGGGGCTTTGTAGCTATGGGTCTCAATTCTTTCTAGCGGGGTGAATTTGGCAGCGCTGGATGCAACGCTTGGATACAGGATTCCCTTTCCTCTCTGCATGTTGACTAGAATTCCAATGTGATGGTAGGGAGTGGGCCATCACCGTGCAGTGAACATCACTCTGGACAAGCGTCATCCGACAGACATGAGGACGCTTCCAATAGTTCATGGAAAGAAGGCATTAAGATAAGGGGATTTTTTCAAGAACCAGCTGAAGCCCTTGAGTCTACTATGCTCAAGTCAGATGAAATAATTAGAACAATTTTGTTAATAGTGTCTGACAATGTTCTACTGCCATTCACTAGGCTTTCAGTGGCTGATTCCTCAGGAGGAGACAAGCTGTTCCTTCTTTGTAGTCCGTTCTTAGTCTGGAAGCTTTGCTTGCGGAAACCTGTTCACTTTGGATGACCGTGCTGGCATTTGAAATACCAGTGACATAGCTTCCAGCATCAGAGTGGCACACGAGTCCTCTTCATGCCTAGCAAGCAAGGTACTGTCATCTGCATACCGAAGATTGTTAATACGCCTTCCTCCGTTCCTGAGGCCACCTGCTTCTTCATCTAATCCAGCTTCTCAAATTACGTGCTCAGCATACTTATTCAATCTGATGACACCCACTTGCTTGCTAAGAATGAAGAGGACTTGAAGCACTGACCGATGGAGACCGAGGATTGCAGCCTTCAATATGGATGAGAATGTAAATAAAACAAAAATCCTCACAGCTGGACCAATAGGTAACCTCATGCTAAACATCAAAAAGATTGAAGTTGTCAAGGAGTTCATCTTCCTTGGATCCACAATCGATGCTCATGGACGCTTCATCAGCAAGTGCTTCAAGTGCTCTGCATTCTTCGCAAGCAAGTTACTATCATCAGACTAAATACGTCGGCTGAGCAAATAATTTGAGAAGCTGCCTGGTCCTGCACCATCCTCACAATGTTTGAGCCCATAATGCCAGCCACTGTGCCAATACAGTTCAGCGAGGGGCTTCCTCTCTTCCTCTTCTAGGGCCAGGGCCCTCTTGATAACATACCCCAAGTACATAACCGGAAGTCTTGCCGCCATCACTTCTAAGGAGCATTCTGTGCTTCCTCCAAGACGGATTTGTTCCTATTTTTAGCAGGGTACTTTTACTATTCTTCACCAAAGCCAAAACTCAAAGACATCAACTCTTCTTTGATTATCTTTCTTCATTGTCCAATTTCACATGCTTATGAAGTGATTGAAAATACCATGGCTTACGTCAGGTGCACATTAGTCCTCAGGGTGACATTTTAGAGAGATCTTTTGCAGCAGATTTTCCCAGTGTAATACATTATTTGCTTTCTTGACTGCTACATCCATGGGCACTGATTATGGATCCGAGTAAAATGAAATCCTTGGTCATCTTGGCATTTTCTCCAAGAAATTTCTCCATTTATCAGCAGGTTGCACATTGAATGAGTTGGAAGGACTTTTTATTATGTTGAGGGGTACTCCATATTGAAAATGTGGTTTTGATCTTCCTCAGGAGGTGCTTCTGGTCTCCAGCAAGAATGTTGTGACTGAGGCTTCTATCGGTCCAGATGCCACCTCTCCTCCATATAGTGCAGCCTCGCAGATCGTTTGCGCAATTTACACACCTTTCCTGATTTTGAACTGCACATTGTTCTGTTCACATCACTGTCTTTTAGTCGAGGTACAGGCTTCTCATGCATGAAATTAAGTGCTCTAGGATTCCCATTCTTCAATATGATCATCTGTAATTTGTTATGGTCCACAAAGTTGAATGCCTTTGCATATTCAATAAAACACATGTGAACATCCTCCTGATGTTTTCTGCTTTCAGCCAAGATGCTTCTGACGTTAGCAACGATCCCTTTCATTCACTGAGCAACGTCAAGCCAATTGTTCACTCGCTCACTCACCCCTCACTCTGGGTCTTCGGACTCCAGGCTTTTCCACATTTCATTATAATACTTTTCTTTGTCTTTTCCAGCCATTCTTTGAAATGTTCTGCTCAACTCCTTGATCTTATCATTTCTTCTGTTTGCTTTAACTATTGTACACTCAGGAGCACATGTCCTAGCTTCTTCTGGCATATGTTCTGGTCTATTTATTTCCTGTCTTTTGAATGACCTTCTGCGTTCTTCATGTGTGGGATGTCCTTGAGGCTATCTCCCAACTCATCAGGTCATTTCTCATTAACATTCATGTGTCCAAACTATCCTTGAAACGGATTTTATAATTTGGTTCTCATGGACTTGTTTTTATGTTTTCAGCTTCAACTTGGATATGTGAGCACTTGGTTCTGCATTTAGCCTTGTTCTGACGGGTAAGATGGAACTTCTCCATTGCCTCTTTCCGTACATGTAGTTGCTTTGATTCCTGCATATTTCAGCCAATGTTCATATGTATAACCAGCCATTACTTATGTTGTTGAAAAAAAGCCCTATCCAAAGAATAAGTTCTTCGCTCACTCACTCACGGCTAGTAAGTCCATTTCAACTCATAGTTGAGCTTCTAACCACAAAGTCAGCAGTTTGAGCCCATCAGGTGCTCCCAGGAGAAAAATGAGGCTTTCTGCTTCTGTAAAAATTTACAACCTCGGAAATGCAGAGGCAATTCTACTCTGTCCTATGAGAATAAGTTGTTAGTCTTGCAAAAGTCTGTCATTCAACCCATAGTTTTGCTTCTATCACCAAGGCTATGCTTTCCAACAATGAATCCTTCTTGTTCCCAATTTTCATATTCCAATTGCCATTAATTATCAATGCATCTTGATTGTGTGTTTGATCAATGTTGGACATCATAGCTTGGTTAAAAATCTTCAGTTTTTTTCATCTCTGGTGGGTGCATACATTTGAATGACAGTGATATTAACAGGTCTTCCTCATAGGCGTACAGGTAGTCTCCTATCACTGACAGCATTGTACCTCAAGATAGATCCTGAATAGTCCTCACGACAATGACAGCACTGCCATTCCTCTTCAATGTTTCAGTCCCCGTCCTGTAGACCATATGATTGTCTGATGAAAATGGCCACTATCAAGCCATTTCAACTCATTAATGCCGAGGATACCAATCTTATGGGTTCCCTTAAGTTTTGGATGACTTTGAACTTTTCTAGAGCCTTACTTTGTACATTCCACATGGGAATACCAGTGGCTGTTTACCGTAGTTTCTTCTTACTTTGAGCTGTACCATCCCACCAAATGAAGGAGGCTCTGAAAGCGTTACTCTGCACACAGCATCAAAGTGGACTGCTTCGAGGAGGCAGCTCTTTCTTAGTCTTATTTAAGTCCCTTCCCATGGGCAGTGCTCATTGTCTGGCACTGTTATCAGACAATGTTCCACTGCAATTCCTAAGGTCGTTACGGGTCATTTTTGGAAGTCAATCGAAAGGTCCTTCTTCCTTGTCCATGTTGTCTGGAAGTTGTCCATCCTGGGGGATTCTGCTAGTATTAGAAATACCAGAGGCATTTGTTCCAGGATCAGAGCAACATGCAAGCCACCAGAGTGTGACAGACAGAAAACTGGTGGTTATGTAATTCAATGTATAAGAAAGGCTTCAAAAAGCTTGTGAATAAAATGGAATGAAAGCATTCTACAAATGTTTTGAAGCCTCTCATATACAGTCGATTATCTTTTTAACATGTAATCAATATAAAATTAATGGGATAAATTTTTTTTCCACACTACTAATTCCTCAATAGCTGAGGTGTATTCTACAATCACAGCACAGCTCAATTGGGACAAGCAACTTTTCCAGGGCCGAGTGTGACCAATGGCTGCATACTGACCAGCAGCGTCCTAGAAGACAGCAGCGAGACATTGACGCTTCTCTAGATGAACCTGGTCGGTCAAAGCTGCCCATTCTCTTGGACATTACACTTACCTGTTGTTTGAAACACTATTTTCGGGTCTCTTTATTGCATGAAATTAACCTGTACTGTAATAAAGCATGGCAAGTACTTTTGTGTGTGTTTTTTCTCCCATAGAAATTGATATTGATCTGCTTTCTGACATTCTGTATAACAAGTAACTGGATAATGTGATAGTGAAAGATCTTAAAACATCAATCTGTTCACACACACATATCAGCAATTACAGCCAGTTGTTCTAGATCAGTCAGCTGCAACGCGATGACAACATAACTGTGTACTTTATTTGTGTCCTTGCTTTTTGCTTGTTCTTTATTTTTAAAAACTTAAAAAAATATTTTTACAGTGAAATACAGAAGTGTGACCCGACTGTCAAAAGGTCTATGGGGAAGAATTCAAATTTCGAATTTGATGTGTTTTTATTTGGGGGATGTTTTGATTCTTTCATTTTGTGTTACTCAAAGCCATCAACAATCTCCAAATGATTACACACTTAGATATGCCTGCATCTTTTCATTTTTATGTTCAATTTGAACTGAATATTTAAAGGGAAAAGTTAAATAAATAAATAAATAAATGTGTGTGTATATATATATATATATATATATATTTATTTATTTATAATATGCATGGTTCACGTGAATGCAAGAAAAAAATAAAGGAATGATTTATAATTAACTACAGTATCATCAGCAGTATTTAATTTTTACAAGCGACTGTATATAAGAAATAGTTCATTTAAATCATTTCACCAGCTTAACTTTCTAAGATCATATGTGTGTTTGTATGGAACAGGGCTTTCTACTCCCGTAAACAGTTATAGTCTCAGAAGCCATGGGACAGTTCTAGCTTGCCCTATATGGTCACTATGAGTTGACATTGACTCAATGGCAGGGAGTGAATGAGTCAGTGTGTGAGTGACACACACACACACACCAAGCATATATTTCACATGCAAAATAAAACACTGGTGAAAAAACACAAACACAATATAACATCAGTCACTCACTCACTGCCACTGAGTTGTCAATGCCGACTCTTAGTGAGTCTAAGGACAGGGTAGAACTGCCCTTCCAAGACTGTAAATGTTTATGTGAGAAGAAAACCCTGACTTTCTACCGAATATAGAAAACCAAAATCAACTAGTAAAAGTGCTGGAAATGTAATCAATAAAATAATTATGGTGATTCCCTTTTATTAACATAGAAAACTTTATTTACTTACTTCGTCTTATTTAATAATTTATATCCATCATATTCATGACTATAACTCAGGATCAATGTACAGATGAATCCAAGAAAGGGTTTTTAATATGTGACATGCATACATACCTGGTGAATAAATTAAAACATGTGTGGTCATGTTCCTGAGAACATCATGGTTCTTTAATAAATCTTTTAATAATAATCAATCCAAAGAGAAATAAAGTAAGTCAAATTACTTCTCTCTCTCTCTCTCTTCCATTCTGCTCTCCTACCAACAAAAGGAATTGGTTGAAGACCGACAAGGGTCTGCATGTTTGCAAATTCACCCACAGGCTTAGTGGGCTGGCTATGCAATCCTGAAGTCTGTACACAGGAAGAGCAAAGGCAAACAAGAATCCAACACATGAGTACTCTATGTAGGGAGATACGTCAGTTATTATCTTTATTTATTGTTGCTGTGTTCTTCCATGTAGACCCACCTTCCAGAAGTCTGAGTGGAGCTGAGTGAATTCATTCTATTCCCGACTAACTCTTTGAGTCAGTCTTGAAGATTGAGTAAAAGCACGCACTGATTTAGGAGTCAGAGAGACCGAGATGGTACCCAGACTCTAGTTGCGTGACCATGGACAAGTTACTTACTCTCCTCTGTTGCTGACTCTCCTCATTTACAAATAATAATAATAATTACCTGCCTCAAAGTCTGTAATGCGCAAGTGAGTGGAGCAGGAAATATCTGAACACAATAGCTCATCCAGCATCTTCCTGCTAATTGTATGTTTTTTAAAAAGCCCAAATCATCTTCTCTACAAGTTCATCCATCTATTACCCTCTGTACTGTGCTGTGTGTGGTGTCTTTTTGACCTGGATTATCTCTAATGTTCTAAACCATGCTGCAAATAAAGGAGAAAATGCAGTGAAGTGCATTTTGATTCATTTTTGCAGATGGGGAAATCCTGGCTCATAGAGAAGTGGCTTTCCTAAGGCCACACAGTGACTATGTGAATATGCGGTGGCCTACCAACACCAGCAAAGGCTGTTCTCTTTGTACCTGCTGGGCAGTAGATGTCCCAGAGAGAGACAAAGAGAGAGAAAACAAAGCCGCTTTGGAGGTCTCCAGAACTCCCAATTCAGAATCAAGCCCCAATTATGCCTGAAGTTGGACGAGCTTTTGAAATCTCAACTAAACGGCCCTTTCCCATCAAGTTCCTTGAAATTTCCCTTTCAAGAGCATCTAGGAAAAGCCACTCTCATTAGCCAGAGTCTGACTTTATTTCCCTAATAAACAGACCTTTGGCAGGACAAAAGAGGCTCTTGTATTTTCAATCCAGGCTTGGGCATTTCAGCGGATTCTCTTCTATTAGGTTTGAAATGGTGGTCTGGGAAACACTGGTCCTGCAAATTGTCCTCCTGTAAGGGAAGCCCCTTGAGGATCCTCAACTGGTTATTTTTAATCACTGTAATCGCTTTTTCAAAGGAAGCTACGGACAGAAACAGAGTCGGCCTTTCAGAGTTTTCTAAAGCGGTTAGTGCAAGGGAGAGGGGTGGTGGCGGGAGGGAAAGGCAGGGAGAAGTGGTGGGAGAGCAGAGGAAGTCAGTGCCATGTAAACACCGTGGAAAAGGCGGAGAATCATCTCTATTGGGCCTCAGGAGCCCAGGGGCCCAGTGATGAAAGCTCTTAGCAGCTAACTGATAGATCAGCGTTTGAATTCACCAACTACACAGCCTGAGGAACATGTGGGTCTTGGAAACCCTCTGGGGCAGTTCCATCTAGCCTTAGAAGGTCATTGTGAATCAGGATTGATTCAAAGGCAGTGGTTTTTTCTGGTATTAAAATTAGGCTCTCAGGAAGAAATGGTGACCATTTGGAGAGGACTGGAGGGCAACTAAGAGCCCTTGTGGCAAAGTGGTTACAAGTTGGTTTATGATCTGCTAGGTTAGCAGTTCAAAGTCACTAGCCGCTCGGAGGGAGAATGATGGGGTGTCTACTCCTATAAACAGTTGAAGTCTGAAACTCACAGTGGCAGTTCTACTTATGGTCCCCTATGCGTCAGTATTGATTCAAATGCAGTGAGGTGAGGGGAGGCAAAGGCTTAGTTTCTGACTTGTTCATTCCAATCTAGAAGGCCTAAAGGATTTCCTGGCATGGTGGGCACAGAGAATAGAAGTTGTCTGCTGAAAAACTGGAATGATGGTGACAATTCCAGTATCAGTTAAAGATGTGAAACAGGAAAACAAACCATTGATTCTATGGCTCCCGTGATGTGGCTTTGGGGGCGGGGGTGGGTGGGGGGTGGTGTAATTAAACCGAACACTAGGAAATTTTCTCTTCTGCAGCCCTGAATCAATACACCAAGCAGAATGCATTAGATTTACCTTTAACATAATTATTCCAAGAAAGTAGAACTGAAAACCCAAAGAAATCATCACAGACTAAGCCAGCCCCTTTCTGCCTCACTGGTGGGTGGTGAAATCCGGTTTGCTAATTGCAGAGTACTTAGAAAGAAGGTCTTGGCATGGTTCTTGTCCTATCTGCATGTAAGACTGCCTGGCCATGAGGAAGCAGAAAAGGTGAGTTGCTGACTTATGGCTGGCATGAAACCTCAGAGAGGAATTCTACTCTATCCTATAGGGTTGCTATGAGACACAATGGGCCCAAACCACAGTGAGTGTGAGTTTTGACCTATGTGAGGGCATCAGAGCCCCCCCACCCCCAAAAAGCCACGGGTTCAAATTAGAGTGGCATGTAGCCAGAGCTCCCCACCTACTAGCCATGAATACTCTAATAGTCCTGGAACCTGAAAGCTGGTTGCTGCCTACCTCCCATCTCTCAGTGCTACGGCCAGTCTGCCTGTGCTCAACCAAACGTGGAGGATTAGAGTGAGAGAGATGGTAGGGCATTTGACCTGGGCTCCCACAACCAGATCCACACTGCCGTCTAATCAATTCCAACTCATTGTGACCCTAGGATACGGAAGAACTGTTCTCTGGGGTTTCTGAAATTATACATGGTCATTGGTACAGTGGGTGCTTCTCAGAGCAACTGGTGAGTTTGAACCACTGACCTTGCGGTTAGTCGACTGATGCTGAGCCTACAACGCCATCAGGGAGTCTGACCTAGCTTAAATCGCCAAAATTCCACCTAGGCTTAATTGGGAATTGTCTTAGGCTGGCTCCTCAAAAACTCAAAACTCCGAGTTGGCTCTAACTCCTGGTGATCCTATAGGACAGAGTGGCGCTGCCCCTGTGGGTTTCTGAGACTGTCACTCTTCAAGGGAGCAGAAAGTCTCGTCTTTCTCCTTGGCTAGACTTCTAGTAGGAGCCCTGGTAGAGTAGTGGTCATGCATCGGGCTGCAACCCACTAAGTCAGCAGTTCGAAACCCTCAGCTACTCCTCAGGAGAAAGACTATCCTGCCCTGTAGGATCAGGATGAGTCAACATCAAATCGATGGCAGTTTGAGGTTCCTAGGTCGAGGAAATCTTTCATGTTCATTCAGGGAGGAAAGTGACTGGGTACACTTGCGCTTCTCCCAAATACAAAGGACAAAATTCACCTGGCCCCTCAGAAGCCCCCATTATCCCACCCATGGGATGCCTGCCCTACTCTCACTTCAGTTGGGGCACGGGCGCTGTAGAAAGGCCCATTCATTGGCTCCTTACAATCAGCCAGATGGGGGAAATGGATTCAGAGAAGTTAAATGACTACCAAACCCAAGCCGGGTGGATTCCAGCGCCACTTCTTTGCCCAACAAGGGAACCCAGGCCCTCTGTTGGGGGTGTGGTGGGTGGGTGGGTGGGTGGGTGTCGGGGCGAAGGTTACTGAAGAGGTCAGCCCAGTGATGCTGGGCTCTGATCTTGCAGCGGCAGGGCCTGTGCTCTGCCGGCGCGAGCCCGGGCCAACACGGCCGCCCGCGCTCCCGCGCGCCCCGCTCCGCGGGCTCCTTCTCTGCGCAACGCATTCCCGCGCTGGGCGGCGCGCGGGGTCTGGGCGGCGTGTAGCCGAGCGTCCGAGCGCCTGCTCTGAGCCGCTTCCAGTGGAAAAGTTGTGGCCACGAATCCGGGAGAAGGAGAAGCAGCCTTCTAAGAAGGGTGCCAGGGCGCCCGCCGACCGCGCCCTAAACTTTCTCACGTTGTCTCCCAGTTGGCCGCTCTCGGACTCTGGAAGGCCAGGGTGGCAGGGCAGAGGGGTGAGGCCATTTGCCCCGGTACCCCAAGAAAGTGGCCCCGTCTGCCCTGCACGACGTCAGAGCCAT
>NW_022103958.1:38118644-38166597 GCF_000313985.2 Echinops telfairi
GCAGGCCGGGATACTGGAGCCCTGTGCCTCCTCGCCCCCGGGGGCTCCGGTGGGGTCAGGCCCCATCCTCTCCTCGGTGGGCGTCCTGTCTCGTACCTGGAAAGCGGCGACTGCTGCGCACAAGAAACGCATCTGGGTAAATGACACGCGGGGGCGGGGGGCCGGATGGTGGCGGTGGAGTGAGGGGTCTTCAGGTCGAGGAGGGTCTGGGAGGGTTGCGCCGTCTTGCCGACCGATACCTCTTCCTAGCGCTCGCTAACCCCGGCGCTTGCCCGAGCGCCCATCCTTAGGTGGCAGCACCGGGGACCGTGGGAGCCTGGGTCTCCCCGGCTCCAGGGAGCACACCTGGTGAAGCTGGGGTTTCCCTTCTCTCTCCTCTAAGTCCCCTTCCAGCTCTGGGTCCATCTGGAGCTCTTTGCTGCTCCCTTTCCCAACGGAAGCCTGACTTGGAAACCCAGGATTCCCTCGCTCCCCGGAGTGAATGGGAGAGACCTTAGAGGCGCCTCAGGCTCTCCTCCTCTCTACCCAACCGGTTGTCCTGGGAGAAGACGAGGTCCTTTCTCCTGGAGGGACCAGTCCCTGGAAGCTGGAGGGAGAGATGTCCCGCTGGAGACCCGGTCTGTGAGAAACCGGCTGCCTCTTTCCTGGCCTGGGAAATGCCGGCATCCTCGCCTTGTCTGGGATTCCGGTGGGAGAAGCCTGGGTCCCCTCCACGCCCAAGGCGGGTGGGAAGGAAGGCGGATCGGCTACCCTCCCAGAGCCCGCCGGGGGTGGGGGGAGCCCGACTCCCTTCCAGCCAGGCGGGCGAGAGCGCCGTGCCTCTAAAGCCCACGCCTGGGCACCACACGCCTGCGATGGGGCTGCCCCGCCGGGCTGCGGTCCCCGCGACGGCCTGGAACGCTGGCTGGGGACCCGCGCCTGGCTGGTGGCCACAAGGATGAGGACAACCAGGACAGAGGGCCCTTCCCGGCTGCGGCCGCACCGTGCGCCCTCCTCCGGTGCCTCGCCGCTGGGCGTCTTCCGGGGGGGCCCAGGTCCCGAGCCCCAACGCTCCCTCCCTGCTCCCCGCCACTCACCGCGGTAGCTGGCTCCGGGCTTGTAGAAGTCGGGGTCGCCCTCCACGCGGAGACTGAACTCCGTGTAGCCCTCGCGCCGCGTGCCCTGGGCGCGCAGAATGCGGCTGCAGTAGCCCTCCGATTTGGGCACTTTGTCCAGGGTCTCGTCGGAGAAGGCCAGCGCCACTGCCAGGGGCAGCGCCAAGGCCAGCAGCACCGGACTCCTGCTGAGCCTCAGCGGCTCGAGGGGCAGCCTCATCCTCGCGGGCCCCTCAACTTTGTGCCCCTGCCACTGGATCTCGCCGAGCAACTGCTGCCCCAAGGATTCCCCGCGGACGCGAGACCCGGCGCCGCTCCGGCCGGCCGAGAGCAGGCGCTCAGAGCCCGCACCAGCGATTCGGAGCCCGCGCCCGCCTCTGCTTGGCTGCTGCCGAGCTGCGCTGCGCGGAGCTGAACCGAACGAGTCTAGCAGCGCGAGAGAGGAAGGGAGGGCGGCGAAGGAGGTGGTGGAGGAGGAGGAGGAGGAGGAGAGGGAGAGGGAGAGGAGGAGGAGGAGAAGGAGGGAGGGCTGGTTTGCCCAGATCCCCCAGCGCAGCGCTGTTTTGTTTCTGAGCTGGCGATTAGTGGCCGTGTTTATTTAGCGACGCTGCATTCCCAGGGTCTGGCTAAGAAATCTATCAGGGCACCCAGACCATGCAGGTCGGTATCAAAGCCCAAAAGTCTGCTACCCTAATCTAGCTGAGCAGAAGACATGGTCTGGACCCTGCGGAGAAGAGGGCTCCCAGGAGGAAAAGACGGAGAACTAACTTTGTGCACACCCTCACGGTGCCTGGCCAGGGCCCGTATGGTAGCTGCACACACGCTTCCTGCACCCAATAAACATTATATGACTTCGTCACGGTCTATGTGGTTTGCAGCCCAACAGCCGAGGCAGGGATAGATAGCTATCAAGCCTTTCTATCCACTCTTCCTGTCTCCCGTGGGAATCGGTCCGATTGGAAGGTGACCAAAAAACAGAACTTCTCCGTGACACCCTGGACCATACTTTCAGGGTTTCCAGTGTCTTCTTTTAACATCAGAAGGGAAAGAAAAAGGCACGGGTCAAAGAAAATGTTGAAATACATAACATTCAATCATCATTAAGTGTTTATCTTTATCCCAAAACTGCCATAAAATATATTTTCAATATACACACCCACACGAGCTTCAAGGAGTTCATGGAAATATTGCATTATCTTTTCTTTTTTTTCCCCCATTATCTTTTCATTCCATTTATCCATTAACTTTTTTTTAAAGCCCGCCAGCCGTGCGCGCGCGTGTGTGTGTGTGTGTGTGTGTGTGTGTGTGTGTGTGTGTGTTAATTGAAGAAGAATCTCACCACAGCAAAGGTGCCCTGAGCCAAAGAAAGACATCTTGCAGTCCTGGAGAGGACTTGTGAGAAGTTCAAAGAAAAGGCTACATGTTCTTGGCTTACATTTTTAGCTCAGTTGTCAGTCCCAAGCAAGAGATGTGCCCCAAAGGGAGGAGCCTGGTGCCTCAGCAACCCAGCCTGAAGATCAGCTAAGTAGGCAAGAATCCTTCCCAATCCAACTTCAGCCCTGCCCCTACCAGTCAGGAAGTGGTGCAAATTATTTAACCTCTCAAGCCCCAGTTTTCTCTTTTGCAGAACAGATATCTTAATAAGACCTTCTTTTGGGGGTGGCTAACATTAGATGAAGTTATGCCTATAAAACACTGAGCCTGGGCTTCAGTGCCCTCACCACACACTGAGCTTGATGCGTGGGCCTGGGCTAGCCGGAGGTGCCAAAGCCGTGAAAACTACACACTCGGTTCCTCTCCGTGCCAACAAGCATCTCTCCCCAGGCCTCTCAAAAAGTGTTGTTTGCCCCCTCTCCCCTTTCCCTTGGGTCTTCAACACACCCCAAGTGTCTTCACTTAGAGGGTCATCTCCTTTGCTTTCCAATCAGCTTCTCCTCCTCTATATCACGAACAAACAGCCCAGAGGAGATACCTCTTCCGGACGCCTCTATCACTTCTCCACCTCCACACTCGGGGCTCAGGCCCTGGAGCTGGGGCCGGAGCTGCTGCTGTTAGCTGAGTGCTGTCTCTCAGAGGTCATCAGAACTGCTCCGGTGCTGAAGCCAATCATGTTCTTTTTTCATCCCAGGCCCTCTTGACCCTCAGTAGCACTTGATTCTGACAACACGCAGGTCCATCCCTGGTCCCAAATGAGCTATCGTCATGTGACTGGTTCCGGTCTCACGCTAGACTCTGTTGCACAGTCCCGTTCGTCCAGCAAGCTTTTGTTGAGTGTGATTTTGTGGCCAGTTTCAGGCTGATGGGTGAGGGGCAGGAAGGAGCAAAAACTTCATTCATTCATTCATTCATTCATTCATGTGACCTCACGTGCTCAGTGCTGGGATATGAAAGTGGTTTTGTAAATCTTAAAGTCCTTTAGAAAAGGCAAATGTTCAGTACACAATTAAAAATATATTTTTTTACATTTTAATCGCCGGTTATACTAGAAACTAAAATAATTTGTTCATCAACAGGTGTGTAATAGGATTTCCAGTTCTTTTTTAGGGGTCAGGAAATTAGAGATGAATAAGATATGAACTGTCATCATGGAGTTTATTATCTTATGTCCACGTATGTATCCTTGAATGTGTTTTCATCAAATCTAAATCAACATATCTAAATATAATGTGGAGGCTGGTGAGCATGAAGCAAGCAGGGGCATAAGATCTAATTTTCTATTGGGTACTGAAAATATGATGAGCAAATAGGAGGCACCATTCACCCCCAGTTTTGAGATTAACAACCTATTAAAATTAGCTCTCTGTGCCTAGCTAGTAAGGAAGAGAGTCAGCAGTCAAACCAGGTCTTCCTACCACCCAAAGGGGTTCTTCTCATTAGTGTTAACTTGAACCTCCAGATGATGACAGCAGGCTCCAAGCAACCCATCATGTCTCCATTCCCTAGCCCAGCCCTGCCGCCACTTCCTACCTAGACTCTCTCATTCATACCTCCCAAGCATCACCACATCCTTGGCTTCGCCTTCCAATTACCTCTGCAACCTGTCCACTTCTCTCCTCCTCCTTTGCAGCTGTTCTGAGCTGTTCTGTCTGAGTTGTCACTCTCTGAGCCTCCTAATTGGGCTGTCCTTGCCCATTCCTGCCTCCCTCCTGTCTTCTGCACTGAAGCTCAAGTGATCTTTTTAAAAAGGCACATTTGAATGTCAGCCCTAAGGTCAAGTCTTTTGCAGGATGCTGAGAATAAAGACCCCCTCTGTAACACGCCCTCCGAGGCCCTGCTTGATCTCCATCCACACAACTTCTTTCCTCACAGGGTCCAGGCACCACTGGCCTTTCAGTTTTGTGAATGCTCCTGGCCTCGTTCCACGCACTACGTGTTTGCTTGTGTTGTTCTCTCTACCTGGAGACTACAACACTCTTTAGTCTCTTACCCAATCTCCCATCTGGTGGCCAATCCCTAGGCATCATTCAGATCACAGTGCAAAACTGCTACCTCATGGTAGTCTTGTTGGCTTTCTTAGAATCTGCCCTCTCATATACACTTTCTCAGAACCCCAGGCCTTGTCCCCTTAAGAGACTGGAAATGTCTAACTGCAACACAGTTCGTATGTTTCCTTACATAGCTAGATGGATCTCATAGTGCTTTGGTCATAGTAGCACCTCAATAGAAGCCTGTCTTATGAAGAAAAATCTTTGGGGGGAAAAACCCAGTACCCACTGATTTAGACTGCACCTTCAAGTGGCTTCCAAGGCCTGCCCCTGTCTGGCCTCATGGTGCCTACCTGGTTGTGCTTGGTTATAGATCCCAGAGTGAGCCCCCACCCCCACCCAGCTGGATCCTGTGTCATCCGCCACTGTCAGTTTTCCCTCAGCACCTTTGCTTCGAGTTTTCCCATCACCAGGAATGTCCTCTCTGATCTTACACTCTTCTCTCATTTGTAGAACAAGTCCCCTCTTCTCTGGACTTCAGTAGCACTTAAGAAGAGAAAACGTTTCTTATTTTTTCCTATTGTGCTTCAGTGGATTGTCATTAACTGTTTCGTGTGTCTCTGTCTCATCTCCTCGCAATGATTCCACCTTACTTTCGATTTAATTTCCTGTTCAGATGTTTTGTTCTGTTGTAAAATACAGTGGACTTCAAGAAATCTCTTTGCAGTTTTGTAGCCTAAGGCAGAGCTGATGTTAGTTGCTAGGGTGTTGCTAGGGAAAGTCATTTAGCCAGGGCAGATAATTAACTTTATCTGGGAGTGTGGGTAGGTAGGTCACACAAGAGAAGAGCTGGGGGCTCCAAGAAAAAAAAACCCCAAAATAACAGAAACCTTTGTTTGGAAGGAGGTAAGATCAGCTTTTTTTTTTTTCTTTTAAGAGAGAAGATAAAAAGGATCTTGCAGATTCGTTTTGTTGTTTTCCCTGAGTGTGGCCATTGACACTTTAGTATCAGATGTTGCTGTGCGTGCAGGTCCCTAACCCCCACCCCAGACCTATGACATTTGTACCTTGAACAAACTCAAGCTAAAGGTGGCGAACCACTGGCCAAGAGCTGAAAATTCAGATTTGAAGAGCGTAGGCGCCAGTGTGGCACACCACATTTTAATTGTGAGAAGCAAGGTGTCTTGGGAAGTCATAGGACTTTTCTAAATCGTTTTGGGGCAAATTTTCAAATAATGATACCCAACCTGGGTTTGGGCAAATAGATGGTTAATCAAGCTAATAATCTATAAATTACAAAGTGATTTATCAAAAATATTATTGCCCTTACTCCTTATTAACTGTAGAACAAGAATCCAGAAATAATATATCTTTATTTCTATAACTCATAGGAGTTAAACTAAGAGGTTTTGTGGGTCGCTGCTTTTAGGAAAAGAAGTAGGTAGACCATGAAAGAAGTGAAATTTGCCCATTTGTATTTGGTCAGGGAAGAAAAGTCTGGAAGCTCTCTACCAAGAGCCAGCAGGCTTTGAGACTTAGGTTACGGAAGGTGAGTATGAAGGTAAAGAGAATCCTAAAAGTGGAAGTCACCAATTCATTATAAGATTTTTATTCTGTACCTGCTGTGCTCTAAGCGTTGGTTAAAGTGTATAAAACTGCATTGCATTTGGACTTCTGAACCTAAAAGGGTCCAGCCCACCACCTCACCTCTCTCCTGATCTCTCCAATCCAGTGGTCGCTGCTCAAGGTTGCCCTTCACTCTGCTCTCAGGAGGGCCCTGTCTATTGCCAGTAGGCCTTTCTATGTCCATAACCTTTCCTGAAAAGCATGGTGTGAAACCAGCTTTAAAAAGCCGATCTCGTCCTTCAAATGAAATCCTGTTCAGAAATACAATAAGGAAAACAAATCAAAGTGCAGTTGTGCCGGTTGGAAAGCAGGGGTGCAGGGAGCTGGAGATGTGCACTCCTCGGCCTTTGTCCCTTTGCCACGCCCATATCTGTATATCATGTGACCTTCAAGGGCTCTGTGGAAGACTGTGCAGGACTCTGCTGTTTCCTGTCCCTCCTGACTCAGGCCATAAGCCTGGAAGACTAGACATCTGAGTTGATGATTCAGTAAACCCTCTAATTTCTCTACTCTGTTGGGCTTGTCTCCGTCCTTAGCAGAACCCCTCCCCAAGAAAACCCCCCTGAGACTTTGCAAAGCCTGAGCTCCCAATAGCCTTCCTCACTCCACTTCCTGTTTTCCCATTCTCTCCCTCCTTAGTTTGACCGCTCTCTGTCATCGAGGCCCCCCAAAACCCACCAAACTCCTTGCCATCCAGTCACCTCTGAGTCATCGTGCCTCTCTGTGGGTTTCCAAGACAGTGACTATACGCTGGAGTAGAAAGCCCAATCTTTCTCTGGGTTAGTCCGGGTGGACTAGAGAAACAAATTCATCGACACTCAAATGTGTATAAGAAAAAGCTTTGTATAAAAAAGCAATTGTACATTGAGAAACACCCCAGCCCAGTCCGGATCAAGTCCATAAGTCCAGTATTAGCCCATGTGTCCGATACTAGTCCATAAATTCCTCTGTAGACTCATGCAGCCATGCAACGATGACGAGTGCAGGATGATCACAGGTCAGTGGGTGGAAAGTCTTGTAGATCCAGTGGCGGTGGAAGTATCTCAGCACTGGAATGGGTCTCCACATGGCTCCTCCTGCTCCAGGGCTCTGGCTCCATCAGTGTGTTTCCATGTGGCTTGTTGACAGGAATGTGAAACAGAGAGTGTGTGTCCCACCTCCAGGAAGGAAGACAGGAGTTCCTGGAATCTTCCAAGAGGAGGCCATGCCCATACAGAGGCCTCATTGGCTATGACCTGATTGACAGGCTAGACTCCACCCCTTCACTCAAGTTGACAGAGAGTATGTAACTACCACATTCTCCCTGGTGCTGCTGGTGATTTCGAGCTGTCCACTGTGCAGATTGCAGCCCAACACATAACCACTGCACCACAGGGCTCACACCATTTAACCACTTCTCATTCCCCAGCCCATCTTGAGGTCAATTATCTTCCCACCCACTCTAAACACCATGGTGATCATTTCAGCCATATCCTCGCCAGCATTCCATTCTCTTTTCTTTTTCTTCCAGTAATCCAACTCTAAACCCAGCAAGCAGTGCAATGGAGCGATCCCAGACAGCTCACTGTTGCTGGTCAAACCTGGTGAGCCTGCTGTCTGTCGCTCTTCTGCACACTTGTGGATCCTGCTGTTAGCTATAAATCTTAGCTTCCTTACTAATCCGCTCCCTCTCCAGTTCTTCATGATGCCTTAGCACTCGCTCTCGCTCGCTCTCTCTCTCTCTCCTAGTCCTTTCCATCTCTTCAAGGCTGCTTTTCCATCATTCTTATCCTCACGCTTGGAAGAGCTCCCGTTTCATCCTCCAAATAGAAAACATTGGCTAGAAACGTCTTCAAATCTTGATCACCTCTGTCCTCAAACTGGACTCTGGCAAAACCCAAGTTCACTTCCTGTCTCAGAGGAAAAGGTGATTTTGACTCTTCTACCACAATTTCCTTACCTGTGTTCTTGTCGTCATTTCTTCCTGCCTTCTGCTAGGACACTGGCCTAACTGATATGTGCACTCCTTATATTTCTGTTTTCCTTCTTGTACACCATGTGGTCTTGGTGTCCAAGGCCTCCGCCAACAGACTTGGGCCAGTCTCTCCCAGCCCAGAAGAGCCCAGCAGGCAGAGTGGATGTGTTGAGTTAGTGGTAGACTTGAGACTGTACCTTCACGGACCTCATCTCTCTCTTGCCACTCTTCTTACTATGCCCCAGTGCCAAACTTGTTAAAAGAAGTTTTCCACTCCTGCTATATCTGGTTCTTATTGTCATGCATTTCTCAGGTCAGTGCTCGCTGGGCTCAGCTCACATCTCTGTATTGAAATGTCTCTGACCGCTAAGTTGTTATAGCCTTTGTCCAAATTAAGGGCCCTGTCAATGAGCAGCAGAATGGAGACTTACTGCTGAGAGGGATTAAAGGAAAGTGCATAGTAGGAGATCTTCCAGAGTATAGAACCCTGATCACAACTGGGGACCACTCCATTTCCCTGGCTTGGGTTTATGGGTTAGAGAGAACATCCAATCTGAGTGAACACAGCACACCAAGTGCAGTTAAAGGTGACTCCTACGCGGGACTCTTGCAAGTCCAGCCAGGCAAAGAACCTAGACACGGTCCACATTGCTGCTGTGGTTCCATTGCTACTATTCTATCAAACCAACCCAAGTAGTCACCCTTTTGAATTTCTGGCCATGTCTTAACTTGGACCATATGACTATAGCACACCACTGCCACCTAGTGACGCTGAAATGAATACACTGTGGCACTGAATAAAACGAGCATTCAGGCACTACTCCTAGGGTTATTCTTATCTTGTTGTTGAACAGATTTTTGCCCTTCAAGAATAGTCATTGCGTTTCTCACTGTCCCTAGAATTATATGCCAGCATGAAGTTGGTTAAAGTGAAAGTTCGTGAAATTTAAGCTTTTTATTCAGAAACCCAAACTCACTGCTATCAAGTCAGCCCTATAGGACAGGGTAGAACTGCCCCCTGTGGGTTTCTGAGACTACTTAGGGGGGCAGAAAGCCCTGTCTTTCTCATATGGAGTGGACTTGTGGTTTTGAACTGCAGACCTTGTGGACTGTAGCCCAACACATAATCACTATGCTATTAGAACTTTTGATGCATTCAACATTCATTGATTAAATATAATAAGAGGAATATAAAGTCAGATAAGACCCAACTCCTACCTTTATGGTGTTGCAAAAATAAATAAAGCTCATAATCTCAAAATGAAGAATTGTATGTTCTATTATAGAAACTCAAAGAAAAGAGTGAACGATTCTTCTTGGGATGAGGGCTTATGGCAAGGTATCTTTGAAAAGACACCCAACCCCTTCTCGAAGGACAGCTAAGAGCTTGGCAATTGGGTAAGAAGTATGGACATTCTAGGCAGAGGGGACAGCTGGTACAAAGTCACAGAGGTACCAAAGGGTAGCGTTTGCTCTTGGGACAGTGGAGTGGTGTTTTGCCAATGACCCTGTGAGAAGATGGATTGTCAAGTGGGAGTCTGGCAGCAGGAAGACACAATAAGAGGCTTTATTCATAGTCCAGATGAGAGCCACGGGCTAAAGCTAGAGAGGATGGGATGAATGGAAGGGTTGCTTAGGAGGTGGAGTGAGAAGGATGTAGCAGGAGGTGAGAAAGGAGTCAAGGATGGTTCAGAGACGTCCCATTTGGACTAGTAGGTGGTTACTGGTGGCATAAGTCCCTAAAATAATCCAGGCAGAGATGCCACACACATATGAGAACCGCACCAAACAAATTCACTGCCATCGAGTTAATTCTGACTCATGGGGACCTTATTGGACAGGGTAGAATGACCCCTGTGGGTCTCTGAGATGGTGACTCTTCACAGAGCGGCTGGGGGGTTCCCACTGCAGACCTCTGGTTAGCAGTCCAGCGCGTAAGCAGCAGCCACCAGGCGAATGAGACCATGGTGCTAAAGGAAGCACATTCAACTGGGGATCTGCCGCAGTTAACGAGCCTTTTAAAGAGCAACGCCAGCATGAGTGGCGATACTGGGAGGGTGGAGGCAGGGTGGGTTGGAAAGGGGGAACCGATTACAAGGATCTACATGTGACCTCCTCCCTGGGGGATGGACAACAAAAGAGTGGGTAAGGGGAGACGTTGGACATGGCAAGATATGACAAAATAATAATTTATAAATTATCAAGCATTCATGAGGGAGGGGAAGGTGGGGGAAATGAGGAGCTGATGCCAGGGACTTACGTGGAGAGGAAATGTTTTGAGAATGATGAGGGCAATGAATGTACAAATGTGCTTTACACAATTGATGTATGTATGGATTGTGATAAGCGTTGTGTGAGCCCCTAATAAGATGATTTTTTTTTAAAGAAAGAAAAGAACCAGAATCCAAACCAGTGGCTGCGTAGTTGACTCCGACCCGTGGAGCCTCTCAGTGTCACGCAGAACTGTGCAGCACAGGGCTGGCAGCAGGAGAGAGCCGGGCCTTTCTTCCGCACTGTCTGTGGCTTGGCGTGAACTGCCCAGCTTTTATTAGCATGCTGGGAAACAGCCCAAATTAACTCAAATCTCAAACAACAGGCTTACCTCCTGGCGTCATAGGAGAAGCTGTTGGTCTCTCTGTAGAGAAAGAAACAGACGGAAAACCCGTCACATGTCCATTCCATCTGAATAAAACTGACCAGAACAGGCGCGCGCACATGAGCGCGTGCGCGTGTACACACACACACACACACACACACACACACACACACACAGAGCAACGCCACATGAACTGTCAAACAAAATGGGTTTCAGGTTCTGAAACAGGCCTCTGAGACTTGGGAGTCAGTAAAAAGTTCCCCGAATCCTCTGTCAGAGAGCCTCCACGGTCAGTTGCCCCAGGTGGCTTCCTGGGAGTGATATTCAGGTTTCTGAACCAATAGTTCCGTAAGTACGATAAATTGACCCGAAAGTCTGCCAGTAGAAAAAGAATAACATCCCAGGTTCCCTACCAAACGGCACACATGGGTGCTCTCTCAATGGTGTCCTGGTGTGAACCAAGGCTGTGGGATTGCAGACCGAAACAGAAGGTCCCTACAGGAAGATCCTACGTGTTGGCGGACCGCTCCTCTCTCCATACGGCAGGCTAGATCTGAAGGGAGCGTCAAGAAAGGAAACTGGAGGGAAAACGGACTCGTGTCCTTCCACCCTAATGACCCGAGGGAGAAACCGAATGCAGGGAAGGTGCGGGAGGTGAAGAACGAAGACAGAAAGGGACGGAAGGGTGTTCTGTGCCCAGTGGAATTAAGGGAAAGATTTCATTGGCCTAACTAAGACATGGCACAGCAAGATGCTCCCGTCCCCCTATGACCACAGTGGAGGGTCCATGGGCTGGAATAGAAAGGGGAGGGAGGAGGGGGACATCTTTGCATCCCATTAAGCAGGGCCGAGTTCTTGCGCCTTTCTCCATGACCTGGAAAATATAATTGCTGAAGTGTCGTGTTTATGGATTGGATTGTGGAGTTAAATAAACTATTATTGAGTGATGACTTCAAATACACAGTCCAAAGACTACACCCCCCACACACACACATGTTCCATAACATAAATCAGCCCCTAAACTCATTTCTTTTGGAACACTAGACCTAAGCCTGTTGGTCTGAGCTTTACAAGAGAGTAAGACTAAAATGCATGTATTCATTCATCATATATTGGTGACCTTGACAAGCCAGGGCCTAGGCATGCTGCCTACCTACAAAGGAATGATCTACAACAGTCACAGCTAGTAGTCGTCTCACTCCTACTATGAGCCAGGCGCCAGAGCTCGTTTAATCTTCACGGTGAGCTGCGTGCTTATGACCCTCATTCTGCAGGTGAATCAAATCCCTGGTGGGGACATGGTGGAGCACTTGTTCGACTGCAAACTGAAAGGTCCGGCTTTGAACCTACCAGCCGCCTTATGAGAGTTTATCTGGAAACCTTATGGGGGATTCTAATCTCTCCTCCAGGGACCCTGAATCAGAGTAGACTCTGCGGCACACAGCACAAAGACTGAGGCAGACAGATGTTGGGTAACTTGCCTATTCAAGGTGACAATTCATTTGCGAGAGGACGCAACTCTACAAGAGACCTTTTGGAGCTGTTTAAGGGTCAAGACCAACCGTCTCTGGCTCCACTCAGAGTCTCTACAGGGAACAATCCCCGCCAGCCAGAGGAGTCTGAAAGTTTCCTGGAGACAGTAGCACTTCCTGGATGGGTGGGGTTTGAAGCAAAAAGTGGGGAGAACATCCCAAGTAGCCGGAACCATAGGACAGTGGAATCCTGGCTGCAGAGTGAGGCACCAGGGACCAGGCTGCCTGGAGCAGAAGGTTTGTGGCAGGGACTCCTGGAGGAGGCTGTTGTGATTGGAGAAGACTTGGGAGGAGCCGGTGGTCGGAGAGTTCCTCTTGAGAAACTTTAAATGGAAAATGAGCTTCAGTTCTCAGCTCCGTGCTGGTTACTGCAGGGGCCCCGGAGCCAGCGTTCAGAATCCATTCATTCATCAGGCTCCGTGAGCTCATTAAGCTTGCCTTTCACTTTTGTCTCCGTTCCTGTCTCTTTTTACCAAGTCCTGGCATCTCAGATGCTGACCTTTCATAACGATGCGGATGCAGACCGGCAGCCTCCTTTTTAGTCTGGAAAAGGCTGCTCCAATGGCAAGGTTCTTACTCCGGTGCCTCAGGCTCCTCTTACACAGCGTCTTATGACATGTATGACGTGGGGTCATCATCCATGTATGCATCTGTGCTCTCCCAGCAGGCTACACTACGGCCATGATAGGGTTTCCTAGACCGTAACTCTTTAAGGAAGCAGACGGCTTTATTTCCTCCAGGTTTGAACTACTGGCCATTCGGTTAACAGGGCAGCGTCTCACCACAGCTCTGCTCACTTTGTGTCCTTCGTATCTGTCACATAGCAGATGCTCAGCAAGTATCTGCTGCATGAGTGAAGGGATGGACGGATACGCCATGAGTGAGCGACCACCATGACGCTGGAAGGAATCTAAAGGCTTAAAGAATCTCAAGCTCAACTCTTTATTCCTTTGGTGACTTAGCTCTATGAAACAAGTAGGCCCCCTTCCCTTTAGTGGCCATTACAATGGCCTGCTTATTCGTGGCGCTCATGGCAAGGAGTACTCAGCGTGTCCACGCGCTCATTATGGACAGGATGAGTGCCGAGTGCGGGCACCCTCTCTGCTGCCCCCTGTGCCGCTAGAGCTCCCTGCACAGCACACGATGTATAGTAAATCCTCAGTAGCCATTTGTTGGATTAAATAATTAACACCCCATCTCCAATTAATTGGCCAGATTCATTTTGGAACTCCCAAGCGAGGAGAAACTCATTCATTTTTATTGTTCTTTGAGAGTCCTTGCTTGGTGTCAAGGGCGAACAGGCTTGCCTGCCACCAAAAGGGTTAGAGGTTCTTGGTCACCTCGGAGCTCCTTGGAAGAAAGGTCTGGCAATCACCCTACGGAGACAGCGCTGCGATGACGTGCACAGGGTGGCTGGGAGTCGGCATCGATGTGAAGGCCACTGGTTATCATTAGATTTTCTTCCTAGTGAAATAAAAACTAGCTCCCATAGTTCCTTTATTCCTCGATTTGCCTTTTGGAGTTTTTGACAGAGCCCGTCTAATTCTCACCCACCCAGCAGCTGAGGTGGCTTTTAGCAGCTGCTCAGTTTCTGTCTTGCTCCTCCCGGCAAGAGCTGGAAGCTTATTCCCCGTCCTTTGAATGTAGATTGGTCTCAGTGACCTGATTATAATAAATAAAATAAAGCAGAAGTCATGGTGTGTGAGTCAGGAGGATGGCCAATGTGACTTGCTCCTTACTCTCTTGAATTACTCACTCTGGGAAGTGCTGGCTGCCATGTCATAAGGAGAATCATGCAACCCCATTGAAAAGTTCAGGGGGAGCGCAGATTGGGGACCCAAAACACATCTGTAGGTAACTGGATATCCCCTTACAGAAGGGTTGTGGGGAGGAGACAAGCCAGTCAGGGTGCGGAGTAGCAACGATGAAACATACAACTTTCTTCTAGTTCTTAAATGCTTCCTCTCCACCCGCCACCCTCCTGCCCCCACTATCATGATCACAATTCTACCTTACAAATCTGGCTAGACCAGAGGATGTACACTGGTACAGATAGGAACTGGAAGCACAGGGAATCCAGGACAGATGATCCCTTCAGGACCAGTGGTGAGAGTGGCGATACCGGGAGGGTGGAGGGAGGGGTGGAAAGGGGGAACCGATTACAAGGATCTACATATAACCTGCTCCCTGGGGGGTGGACAACAGAAAGGTGGGTGAAGGGAGACGTCGGACAGTGTAAGACATGACAAAATAATAATAATTTATAAATTATCAAGGGTTCATGGGGGAGGGAGGAACAGGGAGGGAGGGGGAAAATGAGGAGCAGATACCAAGGGCTCAAGCAGGAAGCAAATGTTTTGAGAATGATGAGGGCAACAAATGTACAAATGTGCTTGACACGATGGATGGATGGCTGGATTGTGATAAGAGTTGTACAAACCCCAGTCAAATGATTTTTTTCAAAAAGAAAGAAAAGTTCAGGACACAGGAACGGAGGCCAAGTGTCCACAGCCAAGAAAGACGCGTGTGCTCCTGACAGATGAGCGAGCGGCTCAGAAGTGAGTCCTCCTGAGGCCATAGTCGAGCTTCAGATGCCTGCAGCTTCGGCTAGCATCTGCTCCTGGGACATCCGCAGCAAAGAGCGCTCCGTTCAGCCACTCTCACATTCCTGACAGATTGAAACTAAAAAGTGTCTGCTGCTTTAAGCTAAGAAGTGCTGGTGTCAGTTGTAGGTTACTAATAACTAGGCCTTTAAGAATACACCAAGAGCTATCGTGTTCCACCACAGACTGCTCTTTCATGGTCTCTGGACCCTTTGTTCCCTGTTCTCTCTCCCAGTGAGTGTGCTGCGGCTTCTCACCCGCCCTGGAAGAGGCCAGGGCTGAGGACTGAGAATGGATTTTCAGGCGTGGCTGTGGCGTCCTCCACCAACACAGAACAGCGGCACCCACAGGAGCAACAACAAGATCAGCCCCCGGCTCTCAAGACAAGTCCAACACGGATTCTACCCTAGAGGACAGGATCGAATTGTCACCAAGTTTCCAAAACTGTAAACGTCCCTGAAAGCAGAGCCACGTCTTTCTCCCACGGGGCAGTGTGTGGGGTTGAACCAGTCACCCTTTCAGTCAGCAGGTGAGGATCATCAGGGCACCATCCCAGAGGGAAAGGGTGCGCTCCGTATAAACACGGACAAGTTCTGTCATTTCACATGGACTTGTTTCCCTGTGTCATTGTGAAAAGTTTCAAACACACAGAAAAGTTAAAACAATGTTACAATGAACCACATCTATCCACTCCCTAGTTTTTGAAATAAACGTTTTACTATACTCACTTCCACCTAAATCCCTCTATCATTCTATCAGTCTTTCTTATTTGACTGAAACATTTCCAAGTGAGTTAAAAACCCACATTGACTTTCCAGCCAACCAATATCTCCAAGACCTTTCCTTATTTTCTACCTTCCCTCAGCTATTTCAACCGCAGCCTGGGCTGGCTCCTGAAACACAAGACGGGATTGTATTTCCTAACACACACACACACACACACACACACACACACACACACACCACAAAGATATATTATATTTCCTAACACACACACACACACACACATGCACACACATCCCACAAAGATATATTTACACATACACACACACACATCACAAAGATATAGAGTAGGTTTTGAAGACGGATAGACTTGAATAGTAATTCTAGATCTTTTGCTTTCAATTAGGTGATATTTGGTAAGGTCCTCATTCTCTTGGAGTCTTGATTCCTTTTTCAAATATAAAATGAGTTCGATAAGAAAATACACATTTCAAGGTTATATAGAAGACAAGAGATCATTCGAATATATGTAAAACTCTTACTATTGTATCTGCTAGGTAGTAGGTGTCCGGTACATGATAGCTAATATTATACGGCTCATCATTTCTGCCTATGAAGAAAATGTGGACTCGGAATCTAGCACCCAGTACATCCTTAAACCCTCCATATTTACACCACCTTAAAATCTACAAGGTCTGCTAGATCCTCCGCCCAGGAATTAATATGGACCATGAAAGTAGTGAACACTGCCTCTTCTGTCAGTTACAAATATTTTAATTGTTTCAAAGTATGAGATTGATTAAAATAATAGGGTATAACAAAACAGCTGCTATTGCTTATCGCGTTGCCATGAACTCTTTATCAGCAGTCTTTTGAGCCTTCCCACCGTACTCCCCTGTCGCACAATCCACGTTTCTCAGGCTAGCTGTAAGAACATCACAGGTGACTGTGTGAAATGCCTCACTGAGTGATAAATGCATGTGTTATGTTTACCATATTCCCCTCTCCCTCCAGCCTCATTAAAGAAAAGTAGGTTAATGTGCTTGGTAGTTGCTTTGCAAACTCATGGAGTTCCTAGTGATCGGCTACTAATATCCACTCTTCCCTTCCTAACAAATTGTGGTCTTACTGAGAACAATGCACCCGGCTAAACGGCTCCATTGTTCGACTTCTTGCACAGACACTAGCAGGCTAGCTGACACTTTTCTGACCAAGGGAGACAGCCCAGATCCATTGCCATCGAGACCGTTGTAGCCAGGGGCCAGGCTGCTCTGGGGCTTTTCATACAATGAGAAAAATAAGTCTCTAAACCAGGAGAGCTACTGTCTTGAGAGAGCGAGGTTCTGATTACTAATTGCTGACCCTGATTCTTAAATGATGATGTATCTTTCCTAGAATTTCTGAACAGGAGTACCACCCCTGTCAGGTGACTCGCAAGCGGTTCTTCTGTAATGTAGAAAGTAAGGTGGTATTTGACTTCTTCTTGATTCCTTAAAAAACAAAACAAAAAAAAGCCCTCCCTTCCTTCCAGTCAATTCTGACTCATCATGACTCTGTAGGACAGGATCAAACTTCCCTCAAACTATAAATATACATTTTTATGAGATTAGAAAACCTCATTTTTCTCCAGCAGAGTGGCTGGTAGTTTTGAACTGCTAACTTTCCTGATTGCTAGCACCACCAAATCCCCCACATTTCCACTGTGCACATCTCAGTGACTTTGCCAGCAGCTTATCTTCTTGTCTGGGTAGCTCATTCATCTAGGTCAAGAGACTGGACAACATTGAAAGCAGTGCACCTTTCCAACCATTTTCCTTGGGCTTTGGGCCTCTCATGCCAATGTAGGTTTTACTAGCATTTCCCTTGACAAAAGCAGGAGCCACCTAGAAGAGCAGGGATCCCTGATCATTAAGCACTCAGCTGCTAACTGTCTGGTGGGAGGCTCAAAACCACCAGCAGTTCTGTGGTCGACAAGAGTTCTGATCTGCTCCCGTTAGGAGTTCTACTCGACTTAAGGGGTCACCGCGAGTTGGAATCAACTCAAAGGTACACGATAGCAAGAAGCAGAAACACAGTTTTGCTTTCTCTCTGACATCTGCTACCCTGATGGCCCCTCCTCCAATCACAAATACAGAGCACTTCACTTATTATCTTCCAATTCCGGACAGAAGAAAACAGTCTGTTTTCTTGATCTTGCTATTTCTTGCATGTCTCTGCTCAGTTTGCTCCCCATCCATCCTGACACGATTCCCAGGGCATGTTTGCGGAATGAAGGAATGCGCCTAAGCTGTGAACAATCTAACGGACTCAATCATCCACGGAAAGCCAGCAGGGAATGCGCCATCGCACAGAGAGCACAGTTGTGACTTGGTGCTCTGTTTCTGCTGTATGCATAGTGGAGGCGGGCTGCACTTCTTGACTATATTTGTTTGGCAGCACCCATTGTTCAAAGATACGGGGGAGCCTTAGAAAACAATCTACAGTAGAAGCAAGTGCCTGCATTTATTATCACTTAGACCAACTGTCCTCTTGACTAGGTTAAATCCCAGTTTCTTCTCTGCTGTTGTTTTTCAACTATTTTTTCGGGGACCAGAGAATGATGTTTATCGGACCCAGACTTGACCCAGTCAGAAACACACTGCTGTTGGGTGTCACCAGGTTGGTTCGGACTCATAACGATCCCATGTATAACAGAACAAAGCACTACCTAGTCCCCTGGCGTCCTCACAATCGCCAATCGTCGCTTTGGCTGAACGCATTGTCATAACCACTCTGTCAATCATGAAGAGTCCCCTTTTTTCATGGCCTAGACTTTACCAAACAAGGTGCCCTGTGCCAGGGACGGTTCCCTTCTAATAACAGACCCAAGTGCATGAGACCAGGTCTCACCATTATCCTTTTAGGGAGCATTCTGACGGTTCTCCTTCCAAGACACTGTGGTCTATTGCTGTATGGGGGAGATCTTCCGGCAAAAGGACTCTTTAAAGTGCTCAAAAGCTAAGGCACAACTTGGAGCACTAAGGTACATCTGACCCAGGCTTTGGTATTTTCAGTCACTTCCTGTGACGGTGAAGGCTGGACAGTGCATGAGGAAGGCTAAAAGAGAACTGACCGGTGGTGTCGAATGATGGTGCGGATGAAGACTACTGACTAAACCGCAGACTCCCAGAAGAGTGAACATATATGTCTTGGAAAAATCAAATGCCTACTGATCCATGTGAATGCTACTCGCAATCTATCATTTCCGAAGGACTTGTATTTGGCAGGGCGCTTTCGGCTAGGCGAGACAGAGCAGGGATTGGCAGACTTATTCAGATATTCCACCTTCGGCAGGTCACGTGGTCTCTGTAGCAACTCTTCAACCTTGCCTTGATAGCACGAAAGCAGCCATGAGCAATACATACAGGAATGAACATGGCTGTGTTTTAAGGAAACTTGGTTCATGGACACTGACATGTGAACTTGATGGAGATTTTCCACAGGCCATCGGCATTGTTAACTACAACCACCCCTACTTGTTGTTAGGTGCTGTGGAGTCAATTCCGAGCTATTGTGACCCTGTGCACAACAGACTGAATCACGGTCTAGTCCTGTGCCATTCTCACAGTGGTTTCCGTGTCTGAGCACACTGCTGCCGCCACTGTGTCTGTCTCGTCTCAGGTCTTCCTCTGTTTCACGGCCCCTCTACTTTACCAAGCATGACGGCCCTTTCCAGGCACTGGTCTCTCCTGGGAACATGTCCAAAGTATGTGAGATGAAGTTTTGCCAGTCTTGCTTCTAAGGAGCATTCTTCCAAGACAGCTTTGTTCGTTCTTTTAGTCACCGGCACCACAATTCAGAAGCATTGCTTCTTCTTCAGTCTCCTTAGTCCACGTCCACGTTCCCTTACATATGAGGTGATCGACAATACCATATTGTGAGTCAGGCACACCCTAGTCCTCAAAGTAACGTCTTAGCTTCACAACGCCTTAACGACGTCTTGTGCCGCAGATTTACCCAAAGCAAGGTGTCATTTGATCTCTCGAATGATGCTTCCATAAGCACTGACTGTGGAGACAGCAAGACGAAACCCCTGACCACGTCAACCGTTTCTTCATTTATCATGATGTAACTTATTCATCCAGTTTTGGGAATTTAATTTGTAATTGATACTGACGACGGCACTTGATCTTCATCAGCAAATTTTTCAAGTCCTCTCTTTCAGCAAGTAAGATTGTGTCATCTGCATATCGCAGGTTGTTTATAAGCCTTCCTCTAATCCTGATGCCACATTTCTTCACATAATCTAGTCTCTCCAATTATTTACTCAGCATGCAGATCGAACAAATATCATAAGAGGATACAGCCTTTCTTAATTTTAAACCATTCCTTTGTTCCGTTCCAACAACTGCCTCATGGTTCCATGTACAGTTTCTGCATGAACATAATGAAATGTTCTGGGATTCCCATTTTTCTCAAGGTCATCCATAGTTTATTATGATACACACAGTCAAGTGCCTTTGAATAGTCAAAAAACACAAATAAAGATCTTTCTGGTCTTCTATGCTTCCATCCAAGATCCATTGGTACCAGCAATGATATTCCTTGTTCCAAGTCCTCTTCTGAATCAAAGTCTGACTCTCTGGCAGCTCCTTGTCAATGTATGTTGCAACTATTGTTGGATGATCTTCAGCACAATTTTACTTGCAGGTGATATTGTTCTGTAGTTTGTGCATTCTGCTGGGTCAGCTTTCTTTGGAGTGGGTGCAAATATGATCTCTTCCAGTCAGCTACCAGATAACTGTCTTCAAATTTCCTGATAATGACAAATCAGTACATCCAGTGCTTCATCAGCTTATTGAAACATTTCATTTGGTATTCCATCAATTCCTAAAGCCTTGGTTTTGGCTAATGCTTTCTGTACAGCTTGCACTTCCTCCCTCAATACCATTGGTTCTTGGTCATATGCTACCTCTTGAAATGGATGAATGTTAACCAGTGACTCTGTATATTCTTTCTGTCTTCTTTTGATGCTTTCTGCATCATTCAATATTTTGCTCATGGAATCCTTCCATATTGCAACCAAAGCTTTGACTTTCTTTCTAGGGTTCTTTCAGTTTACAATATAAGTGTTCTTCCTTTTTGGATTTATAACTCTAAGGCTGTGCACATTTCATGATCATATATAGGTCTGTCTTTTCGGTTCATCTCTTTTACATCATAATTTCTTCCATGTTCCTTAGACACTCTCTGATTAAGAGCAAGGTTCAGAGTCTCTTCTGACATCCACATTGATCTTTTCAATTTATTAATGACTTTTTTGCTTTTTTCATATGTTGTTCTTGATGGCATCTCACAGCTCTTCAGATATTTTGCCCTTATCATTCAGCGCATCAAATCTGCTCTTGACATGCAGGTGGGATAGACTCAAAGTCTTATTTTTGGCTCTTGTTGATTTGTCTTAATTTCCTCCAACTTCAACCTGAACTTAGATATGAGCAATTGATGGTCTGTTCCACAGTCATCCCTTGGCTTGGTTTTGCTGCTGATATTGAATTTTTCCATTGTGTCTTCCCACAGATGTAGTCAATTTTACTACTGTGTGTTCCATCTGAGAAGTCCACATACATAGTTGCCTTTTGTATGCTATTTTTGAAAAAAAAATTTGATGAAGAAATTGTTGTACTTAAAAAATTCTCTCATGTGATCTACAGCTTTATTTCTGTCACCAAGACCATGTCTGCAAACTACTGTTCTTCCCTCTTTATTTTCAACTGCTGTATGCCAATATCCAATAATTTCAATGAATCTTGATTGCATGTTTGATCAACTTCCAACTAAAGATGTAGGTAGAATTCTTCAATTTCTGCATCAATAGCTTTATTGGTTGGTGTATAAATTTGAATGCTAACATACTGACTGGATTTTCCAAATGGTGATAGATGTTATTCTATGACAGACAGCACTGCACGTCAAGATCTTGAAGCGTCCTGGCGATGCCATTCCTCTTGAATTCATCATTCCTGACACAGTATCTATGATTCAAGATGACCAACATCAGTCCATTTCAGCTTAGTAAGACCTACCAATCTCTATGCATTCCATTACATGTTGACGATTTCCAATTTTCCTAGTGTCCTACTTCATACATTCTAATTTTCAAAAAGTAATAGATGTTTACAGCTGTTTCTTCTCACTTGGAATCATGCCCCATCAGCAAATGAAGGCCCCGATGGCTTCATTCCTCCAGCTTTTACTCCATCCACATCGTTATGGTCAACTCTCCTTTGAGAGGGCAGCTCTCCTCCGTCATATTTTGTGTGCCTACTGACCTGAGGGCTTATTTTCTGGTACCAAATCTGACAAGGTTCTACTGGTATTCATTATCTGACAATGTTTCAATGATAGCCAAAGGTTTTTCAGTGGATAATTTCTCCAAAGCAGACAGTCTATACCTTCTTCATAGTCTGCTCTGCGTCTAGAAGCACTTCTGAAACTTGGCAACTTGGGTTGACTCTGCTGGTACTTGAAAATACCGCTGTCATAGCTTTCAGCATCACAATAGCCCACAAGTCACCGTAGTATGGCAAACTGACAGACAAGTGATGGTACAAATACTTTTGGGTGACTTTAATGAAAAATATATATTTTTTCCATATCGATGTGAATGGGGGGTGGGCAGAGTAGAGACAAGTGAACATCATCTCACAGAAGGGTCACAAGGAGGGGACGATGCCACTCAGGATGCAGTAGAGAACCAATGAAACATACAATGTTCCTCTAGTTCTTTAATGCTTCCTCTCCACCACCACCCCGCCCCCACTATCATGACCCCAATTCTACCTTACAAATCTGGCTAGACCAGACATGTACACTTGTGGTAGCACAAATCTGTTGTCAATTTGAGACTTTCAAGTGAAGGGGTGGAGTTTACCTGTCAATCAGGTCACAGCTTGATGACCTCATTTGGAGGCGCTAAGGAAGTAAATAGCTCACTGGAGGCAGGGCACATGCACACTCCTTGGGAGACATGCTTATTGACAAGCCACATGGAGACAGGCTGATGGTAGTGAGAGCCTTGGAGCTGGAGAAGCGACGTGGAGACCCCTGCCAGCACTGAGATGCTTATAATGCCACTGGGTACACAAGTCTTCCCACCCACTGGCCTGTGATCTTCCTGCATTTGGCATCATTGCAAGTGTTGCGTGAGTCTGAAGAGGACTTTATAGATTGGTATCGGACATATGGGCTACATCAGACTTGTGGACTTGATCTGAACTGGGCTGGGATGTTTTCTCAATATTCAATTGCTCTTATACATAAAGCTCTTTCATATACACATATGCATGTTTATGAATTTGTTTCTCTAGTCTACCCGGACTAATACAACACCAGAACAGATAAGAAATAAACCTCTCAGGACCAATAATAAGAGTAGCAATACCAGGAGGGTGAGGGGAAAGTGGGGGGACAGAAGGGGAAATCGATCACAATGATCAACATATAGCCCCCTCCCAGGGGGATGGATAACAGAAAAGTGGGTGAAGGGAGACAGCAGTCAGTGTAAGACATGAAAAAAATAATTATCAAGGGTTCATGAGGGAGGGAGGGTGGGAAAGGGAGGGGAAAAAATGAGGAGTTGATACCAAAGGCTCACGTAGAAAGAAAATGTTTTAAAAATGATGATGGCAACATATGTACAAGTGTGCTTGACACATGGATGGATGGATGGATTGTGATAAGAGATATATAAGCCCCCAATAAAACTATATATATATATTTTTTTCTTTTCTCTTAGTTCTCAAGACTATAATTAGGTCTCAGTCATGTTGACTCCTGCCTTGTAGGTAGACCTGGTGTTCTTTGCTTCTTGCTGATTCGCACATGGCATCAGCATTTTCCATCTGTATGTGCTGTCTCCATGTCTGGGCTGCTCTCTCCATATCTTAGAAGTGATTAGGTTGAGAAACTAATGCTTCAGATGAACTCCAAGAGCAGAACCCAAGAAGTTCAAGATTAAATCCTGGAGGTTGATGTGTCAGATGAAGACATGGCTGGAAGGTACGAAAACCTGGTGGGGACTATCAGAAAGAAGTTCGCCAAGAAGAGAGACCGGGCCGATTACAAAGATGAAGAAAATGGGAACATGAAACAAAGACGATGTTCTTAAAACCCCAAGAGTGAAGTGGCTGCTTGCAGAGGCACCTCAGGAAGAGCAGCCTTTTGGGGGAAGCTGCTCTGCTTACTGCGCTGTCAATTGTGGATACTCTGGTGTGTATTTGTGAACAAGTGCACACTTTGGAAAATGCTGTTCCCAAAACAGATGTGTGATGGATGTTATATATACATCCTTTTGCCCGAATGGGGTTTGTCGAGAAGTGGTTTTACTCTCTTGAGCTTCAAATGTACATATAGTTTTCTCTTTTTTTAAAATCATTTTATTAGGGGCTCATACAACTCTTATCACAATCCATGTGCACATCAGTTGTGTAAAGCACATTTGTACATTCATTGTCCTCATCATTCTCAAAACATTTTCTCTCCACTTAAAAAAAAAAAAAAGAAGTGATTAGGTTTAGGACCTGCCCTACTCAGGAATCATCTAATTAACACTACAAGGGAACATTGCTGCTGAATAGGATTACATTTATTTGTATAGTGGTTACGATGTCAGCACACAATTAAGGAGAACACAGTCCAACCAGGTTGTCATGAAATAGCATCCTTCCTTTGATTCCTTTCCAACCCATTAAAAAGGGAAAAAGCATGCTTAGTTCCTGAGGTGGAAGGTTGGATTGACTCACGGGTTACATCTTGTTGATCCCTGAAACAGATCTAGCCTTAGGACTGGTTCAAGACCTTTAATCTAAAATCATAGCAAGAACTCATGGGTATTGTAAAAAGAAAACAAGCTGTCAGGTCCTCAGTCTTTACTGTACCAAATGTGGTCTCCCTCGTGGCATCCTTACATTCATCTCGTGGACTCCTTCCCTAGGCCTCGTTAAGTACCACTCCACACTCTAGGTAGGTCTCATAGATAAAGCAATAAACAATCCAATATGGGACATATGCAATGAAATTGGCACGCAAAAATGATTACAGAGAACTACAGAAGGTCCACAGCTAAAAAATAAGGCTCAAGTTGGGACTTGGAGTTGGCGGTTGGAAGTCTAAGGAGTGCCCATAGAGAGTTTTGAATTGCTCAGGTGGAGAATGAGACAGGAGACAATGAGAATGAGGCCAAAGAACCTCCTGGGAATCCTGCAAGGCTCACGTGATGCGATGCCCAAGAATTTTAGCATTTGGAAAATGTATCAGTTTGGTTACTTTTGGCAACAAGTAATAGAAAAATCTTCTCAAAGGGGCTCGAGCTGTAGATTGGGAAGAAGGCAGTCTTCTAAATTCAGGAAACCCGCGGACCTTGTTCGGCTCTCCAGTTCTAGTTTTCCGCATGCTATCTGGCATCTGGAGAGCATCCAGAATAGCAGTAAGTGACCTCTACAATTGGTGAATTCAGTGATTCATTGACATCATCTGAGGTTCAAGTTCAGTCCATGTTTGGCCGAGTTGGCTTTGTCTTCAGGCTAATGTTTCATGATTGCTAGATGGCAGCTAAAGTTCTGGTTATTATGATCCAACCTAAAAATGTCCAGCAGAAGAAAGTGGAGCTATTTACTCTCTTTCTTTTTAAGGATATTTTATTGCCTTTTGGGTGAAAGTTTGCACAGCAAATTAGGTTCCCATTTAACAACTGTTCTGCACCAATTGCTCGGTGACATTGGTCACATTTCCACGTTGTGTTAACATGCTCACTCATTCCATTCAGAATATTCCATTTCCGACAATCTGGTTTCTTCTGAGAAGGTGCTGTTTTATCTTTGCTTTCGAGTAAACATCAACCACTTGGCCTCATACATATGAGTTTTAAAAGTGCCCAGTACTCTGGGCAGTTTTCTTGGTTGCAGTCTATATTTTAAGAAGCAATCTGTTATTTTGCTAAAAGGAGATAGTTTGGGTTCGAGGTTTCTGGCATCTCGCGGGGCTACAGGCTCAGGGGTTTTTCAGTCTCAACGAGCCTGGCTTGGACTCATCGCAAAGCTTCGAAAGCTTGGACTTTCTAGGAATGTGAATGTGTGCCACGTGGCTTTCTCTCTCCATTAGGATTCTGGCCCTGTGCAGAAGGGTCAGAGGTGGTAACCGGGCTGTTAGTTCTCCTGGTCTCACAATAGATGAGGCCCTGGCTTGTGGAGACTCTTAGTCCTGTAGTCTTGCTTCTTCTCTGAGTCTGGTTTCCTTCCTCCTTTTTGTTCCAGATAGGGGAGACCAAAGGTCACACTGCAGGTAATCACTATCAGGTTTTTTTTAATACCCTAGATATCATTCATCACGGGATTATCTAGTCTTTTGGTCTCTCTTTAAGAGTGAAGAAACATTATTGGGGAGAATTGTTCTTATGGGCCACAAACACATCATGTGGTGATGTCTAAAGGAGTCCCTGACAAGGAGAATGGGGCCGCTGTGCATCGATGAGAGCAGTGATTCTCAGCTGGGTCTGAGGTTGTCCTCCTCCTCAAAGGGATGGTCACAAATAAGGGGCAGGGCTGTGATGAGCATCAAGTAAGAAGAGGCTGGAGATCCTGCTGAGTTCATGCACAGAACAGCCTCCAACCCACAGTATTCAATCCAAATAGTAATAGAACTGAGGTTGAAAAACTGCGGTCTAGACCAATCAGAAACCTTCTCTGAAGCTGGGATTGGGACCATCTGCCTTGAAACACAGGTCCAGGGAGAAGCCTGAGTATCTGTATGAAATCAGGGTGGGGGGTCAGAAGTGCAAAGGAGGTGATGGGGAGAGAGATAGACACTGGAGAGGCAAGCAACTGAGCCAACCCAGAGGGATTGATGGGGTTTTCCAGTTTAGCAGATGTGTTTGTTTGTTTGTTTGTTTGTTTGTTTTAGGGATGCAGAACAAGGAGTTCTTGCCTACTGCAAACAAAATAAAGAGTTGTTGCTTTTGGGGATAAAAGTGAGGGTTATAATCTGATGGCTGTTCATCACCTTCAATACACACATGGAAACCTTAGGAGGAACTAGCACTTATTGATCGCCTACCCTAAATTCTGTGCCAAGAGAACCTAAGACGGGCAGAAACAATGCCAGGCAGGCAGTTGCATCTATGAGCCCATGCAATCTTCCCAAATATAGAGTAGCTATGCTTGATTACCCTTAATCCTACCCATGAGGAAGCCCCAGATCCAACGTGATCATTCCTGGGTCAGAGAGCAAGGATTCTTCCCTATATTCTGCTCACAAAACTTTTCTACATTGGATAATGCAAAATATCCAGGATTTCCAGAAGTAGTAGAGCTACATGCTGGGTAATGGTCTCTGAGTGCATTAAATGCCATATCTTCTGAAGGCAGATGGGCTGGTTAGAACCATTCTGGAGAAAGAACCTCTGGACAGAGATTTGCCTTTTTAAGAAGATTGATTTTTTTTTTTTTTTTGCTTATAATGCCCACAGTATTTCCCACTTTAAAACTGTGGGACTTAAAAATTTGTTTAAGTTCTTCTTAAATAAATAACCCCTGGCCATTGACTTCATTCCAAGACCTGGGGTCTCCATTGGGTGGTGTTTGTTTTTTTCCTTCTGGCTGTAATTGTTACCGAAGCAGGTCACCAGGTCTTCTGAGGTAGTTAGTTTATGGTGCCAACTGCCTAATAAACACATGTGGGATTAATTGAAGGGCGGAGAGATGAGTGGTTCGGTGAGCTTCGCCTGTCTTGTCTCTTGCTCTTTGATCATCAGACCAGTGTGCGGCTGCCTTGCTTGTTCTTTGCCTCAATTTGCAAGCTACACTACCTGTGGGACACCTAACCCGTAGACTGTGTCGCTGTAATTTGAGGTTTCTTCAAGACCTGCTTCCCCACACAATTGGAATTTACATCTCTTGAGCTGGGGACTGTTGGACCCTGTCATCTGGCTGACTGTTGGTGACCTGCTTTGCTGTTTGCTGCCTGTGGCCCGATAGCCTGAATTGCTCTACAGAGGATGACCCGGCGGCCCTCAAGACATGAAGGACTGCCAGTGTCTCACAACTCTCTCATGGGAGTGAGTGGCACTGAGCCATTTGTACTGCTTTATGATTTAATTAACTGTTTATTTCTTATGTTATATATCTATCTGTATAAAAATATCGAAAATTACTGACATTCTGGTTTTGTTTCTCTAGAGAACCCTGTCTAACACCCCTTCCTTCTGCAGCACTATGGGTGGGTTCAAAGCGCCAATCTTTAGATTTGTAATCAAGTATAAAAACCAAGGGACTATCTCATTCTCAGCTTTTATATCACTCTGTTGTCTAACTCTGATGAAGAAAACAAACCAGGAGTAATAGAAATCAGGGCCAGACAGACACTTTCTAAAGTATTCCTGGAGGTCCATATTGGGCCTTTAGACCATGTCGAAAACCTTTCCGAGAAGCTCCTTCCTACTGTCTGGCATTAGGATTCAGTGTGGGTCTGCTGGCCCGCGTGCTGGCGCCAACAGGGGCCAGTCTCAGCTGTCCAAACAGAGGGGAATTCAATGGCTTTGTCTTGTCTGAGGCCACTGGGCTCCATGGTGACTTCCAGCACTCACCCCGGGGTGTTGCCAAGGCTCTCTCCCCACCTCTCTCTTCCTGTTAGGGTTTCTATTTGCTTTTGGAAATGCAGGGGTCTGTGGTAAGTAGATTCGGGTTTGGGACTGGGTCTTGAAGAGAATAGAAAGGAGAGGGGACAGAATGATTATACCTGCTGGGTCCTTCCAGGAAGTTTATAAAAACATTCATTGGTATGTAGTGGAACACCAGGAGTTTCTCATACAATTCTTTTGGCCTAAGTTATCTCTATTGCAATAAATCCCACCGCACGAGGTCAGTGTGGGAAAACAAAGGATAGAGAGTTTCCTGGTTCAAAATAGATGTCAAGTTATGTTGGTTCCTGGGCTAATTCATTAGCAGGGAACAATCCTGAAGGAACTCAGTTGCTGGTATCGCCCAAGTGCCCGTATATTGTCTTTTGTTGCAGGGCAAACCATCACAAAATATGTCTGTCTACAACAATAGTCATTGTAGTTACTCATGATTTGATGGATCAGAACCAGGTCAGGGTCAGATGGGTAGTTCCTGTGCTGGTTTTGCCTGTGGTCTTCATGTGGCTGTCATTATGGGCTGATTTTCTGTGACTGGAGTGTTTCAAATGCATCATTCGTATGTTGGTGCTGGCTGTTCAATGGGTCACATGGTTCCAGAAGGGTAGCCCTGATTTCTTCCCATAGCAGATGTATTCCTAAGGCAGCAGGAGAACGGGCAAGCCCCCATGTGCACACTCCTGCCTCTGTTTGCCTCGTGTGCCGAATTGTCCAGTGGCTGAGCTCAGAGGCAATGGGGGGAGCAGGCAAAGCGAGATAAAAATCAACGAAGTGTGGACATTGGTAAACATAATTCACCGGAGCCCTTATTCTAATGATCTACCTCAATTCCTAGAAACCTGCCCTTGCCTTCTCACTGTGTCTCTCTGAAGTAGATTCATTGTTCCACTTGGGCAAATTTTTTAGGCAAAATGTAATATAGCTTTTATTGAAGGTTCCTAATGTTCTATTGTCTGGTAGGACCTCAAAACTCAATTTCACTTGTCCTCCCCCCATTTCCCAGGAGTCCTATCCACATTCCAGGGCTGGAAAACGCATCTGCTCTGGATTGTCATGGACACACGGTGGCATTTGCAGAGATGTGCTGGCTCTCAGTTGAGGGTTCACGGAGTCCCTTTGACGTCTAGCCACCTTTCAGGTGCTTTTCAGTCCCTCTCGAGTCTCACGTCTTTTGGACATGTTGTCAGGAGAGACGAGTCCCCGGGGAAGGACCCGCTGCTTGGTCAAGCCACTGAGCAGCGGAAAGGCAGAAGGCCCTTAACAAGTTGGACTAGCACAGTGACTGGACTCGATTATCGGGCTATTTTGATGGCCCACTCGGCTGTAGACAGCTCTATAAGGCTGTTTTATGCCCTTTCTGTGCACGATGTAGACATTTATCTTCTGAGACCTTTCTACTTCCTGGGTTCTACTTGGGAAACAAGTCATGGTCTCTCATGCTCTTAGATTCTCTCAACTTTTCTGTAGAACCAGTCATTCCCCATTTTGCCTCTTCCTGACGGGGCCTGATTAAACAATAAATCACATCCCCCCATTCAGATAGCAACAAAGTCTCTTTAAGCATCAATTCCTCTGACTTCTTCCTTCCTCCACCTCAAAGACTCCTTTTCTAGTCAGAGTTCAGGTAGCCTGGCTCTTCTTCATCTGGCTGTCAGTCAGTAGGCTGTGCAAGCCTGAGTTCTTTCTGTCACCTGATAGGGCTTACTCCTAGAACACTACAAGCAGGAAAGCTTCTGTTTTCTTCTTTTCTGCTGCTCATTCCACCCGTGAGACGAGGAACTTGATGGTTTAGTGAGAATAGGGAAAGGTTCACTCTAGGGTGGGGAAGAGGACTTGTACATATTTCAAAATATCCCCCATCACAGCTGCTACCTGTTTCTAATTGCAGGTCCAGAATGAAGCCTGCACTCCCCTCATCCTGCAGTGCCCCTTAAAGTACTCAGTTGCTTCCAAGAGCTACTGAGTTGGGTTGGCTTGCTAGGTATGTTAGTCTGGGTAGAGTAGAGAAACAAATTCATGGACACGAGAGAGTTTTATATAAGGGCAATCGTACATTAAAAAAGCATCTCAACCCAGTCCAGTCCAAGCTCATAAGTCCGATATTAGCCATATGTCCAATACCAATCTATAAAGTCTTCCTCAGACTCACACAACACATGCAATGATGCCAAATGCAGGATGATCACAGACCAGGGAGGAGAAAATCTTTGGATCCAGTGGTGTTGTAAGCTTCTCAGCGGTGGCAGGGGTCTCCACGTGGCCTCGCCAGTTCCCAGGGCTGCATCAGAGTAGATCCATGTGGCTTCTCCTCAGGGATGTCTCACAGGAAGCCAGCAGAGAGAGGGAAGTGTCTCTGCCTCCAACGAGGAATACAGGAGTTCCCAGAATTCTCAGGAGAAGGCCATGCCCACATAGGGGTCTCATTGGTTATATCTTGATCGACAGGCCAGACTCTACCCCTTCACTCCCAATCCTCTCAAATTGACACAAAATCATGTAACTACCACACTAGGTTTAGTTACAGAAAAGAATTTGAATTGGAAACCGAGTTTTATTTTGTAGTGATCTGTCATCTTTCAGAGGGATTGGTACCCTGGTCAATGTGGTCCTTCCTCTAGGCTAGCACGACAATGTCCCAGTGATTCCATTAGACGGCTTTACAGGTAACAGTATTTTTGAAAAACAAGCTTACACTTACATTAGTTTCCTAAATGTATAACAAATTGTCACAAACTTTGGGTTTAAAGCAATAAACCTTTGTTATCTCATCGTTTCCATAGTTCAGGAGTCCAAGCATTTTGTTGGGTCCTCTGCTCGGGGACTGAAATCAACATGGTGGCTGGGCGTTGGTCTTCTCACATGGCTGCTGGAAGAATTCATGACCTTGAAGCTATACAACTGGGAATGGGCTGCTTCTTCAAGACCAACAGCATCTCTCCCTTCTGGTAAGATGGCGGTGGGTTTTGTATTTAGGAGCAAAGCATTTTCCTCCTGTTCTTCCCTCATCTCTGGGAACATCAGCAACCACAATTGGGGCAGTGTCCTTTTCTTGCCAGTCCCATCCTTGGCTCACACTCCTTGGCAATGGCAGAAACTCCCACAGAGCCTCCCATCCCTCTTTGTTTAAGAGGCACTAACAGCACTTCCATTCAGCGCATCTTCCTTTTAGAAAACGTCCTGACAGCTTTACTACTGGGGCTTCTTTATGGGGCAGTGGAAGAGCAGGGACTTGAAGAAAAAGTCAATATCAGGTCACAGACGATCCGGAAGAATGCTTAGCTCCTGTGCTCCCTGACCTCCTGCACTGCCTCCTGCCCCACCCCAACCCCTAGTCAGAGCTAAGCACACTTAGATTTATAAGTATGCTGCCCAATACCCAGAGGGCACCGAGAATGGAAGTGACCAGCCCAAGGAGGTTTTAGGGAAAGGTCATGACCACAATTCACTAGCTCAGGCCCTCTGGGCTGCTAGAGAGTGGGTGGGATCCTGCATCGGGGTGTGGGGCAGGGGACAGGGAATAAAGAAAGAGTCTTTGGAACTCAGGGTTTGGCAGAAGTGCTGTGGCCGAATCCTCCAGGAAGTGACATGACTGTATCATCCCCCTGTGCCATGCTGGAGTGATGGGGAAGCCAGAGAAGCAATGGACAGCGAAGGTGAGCCCTGGTGGTGTAGTCGGAAATGCACTGGTTTGCTAACCACAAGGTCAGCAGTTCCAAATGGCCAGCCACTACTCGGGAGAAAGATGAGGCTTTCTACTCCCATAAAGACGTGGCAGTTCTACTCTGTCTATAGGACTGCTGTGAGTCAGAACTGACTCAATGGCAGTGAGTTTGGTGAAAAAGTCAGGCTGTTCCATCTTGGAGAACCGGGAAGTCTCTGCTATGCAGAAAGCCAGGGTTTCCGAACACTCGTATCTCACATCAGGACATGAAGACCTTGCCCTTAAGAAGTATCCTTTGTGGATAAGGCTAGATAGGACGCTTCAGGGCGCAGTAGGTTTACGTTACCATTGGAGGAATAATTCAGATGATGAGTATGATTGCATATCCTAAAGAGTGGAGTCCATGTCAGTAAATGTGCATCTGGAAGTGGTTGAATGCGGTCTGTTTTGCTGTGTATATTTTCAACCACAATTTAAAAGCAGCAGCAGCAGCCTTAGTGTTCAAATAAGCCCCTACACCCACCCGGGTCTCCTCTGGAGACACAGGATTCTCGGGGAAGGGTAATGAATACAACCTTCTAGCAGAGCTGGCCTCTTCCAACCAGCCCCATGGGAGAGATAGCAAATTAACTGATGCTTGGGGAATAGTAAATAGTCACAAGCAGCCCCTTCTTAAGTGGAACTCCCATGAGAAGAAAGTCATTTTCATCATAGCGCTGGGATAAATTCCAAGTAGCCCTCTCACTGTGTCTTAAGTGAGAAAATGACTCGCACTGGCTATGCCTACCTATGGCAAAGGGCCCCACCCCAAAGGCTGGACCGGCTTACATTGCCACAGGACATTGGAGCCCCTTCCCTGTGGACTTGGGTTTTCTCATTTCACATTTCCCTCCCTAATTTAATACCATTGTCATTTGCATTTGCATTTCTTTGCTGATTAGTGAGGTTAAATGCTCTTTTCCCAGATCTGTATTCCTCTCTTTTTTCGAAGTCCCCTTTGAGTAAATTATAATCTGGTCATGAAAACGAGGAGCAGTGCCCTTGAGAGACCAATTAGAAAGAAGAACAGGAATGGCAAAGAAAAGAGGGGAGGCGACAACGCAGAGAGAGAAATGAGAAAACTTCTTTGCCAGAGTTAGGCAGGTTAGAACAACACAAAATACACAACATCGAGAGCAGAGGTTCCCAAACTTACTTGACCTTACGGCCCGGTTCTCAGAAAAAAACAACCAAAACTCCTCAGAACTTCCCCCAAATGAAGAACTTCTGTACAATAGCCCATGATCCAGGATAAAGTGTAGGTATCTGCTTTTGCAGCACCCCTACCCCCTCATCTCTCCTGGCCCCCTGGTCCCACCTCCCCTGCCCCTCCGGATTGTTCCAGTGCCTCCCAAGGGACAGTTATTGCCCACTTTGTTCTAGAGTCAAATATGCCCTGCCTGGTTCAAAACACAACTCAACCCCACCCCTCCCACTCATGACGGGGCTCTGTTCTAGAACTCAATTGTCAGTCAGTTTTAACACTAGTGAAATATCTTGTTTGTAAAAAGGTTTTGTTATCATTGGGTTTTCTTATCAGTATCTTTATAAATCTGATCTCGGTTTATCTCTGGGTGCTGGAAATATTACGTGATCTGCTCTGGTAGATGTTCTTCATCTTGTGTTATCTTGCCCAGGCCATCCTTGGATTATTTGGCATCTTCAACATCGGCACTTCCTGCTTCTCCGGTTGCCCATGTTGGTCAAGCCAAATCTGCGTTCAAGCCATGAAATCAGCATCAGTGGCATGAAAGTATGTGTGGTGGTCTTCTTGCCGTTCATTCAGGTTTCCAGAAAGACTGTGTGCTTCCTAGGAATCTTCTTCTCGATTTGGTCTTCCAGCCACGTCACCAGTAGCGTCTCCAGCGCTTGGATTGACTTTTGCCTCCTCTTTGTAACATTGTTGATTTATGCCAATCGATCCTTTAATTGCCTCCAGAAGTTTATCCAGAGTGCCTGTCCAAACTGGAATGAGACTGCCCTTCCACATGTTTTTGTTGTTATTTTACAAAGAACATAACCTCTTTATTCGTTTGAGAAACAAATGTTTGGCTTAGGTGGTGAGAACAAGGCAAACACTAGGGACATTGAGTAGCTCTTCCTATTTCTTCCAAAGGGCTCCAAGCCAGGAAGAGGCTACAAGGGAGCTCTCGATTGCTTGAGCAAACCAGTTTGGTGGCTTTTCAGCAGGATTATCCCAATAAAGACATCTGTGAAGACAGGACAAGAAAGAAATGACGAATATGGATCATTCAACATGTATGTGCTGTTTAGTCTGAAGTCCCTATACGCGCTCTAAAATCCTGTCGTTATTCCGAGCTGGGAGTGCGGTCAGCGTGCTGCTCCATCTTCCTCCCACTGCTCCTGATTCTGCCCTGCAGAACCTCGGGGTCGTGAAGGCATCCGGCTGCCAGGGGCGGGGGGCAGGTCAGAACATCTGGGGGCTTGGGGAGGCCATTTCCTTGGCTGCCTACTTGGCTAACCAGTACTTGTATCTTTTGGTCTTAGGCTTCTCAAAGTTCACCCCAGACATAGGCACCCCCACAGTGTCAAGTCCATTTCCTGTTACCTCACGCCAATTTCCTGTTACCTCACGCCAAGGCTGGCCCCGCCATGCGGTGGACTCTTCTGGTAACTTGATTGCATGGGGAGCTACCACCACACCAAGATTCCGGTTCAAGTGGCAGGCCACGATTTCAGGGTTCAGCTCCCATGTCACCTTGTTCTTCATCCTTATTTCTAAGGGACAGGTTTTCCGAAATTTCACTGTCGCCTTACCTGCCCTGGTCTGGAGCCTCTCTATCTTCCTTCTTGTCTCAGCAACTTCTCTTCCTGTTTTCCAGGGATGCCCATACAGCCAGTCCTGGAGGAAAGAGTCGATGATGGGCCTGGATTTCCTGACGGACCACAGGTCACCCCGCCCTCCAAGATCCTGGAGGGCTCCAGGTTCTCTTTGGGCCAGTGTTCAGGGTCTTCCACCAGTTGGTAGACGTGGTGTCGCTGGTGCAGGTGTGGCTTCCTGCCCTCCCGGCCAGCGGCACCTGCCAGCAGCGTCCGCTTCACGGTGACAGTGAGCCACCGAACTTGCGCTCTGGGCCCCGGGGGCCAAATCAGCTCGCAGACTCCTCGGTCCGGAGCAGTGAAGGCGACCACCACGTTCACTTGTGGTTTTTGATGACTTTCCATTCTCAGAGACTTTATGGATCTTCATCTTTATGTCCATGTCTAGAGCCTTCCTCACCTCCTTTTTTGGATAGAATTTATAGAGCCATGACAAATTTGTTACTCGGATTGTTGGGCACTACCTGCAGTACGAGTGTGACAGTGGGCGAAATTTGAACATTGCTTCAAATGAACAGCCGATGCGTCTGATGGTAGGAAAGGCTCTAAAGTCATAAACGATCGGGTTGCGGTTCTGGTTAACAAGGGAGTCAGCTTCAGGGTCAGAACACCGAAGTGAGAAGAGTTGCCAGAGTTTCAAGCACACGTGAGTTTCCAAAGTCCTTTGTCATTAGAATGGAACATTACCCACCTTTCTACCCATTATGACTTCCAACACAGACACCAGCTTCATTGTCCACCCCAGGCCATCACCTGCTATGTGACAGGGTTTGGGACACCAAACCATAACATTAGACATCAGCAAATGAGCATCTGAGAATGAACACATCAGCAAATTATGCATTTCGACATTGTATGTAGTGCTTACAACTAGTGATAAAATGTAAGCAACAGCAATCTAGGACACGTACAAACCATTTCCCCCACCCCACACAAAGACAATTGTTAAGCATGGTTCTTCTAAAGGGCAGTTCAAAGATTAGGCTACTGAGTCTACAATTTGCAGCCTTTGAAACCCTGTGAAGTACTTCTTAATGGCCAACACGGTCGCTGTGAGTCAGAATCCACTCTAAGACAATGGGTTGTAGTGATTAGGAAGCAGGGTTTGCATCTGACCATATCTGGAGGAGTCCTAAACCAGATATATGCAATCCATGATACTTAACCACTCGGAGATTCAATTCCCTCAGTTCTTAAGTCAGGGTAAATGAAGAGTATGTCAACATTAAACAGCACAGACGAAGCCCGGAGCACAGTGCCGGGCCAGCAGGAGTTGGAGGAGTAATCGCTGTCTTGTTGCTGTTAGCAGCTGTGGAGTGTCCATCTTTGACTCCTGATGACACACAGCAGAGCCAAGGATTCCCCCGGTCCTGCACCATTCCCATAGCGGGTTGTGATTATGGAGTTTTCATTGGCTGACTCTCAGAAACAGATTGCAAGGCCTTTTTCAGCTGGCAGCTCTGCTGAAACCAGTTCAGCACCAAAGTAATACAAAAGCCATAGTGACAGACAGGTCACGGTGGCTGCGAATGGGGACCGGGAATCCAACTTTGGTTTCCCATCTGGAAGACACGAATTGTACCACTGACCACCGATGCCACCTAATAAGTATTACAGCCATGAATATTCAGTGGGCACCTGCTATGCCAGGTCATATGCTACAGTCCTTACATGTTGCTGTTGTCTCAGCGTGGCTTTATGGGAGAGGGTAGAACTGCCCTGTAGGGTTTCCTAGACTGGAATCTCTTGTTTGTTTGTTGCTAGTTCACATGCCACAAGAGAGTTGAAGTCGATTTCAATTTTACATTTCCCCCTTTTATAACCGCTCAGACCAGTGTTCAGATCTGCGGGATAAGGAATCCAGAGAGTTTGGCTGTGTTCTTTAAAGGCTGTGAGCTTCTCTCTTTTTACGTTAAATATGTATTTATTTTTCATTTAGCCCCCCCCGCTTTTATTTGTGGAGTATAACATGTACAAAGAAAACCATACTATATGTAGTGACTGTATCCCAGTAGCCTCCCCCGCTCCCCGACAAGTGTGACTATTTCTTCTTTATTTTCCCCACTCACCCTCCACTTTCCTTTCCTGTCCCTCTCCTCGCCTCCTCCCCTACCCCACCTCCCCCTCTTTGTTTTTCACTGTAGTGTAAACAGTTTTCATTTTTCTTCATAATAATGGGATTATGAATTACTTATCCTGATGAGATTGACTAACGCTCCTAAAATGTCTCCAAGTTCGCTCATGTCGTGAGGCACTCAGCAATCTCATCACCCTGATGTGGAGATGAAAGTATTCCCTTGTGTGCATGCACCAGAGCTTATGACTCCATTCTTCCAGCCATGTGGTTTTGCTGGTTTCCATATTTTTTTTCTAACCATTTTATTAGGAGTTAATCCAGACATCAGACCATTCCATACTTCGATCATTGTAGTGTTGTGCAATTGCTACCAAAATCAGTTTCAAAATATTTTCTTTCTTGTTGAACTCTTTTACCCCCGCCCCAGCACACCGCCGCCCCCGCCCCATCACAGCCCTGCCCCATCACATACCCCCGCCCCATCACACCCCCACCCCATCACAGCCCCAACCCCGCCCCATCACAGCCATGCCCCATCATCCCCCCTCACACCCACGCCCCATCACACCTCCAGAAACCGTTATCCTATTGCTGTCCCTATAGGTTCATCGGTCCTAGGTTTCATCGACCAAAAAACATAGAGAATCACACAACAGAGCGTCAAGAGGGCTGCCAACAATGACAAGTACAGCAGAGACAAACACCAATAAGAACAAGCAAAAGCAAAAACACGGAAACTGTGAAAAACCAGGTCAAGCCCAAGTGTATCAGAAGAGAATTCAGCGACAAGGTTTTAACCGTCCAGGTCAGATTGATCACTTTAATCTACTATAGTCGTCTTTCCCACACTCTGTGTCTGATAACCAGGTTATTCCTATGCCTCAATTATGGTGAGAGGGCAATCACAGGAGGCTTACTCCCTGTGTAGATCCTAAAATTTATTTTGGGCTTCACCAGAATCTCACAATTTGAGCTCTGATACTATTCCCTTCTTTGAATTTGGATTAGATAATTTAAAATCCTTGGATCACGGATGTTGGTGTACTTCTTCCATGTGGGCTTAGTTGACACCTCACTTAGATGGCTGCTTGTTTGAAAACAAGCCTTTAAGACCCCAGGTGGTAGTCTATCTGATAGCTGGGCACCGTCTAATGTCTTGACCACACTTTGCTATAGCACCCATCTATTCTGTGCTTCCTTCATGAGGGTGGATATTGATCACGGCCATGTTGTAAGAGCTAATTTTTCTCAGACTGGAGCTAGGATTAAGTGCGAGCCAATCATCCGTTCCTGAATCGATGTTTTCCCATCTTTTGGGTATCATAGAAATCGCTGTGATAAACATGACGGTGCATGCATCTGTTAGCACTTGGCTCTTTATTCCCTTGGAGGACATACCAAGCAGACAGATTGCAGGGTCATATGCGTTTATATTTTCTTTTTAGTTTTTCTTTATTCATTTGCTTTTTTCTTTATTATTTTTAACAGTTTTATTGTCATACAATTCAATCGTTCAATCATTTCAAGAAGAGTCATACAATCATCACCACAATCAATTTTAGAACTTTCTTCATCCTTGGACTCATCGTGATTAGCTCTCTATTTCTCTCCAACCTCCCTGCCATACTCCCAAGGAACCATTAGTCCAGTTGCTTTCTCTATAGATTTACTTATCCTGGGTCTCATATACAGGAAAACATTTAAAAAATAAAACGAACAGAGAAAATGAAAAAACAAACAAACAATGTAAAACAGATTTTAAAACCACAATTGAGAAGAAAGCTGAAAATATTAAAAACTAGAACAAATTTTAAAATGATCCAAAGGGGGATCAAATGATAAGGTGTTAACTTTTAACCTAACTGCATCTGCAATACTCCGCTTTCCAATGCACGTTGCATGATAGCAAGGCTATTCCCATCCCTGGTCCGTGGTCAGAGTGGATTCACCAAAGGCTTCATCTACACGTTGCACTAGGTCATTAATTCTGCTGCACAAGACCTCTTTAGAGTACTGAAAAGCAAAGTTGTTTGAGGAGCGAGGTGCAGCTCACCCAAGCCATGGCATTTTCCATAGCGTCATTTGCATGTGAAAGTTGGACATCAAAAATATTTAATACCATAAAATACCATACATCTGTTGTGCATAGAGTTGCTATGGGCTGAGCCGACTAGGTGACACCTAACAAAACAATAACAACAACAGTTCTCTTCACTTAAAAAAAACAACCCAAAAACAAAACCAATCCCCTGCCAATTTGTGTGTCTTAAAAAAATTATTTTTATGAAGTTATTTGAGTACATAAATATAATATTTTTACAAGGTCCCAATCCTCTATTCTGTCTCCTGTAATGTGGGTGTTTTTCATTAGGTTTGGAAGTATATTTATGTCTTGTATTCGGGCCCTTCTGTTTTCCCTGTTTTCCAGTTATGGCTGGTATGATTCTAGGGTCAATGCTTAGTTCTGTAATCCGTCCTGAGTTGGCTTTTGTACATGGTGTGAATTATGGTCCTGTTTCATTCTTTTGCAGATGGAGATCTGATCTTCCCCACTTAAAGTGTTTAGTCCTTTATAAAAAATCAGGTGTTTGTAGGTGACATTTCTGGTTTCTCCAGTTTAATCTATTGATCTACAAATCTATCATTATACCAATACCACACAGTTTTAATTATTTTTGCTAAGTAATCGGTTTTTAATTGAGCAGAGAGAGTCTTCCTACTTTGTTTCTATTTTTTAATAGTGCTTTGTTTATCCTGGGTTTCTTTCCTTTCCATATGAAGTTGTTGATTTGTTTTTCCATTTCTTTGAAGAGTTATGCTGGGACTTGGATTGGAACTGCATTGAATTTATAAAATGCTTTCAGTAATGTTGACATTTTCATTACATTAAATCTTTCTGTCTATGAACATGGGACATCCTTCCAATTATGTAAGTCTCTTGTTTTCATGTAGAAGTGTTTTATGGTTTTCTTTGTATAAGTCTTTTGTTTCTCTAGTTAGATTTATTCATAAGCATTTTATCTTTTGGGTGGTCATCGTAAATGGTATTGTTGTTTAATTTCTTTTGAGAATCCTCTTCTTTCATATACAAGAATCCAATTGATTGTTGTATGTTGATCTTAAATAGCCTGCTACTTTGCCAAAGTTTTCAATTAGATCCAGCAATTTTTTTTATTAAGTCTTTGGGGTTTTCTATGTATAAGCTTACATCATCTTAAATAAAGAGCGCTTTGTTCCTTCAGTGCCAATTTGGAATCCTTTAATATGTTTTTGATGCCTTTTAGTTCTGGTTAAGCCTTTTAGAATTATCTTTTAAAAGTGGTTAGGCTGTAATCTTTTTTTTTTAATTTAGTATTTATTACTTTCCGATTTCTTTTCTTTCTTTTTTAAAAAAATCATTTTATTGGGGGCTGGTACAACTCTTATCACAATCCATCCATCCATCCATTGTGTCCAGCACATTTGTACATTTGTTGCCATCATCATTTTCAAAACATTTTGTTTCTACTTGAGCCTTTGCTATCAGCTCCTCATCTTTTTCACCTTCCTCCCCCGCCCTCCCTCCCTCATGAACCCTTGATAATTTAGAAATCATTATTATTTTTTCATGTCTTACACAGACCAATGTCCACCTCCACGCACTTTTCTATGATCCATCCCCCTAGGAGGGGGTTAAACGTAGATCATTGTGACTAGTTCCCCGTATCTTCTCCCACCTTCCCCTTCCCCTCCTGGTACGGCTACTCTCAATGTTGGTCCTGAGGGGTTGATCTGTCCTGGATTCCCTGTGTTTCTAGCTCTTCTCTGTACCCATGTGCATGATCTGGTCTAGCCAGGTTTGTAAGGTAGAATTAGGGTCATGATAGTGGGGGGAGGAAGCATTTAGGAACTAGAGGAAAGTTGTATGCTTCATCGGTGCTATACTGCACCCTGACTGGCTCGTCTCCTCCCTGAGACCCTTCTGTAAGGGGATGTCCAGTTGTCTACAGATGGGCTTTGTGTCTCCACCCTGCACACACACACACACACACCCTCATACACAGTGATATAATTTTTGGTGCTGGGTCTTTAGGCTAGAATCTTTATGGGAGAATATCACTAGGTATTTTCTCCATAGGGCCACTGGTAGGTTTGGTTAGCTGACCTGTTGGTTAGCAGCTGAATACAGAACGATTGTATCACTGGGTCCCTTACGTAATAGTCTCGTTGCAATCCTCAGCACATGTTGTGAGATGTGTGTTACACCCACTTTATAGAGGAGTCAACTGAAGTTTACATAGGGCTGCATGAGTACATAGTATTTGACTCTCACATTCATGGACTACTGGCGCAAACTAGGTTTTGGTAGCTGCCTCTTTTCATCGCCCCTCTTGTGTTTGTAATACTCTAGCCTTAGGTTCCCAGACTTATTTGGCCTAGCACTCCTTTTTAGAAAAAACAAAAATGACTCGGTGCCCACCCCAGCAATGAAAAACATCCGTACTGCACCCCATCACACAGGATTCAGCACAAGTAACTGCTTCTGCAGCCCTGCTGGGTCCTTCCAGGACCAACACCACCCCAAACCCTGGGAGGCAGTATCATGCACTGTGGGAAACACTGCTCCCAATGTTTCCCTCCTAACACATAGACTTTCTTCTGTTTGGCTCTGTCTCTGACTTCCCCTCTAGACTGTGAGTCCTTGGAGCTTATTCCTGTCTATTTCCATTACCTACCACCACAGTCCTACCTTGAAGCAATGGACTCTTCATTCCCACCTTCTCCTCACTGTCAGGGGCCCTGAATGCACCTTTTATGCACAGCCAAGTCCACTTAACATAGGAGGTGTGAATCAGGGAAAGCCCGATAGTCTGACCTCGGCAGCAAGCCTTTCACGATGGCCCCTTGAAGCCGAGGTGAGCCCTCACCCTTAGACTTATAACGGGAGCTCTGACCTCCTCCATTCCATCTTTTCCTCCTCTCTCTGGTGGCTTCTCTGCAGGGAGAGGAGAAGACATGCTATTATTACTGTATGAACTAATGTACTTTCCCATTTCTCTGGCCGTGGGGGAGTGGGGAGTGGGGAGTGGTCACACGACCTACCCTGGACCACCCATCCTGTGCCCACGGCCAGAGCAACAACTGCTAGCCCAAAGGGGATGCCAATTAAGAGGACTTATCATAGCTCATGAAGATTTTCTCTCAAACTCAACGAAGCAAAGTCCTGACAAGTTTTGCCAAGGCCTGATGCAAGGGTGGGAAAGGCATCTAGGAGCAATGAGTTCATTTGGTACGTGTCTTATTGTATGCTGTACACTTTGCTTCAATAGCCTACATATTTTACAATGGAATGCATCACAGTAGCAAGTATTGAGCACCAGCTTTGTCCCAGGCCTGTGCAGGGCGCTGGGAAGACAGAGAGGAAATGGCCCACTCCTTGTTCTCAGAGCACTTACATCTATCATGCTCACATTCAGTTTGACTCAAGTTCACCGTGGTGCTAATCTTCCTCTTATATATCATTATACTTTACATATAGCTTTTTATTTTTCCAAATTCACGGGAGGGCCATGCCATCTCTGTGGATTACCTTTTACAGCACTTAGCTCTGTGCCACGGGCCTGAAGGCAATTAATGTGAGTTCTTTGATGATATTGAACTTCCTGGACGCTTCAGGCATTTTCTTTCAGCCGTCCTAGTTAGTGCCTTAATGTGATAATAGGCTGATTGATTTTTATGGGAGCCTTAATCGTCCATCAGATGTTCATCTTGAAAGTTAATTCTAGCTCCACCAACCATTTGGCCTTGGGCAGGTCGCTTAACCTCTCTGCACCTCAGTTTCCTCACCTGCTAAATTAGGAATAAAAAAAACTGGTCGTGCAGTCTTGATGTGATAATTAAATTAAATAGAAGCCCAGATCAAAGGGTTACATACAATTCTATTCAGCCACATGTATTCAGCATGTCCTATGATCTTGGGCCCTATGTTAGGCCTTGGAAACACTAAGAGAATGGCACACAGCCCCTAGTCACCCTAAAGACACAAGCTGGTATATCAAGACAGATGTGTGCCAGTAGTTATAATACATTTAGACTGCTAAGAGGAGTTCTTGGGGGCAGTGGAGAAAGAGGGAATGAATATTTATTAAGCATTGGCTACCTGAGTTTGAGGGACCCTTACAGGGAGTCACTGGGATATGCACGGTATTTGTGTATGTATGTCCATAAACTCAATGTCACGTGGGACTGTCTCCTTCACAGCCTGGTTGCTTAGATGTCTGACTTTCATATAAATGGCACGAAACCCACCTCGACTCACCTTCCCTCTGGAGCAAGCAGAGTGAAGCATGCTGATCACTTAACACATTCCCAAAGCAACCAGCCAAATCGGGGGCTGGATACATATGCAAAGAAGGATCCCTGTTGACCCATCCTCTGAATGCGTTTCCCAACGCTGCTGCCTCCTGCTGCCCAGTAACCCGTTGCCGTGGGAGACAAGGGTATTCAGTGTGACAAGTCACATGGCACCCTGAGCCGCCTTGATCCTGTGTCAGGCTGACCCCAATGCAGCGCCAACCCCCTCAAGTGACCAAGGACAAAATGCATTCATGCTGAAATGCGCCGCACAATTCACAGCCCTTCCTCCCCTTCAGCAGGAGACTGCAGAGGGAGGGATCTTGCCTGGCTGACACCTCTGTGGATGTCTGCCTGGATTCCTTTCCCGCTACCCCAATCTCCCGGGTGCCAGGTTCTAAATCCACCCAGAGACCAGCCTGCGTGAGGCCCTTTCTTGATGAGACACTGATGGAATACAAACTGGTACCCTGCATCAGGTTCTCGGATAGCACTGTAGACGGACGAAGAAGAGATAAGCAGACATCAATTGCTAATGGAGAGAATTTAGAGGAAAGGGCAAACAGGCTTAGTGTTTCTGCAGTTGAGCCCCACGTTTCTCTTTTCCCGCTGAAACAAATTGCAACAGTTGACAGTCCTTAAAATACATCCAGAGCATGAGTAGAGCTTTGCTTCTAGAGCTTATACGCAATCATCTATGCTTATTGAGTGTTCACTACATGGCGAGCAACTGCAGGTGTTTATTTCACTTGATCCTTAGCGACAGCAACCCTACAAGGTAGGTACTTGGATTAGCTCCTCTCTATAGACTAGGCAGTTGAGGCTGAGAAGGGATGATACACTTGCCCAAGGTCAAGTGACAGAGGCAGCACTCCAGAGAGGAGGTGCAGCTCCAGATGACACACACTTAATTCTTGTGCTATGCTGTTGCTAGAGGCACCGCTTTGGAGAACAGTAACGTGGCCAGACGTGTGTTGGCAGACAAGCTGCACGACCTTGGCCTGTTACCTACCGAAGGTCTCTGTGGAAGAAGGAGAGCAGTAGGATCCACCTCGTGGAGCAAGAAGCCCTGGCAGCAGCGTGTTGGGCTGCTGACCCAAAGTCGGCAGATTAAACCTACGCGAGGCTTGCGGTGCCTATAAAGATTTACAGTCTCAGAGACCCCCGGGAAGCCAGGCCTATGGGGTTGCTATGAGGCAGAATCGCCTCCAGGCAGTGGGGTGAGTACCTTATGGAGCAGCAATACTCATCAGGATCTAATAAAAAGAAACTATTTACGATGCTCATACTGGGCAGAGGAAGGACCCAATGCATGCTAGTTCTTTCTATAAACACTAAATGCTCCAGGGTAGGGGCTTACCTTGATCTTCTGCGGGTCTTTACCAGCTCATCCTTCCCCCAGTATCTGTTGTGCAGTCTAGCCCACCCTCACACTACTGAGACCCATAGAAGGAGGAGGGCTGCCCCACAGGGGTTCCCAGGCTGGGATCGTTAGGGGAGCAAGTGATCAGGTCTTTTCTTTCTTTTGTATCCAGGCACAGCTTGTTTTTACTTCCTGGTGTGAAGGGGTAAATCACGTGAGCCCAAATGGCTTCAACAACTCAGGTCTCCTCCTCCAGGAAGCGGCTGGGTGGTTTGGAATCTCCAGCCTTTTGATTGGCAGTGAGCACTGAGCCGTTGTGTCAAGGGGTCCCCCCGCCCTGTGCTAGCACAATACTACCGTTTCCCCGAAAGTAAGACCTACTTACAGTTTTGCCTCTAGCTGAACTATAAGGCATCCCCCGAAAATAAGACCTCCCCAAAAATAAGGCCCCCCAAAGCTACTGTAACTCTGGATTCTGGACCTTAGTGGCAGGCGCCGCTGAGCAGTTCACTGTTGGCCGCAGCGCAGCCGGAGCAGACAGGAAGTGTGAGATCTCTTTTGATAAAACAATAAACAATAAATGTGTACCGTATTCTTCATGGAAAAATAAGACATCCCCTTAATATAAGACCTAGCACATATTTGGGAGCAAAAATTAATATAAGACACTGTCTTATTTTCGGGGAAAGAGGGTAAGTGTATCATAAGAACTGCTTTTTACACTGGCGGAATAAAATGGGAGATTTGATAAAATTAAATTGATTATAATTAAACCTCACATTAAAGTGCCTTATTATTTATAAAATGATGCACCTTGTCATTTAGGTGTAGGTTTGTTTTTGATTTAAAACGTCAAGAAAATCTGAGCTAGCAATTCCACTGTGAGATAAATACGGAACAGAATTGAAAATCTATGTCCACACAAAAACTTGCAAATGATTATTTACAACAAGGTTATTCAGCCCCAAGGATGAAACAAGCTAAATCTCCACTAGCAGACGAATAGAGTGTGGTGTATCCATACAATAGAATATTACCCTCAGTAAAAAGGAATGACGTCCCAATGCATCCTATAACGTGGAGGATCCTTGAAAGCCTTATGTTAAATGAAAGAAACCAGTCACAAAAGACCGCATATGACATAGTTCCACTTATACGAATCCAGACTAGGTCAATCTGCGGTGACAGAAAGGAAATTCGTGGAGAGATAGGGCTAGGGCGATTAGAAATGCAGGGTTGATAAATAAAGGTGTGAGCTTCCTTTTTCTCAAATCTCACTGCCATCGAGTGGATTGTGACTCATACCGACCCTCTAGGACAGTGTAGGAGTGCCCCTGTGGGTCTCCGAGACTGTAACTCTTGACAGACATAGAAAGTCTCTATCCCTGGGCGGCAGGTGGTTTCAAAACTGCTGGCCTTGCGTGAGCCATCTGATGTGTCAGCATTCCCCCACCCCTCATCCATTTAGGGTGATGAAATGTTCTAGCATTGACTGTGGTGGCTATAGGAAATGCACTTGCACACGCACATACACATACACACACACTTTAAATCGCGAATTGGCTCTCAATAATAGTATGATTTATAAAAGTCAAGGAATCAGTATCCCAAACTCAAACTCCCTGCTATTGAGTTGGTGTGACTCTTGACCAACGTATAGGACGGGGTAGTACCGCCCCGGTCAGTTTCTGAGACTGCAACCCTTGAAGTGAACAGAAAGCCTCGTCTTTCTCCTGCACAGCCGCTGGTGGTGTGCAACTGCTGATTAGCCCACATAAATCAGAAGCTCAGCATGTGTGGGTTTGACAGTCTTAACCAAACTTCCTGCTCTGTCCGTGCACCAATTCAGGCAGCCTGGGCCATCGGCTTAGACATTTTCACCAAGGCAGGCCAAACCCAAACCCAGCCCAGCCAGGTGCCATCCAGCCGACCCTGACATATCCTGACCGCAGGCATGTCCGAGTCAAACTGCACGGCAGGGTTTTCAAGGGTTAAGGTTTCAGAAGGACATCTTCAGGCCTTTTCTCCCCCTAGGCACCTCTGGGTAGGCTCGAACCTCCAATGTTTTGGTGAGCATCTGAATGCTTAACCATTTGTGCCACACAGCAGGCCATGAGGGTGGCAGGGTAATAAAAAGAACTAAGTTCCCGTCATTTCTCACAGCCCTCTCCTGACGCCCGCCCCTCAAATGCATCTTTAACATGATGCCTCCTGTCTGGCTCCATGGGGTGGGAGAGGAGGGTGAAAAGGATTGGTCATTCTGAGGGAAACTGTGGAGAGTAAGATGAAATTGCAGCGACAGAGAGCCTGGTCTTTCTCAAAATTAAGAGCAAGACTAAAACAGTCTACATATTAGGTCTATTATCACTTGCAAGTCTCTTCCCTCCCATGATCTTGTCTCAGAAACAAGTAGCAGCCCACCATTCTGGAACACTCGCTGGGTCCTTTATTTAAAGATACTGTTCAAAAATTCAAGCAATTGCGAATGGAAAAGGGAAAAGCCAGGATTGTAATTAAGTTGACCTAGTTTGGAAAGTTAGAGAGGATTAGCCAAAGGGTTCCAGAACCTGTAAGTATTTAAAAGTCAAAGTGAGGGAACACGGTGCTTGGCATTCACGAGAGCAAGCTGTGAAGGTCTGTCATTATGACGGCAACGGAAGTGTAATTCTGTCATTTGAAAATCTGGTTCTTCGCTCGACTTTTGACCAGTGATGTTATATATAGACACACTCCCAAGGGAAATTCCTGAGGAATTTCAAATAGAAAAGATCATATTTGTGTGTTTTTGAAAAGTAACGCCTCTGGGTACAAGGAAACTGAACACCACCTGGACCTGGGACCTTTTCACAGCCATGATGTCTGAGCCCATTGCTGCATCTCAATCGGTCTCATGGGGGTCTTCCCAGACTCTACTTCACCACGCATGATGTCTTTCTCCAGGGACGGGTCTCTCCTGAGAACGTGCCCAAAGATGCAAAATGAGGGGTAGCCATCCTCCCTCCTACGAAGCCTTTTCCCTGTACTTCCAAGTCTTCAGCTTCAACTTATATTTGCACATGTAGGAGCACCTGATGGTCTGTCTCGTGGCCTGGTTCTGACTGATCATACTGGGTTTCGCCACCATTTCTTCCCGTAGATGTAGTCATGTTGATCCCGGCGTATTCCACCTAGTGAACTGCGCACATTTAGTCACTGTTTATGTTGGTGAAAAAAGGTATTTTCAAGGAGTTTGTCGCTCATTTTACAAAATTCTGTCCGATGCAGGGCCGGGTGCCCCAACAGGCTAGACTGGAAAACACAAGCTTTTCTTTCTTGTTATATTTTAATGTGTTCTTTGTCAGTGGCTTGATGTTGTTGCTGTTTTGGTGTACGTTGTTGCTTGGTTTTGCTCTGTCTTGTTTTTGTGCATGTTGTTG
>NW_022103958.1:38168048-38199426 GCF_000313985.2 Echinops telfairi
ATGTTTTGAGAATGATGTACAAATACGCTTTACACAATTGATGTGTGTATGGATTGCGATAACAGTTGTATGAGCCCCTAATAAAATGTTTAAAAAAGAAATAGATTACAAAATGTAAATGGAAAAAAAAAATTCTGTCCGATGCTCTCCAGCTTTGTTCCGATCATCACAGCCACATGTTTTCACTCCTGGTCCTTCTTTGTTCCCAAATTTTGCATCCCCATCACTTGATTGCATAATGTCTCAATTTGATGCTACAGAAATTGGTAAAAATCATCAATGTGTTTATCTTTAACCTTAGTGATTGGTGTGTACATTTAAATAAATAGTTGTAGTAACTTGTTTTCCTAGGGGACTCAGGGGTATTTTCTACCACTGGGTGTTGTACTTCAAGGTAGATCTTGAAATGTCCTCTTTGAGGGCGAATGTCATGCCATTCCTCCTCAACCTATCATTCTCGCATCGTAGACCATGCGGTTGTGGGATTCAACTTGGCCAATACCAGTCTGCTTCAGCTTACTAATGCCCAGGGGATCCATCTGTGTGCATTCCATTTCATTTCGGTTGACTTACAATTTCCCTAGATTTATACTTTGCTTCTCTAGAGAGCCAAGCCTAGCACAGACCCATACACCATCCTTCCCTCAGGAAACAAGGAAAAGAGCCATGAATTCCTGACACTATTTGATTCTATGCCTCACATTGTTCTCATTTTGCCAATGAGAAGGATGAGGCTGCAAAATTTCTTGCCAAAGTCATGGCTAGTCTCTTAAAAACCCGTCCTTCATGTTGAAGTTCAAAATCAATACAAGAAATCACAGAAAGAGCAATAGACTCAACTCCATAGAAATTAACAACTAGTCCATGTCAAAAACCCACACAACCCACGTTAAAGGCAAATGGATAAATTGAGAAGACGACTCACCACTACTATCCAGCAAAATCCAGTGGAGCCCAGTTCAGTCCATCCTCGGAGAAACACATGGAGCTGCTGCGCTCAGTGAGTTACAGTGTCTGTCCTCAAGGAGCTCGGCTGAGGCTTGAGCGCATCTCATGTCAAGAAAAGTGAACAAAGGCCTGGAGGTGTGAAACATCTTGCTGTGCACCTTGGGGGTAGTTACAAATCCTGCAGGGTTCTGAAAGGAAGGACATAGTTCTGAGTAGTGGAGGTGAGGTTGGATGGATAGAAGGATCAGCACAAGCTGGTTCCTAGACTCAGAGGTTAAAGACATTCCAAATGCCCGTTTCCAAACGAGTGTCCCACCCCATCATCTCTAACATCAGCTCCCCTTCCTCCCCTCACTCCTCTCCCTCCCCTCTCTAGGCTCTGTCATTAGGATGGAAATAGATAACATTGTTGTGGAGACTGATAAATCCCAAATCCAAGGGTCAAATAGGAGGCTTCCCTTGACTCATGTGATGGCAGGGGCTGACCAACCCAAACCAGCAGGCCAGATGACAGGTTGTTGGCTCATAGGGCTGAAGAAATCTGGTCTTACTTTCTCAGGTCTCCCAAACAGTGGTCAGAATACAATGCAGGGTCCAGAGCAAGAGAGAGAGCTTTGCTAGAGCATTCGTATCTAATGGGTGACGATCATACCACTAAGGACACTCCTGTTGCCTAAGGAGGGTAGTACAAGATCACTCCTGTGATTTAACAGGACTGCAGTTTATTTAGGAAGAACAAGTAAAGAATGAATTAGAAGAAGCAAGACTGAGGTCTAGGAGTCCTCATGATCTTCTATGGCAGCAGCCACGTGGAAAATAAACTGGTATATTAGTGAGATAGCTTATTGTGCCAACGTGGCTGATAAACACAAATTCATTGAAGGTTCATTGAAGGGCAGAGAGATAAATAGCTCGGTGACCTCACCTTTCGAGTTCTCAGGTCCCTTGTTTTGTGATGGTCGGACCAGGGTGCAGCTGCCTTAGCCAGTTCCCTGCTTCAGCTGACAAGACTGACTTCCAGCAAAACATCTCTAAAGAGAAGCCATATGGACCTACCCTGATGCAGCCCTGGGTGCTGGAGCACCCTTGTGGAGACCCCTGCCAGCGCTGAGTTGCTTACATGCTCCCTGATTCAGCTTTCCTCCTGCAGCCAGCATCATTGTGTGTTTTGTGAGATGGAGGAGGACTTTATAAATTGGTGTCAGACATATGGGCTAATGTTAAACTTGTGGGCTTGGGCAGCACTGGGTTGGGACTTTTTTTTTGAAGGGTGCTTACCCTTTATAGAAAACTCTCTCTTATACATATGAGTTTCTGTGGATTTGTTTCTCTAAAGTACCCAGACTAACACAATTAGTGTTGTGGATGGTGTGAGGGTGTGCATTCGCCTGATAGTTGTGTGTGTGTGTGTGTGTGTGTGTGTGTGTGTGTGTGAATTTGTCAGTCTCTTCTTCTCGATGGAATGATGGACTGAGGTGAGGATAGAGTAAAGGAGACAGAGGAGTCATTCAGAATTATCCTCAGCATGGACAGTCGTTTTGTAGGTGAAATGGACATGTTTGATTAGACTGGAGGAAGAGAGGCTGCCTGAAGCTTTAGATATATCTACTTTGAGGGGTCCCTGGGAACCAAGGCGTGGTGTTCATCAGGGCTCAGATATTCGAATCTGGGGGATAAGAACTAAAGAGAGACATGGTGCCCTCAGCTACACGAATACATAGTATTTCCCAGGAAGGACAAGTGGGTTGAGAAAAACACTGGGCCAAGGTGAAGCATGGTGTATGTTTAGAGGGGGCCAGGGGAGAAAGGCCCCCCTGTGGTCCCACAGATTTGATCTCGCCTTTTCTTCTGAAAAGTGATTCTTTTCAAAGTTCCAGTTGGGTGTTTGTGTAGCCAGAGAAGACCATTAGGGAGCTATTTGCTCTCTTGCCTGAAAAAGGTTTGCTATAAGGTGTTTGAGTCGCATCCAGGATGGGGCAGTTGGGCCATTGTTTGGAAGCAGGAGGATGAACAAAAGAATGAAATGAGAGCATTTTGCATCCTGAGATAAAACCTCTTTCTCCATTATGGGTCTGAGGCTTCAGCAAAATTGGGTTGTATTTAATAAAATGTGGCTTTTTTCTAGTCTAAATCTAGGTCACATTGTTTCTGAGAATTTCTGGTTATCTTTTGAATGTGTATGCGGGTATGTTCATTATCAAATATGATTCAGTGATTTATTGCTAAATGATCAGGAAGAATGAGAAAGTATATCTCCACTCACCAGTGGATAAACCCTGGAGAAATCTACCAACTCTCTGAAAGACAATGAGGAAAAACTCAGAATCAAGCCTTACGTTTATTTTCCCCAGTGCAGGGAGGGCAGCATTAGCTTCACCGAGTCTCAGGGAAGAGCGTGCTAGAAGATGTATAGGGTACTAGGGAGCGATGAGGGTTCAGTTAGAACGCTTGTCATCCATGTGTGAGACCAGGTTTGGTGCTTCGCCAATATGCCTCACACGTAGTGCCCGCCCCTCTGTCAGTGGTGGTGTGTAGGTTGCTATGATGCTGACCAGGGGGGCATCCAGACTAAAGACACACCAGGAAGAAAGACCTGACTATCTACTTCCACAAGTTAACCGATGACTCACAACCGGCAACCAACCGTGGGCATGTCGCAGGGCCAGGTAGTGTTGTGCCTTCCGTCACCACACAAGTTAAGGGTCACCCTGGGGAACAGCTTGATGGCAGTAGCAACAGAAACCTGATCTGAGACATTTTAAGGGGCAATTTTCAAGGCAAGAAACTATTTTGTTAGGACTGGTTAGCATTTACTAGGCATTGATTTCAGATTGGTGGGTGCGGTGAGGTCAGGATCTTGGCATGTATTTTGATGAGCACGCTGTCAGTCTTGCTGATAAACGTTTAGTTGATTCCTGGCCCCATCTGAAGGGAGTAACTGCTACTTTCTGGAGCAAGCAATTAAGTTTTTCTTTCTCTTCGTCTCAGTACAGGTCGTCCCTGATTTATGCCAGTTCTCTCCTGATGATGCCCACAGAAAGTCAGTTCTGACTTCAGTCATAGACCTGATTTTGTTTTTGACATTTTATTCAAAGCAGGACAATAAATCATACAATTTGTGAGCCGTAGTTTATAAAGTTCCCTCCAAGGGAACGTGGAGGCTGATATAATCGTGAGCAAATCGCACGTTGTAGCATTGTTGTCATTATTGTTGCTCGGTGCCGTCCAGGCCCTTCGCACCCCTGGTGATGTTCTGTACAACAGACGGAAACCCTGCGAGTGCTGCACCAGCCTCACAATTGTTGTGGTGCTTGAGCTCATTCTTGCAGTCCCTGTGCCACTGGGTCAATCCGTCTCTTTGAGACTCTTCCTCTTTCTCACTTACCTTCTACTTTACCAAGCGCGAGGTCCTTTTCCATGGACTGAGCGTTATCGACAACATGTCCACAGTAGGGAAGATGACGTCTCATTGCCTAAAATACTTTTACCAAGACATATTTGTTTGTTCTCTTGGTAGGTTACATACTTCATTATTCTCTACCAACACCATCATTCAAATACACAAATTCTTCCACGTCCGCTGGCCAATTTTCACGTGTGTATGAAGTGATTGAAAACACCACGACTTCATGGCTGGGTCCGTGGCCCCTTAGTCTTTAAAGTGACATCCTGGCTCGTCAACATTGTAAAGAAGTGCTTGTGCAGCAGATTCTCCAATGTAATACTTCATTTGATTTCTTGACTGCGGCTTCCAGGAGCATGATTGTGGATCCAAGTAAAATGGGACCCTTGACAACTTCATCTTCTCCCCGTTTATCGCGGTACTGTCTATGCGTGCAGTTGTGAGGGTTTGGGTTTTCTTCACATTGAGTTATAATCTAACTGAAGGCCATTGTCCTTGACTGCCATCAGGACGTGCTTTACGTCCCCTTTGCTTTCACCTAGCAAGCAAGCAAGCAAGGTTTGCATGGTGCCAGTTGTTAAGGACCTGCCTCCAGCCCTGGCGCTGAGCTCTTCTTCCTGCAGTCCAGTTTCTCAGATCCTCTGGTCAGCTTCCAGATTGAATAAGTGCTGCGCACCCTTTGAACCACGCAGTAGTCCCTTGTTCTTTTCCAATGACTGCAACGTGCAGGATGTATTGCAAACAATATGCGGTAGAAAACCAAACAAAAGAAGACTTGGTAATAAATGCAATTTCCTCTAACTCAAATATGCTGTAAATTGGGGACCACCCATAGTATAGAAATCATACTGGTTTCAGTGATGAAAGCTACTTAAGATTGCCTAGCTCTGGGATCAACCTCACTGCCCCATATCCCCCTCATGGAACCCAGGTAGCCCTGTGGGGTAAGCGTTGGGCTGCTAATCACAGGGTCAGCAGTTCAAACCAACCATCTTCTCTGAGGGAAAATGATGAGGCTGTCCATTTTCATAAAGACTTGCTGTCTCAGAAATCCTACACAGGGTCACTAAGAGTCAGAGATGGGTTTGGTTTTTTGGATAGTTACTCTGCTCATAAAGTTTTTAGCTTAAAAAATGAAAAATAACTAAACTGCATTTTGGGAAATGGGATTATTATGACTCTGGTGTTTCCTGGGTGGTTGGAAGAAACAAATTCTAGGATTAGGCCAAGAGCTGTGGGTAGAGGGTGGAGTTTCTCTGAGCTTTGCAGGAGAGTGGGGTTTCCACATGGGCGGGGGTTTGCAGAAAGGAGAGGCTCTGTGGAGGACTGAAAGACGCGTCACCACAAAAGAAAAGAAGGGACCCGAGTGGCTGGGTCCCGTGGGTGAGACACGACGCAGTCCTCTGGGAAGGGTTTAGTGTTTTCCGTGGTTGTTCTCAGATCACCCAAGCATTTTTTAGATGGCGTTGACGATTTCTCTCTCCATTGAGATCTATTGTTAAAGCTCCCAGCATAAAGCTCTGAGTGTGAGACACAGAGAATTAGAGGCTTGAGCTGTCAAAGGAAATGTAACCTCTATAGCATGACCTGAGAGATGTGGTGGCAGCACCTCAAGAAAGAGGCCAGTATCCCAGAGCCCTCCGAGGCAGGAGAGCCAGGAAGAAGACGAGGCATCGTGTCGAGTGGCTGCTACATGGACCCAAGCAGCATCCCCTCCATTTCTACTTATGGGAGGCACAGGCCGCTTGTCATCAGCTACTGCCTTCAGGGTTGACGGTTTAAAGGCACTCAGTCACTGTGCAAACGAATGGCCTGAAGAACGGTAAGGAGCACAGGCAAGAAGCACGTATGGAGGTGCGCCGGGGACACCGTGGGCTGAAATCTAGTCTGTGGCAAAAGGGTTTGCGGTTTGCATTGTCTTCATGTCAATGCGAGGTGATCCCTGGAAATACCAGCTGACATGTGGGTTATCTTTCTATCACTGGAAAAACAAACAATCTTGAAAATTCAAGAGTTGACTTAGAAACTGAAAAAAAATACAGAGAGGCATTTTAATTCTCCACATGTTTTATTCACAGTGGCAGAAAGAACTCGATTAAAATGAGTAAGAATAGCCTACCAGATCCTTAATTGATAAGGGAAGAAGAACTCATTTAATTGGTGCCTGTCTTTTTATAATATGCATGGGAAAGTGCATAATCTAATGCAGCACACAGAGGAAGAAAAATAACCGAGGAAATAAGGAAGTCGTCAAGAAAAGTTCCATAAATTAAATCATAGTTTGAAAGGATGAAGTCATGTTAACACTCATTACCATATTTTAATTTCATGGTGATTAAAATTATAATGTAGCATGTATTACCACTTAATTGATCTGCCAACATCAAGTATTTGCTAGTTTCTTTTTGTTCTTCCAAGTCATAAACTATCTATTCTTCGCTGCATAATTTCAGAAGCAATTTTAAACCATAAATATTTCTCTTTATTAAAATTCTCAGGAAATTAGAACCTTGATAGCTATTTATTTATATCTGCTTTGGCAAGACGCCAGGAAGTTCATTTTCTTATATTTGGAACTCCACAAAATTAAAGTGCTAAAGAATGCTATCTATTAATCTCCATGCTTCCTCTTAACGACAGTTCTACAGCTTCATCTCAATATTTAGCTATCTAAGGGTGAACAGCTTCGCTCTGTCTCTCTAAATTGGGTGTTCTCCTTTGCTAGAAAGCAAGCCACCGTGGAGAACACAGACCCCTCCCACTGCCAAGTTCTCCACCTCTATCACACCTGACCGCCCCTCCCGGGACGGCGTTCTCCCCTAGTCACACCAGTCTCTCAAGACCTACCAGCGTTCACGGCCTTCATCCCACATGTGTACTCCTCCCTCACTCTCCCCTTGGGTGAGATGATCCTTCTTTCTGCTGAGCCTGGTGCGGCCTGCCTGGACCCCTCAGAATACACTGCCTGGCTTAGCCCGCCCCTCATCCACTGCCTCTGTGCCAGGTGACCGTGCTTCTAAGGAATTAAATAGGGCGCATATGTCACTGTAGGGCCACGTGAGTCTCTTTAGATAAAAATACCAAAAAATTTGTAAAAGTTTCCATAGTCAATATCTTTATAATGACTCTGGTTTCCCCTGATACTCCGCTGCACTCATGGCCATTCAAAGTGACCACCTGGTGTAGCTCACTGTCAACACTTAAAATGACATATTTGTAATAGATGGTGTCTTCCGTATCAAATATTGGGGGTGGAGGGGGGCAGGTGAAGCATGTGGCAGCTACAAGCAGATAAAGTCTCTAAGTCCTAAACTACATTGAATGTTACTATTCCACAGGTACATTGCCAACGCTATGAGTTTTAGGACTTACAATTGGTTATTCTGATTAATTCTCATCTGCAGCAAAAAATGGTTGGACTCCGGCTGCCCATATAGTTTCAGCCAACTAGAAGTGGAGAAACCCTTCAGCACGAACCATTGTTGTCATTGAACTTGTCACGGTTAGGTTCCATCAGGTCGGTTCTGACCCATAGTGACCCCATGCACGGCAGAACAGAACACTGCCCAGTCCTGCGCCAGCCTCGCCATGGTTCCTAGGCCCGAGCCCATAGTGGCAGCCACTGTGGCCGTCCAGCTCAGGGAGGGCTTTCCTTTGTCTGCTGCCCCTCCACGCTGCCAGGCGGGCTGTCCTTCTCCAGGGGCTGATCTCTCCTGACAGCATATCTGAAGAACGTAAGTCAAAGCCTTGCTGTCCTCGCCTCTAGGGAGTACTCTGGCAGGGCTTCTTCCAAGCCTGAGAAGCTTGTCCTTGCAGCAGTCCATTAACAAGGTATAGGTTGAACTAGAAAGAGAATGTAACAGAGCAACACCTTTGCAAGCTGGGCGCTGAGAGACCTACTTTCAGTATATAGTTGATAACCCCCCTAACATGCTTTTTATCTGCTTTGGATGGGGCTTATAACTGGGAGCATATACAAAAATACCTTGGGCCACCACCTCATGACTATGCAGAAATGGAATCTTTGAAGGTGCAAAACAGAAATCTATTCAAAATGACACACAGAAGAGAACTCCCTGGAAGCAGATGCGGGCTATCTTTCAAAGCCCACGGAAGGAAGTGCAGCCAGAGGGCTAATACAAATCCAGGATGAGGGCCAGTCCTTCAGCTGCCTTCCTCCACAGGTCCTCCAGCAGGGCCACGAGGAACGCCCAAGTACCTGTACCTGCCTCTCAGTGGACTGACTCAGTCTCTGCACTTAGGGAGAGGGGGGAGAAAGTTAACTCAGTCAATGAACTGTACCCTTGGTCAATGAACTTGGACCATGAACTGAATCCTGTCGGGTCCAACAGCTCAGCACATGCTGGTGAGGCAGTTTTAAGTAGAGAGGCATCTCAGCAACATTGATGAATCTCTCCGTAACAAGCAAAAGGGGTTCGGTGGCACCCCACTTGTGAAACGTAACGGGGAAAGAATGCTAGGAGTTGTATGTGGAGGTTGAACCATTTCACATGAGGCCATTGAGAGGAATATTTCATGGGAGAATATATGGTGGGACCCGAGGCTAGTAAACAGAGTATACCAAGGAGGGGTCAGTTCTAGCCTTGGGGTAAGAAGTGTAGACCAACATGAGACTTTGAACAAGGAGACATCATCAGTCAAGATTACAGACCAGGAAGCGGAGGAAGGAGGAAGTTGCCTGGATTCAAATCCCAGCTTTGCCCTTGAATGAGCTCTAATGATGGCGGCATGGCCTCAGACTTCACCTAATTTCAAGAACAGGGAGAATTACCGGCCTCAGTAGCGCGGGGCTGCTTCTATGAAGCGGAAGCCAGACAGGCCTCCACTCTCCAACCTTTTCACCAATTCTGCCACCAGTCATCTCTTTCACGGAATTCTCCCTTTCTCTTCTGAGCTTGATAATTCACTGCAAAGGCTACCTTGAACCCACAGACAATACTCATGATTATGAGGTTTATTAGAGAAGTAACAGGTTACGATTCATGATCAGGACAGCTCAGCGTATAATTCTTCAATCAGGAAATTTTTTTCCCCACTCAGCTGTGCCCATATCGCTCTGGCCCAAGGCCTCTCAGCCCCTCAGTTCCCCTGCCCTTCACCCTTTAGCCTACTCAGGCAAGTGAGACAAAGCTCTTTAGTTCCTGCAATAAGTTTGCCTCAAAGCACCCCACTCTAACTGGAAGGTTCTCAGCTCCCTCTCACTCCATGGATTAGTAAATTTAGTTCTGCCAAGTGTCCAGGGACACTCCCTTCTACCAGTCGCTTTTAGTTCTCCCACTCTGGATCAATTCACTCACTGCAGCCGTGTTCGCCAAGGGCTGGGAAGCCCACTGGGCCATCAAGGGCCTAGCTCCTGGTTCTGCTGAGACCACATCTCCTCTTCCTGCCTCCCATCATCTCGTGCTGTCTCCCCTGTAACAGTTTCTTGACTTGTGTGTCTAGGAGATTCTCAGTGCGGGGATCCAGGATCTAAAACAATGAGCTCCACTCCTGACTCTTTGCTCTTGGTGGTAGTGAGATCCCGACACCGGTCTGGAATCAGTTCTCTCTTAGGCCTAGCAGATGGCAAAACTAACCAATCAACTTGATAGAGTAACATTTATTTGGTTAGAGAGGCCCTATAAAAGTAAATTCATTGTACAACACGAGCCGTGTAACCTTGGAGAAGTTATTTTTCTTTTCATTCCACAGTTCCACGTCTGGAAATGGGACAATAATATACCTCTCACATAGCACTGTTCAGCATGTTTAATTAGTTTGTATAAAGGACTTTGAAGAATGCCTGGAGTTCTCAATACATGTTTTCTATTATTATCCCAATGGAGCCCTGGTGTAGTTATGCAAGGTCAGCAGTTTGAACCCTCAGCGGCACCGCAGAAGAAAAATGAGGCTTCCTGTTCCAGGGAAGGTTTACAGCCTCCGAAACCCACAGGGCAGTTCTACTCTGTCCTAGAGTGTCCCTGTGAATCAACTTGATTGTATAAGGTTGGTTTTTTTAAATTATTTTTTCACATTACAGGTATGAAAACTAAAATGCAGAAAATTTAAGACATTTTCCTAAGGCTAAATAGTTGGTGTTTAGCAAAACTAAGGTCAAAGCAGTTGTTCTTTCCCCTATATAACAAGACCCCACCCACCCACCCCCCTGTAAGGCACTAACTTCAGCCTTGCTACCCACTCAGAGGGCAAGATTGAGAAGGGAAAAGAGAGGAGTTGAAAGGAAGTGAACTAACTTTTCCTCAGTAATCTATTACACACAGAGAGACTCCAATTAGCTTAGCCTGGCCTCTCTGTCCCCATTAGAATGTCCATGTTTCCAATCTTCTATTCCGCAGCTAATGTTAGTATTCTAGTAGTATAAACTCAAGGGTGTTTCTACTTTAAAACTCTGGGTTTTTCTTCATCATCTGAAAGATCAATTCCGTATACTTTTGTTTAACACAAGTGGTGTCTCCTACGCAGTGGTAGGCTTTTTTCTTTTTCAGTTTCATTTAATTGTTCCCATCTCCTTCAACCAATGCTTTGTCTCTTTCAGCTAACTCAAATGGATTTTCTCCATGATGTTGTTCTTTCACAATTCCACTGTTTTAAAGATGTCTCCCTCTTGCTTTGATTCGCTTTCTCTTTGGCAAAAGTTAATTGCTTAGACAAGGTCTAGGTCCAATCTCTCTGTTCCAATCAAGATCTCTCTTTAAAATCCTTAACTTTGGGGCGTTCCTATTACTCCTTCTTAATACCCCAAAAGGAGCCTCAGTGGAGAAATGGCAACGAGTTGTACTGCTAACTTCAACATCAGCAGTTCGAAACCACTCCGTGGGAGAGAGCGGAGGCTTTCTACTCCTGTGAAGGGTCACGGTGTCGGAAACTCGTAGGGGACCATGCGTTCTACCCTGTCCTCTAGGGTCGCTGAGTCAGACTTGACTTGATGGCAGTGAGTTTGTTTGATTGATGTTTGCTTTTGAATACTGCAAACAGTCTTCTATTGTAATACACACCACACTGAGCTTTCTTCCTCTTTCCCCATGGCTGTCTATCTGAGCGTCTCCAGGGAAGGTCTTGAGTTTTCTTCCTCCCAAGGCCTAGCACACTTCTGGCCTAAACTAAGCTCATCGTAAGTTTTGTTGAATGAATATGATCACTGACATGTTCAAGCTCACCGTCTGTCTTAATTGGTATTTTGCAAGGATTCTTTCCTCCCCCCTCTGCCTGAAACTTGTCCATGTTTAGACAGAGAGGAAGTAAATATGGAATATTGTTGCTGTGGAAACAAACTTGGAAAAGGACTTTTGCTTCTCCTCGCTATAAATGTAGGAATCATACTCTCATGGCTAAGTTGAATGTAAGTGCCTACACTATGACATTGAAACAGCATCAAGCTTACTCCCGGGGCACTCGGTGGCTATCAGCTACGTGCACCACGGAACACACTCTGTGTGCCAGTGTCGCATACAATCTTTCCCACGCTGCTGCGCAGTCCCTGGGCTAAATATTATTTTCAGTGTACCCTACAATGAAAGTATTGTATTTCACTGGCTTTCTGTTGGGGGATTTGAAATGTTTTAAAATCACACCGGATAGCAATTTTCGAGAGGCAAAAAGTACTTCTACATTATTTTTAAACGTTATCTTCCAAAGCCTTGATTCTGTCTTAGGTATTTGGGATCAGCGCACAGGCAAAGGTTCTCCTAGGATTCTATAGACAGCTTTTTTTCTTTTCTTTTAAAAATCATTTTATCGGGGGCTCGTACAACTCTTATCACAAACCACACATCCATCCATTGTGTCAAGCACATTTGTACACTGGTTGCCATCATCATTCTCAAAACATTTTCTTTGTACTTGAGCCCTTGGTATCAGCTTCTCATTGCCCCCCTCCCTCCCTCACGAACTCTTGATAATTTATAAATTATTTTTCCATGTCTTACACTGTCCGATTAGACAGCTTTTTTCTTCGCTCCATGAACGTCTATGAGAAAGGCACTACAAGTAATTGCAAAGTACTTTACATTTTATGATGTTTATCCTTGGGGTGTAATTATTTGCCTAACCACCTTTATTCCTGACCAATTATCTTACAGGAAGGAATAAATAAACATTTTATTTCTATTATCACTTTTATGGAACTGAAGACCATGTTCATGTGTTAAAACCTTCACGCCCTATCTGATCTCTGGGGTCCTATAGCTTTATCTTTACCATAATGGTAACTTTCCTATCTCTCAATCTTAACTGACATGCCAGTCCAAATAGCCTTAACTTCAAAAAATGTGAACATGAGGGTATTTCTCATTTTAGCCTGTGTAGCATATGGCATAATCTTATGACTAAAACAAGGTGTGGTGACTGTACTCAAACTTTCTCCACATGCTTTTGCATCTAGTTGCCTCTCATGCAATAAAGGTAAAACCACCTGGAAGCAGATTTGACCAAGGGTGCCAGTACTGACTCAGTGAGGCTCCCTAAGACAGAGATGGAAAATGCCTATAGGTGTCTAGTCAGTGGGCTCTGGGAGAAAGAGAAAAGACTACCAATGTGCAGTAGCTATACATTGGGCTGCTAACCACAAGAGCAGGTTAAAACCATCAGGGATGAGGATGAGGCTTTCTACTCCTGGGAAGATTTTTAGCCTCAGAGATTGGCAGGGGCAGTTCTACCCTATCCTATCAGGTGATATGGGTCAGCCTTAACTCGATGGCAGTGGAAGTGATGCCCTAAGGGGATGATTGATAGTTTTCTCTAACATAAAATGACAATGATGTTTCTAAGGTGAACCAGAGACATATATAAACCACAAATATGTGAAAGGATTGGGGGTACATTTAATACAATCTAAAAACAATTTGTTTCTAAGACATGGCCTTGCTTAATGCTCATCCTCATGAAGGGGGTCGTTGGAGATACAGGTGCAATAGCAAAGCATGGTGAAGAAACTAGATGGTGTCCGGATACCAGAGAGAATAGCATCTGGGGCCCTAAAGACTTGACTTCAAACCAGCAGCCATCTAAGTGAGGCATCAACTAAATCCACATGGAAGAAGTGCACCAGTCTTTGAGATCCAAGGATGGTAAAAATTATAATCCAAAACTAATGGAGGAAATGGTATCAGAGTTTAAATTGTGACACCTGGTTTGCAGAAGGCTACGGATGACAGTGGAATCTCCCGATCCATTTGCAGGGCCACAATGAATTAATCACAGGTTCATCCGCTCAGGTCACAGTGGAGAGACGTGAACAGCCTTGTTATCAGACAGAGAGCACTGTGAAGTCGATTATGGCAGACGCAGTTAGGTCAAAATACAATATCGTATCATTTGATCTCACTTTTGACACATTCTAAAGTTGTTTCCGTTAAAAGAAGAAAAGTGAAGGGGAAATACACGTGATTGACGCCTCTGGTGCATCTCCTCTGACCACAGCGCAGATGCGACTCTCTTGCCATCGTGCAGAAAGCATTGGAAAGTGGATCGTCGCAGATGCAGCTGGGTTAACATTAACACCATGTCATTTAATCTTCCTTGTGATGCATTTAAATTTTCACTCGTTTTTAATATTGTCTGCTTTCTTTTTGATGGAGGTTTTTATCTGTTTTACTTTGTTATTATTGTTAGTCTTTTTAAAAAGTTTTCTGTATATGAAATTTAGGATAGGCAATCCATAGAGATGGTTACTAGAGTAAGGATTCCTTGGGGAGATGGCGGGGGTGGGGGAGGCGGTTGCAGGGAAGGGGAGCTAATAATGATGAGAACAGAATGAAGAACATTTTCTGAAAATGATTGTGGTGATAACTGCACAACTCCTCGATGTGACTGAACTATTGAGTTGTAGGATATTTGAATTCTATACCGATAAAACTATTTTTAAAGGGAAGGAAAACTAGGGTTGTTGGAAGGATCAATGAGATCATGTCTGTGGAGACGCCTTCAATTCAGTGTTCACTGACGTCACAGATGCCTTTCCAAAGCACAAACCTTCTCTCCTTCACACCCTTTTATGGTTCTCCGATCCTATCCGGCCATTGTCCATGCTGCTGACGACATGCTTTATGAGCTTTTATTTCTTTACTTCTCTAACCCCTTCTTTTACCGCTCTGCACACCACTACCCACAATCTCCCTTTCCTGTTGCCCCTTTCTCACACTCTGGCCATACTAAATTATGAGTTACTCACACGCCAGTGTTCTCTTACCTCTAGTTCTTTGCACTTGCTTAGATTCAGCAATCAGAGTGAGTCAAGTCTAGCTGCGATTAGACTACAGACAGAAAATTCTAGGATTTTGTGGTAGTTACATAATCTAGTGTCAACTTGAGACTATTTAGAGTGAAAGGGTGGCGTCTAGCTTGTCAATCAGATCTCAGCTTGGTGACCTCATTTGGAGGCATAAAGGAGATAAATAGCTCATTGGAGGTCAGACACACTGACTTTCTGCTACACATTCCTTTGGACAAGACACATGGAGCTACACTGATGGAGCCAGAGCCCTGAAGCTGGAGGAGCCACATGGAGACCCACACCAACACTGAGATGCTTCCACTGCCACTGGATCCACAAGACTTTCCACCCACTGCCCTGTGATCTTCCTGCATTTGGCATCTTCACATGAGTTGCATGAGTCTGAAGAGAACATTATAGATTGATATCGGGCATATGGGTTAATTTCAGACTTATGGACTTGATCTGGACTGGGCTGGGATGTTTTCTTAATGTAAAATTGCTCTTTGATATAAAGTTCTCTCTTACACACATATGCGTGTCTCTGAATGTGTTTCTCTAATCCATCTGGACTGACACAGTTTTCCTCTCTGATTCTCTTTTTAAAGCTGTGCTTTCACTCATTTCTCTCTTAAACTCCAGGCCTGTATTTCCAACTACCATCTGGACACCTTCATTTGACTCTTTAACAGACAACAGTCCTATTGATATCCTATCCTCTTTCAATTAATTCCATCATCCTCTTTAATACATCACAATTTACACACCATAGTAGTTTTACTTGTTTATGCTGATAACTATCTGTCTTCTCCAAAGGTAAGCTTCTAATAAGTGGAGTAATATTATGTTCCATGATGGCTTCACTAGTATATATAAGTGAAATTCAGTCACTGATTATTGAATGAATGAATGATCTTTTATTTCTTATCATGGGATAATAGAGACAGGCGGGCACTAAACCTGGTCTGCAACGTGGTTAAGATGCAGTAGAAAGAGCATAGGCCCTATCAAGTAAACATGCCCAGTTGTGACATCTTGGGTAACTCAATATATTTGGTATTTTTCCAAATTTGGCAAAATAAAGATAAAATAGCTCACAGGATGGTTGAAGGTTAATTGATATCATCAACTTTAAGCTTATCATGCTTGGTTCCAAATATACATTACTCGCTTTCTAACTCCACAGCTTGACAAAGATTTTTGGAAGCCTTAAAAACTTGGCAAAGGTTGTAAGCCTTATCTAAAGCAGACTTTAGATGCAGCAACTCAAGAATAAATCAAATTGTATTCTGTAAAGAGAACAGTTTACTAAAAGCACTATAGCTTTTGCTAGTAAGAACAAGATTTAAGGTGTGGGCCAACTAAAAAAGCATATTCTTATAAATAGTTGGTCAAGGCATGGTCTCATTGAGAGAAATTGGGGGCATGAACTCCCATTGCCATCTATTTCTTCAAGCTTTATAACCCTTGGTGTTTGTAGACTCCCAAATGTTCCTTCCTGGGCTAGGTAACTCTTCTAGTAAGAGCATATATGCGATGAACTTCCTTAGCCTGCCAGAGAAGAATGTAAGATCCCATCTACTGGTCGGCCCCATTTTAGGAAACATTTGAGTTATGTAGAACCTCGCTTATGACCATCTTTTAATTTACGTATTTATTTGTTTTTGCAATCTTATCATTAGTACTATGTACTACATACAGTGTTGCAGTATATAATTAGCTGATGTCAGGTATTCATTCATAGATATTCAATTTTATGATTTACTGTTCAAAACACTGTTGTATAGATTTCGTTTCCTCAACTACATCAGGATCTTCAATTGCTTGAAGACATGGACCCAAATGCTGATTGATTTGCTACCCTCAGTAGGCAGAATTGGAAAGCAGTGAGCTATGACTATGAAATATATGGAGAAAAAAAGGAAAGGAGCTTACAGACAGCATTCACTAATTTTCTGACTAGAAACACCATTCCATCCTCAGGGATAAGCCAGGTGATCCTGAACTTTCCACACAAGTGGCGTTATTACTGCAACTGACAAAATGCCAACATAATTCAACTCTTCATCATCAAAGCATATTTTTATGATTTACTAATTTTTACATATGACCCTTGATGGCTTAGTGGTTACAAAGTTGGGCTGCAATCTGCATTGTAGTAGTTGTAAGTTCAAAACCACCAGCAGCTTTGAGGGAGAAAGACTGGGCTTTCTACTCCCATAAGTAGTTACAGTCTCAGAATCCCACAGCGAACCGCTGTAAGTCAGCACTGACTCCATGGCAGTGAGTTGAGTTGAGAGGTATTAAACCCATCTGTAAATTTATATGTAATATTTCTAACCCCCAATATAAATAAAGAACTGATGTGTGAAGGTACTTCTAATGAATGACAGACAGGCTAAACTCCACCCTTTCACTCAAAAGTCCTCTCAAATTGACAACAGATTACATAACTACCACAAGAATATATCCATATTTACTGGTTGATGGTTGATCTTGCATTTCTCAGGGAAGAACCATATGAGTTACTTTGCCCAGCACGACATCAGTTCACAGCTGAAGTTGAACTTTTAGGACTTCCTAAATGAAGTTGAACAGAGACTACAATCTTCCCAAGAGGCAATTACTTTTATTAGTCAAGATTCTTGAAGGTGCAATAAAAGGAATATGATCAATTCAGGCTCATTTCAGAGATGCGGGGAGGTGGGCTGGGGTAGGCGCACCATATTGACTCAGCTACCCCGGGACCCCGGGTTCTGAGAGGCCCACAGGTTTCATCACACTACTTCCTCTCTTCAGTCTGGAAGAGTTGGGAATTGGAATTGTGGTGTCCATGAAGAATAGGACTATTCTTCTTCATGAACTGTCAACAGAACTATCAGTCTTTGAGGAAGTACAACCAGAATGTTCTTCAGAGGTAAGAATAGCATGACTTTGACTTGCTTTCTTTAGGAAAGCCATCAGTATAGCCCAATTACTAGAGAAGAGCATCATGATTGACAAAGTAAACTGCCTCAATTCCCTAATGCTGCTAAAAAAGGAAATCCGACAAGAGAATGGCTCAACAGACAGACACTTATTTTCCCATAGTGCAGGAGGCTAGAAGTATGACTTCCGTGTGCTGGCTCCGAGGCAGGCTTGTGCTCTGTGTATGCTCTGGAAGAAGGTGTTTGTTTCTTGCATCTCTCAGTTGGCGCTTCCTAGTTCCTTGGAGATCTCCATGTGGCTTGGCTTCTGCCTCAATCCATCTCTCTGTCTGCTCTCTTGTTTAATCTCTTTTCTATCTCAAAAGAGACTGACTTAAGATATACCCCACACAAATCTTGACGTATTAACATAACAAAGACAAACCATTCCCAAATGGGATTATAACCAGAGACTAGACGTTAGGATTAGTAATTCAATAGGGCATGATTCAATCTATAACAGAGGGTCAGGATTCACAAGGGCAACTCGAGAGGAATTATCACAGTGGCCACAACAGTGCGTTCAAATGCAGCAAGGATCATCAAGATGGCACAAGACTGTGTGACTATTCATTCTGCTGTAGGCAAGCTTGACATGAGTTGAAGCAGCTTCACAGCTATAACAGCTACAGTTCCTCCGTCTCTGTCTCTTGACTCTGTTCTTTTCTGTGTGATTATTCTCAGGGCGACCACCCAAATGAAATGAATCTGCCCTCCACCCAGTTGACCACATTAACAAAGCAAGCAGCCATCACTGCAAATTGCGACCTCGGAGTTTTAAGATTTTACTCAGAACTTGGCCCAGATAAGGTCAAGTGCCCATGAAGAACCAATCAAAACGCAAAGGGAATAGAAATGACCAATCAGCCAGAATAAATCAGCTACCTATTCCAGGAGGTCTGAGATGGAACAACTAAATCTGAAACACTCGAAATGAAAATAGGCTCAGAAAATGCAGTTTTACAAAAGGAAAGGTATAATGCTGTTACAAAGCAGGAAACAATGAGAGCTAAGAAGATACAAACAGTCTATGTCTATTATATTTCCATGTAGAATCAATTCATCCTCTATAAAACCAGCGAGATGCTGATGGAACTGCCCTCTTTAGAACGTTCAAGAACAGTGTAAGGTCATGTCCCCGACTGGTTTGATATGAAGAGTATGTAGCCAGCATTTTGGTCAGCCATATTTCCCAGAGGACCCTGTGAGACACATTGGAAAGTATTCTACTGAGATGTTGTGTAGCTTGGAAGGCTCTTGCACAGCCACTAATCGCCGTGCATTTACTAAATAGTGTGGCCCAAAGGCTTTGGGGATTCAGAGATGGAGATAGGAGTGCAGTGGGAGAGGGTAGAATGGGAAGAGAAAAAAGTTGGGGTCAAAGAATTGGACCATGTTAGGGACGGGCTCAAAGTTTAAATAAATTTAAAATTCTATTTTGTCCAATATTTATGTTTGTTTTCCCCAGTATTTATGATTGTCAAGGCAAAATAAAATGCAATCCTCTTCTGATGTGAAACTGTTACGTTTCATCGATGTGATTAATTTTGCAGATAACACTCCAAAGGCACTGATGTTTGCGATGTTTCTGGACTTTGCCATCCCTCACAGGGATGGAATATGTTGAAGATGAGAGAAATAGGTGACACAGAATCATAAACTAATACAGCTAAAGGAAACCTTAAGGATGTTTCATTCAGAAGATGAGATGAAGTGACCAAATGAGGGCAAACGCTGCAAACGCGGAGCAGAGAGACAAGTCCAACCAGGAATGTAGAGTCAGGTCAAAGCTCTTTCTAGCCATGTGCTTACAGCAAGAAAGGGCAGGCACCAGAGCGGCTAAGGGTGTTAAGTTTTCATTAACATTTTAAAGATATTTTTGTGCAATCAGATTAAATGACCTTGAACAAGTCGATATGTAATAAATAAGGCATGTGTATGAAAAGGCATCACAAATGCTAAAATATTGCCAACATATTGAAGTACTGATTGATGCATCAGTATGGTCAATAAATAAAAGGGTTTGACCAGCTGGATGCAATTGTGCAGTATTGACGGTCACATTTTAATGACACTGAACACATCAGAAGGGTTTCCCCTGCTTTGTCAGCTTTTCCATTGATTCTTCGTTGCTGACTCCAGAGTAGGGAACACACATTGATCATAAATGAGTACCAGGAAACTGTGCAGGGAAATTAATTCATACATGGTGTTCCATCGTTAATAGTTTTTTTTAATTATAAGAGGAATACATATATGCTCATTCTAGGATATTGAAAAAAGATGTTGTTGTCCGGTGCCATCAAGTTGGCTCTGACCCAAAGTGACCCTGTGCACATAAGAACAAAACACTTGCCGGTCCGGTGCCAGCTTCACAATTGCTCCCCTGCCCGAGTCCAATGATGCAGCCACTGTATCAATCCGTCTCGATGAAGGTCTTCCTATTTTTCACTGCCCTCCACTTTACCAACCTGATGCCCAGGGACTGGTCTGCCCTGACAACATGTCCAAAGTATGTCAGAAGAAGTCTTGCCATCCTTGCCTCTAAGGAGCACTCTGGCCTTACTTCTGCCAGCACATATCTGTTCGTGCTTTCAGTAGCCCCTGACACGGTCAACATTCTTCTCCAGCACCACAATTCAAGTGGTCGTCCTTATTCCATGTCCACCTTTCACATTTCATTACTTGGGTCAGGGACATTTTAGTCCTCAAAAAAACAAATGCTTGCTCTTCAATAATCTAAAGAGATCTTATGTAGCAGATTTACCTAATGCAACGTATCTTGATCTCTTGACTGCTGCTTCTGTGAGCATTGTTTGTGGACCCAAGTAAGACCAAATCCTCGATAAGTTCAACCTTCCTTTCTTCACTTAGCGAGTTGTCACCCTGCGGTCCAGCTGGGAGGATTTCATCCTCACACTGAGTTGTAATCCATACTGGAGGCTACAACCCTTGCTCTTCATCCCAAGCGCTTCAAGTCCTCCTCCCTTTCAGCAGGCAAGGTTGTGTCATCTGCAGACCTCAGGTTGTTAATAAGTCCTCCTACAATTCTGATGCCGCATTCTTCTTCATATAATCCAGCTTCTCTGATGATTTGCTCAGCATACAGATTGAATAGGTTTGGTGAGAGGATACCATCCTTACACACACCTTTCCTGGTTTTAAACCACGCAGTATTCCCTTCTGTTCACACAACTGTCTCTTGATCCATTTACAAGTTCAAAATGAGCACAGTGACCTGTTCCAGAACCCCCATTCTTCAAGGTTATCCACAATGTAGCTGGTCCACAGAGTCGGACGCCTTTACATAGTCAATGAGACACATGTAAACATCTTCGTGGTATTCTCTTCTTTGAGCTAAGATCCAGCTGACATCAGCAGTGACACCCTTTGTTCCACATCATCTTCTGAGTCTGTTCTCCCCGTCAATGTGCCGCTGTAACTGTTGGCAGATCTGAAGCATGATTGTACTTGTGTCAACTCCAATGATATCTTTCTACCGTTGAGTCACCTTTCTTTGGAATGAGCACAAATATGGATCTCTTCCAGTCAGTTGGTCAGGTAAGCGTCTTCCAAATTTCCTGGAATAGATAAGCGATTGTCCAGTGCTTCTTCCTCTTTATGGACCATGACAATGAGTATTCCATCAATTCTTGAAGCTTGTTTTTCACCAATGCATTCGGTGAAGCTTGAACTTCCTTCAGCACCATTGGTTCTTGCTCATATGCTACTTCCTGAAATGGTGGAATGTCGACTGGTTCTTGTTGGTACGGTGACTCTGTGTATTCTTCCCATCTTCTCTTGATGCTTCCTGCATCCTTCAATATTTTGCCTATAGAATCTTTCAAAATTGCAATTTGAGGCTTGAATTTTTTTTTCTTGAGTTTTTTCAATTTCAGACATGCTGAGCAAGTTCTTCCTTTTTGGTTTTCTAATTTTAAGTCCTTGTACATTTCATTATAATATTTGACTTTATCTTCTCAAGCTGCCTCTTGAAATTTTCTATTCAGCTCCTTAACTCCATCTGAGCTCCCATTGCTTTAGCTGCTCTGTGATTAATTGCAAGTTTCAGAGTCTGCTGACACCAGTTTGATCTGCTTCATCTTTTGTGTGGTTGAAAAAGGTATTTGCTATGAACAAGTTGCTGGTTTTTCAAAATTTTGCAAAACTGTGTCATAGGATCTTAAGCTTAGTTTCTATGACCAACTATTTTCCAACTATTGCTTGTTCCTCTTTGTTTCCAACTCGTTCATTCCAATCACATAATTATCAATACATCTTGAGTGTGTATTTGATCAATTTATGACTAAAGTAATTGGTAGGATTCTTTAATTTCTTTATCAATTGGAACTTGCAATGTATGATATATGAATTTAGGAAAATTGGAAGTAGTCAAAATTGAAATGGAACACATGAAGATCAATATCCTAGGCATTAGTGCATTGAGATGAACTGGTATTGACCATTTTGAGTCAGAAAATCATATGATGCTGGGAATAACACAATCAAGAGGAATGACGTGGTATTCATTGTCAAAATCCACTAAATCCACCATGAAGTACAATGTTATCTGTGATATCTCTATCCACCTTCAAGGAAATCCAACCAACACAACTATTGAAAACATACATTAAAGTATTAAACTTGCTTACATAACTAAGCTGTCTGCTCAGATCTCAGGGAGAGCCCAGCCCTCCACAATCTTGACCCCAGAACCCTTACTCACTGGAACGTGTAGAGTCAATGCTGACTCATAGAGACCCTATAGGAAAGGGGAGAACTTCCCCTGTGGCGTTTCCAAGACTGTACCCAGTACTAGACTGGAAAGCCCAGTTTTTCTCGCATCCTGCCACGTGTGTCAAAAACAGTTAGGAAAAATTCTAGTCATACCACTCACCTTTTCAATTCACAGTTGTAGAGGCTGGCAAGGCTCAGATATCAGTCGGGACCCTTCTCTTCACTCAAGTAGGTCAAATGCCCCATGAATCCAAGATGGAAGGTCAGATGGTAGGCTGCTTCCTCATGGGCTGTGCAGACGGATGAATCCAGGCTATATATGAAATATGGCAAGATGCTCTCTCACGTCTGGAGAGCTACACGACTGGAAAGTCCCCAGACCTGGCCAGAAGCTGCAGACAGAATGCACACACAAAAAATTGCTTACATAACTCTCCCCAGAAACCAATGCTACTGAAAATGATCTCGTGTTCCCCTAAAAGGCTAATAACCATATAGGTATATAATGCACATGCAGTTTAAATACCTTCTATTTAAAATGTATCTGTTGTTGTCAGGTACTATCTAGTTGGTTCCAAATCATATAGACTCTATGTAAAAAGATGGAACACTGTCTAGTCCCGCACCATCTTCACAGTTGTTGTTGAGCCCATTGGTACTGTGTCAGTACACTTTGTTGAGGGCTTTCCTATCTTGGGATGACTTTATCGAGCCTGATGTATACTTTTCCAGAGTCTGATATTTCCTGATAACATGTCCAAAGTACAAAAGACAAAGTCTTACCACCCTTGCTTCTAAGGAGCATTCTAATTGTACTTCTTCCAAGATAGATTTTTTCTTGGATAGGTTCTTCTGGTAGTCCAAAGTATTTTCAATATTCTTCCCAAATATTGTAATCCAAGTGCATCAATTCTTTGTTCTTCTTATTCATCATCCAGCTTCACATGAGTATGATGCTATTCAAAATACCAAGATTTGGGTTAGTCTCCAAAGTGACATCTTTGTGCAAGAGGTCTTGTGCAACAGAAAAGAGTCCTGGTTGCATAGTGGATTAGGCATTGGGCTTCTAACCACAAGGTAAATAGTTCAAACCCATCAGCCATTCCATGAGATCAAGAAGAGGCTGTCAGTTCCTATAACAATATCCAGCCTCAGGCACCCACACAGGTAGTTCTAGCCTGTTGTTGCATCAGAATTCATTGAATAGGAGTAAGCTTAGTATTTTTGGTTTGTGCAGCCAATTTGCCTAATGCAATACTTTTAATTTTTGATTGATGCTTTCATGGGCATTGATTGTGGGTCCAAGCAAAAGTAACTCCTTGAAAATTTCCTTCATTACTCTATTTATCTAAATGTTGTCTATTAGTCAAAGGGAGAATGTGTTCTTTACACTGAGTTGTACTACATACTGAAGGTTGTGGTTTTGACTTTTTCAGTAAGTCCCTCATTTCTCCTTGTTCTCAGTAAACATGGGTGTGTCTCTGCATGTTGCAGGCTGTTAATACGCCTTTCTTCAATCCTGAGGCTGCGTTCATCTTCTTATAATCCAGTTTCTTGAAGTAGTCACTCAACATAAAGATTGAATAAATGTGGTGAAAAAAATACAACCATGACATACATCTTTTCTGATTTAAAACCATGCAGCATTTCCTTATTTTGCCTGAATAACCATTTTTTGGTCTGCATACAAATTAGGCATGTGCACAATGAAGTGTTCTAAAACTCTCATTCTTAAGAATGTTATCTATAATTTGTTATGATCCAAACAGTTGAGTGCCTGTGCACAAGTAAACATATTTCTGGTATTCTCTACTTTCAGCCAAGGTCAATCTGACATCAGCAATAACATCCTTTGTTCCACATCTATGGTAGTTGAATACAGGGGGCACCCCCCAAAAAAACAAGAATTGCACTGGGTACAGTGGAGCTTTCTTAGTATGCATTTTTCCCTCTAGGCAAGCATCAAGCAACTTGCTCTGAGTAGTGCACCCAGTGGCATCACCTGGGAAGGTTCTCTCTAGTCACAGATAATCTTTTTCATAAAAATGGTTTTCCTCAAACATCGTTTTTGTGATGGCTGATTTAAGAGAACAGTGTATAGCTGTGAAAATTTGTTTCCTGCTCAGGAGAAATGCCACAGAATTTGTTGTAATGTTGAACACACCTTATAAGGATAGCACTATGGGAAAAACTCAAGTGACGAATGGTTTTCTCATTTCAAAAAAGGAGAAATGTTAATTTATGACAAACAGTCAACTTCCCAAATGGATGAACATGTCAACTCATAGTGCATTTGGAGTTCATTCCACCAGGTCAGACTGTTAATAAAACTTTCTAGTTAGAGGTTATGAAAAGATGTGTAACAGTGTGCAACAAAAAGGCCTCATTTGTGGCAGATGGGGGACTGGTTTTGCCACCACAACATTGCACCTGCTCATGCAGCCATCTCAGTGTGCCAGTTTTGGGCAAAAAACCAGCATGCCTCTCTTGCCCCATGCACCTGACTCACCTAACCTCGCTTTGTGCAACTTCTTTTTGTTTCTGAAAATGCAGAGGGACATGAAAAGACAGCGATTTGACAACAGAGAAGAGGTGAAGAAAAAATTAGGGAGATGCTGTCAGCCATCCAAACACATAAGTTTGAAAAATGTTTCCAAGAATGGAATCACAGATTTGACAAACGTGTTAAGTTTAATGGAGAGTACTTTGAAGGTGATAAGGTTGTTTTGTAAAAAAATGTAAGTACATAGCATTGAAAACATTTTTTCCATTTTTTTGGGGGGGTATCCCCTTATACTTTTATGTCAACTAGACACTCCTTAGGAGCCCTGCTTGTGTAGTTGTAACACATTGGACTGAAGACCACAAGGTTTGCAGTTCAAAACCACCAGCCACTCTGCTGGAAAAAGATGAGGCTATCTACTCCTGTGAAGAGGTACAGTTTTGGAAATCTAAGTTCTACAGGGTCGCTATAGGAAGTCCTAGAGTGTCACTATAGGAATCAATTAGATGTCAATCAGTGAGTGAGACACTTTTGACTAGCAGTGGAGTCAAGTCTGTCTGTTAAGTGGTAACTTGATGAGGGTGAGGAATTCTGGGAACTAAATCTCTCTCTGGCATTTCACATACCTGTTCACCAGGACTTCACTGTGCTTGCCTTGAGGAGTGACTCCATGTGAGCCACTGACCCTGAGCGCTGCTGGTACTCTGCCATGTTCCCACCAGCCTTGGACCAATGCATCTCTGTACGCACCAGCCTATTCTGCTTTCTGAGTCACCGTTCTGCTTCACCGGCATATGGATATGTGAGTCAGAAGAGAGACTTGCGGACTAGCATCAGATTTCAGGACTTGAATTGGACTGGGATGAGATGCCTTCTTGATATATATATAGATATATAGATACTTAACATAAACTCTTTCTTGTACATCTGTGTCACTGGATTTGTTTCTCTAGATAATCCTGTCTGACACAATGTCCTTTTCTGATTCCAGGTTGAATTTCTGACTGGTTCCCTGTCAATGTACTGCTGCAATCATTTTTGTCTTCAGCAAAATTTTAGTCGCATGATATATTAACAGTATTGCTCTAGAATGTCCACATTGTGTTGGTCACCTTTCTTTGGAATGGGCACAAAGATGGATGTCTTCCAGTTTAGTTATTGAAACAGTTCGATTGGCATTCTGTCCATTCTTGGAGCTTTGTTTTTTCCCAAAGCCCTCAGTGCAGCTTGGACGTTTTCCTTCAATACCATTTGGCTTTGGTATTGCAGTAGTTGGTGTAGACCAGTTCTTTTTGGTACAATGACGCCCTTACTTCCATCTTTTGATGTTTCCTGCAACTCGAGAGACTTGAGCTTTTTCTTCATATCTTTAAGTTTGCAATATCCTGAGAATGTTCCTCCTTTTCTATTTCCTAACGCTGTTTTTGCACAGTTCATTATACCTTACTTTATATTCTCCAGCTGTTGAAGTCTTTTACTTCATGATTTATTCCATTCATTTCAGCTACTCTACATCCAAGAGCAAATTTCAGGGTCTCTCTGACACCTGCTTGAATATTCTCTTTCTTTCCTGTTTTTTGATGACACTTTGGTTTCTTAGTATATGATATTCTTGATGTCATCCCACCATTTGTGTGTGTTGGGTTATTAGTGTTTAATTCACCAATCTGTTCTTGAAATGGTAACCAAGAATCAGGTGAGATGGTCATGTTTTAGCTTGAATAGATTTGTTTTAATTTTCTTCAGCCTCAACCTGAACTTGCATACGAGGCACTGATGGTGTGTTCCACAGTCAGCACCTGGCCTTATTTTGACTGATGATTTTTCACTTCTTCGTTGACTTCATCTGAAATGTAGTCAGTTCGATTCATGTGTGTCCCACCTGGTGAGGTCCACATACACAGTTGCCATGTGCGCTGTTGAGAAGAGGCTTTTGCAATGAAGAAAAGTCACTGGTCTGGCAAACTCTATCATGCAATCTTCAACTTCAGTTCTATCACTAAAGCTTATGTTTTCCAACTACTGATCTTTCCTTTTTGCTTCCAACTTTTGCCTTCCAATTGCCAATAATTATCAGTACATCTTGATTGTATGTTTGATTCATTTCAGACTGAAGAAGTTGGCAGGATTCTTCAATGTATTCATCATTAGTCTTAGTGGTTGGTGCATTAATTTGATTAGTAGTTGCATTAACTGATCTTCCCTATAGATTATTAGATATCCTATTATAGACAGCCTGGTGCTTCAATATAGATCTTAAAATGCTCTTTTTAATTAATTAATATGATGCCATTCATTTGTGAAAATGGCAATGCCAGTGCACTTCAGCTTAATAATGCCTATGATTTTGATCTTTATGCATTCTATTTCATTTTTGGTGACTTTTGATTTTCCAAATCATACTTCATACGCTACACATTCTGATTATTAATGGATGTCTGCAGCTGTTTCTTCATAGTTTGCATAATACCCTATCAGTAAATGAAGGTTCTGAAAACTTTGCTCCATCCATGTCATTAAGGTTGACTCTACATTGGGGAAGTAGTCTTTCCCGGTCATATTTTCAGGTCTTCGGATCTGAGGGGTTCATTTTCTGGCACTAGAACAGACGATAATTTACTGCTCATCAGAAAGCTTTCAGTTGCCAGCTCCTCAGGAATGGATTGACTATTCCTTCTCCCTAGTCTGTTCTTACTCTGGAAGCCCACTGACATGTGTCTGTCATCGGTGACTGCTAGTACTTTATGTATATACTGACAGCACGGCTTCCAGCATCACAGCAACACGCAAGCCACCACAGCATGACAAACTGACAAGTTGTAGACAGACTTTATTTAGTGACTACTCCCCCCCCCGCCATTAGTCTTAAAGAATATTATATCGACTGCATATTTCTTTATTCACCTACCTACCGTTGAACGTTTACTTGTGACCAGATTTTTACTATTTTTGAAATAAAACTAATGTCACTTTGGTCACATCTCTGCTTCTTAACCCTTCTTCCTAGAAGTTGGATTATTAGATCAGAGAGTATGAATATTTTATAATGTGCCTCATCAGAATTACGCACTTTCCTTTTAGAGGATGTGCTTTATTAAGGGGAGGTTTCAAAGGGGTTCTGGGAAAATTCTAATATATTTTTATTCCATCTCCCCATGACCTTTTCCAAAGCCCCTTCATGTGTCTACTCTTACTAGCACTGTGAGAAGGAGCCTGGGTACAGCAGTGACTTGTGATCAATTGGCTGCCAAGCTAAAGGTTGGTGGTTCCAATCCCCCTAGCTGCTCCACTGAAGAAAGATCGGATGACTGCTTCGGTAAAGGCAAGTCAAGAGCGCCCTACAGGCAGCGCTGCTCTGCGACATGTGGAGTTGTCATGAGTTGAAATCCGTGCTATGGCAACAGGTTTGAGTTTTGGGGGTTTAGCTCTCTTGCCAGCACTGTCGTGTAAGAGTTGGAAATGGATGAGACATGAATGAGAACCAACAGTGATTTTCACATGGACTAAAAATAAATTGGTATCAGGGAAGGGGAAACACTTCATGGAAAAAAAAACTTGGCAGACCATCGCCTGAACTAAGAGATCCAAGTCCGTCTCACCAGGAACGGGACAAAGAGACATCCTTGTCCTCGTTATATGATGTGCTGGAAAGGGAGGCAGTATCAATTCTGAGGTATCCCTCCCCTTGCCCCCCGCCCCCACACACATACAAATGCATTACCTGAATCTAATCGTGGAAAAACATCAAATGAACCTATTCATTTTGAGAGACATTCAACAAAATAACCTGCACTCTTCAAAAATGTCAATGTCAAGGGGCATTATATATTTTCCAATTTCTATTGCAATGTGAATCCTCTCGCCATTGTAGTACCGGGATGGTTATTGCTGGCATAAAGGTACATTTTTCTTATATTCTACTGTTTCACTTAGTGTGAATTTGTGTTAAGACCTTTCAGCTATTCTCTTGAAGAATTTTAAAGATACATAATCATGTTGTCTGCAAATAACAATAATTTTGTAACTTCCTTTCCGACTATTTTAACTTTTACTTCTGCTTCATGTCTCATGCACAGACAGAATGTCTGAACAGTGCTGCAAAACAATGGAAAGATCCAGCATCTCTGCCTTTTCTTGGCTCTAATTTACGGGAACATGTCTGGTGCTTTAAGATTAAGGGTGATACTGCCTATCGCATAATATGCTATATGTTAAGGGAATCTTTTTTCTATTCCTAGTTTTCATAAGTCTTGTTTTGTTGTTTTCTAAACGGGCATGAATGTTGAATTTTATCTGAAGGCTCTCTTGCCATCTATTGAGATTATTGCAAAGAGATTTCTCACTGGGCTTCATTATGTTAACAGATTTTTCTAACATAAAACTGTCCTTCCTCCCCTGCAATAAACCTGCTTTAGCGATGGTAGATTAGTCTTTTGATACCTCATTTTGTTTTTATTGTATTTTGTTCTTTGGCCACTTTGGGGTGGATTGATATTGTATTAATTTAGTACATTTGGAACGAGTTCCATGAGAATGGGCCTTTTCTGCATAGTTCTGGGATATGGTTTGTAAGGTAGAGGTGAAGTAGGAGCCAGGATCTCCCATGGCCAATGCAGGGAAGGGGCACTGCTGCCTTTCAACACATTGTCACTGCTCTGCCATTCACCTGGTTAGGATGGGCCAGCAGCTGGGCCCGCGACACTCCCAGCTCTTGTGGGGCCACTGCTTCCAGCTGGCTAACTCCTAAGCTGCGAGCAGTTCAAGTCCATGAGAAAGGGGGCCCTTTCTCCGGCAGATCACACCTTCTCACTGAAATGGAAGGTGGAGAGGCAAAGAGAGACTCGCGTCCGTTCCAGTCCAGTCTGCCTTTGATGATTCCACTGCTTCCATTTCGGTCAGTCTTTCTTTCCCCACAGTTTGCCTGGCTGAGTGTAGGGTGCCCCAGATGGGAAAGCAACAGCTCTACAGAAACCGACCAGCTCCTACCATTGTACCATAGTTCACTCCCTATTTTAGACACCTCTTAGTGTTGGGGGTGGTGGGGTGTGTGTGTGTCTGTTTGGTTTTGGTCTGTAACACAGTGATTGGCCTTCCTACGGTTATTTTCCATTAACTCTATATGATTTATTCTTTGACTTTCTCAGCCTTAGTCTGTGCTCCAGCATGGCTCACCCCCACAAGTTATGGCCTCCTTGCACTTTGCTCTGCTGGGCTGGTCAGCAGATGCCCTAGTAGAAAGGCGAAGGACAGGAGAATACAGAGTCTTTCTGCTTCTCCCATCCAGCCTGGGCTCAATGGTTCTGGTAGGCAATAGCCTATATGCTATACTTTTTCCTCGGCTCTACAATTCAAAGTTTCATTATCTCTAGGAATAATGTCACACTGCCAGTGAGTCAATGCTGACTCAGAGTGAGCCCCTGTGGGTCGCCAACACTGTCACTGTTTACGGGAGTAGAAAACCCAGTCTTTCTCCTGTGGAGCTGCGGGTGGTTTTGAACTGCTGACCATGAGGATCGCAGCCCAATGTGTAACCACTACTCCACCAGGACTCCATAGGAATGATGAATCATCATTTATTAGCCATCCGTTGCTGGGTAAGAAATTATCCCAACATTCAGCACCTTAAACAAGTTTTTTATTATAGCATATAATTCAAAGGGTGGATGTAAGAATCCTAGTGGTAGATGATCTACCCTTTGAATATAATTCTGTTACTAGGATTTTAATGCCACCTGGTGGGTCGGGACAGGTTGAATAGCATGGAGATTTTATTTAAAGACTTTTCATTTTTCTTAAATAAAATATTCCAAAATAGACTAAAATGAGTGTGCCGGGCTGTCTGCTGCTTCTTAGCCCCCTTCCCTTGCTCTTCTCTATTCTACGCTTCCATTATCACAGGGGTTGGGACCCTTGAGAGCTCATCTCCCCCCATCCTTTGCTGGTTGGGTCCTGAGTTAATGAGGGGCCCTCACTGTGGGATTCCGAAGGTAGAAGAAGGGTGGCCAATGCTGTTATTTCTTCTCCCACAGTGCAGGGATTGGCAGTGCCTGGGCGAGCGTCTCTGGGAGAAAGGGCCCTGAGGTGACTCCTCTTTAGGGAATGGTGCCCACTGGGAGCAGTTGGGCTCTTTCAGTAGCACATTCTTGATTCCCTGAACACGTGCCCTCCACCATCCTCCCCGGCAAGCGTGTTTCGGCTGGGTTTTCTAGAGGAGCAAAACCAGTGAAGTGTATGAGGGGGCTTCAAAAAGTCTGTGGAAAAATAGAATGAAAAGATAACAAAATTTCTCCATGAACTTTTGAAGCCCCCTAATCTCTATAAATATACTCATAGAGAGAGGGGTTTATTTCAAGGAATGGCTCACACAACTGTGGAGGCTGGCTTACCCCATGATTGCAGCCACCATGCCAATCTATCTTGTAGAGGACTGTGTTAGTCTGGGTACAATAGAGAAACAAATCCACAGAAACTCATAATGTATAAGTCTAAGACAGAGTTTTATATAAAGGTTAAGTGCACATCAAGAAAACATCCCAACCCAGTGCTGCCCAAGCCCACAAGTCCAACATTAACCCATTAACCCATATGTC